>NC_045625.1:40156902-40781902 GCF_009829155.1 Mustela erminea
TACCTAGAAAATTTTTCTTAGTCCTAAATCATGGCCATTTGAATCCTAAATTAGTGAAGTTTTTCCAGCATCGTGTTTTACATAGAAATAGTACCATAGCATATTCCACATCTATTCTGAGGCCAGGAGGCTACAGAAATAAGTGTTGATCTATTCAAAGGACATTTACTGTTTCCCACTTGACATTACTTTCTGAATTTAGATTTCCCTTCTGTTGTCACAGGCATTAGGTAAGGATTTGCACTACTGGGAGCTTCGGTGTGTATTTTGCCTTAACAGATGGTTGCTGTTGAGTCAGATTGAAATCAGCAATGTTCACTCATTTTAACTTTTTTTTTTTCATTTTAATTGTGTATCAGGAACCTAGTAAACAAAAACCTCCTAAGGTTAAACTGGCACATATGTGTGTCTGTGTGTGTGTGTGTCTGTGTTTTTTTTCAATATTTTCTAGTGCCATGAACTCTGGAGACAATACCAAGTTTTAATAATGATAATAATATACTGGTAGGAACTCTACATGAGATCTGTCTGATGCCACAAATAACTTTTGGTTAAGAGGGAATGAGAAGCAGAAAACAAGTGTGGGAAAGAGACAGAAGAGAAGTTTTCTTATGAGTCTTCAAGCTTTTTTTGTAGGTGGGAAAATCAGACACATGTATGCATGGGAGAAAATACAGAAAAAGTAAATAATGAAGAAATGATGGGATTACATCTCTAGCTATTGAAGACTTCCTTTGTTGCCTAGCACTCCAAGCAGTTACATGAATATTTAGACTGTTAATAGAATAGGATCCTTCAGTTAAAAGAGATTATCAAAACCAACAATGTTAAAGCTATATCTATTGTCCCATTTCTTTGCTCCTTGCAGTGTGAAAACTTGGCCAGGAATGCAGAGGGAAATGTGTAAGAAATATATGTCCTTTTCTAGTCTAATTCATGATCTACTCTCCTATGTCTGTACTTGAAGATATGAATAAATGAACTTGCTAAGAATAGGAGAAACATATAAGAAATTTTACTAATATCTATTTGGGATATTATTTAAATTGGAATTAACATTTCAAAGCTGGATAACCTAAGAGATAGTTTTCCTAATTTTACACCTGGGCAAGTAAGAATGGAACATTCACAGACCGGGCTTCTACACTGAACTTAGTTTAGTCCCACCTTTATTATGTGATGTGTACCTGGGGAAAATTAAACTCTTTGCATTTTTGTTTCTTCAGCTGTGAATTTGAGATAAGAATAACATGCCTCACAGAGTTGTTGTAGTCAGTAAATGAAGCAAAATATATGCAAAGAACCTAGCTCAACAATCAGCTTCGGATAGATATTCTGTAAACATTGGCATTTTTTTCCCCCAGGAATCATCAAATGGTTAGTGGTTAGCTTGATTCTGTATCCTTGCCCTCAAAGTTTCAGACTGCTTTTAAATGAAAATAGAACATATAAATATCTTAATGTCTGAGGTCCTTCTAATTCAGGAGTAGTAAACATGGAGTTACCACATTTGAATTAGAAAACTTTTTAAAATTTAAAACAAATGAAATTGAGAGACCCAGTTCAAATCAGGTTGTACTTTCCTCTTATCTCTACTATGATGGTAGGTGTCACCAGCACTAGATTCCTCCATCCCATGGAGAAAATAAAGAAGGAGGCTATTTACAATCTAAACCAAATGTCTCCAAGCATGTGCCAGTGACTGGAGGAGGAGATAAAGGATGTCTGAATGACACCCCCCACTTTTTCTCTCAGTTTTTCATGGATTATAAATTGAAGGTCCATCTTGACATCCAATTTGAAAACATTTTGATATAGTGACTGGTTACCTAGAGTTCTGCCTAGTTAAGTGGTTTCATCTTTGCTATCTCATCTGTCTCCCTCAACAAAAATATAGATGATAGATGATAGATAGTAGATATATAGATAGTAGATATCTAGATAGATAAGTGGGAGACCAATGGCAGACATTCTAGTTTTCAAAAAGTACTTGCTGTAGGCTTCTTCCTTCCTTCCTTCCTCCCTTCCTTCCTTCCTCTCTTTCTTTTCTTTCTTCCTTTCTTTCTTTCTGGAGGTGCAGAGATAATCTTGGATTGCTTCTTCCATTCATGCTATATTAGAGGGAAGAATTATAATATGACCTTGCCAAGGGAGTCTTAGACTCTATGTCTATTTTAGGTTACTTTGTAAATATCAAAGATCTCAGAACTTCAATTTCATTAATTTCTTTGTGGGCCAAGACATATTCATGTACTACTTTGCATTTCCAGTTTCAAGTAGAGGGATTAGCATACAGTTAAAATTCAATCAGTTACCACTGAACTGAAGAACAGATTTGTATAAGGAGTTATACTAGCCACATTGGCATCATGGGAACTAGTTTAAAATAAAGTTTTCTTAAATTAATTTTACTTTTATATTGTAACCCAAAATAAAGATATGTTTCTGCTAAAGAACTTTGAGGAAGTGAATCACTTTCCTGAGTCACATGGCAAATCAGGTGCTTTGTTGTTGTACTGATAATATTATAGAGACAGGTTTCATAGATTTAATTTTTTAAGATTTTTTTTTATTTATTTGACAGAGAGAGAAAGATCACAAGTAGGCAGAGAGGCAGACAGAGAGAGAAGGGGAAGCAGATCCCCGCTGAGCAGAGAACCCAATGCGGGGCTCGATCCCAGGACCCTGAGATCATGACCTGACCCGAAGGCAGAGGCTTAACCCACTGAACCACCCAGGTGCCCCATCATAGATTTAATTTTTAAAGAACTACATGTGTTCAATCCTGTTCCTGAGACATTTATCAAATGGTAATGACTCAACTACGACATGTGTCCATGAGACCATTTTTCATTAATTTTATAGAGATCTTCAAACAGGGGTCATAAATGCAAATGGTGCCAGATACAGGCAGAAAATAAAAGGAATAAAATAATTGGATTTAAGGTATCTGGGAGTAGGTGGAACTGGAAAAGCCTGAAGTCCATATGCTTTTTTGAAGACATTTTTAAAAATTTATCACACTATGCACATAAAAGGGTCAGTAGGACAAATTCTTCAAGCAATCTGCTTGCAATTTTCCAACCTCTGTTTTAAGAACTAATATTCCACATGGTAACATTTATCTCATGTTTAGTAATTCTGTCATTTTCACTTGAGTTTATGTTTCTTCAGTTAAATTAGAATGAAATTAATATTTTATAAAAATAATCCTGGTAGTTTTATTTAATTTTCCTAAATGCTATCTATACTGAGTTTTTATCAATTATTTATATACATTGGTTGCTAGAAAGATGCTTTCTAAGGGTTAGTTATGCGTATTTCCAGGTAGAGATATAAGAAAACTGTTTTCTACTTATTTCTTCACAGTTTCTGTGTTGCTTAATTTTTGCAATATATACATCTATTTTTTATACAATACATGTTTGTTATTTGCTATTTGTCAATGTTCTCACATGCATAGAGCAATGAACACAGTATACAAAAATTTCTGTCTCTGTGAGACTCATATTCTAGTAGTAGGAGACATAAAAAAATATTGCTGAGAAGAAAAATACAGTATATCAACTAGAGATAATTAATGTGACAAAAAACAAATTAGGGCAGACATAGGGAAGACAAGAATTTGAGGGAATACAATTCTAATTAGGCAGTATATTAGCCAAGGTCTGGTCAAGAGACATAACCACATTAGTTACTGTAATACAAAGAAAATTTACTATGAATTGTTACCTAGTTATTAAAGATATTAAAGAGTAAAAATGAAATGCTAAGGTATTACAATAATAGCCCTGCAGAAACATCTACTTCTTTAGAGCTGTGGGGACAAAGAGAAGAGAAGGGAATTATCGAAACTTAGATGTTTTTAGGAGAAAATCCAGAAAGTTGGAACTTGGTCCTATGAGATGGAGATGCTGCTTCCTTACTACTGATGTCTCTAACCCTTGGAGAAGGGTCCCCGTGGGCCTGGAAATCAGACTTCTGAAGATGAACTGTCCCTGACAAGTTATATTTTGGGTCTAGTTCTGTAAGTTTTGGCAAAACAGCAAGCTAGAGTCAACTGCTACTTCTAGACAAACTTTTACTTGAGAATAAAGAGGGATTGCTTTGGTGACACCAATGGAAGAGAAAACATAGAGGAAACTGGGAGCAAAAACAGATACAGAGTGAAGAGGAGAAACTGTTCCTCCTCCACACTCTTGATTTCAGTATTCCTCCATGCCTGCTATTGGTGGAAGCTAATAATGAGTCGATTGGTAAAGAAAAAAAGTGTCTTGCCAATTACATCTTAGCCTATATTCACAAAACAGAAGAGAGAAAATGTGGGCTTGCAGTTGAGAAACAATATGTTAATACATCATCAATTTTTAATTTTAGATTTTGAAGTTTTTATAGGTCAGTTCATGTAAGTTCCTAGTAATAAATTAAACCATTTGAGAGGAAAGGAAGAAGGGAGTCAACTAGGTCATTTTACAGATTTTACAATGGCTTATCGTCTTCAAAACATCCCTTTCATCATACCGATTTGCTCTACTCTGAGTAGGTGTAAAAATGATAGTCACCGTGTACAAAATGATACATTGATGCATGTTACGTGTTTTCCATTCTAAAAAGAGTTTCTCTAAACTCTAGGGGCCTTAAGGATAGATAGCATATATGGTCATTCCAAACTGGTGAATTAAGTTTCTAAAATGTTATGTCCTGATTTTCTAATAGTCTGGCCAGGTAATCTGGAGTTACTACTACAATAATATCAGTGGATTTGCCTTTTGAAATAAATCAGTTGATGTATAGAAAATCCCTACATACTTAAAATCAAAAGTGATACAATAAGTTCGCTTCAGTCCTTTCATTCTAGACTTTATAGTACTTAACAGCTGTACTTAGTAGATTTTTGTATTTGTCTAGTATCAGTAAACATTGTTTCTTCTTCCTTCCAGTTTTGAAGGAGGGATGTGTGTGTGTGTGTGTGTGTGTGTGTGTGTGTGTGTGTGCGCGCGCATTTAGGGAGATGAATAAAGTAGCTGGGTATTTACCTTCTAAATTATACAAGAAAAAAAAAAGGATTCCATCAGATAAAGAATTCAGCTTCAAGAGATAGGCTTTTCCCAGTGTGGAACCAGCACTTAGAGATATAACATCCTTTTATGAATAACAAGTTCACTACAAACCTTGGATATTTGGACACTGAGGTAGTCATTTGATAAAAATAAGAAAAAATCAAGTGCACAAAATTCAAGGCTTTACACATCAATAAAAATATTAAATTTTAGAAAGAAATGAGAAAAGGCAGGAAGGGAAAGTAGCAATGAGGAAAAAGAGGAAGGAATATATAGAGGGAGGAAAGGAAAGATGGAGAAATAGATAATGGGTGGGAAGAAGGCAAGATGGATATGAAGGAAGAAAAGCAAAGAAAGGGGGGCAAGGACAGAAAAAGAAAGGGACACAGGGAGGGAGGGAGATGAGGGAGAAATGATATTCCTCTAGAATGTTGTAAAAATGTTTTGATTAATCTTGAAATCACTGGGACATATCAGTTATATGTAAGATAGCTAAAATAACTATGAGATAATATACTTGTTTATTTAATTGTTTTCCTTCCTGAGATAGCTATGAACCTCTTGGTTTTCCTTCATCTAGTTAAACAAAGATCTTAATATGTATCTTTTAAATCTAAGCATAGTTGTATTAATAAATCTAATTATATTTAGCTTAATTATATTTATCTGTCCTTCGCGTTTCATTTTCCACCTTGCTTGGTTCAGAGAGTGGTTTGAAAACACTTCATCTCATGGCTGGTTAAGTATACTCGCAGCCATAGAATATGAATATGATGATTTTGGTTGAAAAAATTCACAATAGAAATCTGAGATTTTTTTCAATTGTTGAACATCCTTGATGCATTTCATTTATCAAAATGAAATAAATAAAATGTTATATGCTTATAATGCAAGAATAATATAGCAAATGGAAAGGTATGTAATTTAAGTCCACTTGGTCCTTTTTTTAATGTCTAAGGGGAATATTTTGACATCATAAAACACAGTTTCAGTTTCTTTTGTTTAAATTAATATTTCAGTTTTGTAGTTAAAAACTTTAAATTTCATTTTTGTTGAGGTTTTAAGTTTATTTTAATCTAGCAATTAATTATAAAATAAGATTAGTCATTTTATTTGGTTTTAATTTATGTTCTACTAATTCATACATTTGAGGGATTAAAATCTGTTTAAACTTTACCTATATTTACAAATTTAATTAACATTTACTTAGGCTTTAAGCTACAATCAAAATTTAATTTATCTGATTATCATAATCACTTCAAACATCTAAAAAGGCAAATATATAAATTTTATGAACAAAATATTCCTATGTACTAATAAATGCTTTCAGTTTAATAAATCATATTTTTAAAATTTCATAACTGGCATTAATTTAACCATTCAAATCAACTTTCAACAAGTATGTACATATAATGCAGTAACTCTAAAATTGATTACTATACTTATATTACCAATATAAGTTATATAAAAATTTTCATTAATATACCATGTCTTCATCACAGGCTTATAAATACATTCTCTTGATGAAGTGAAAATAGCAACCATCTCATGCTTGCTATGACAACTTTGATTTTGTACTGAAGTTAATGGCCTAGAGTTCTGTCTTTTGGAACTAGATGGAGCTTCCAGGAAGATTCCACCCAGACTTGACTTTATTGAATATTTTGTACCTAATGCAACCAAATGATGCTTTTTTCCCCCCAACCTGGGTAATCCCACTTCCCCTAAACAAATCAAATATATTGCCTTTATAAGAACTTGCTTAAATGCTGTGTGTGTGTGTGTGTGTGTGTGTGTGTGTGTGAGAGAGAGAGAGAGAGAGAGAGAGAGTCAGGGTGTTGAATAAAATCCATTTAGCCAAACCCACATTTATCCAGTCAATGCGTGAATTATACAGGTGAAAAAAATAACAAAACAAGAAATCCATCAGGTAATTTTTAAACCTCAAAGATGTCATTTCTCCAAGGTGGAATCAATAGTTGGAGAAATATTTCCATGGGTTTAACAAATCAATATAAATCTTTACATTATACTCAATATTTTTGTTGACTTATTTCACCTGCTTGCATTTTTCCTACCCTATCTAGAAGTAGAACTAATCACTTTAGAACTAATCACTTATCAAATAAGTGTGATAAGATTTCATTGTTGACCACACGCATACAACTCAGATATACTCATATTCAGCAATTTCTGTAAACATCAGAAATTTATTTGTACATACCCATTTTTAATGTATTTTTGAGTATCATCATATACTCATGGTTTTCTTATTCGTTTTCTTATTTAATTCTTAGAGTTTCACATTAGGGATCACATTATGGATTAGAGAATTTCCTTTAAGTACCCCTTTGCATCCCTGATAGCCTTCTTATTGTCCAACAACAATTCAATCTTTTCTTGTCCTATGTTTATGTTTCCTAACTCAAGACACAAACAATTCCCAAGAACTTTATCTTCTTTTTGTGAGAATAAGGTTAGCATCGAAGCATTGTAAATGAATAAAGGATTGTAGCAATAGGTAACACTACTTATTGTGACACCCTAATGAGAGAACTAGAAAACATTATTTATAAAGTGAAGAATTTTCAGTGATAATTTCTTACATTTAAGATTAATTTGACTATGAAGTGTGTGTGCTATTTTCTTTCCTTTCCTTCCTTCCTCTCTCATGTCACCTTAACTTTATTATATGAAATGTATAATTATTCATATAGGCTATATACCTGCTTAGATCATGGAATGTATAGCAGGGATGCAATTCCCCATTTCTACTTTTTTATGGTGTTAGCATGTTTCATTGTGCATCACTGACAGTGATAATTTATGGACTCCATAAGAAATATAGTGGAAGTTTGAATTTGCCATGTGTAAATCTCTATTATAAAATATCAAGTGCATTCTGATTAATTTCTTAGCATATGATTGTGGTTTCAGAGGTTTGAGGGAATGCAATACTAAATTCTCATTAGCCTTTTTATTTTTCATTATTATTCATCAGTTGTGGTGCCACTTGCCATGTAATGTTTTTCTTCTTCTGGGGTTTGGCTATGATAGGTTGATTGGTTGTAACATGCTGTTTTTTAACTGCTAGAAGATCATTCTCTGAATAAATATTCACTGATATAGAAAAACATAAAGAATTTCACTAAACTATCCTGAAATCACACAGTTCTCTGTACACATAACCCAGTATATTTATCATAGAGGATATATTTGAGTGAGTAAAATGGACTGTTTATCCAGAATTATCCATTTATTTCAATTGTTTTAACACAATCCTATTTTTTCTCATCTAATTAGCAATGAAAACAAATCAACCAACCAAAAAATGCTGGTAATAAAGTCACACAATACAATTAAAGCTTTGAGAGGTCCAAGATCCCAGAAAGTCTGTTCAGATACCATATACACAAAAATATGATTAGTATAGTACTGACATTGCCAAAATAGGAAGAAATTTGAGCAAGTCCTTTAATCACTTAAAAAATATTAAATATGAGGGAAACATTTCATGTTTGAGGCTGTGGCATTAAACCATATGCTCAGAACTATTGTAGTCAGTCATATTTAATTATTCCTATGGTATATAATCATGATAAACTTTCTTTGTTCTTGGTAGTATTTCACAGACTAAAAGGCAGTAGTCAAATAAAAGTGACCATAGTGATTATGCAGATAAAAATAAAAGTTACATATATATATATTATGAATATATATATATATATATATCCATATATATTTCTTTAAGTGAGCTCCACACCCAAAATGGGGCTTGAACTCATGATCTCTAGATTAAGAGTTGCATGCTCTACAGGTCCCTGGAGATATATTATTTTTATACAAAACAAAACAGAAAAACAAAATAAAACATCTAGTTTTTGCAGGTTTGCTTAATCTCTGTATTTTCTAAAACCAAAATAATGTATTTTCAACTTGTTTTAAATTACATTTTCAAAGCATAAGTAAATTAGACATTTGAAGGATTTTATCTAGTCATCTCAAAATAAAGAAATGAATTTAATATACAATATAACCAGCTTCTCCTTTTTCTTATATTTATTATAAAAGCAACTAATTTTTGTTAGAATAAGAGTTTAAGGCCAAATATTTATGATAACTGCAAATATAAGTCAACTTGATAAGAAACTTGACAGTAATGAAAAATAGGTGGAGAGAATTTTTTTTAAAAATTTTATTTATTTACTTGACAGAAAGAGACACAGTGAGAGAAGAAACACAAGCAGAGGAAGTGGGAGAAGGAGAAGCAGCTTCCCGCCGAGCAAGGAGCCCAATGCGGGGCTCGATTCCAGGATCCTGGGATCATGACCTGAGCCGAAGATGCTTAACAACTGAGCCGCCCAGGCATCCCTGGAGAGAACTTTTTTTAAAAAGATATGATATATTATATATAAATAATGAGAAAGTATCAGAAAATGTTAGGGGAAAATAACATTTTCTATTAATATTGCAAGGGAAATTTTCTGAGATAAACACAGAAAATACATATTTGGAAATAAAGGGTACATTAAAATGATAATCATCATAATAAGCAAGATCTATTTAATATCTACTATATGCCAGAAACTGCCCTTTTTTTTTACATTGTCTTATTTAGTCTTCAAAAAACCCTATGAGATGATAGTACTATTTTTTCCTACTATTGAAAATGAAGAAACTGCATTAGAAAGGTTAAATAATATCCTTAGATTTAATGACAGAACTGAAATTTAAAGTCATGTCAGGGAGGCTAGGTGGCTCAATTGGTTAATAGTCTACCTTTGGCTCAGGTCATAAACTCAGGGTCCTGGGATCAAGCCCCACACTGGGCTCCCTGCTCTGCCATGGAGTCTGCTTCTCATCTCTCTACCTATGCTCTTTCTGTCTCTCTCAAATAAATAAATATAATCTTTTTAAAAAAATAAAAATAAAATCATGTCTATCTAGGTTGAAGAATGAACAGGGATGAGAAAGTCAAACATAGGATGTTCCTGACCTCCCATCTTCCCAGGAGCACAGCAAAGCACAGCTACTCTTGGAACAGTTCCCTCAGAGAAATCCAGAAACTACCTAACCAATTCCTATATACTGGATGAATGAGAAAATATCCACATTGAAATAGGCAGGAAAAGTGAGACACATTCTCACCATAAACCCTACTTCTACAAGAGTGCCATACAATAAAGAAGGAACCCTCAACTCCCAGCTACTCCTGGGGAGCAAAGTGTTTGTGCCACACATCTGGTACCCCAGCTTTTAAGACTCCCATCCAAGTGATAGCCCCAAGACACCTAGGTGTGAAAGCCAGCAACTATAGCAAACAAGCAGTTCTAAAAAACCCAGAAGCCCTCACCATGACTATTCTCCACAGAGCTCAGCACAGAAAGAACAAACAAAAATGCCATCTTACAGTCTTTCTTTCAAATGTTAAAAAAAAAAAAGAAAAAAGAAAAAAGAAAGAAAAGGTGCTCAACATCACTAATCACTGAGAAAATGTAAATCAAAACCACACTGATATATCACTTCACATCTGTTAGCATGGCTATTATTAAAAGGCAATTGGTAACAAATGGAGTGGATATGGAGAAAAGTGAGCCCTTATGCACTGTTGGTGAGAATGCAAATTGGTACAGCCACTGTGGAAAACAGTGTGGAGGTTCCTCAAGAAAAAACAGAACTAGCATATAATTCAGCAGTCTGTCTTCTGAGTATATGTCCAAAGGAAATGAAACCATTATTTTGAAGAGAATATGTCCACTAATATTTGTTGCAACATTATTCACAACATCGAAGATATGGAAACAACTCGTCTGTGAGCAGATGTATGGATGAAGAAAATGTGGTGTTTGTATATACAATGAAACATTAATATATATACAATGAAATATTATTTAACTTTGAGAAATAGGAAATCCTGCCATTTGAGACATGATGGTAGAAACTGGCAGGCATCATAGTTAATGAAACAAGCCAGAAAGAAGGAAATAGGGAGAGGTTGATAAAGTTACAAAATTTCAATTGTAAGATGAGTAAGGTCATAGTATATAATGTATAATATGACTAGTTGATAAGATTTTAGTGTATAATTGAAATTTGCTGAGTAGAATATATATATATACTCACACACAAAAAGGTAAGTGAGATGATGGATGTGTTAATTATCTTAATGGGTACAGGTTCCTTTCACAGTTTATACATATATCAAGTCATCACATTGTGTACCTTAGTTATCCTATTATTGTATTTGTCAATTAAATCTCAGTAAAGCTGAAGTATCATGTCTGCTTACTCTTTGGGTCTTTAACTTTGCCGTGTCAATTTCCATGATTCATTTTTATGAACTGTCTTATAATTGTTGTGGCATCTCTTCTTTACATAGTTTTTCATGGGTAAAGTCTATAAAATTCTAAGGAAGAGGAGCAGCCCGTTCATGAAACATGGTCCTTCACCACATTTTTGCTTAGCCCCTGCTTTGCTTTGGTAGCAGTGTTTTTAGTCAAGCCACATCTTATTCTGTCATAAATATTCTTAATTCTTCATGAAATCCCAAATGCTAAGACTTCTTCATTTTACTAACTTGCTTTATTTATTTATATATAAATTTATATACTAATGCTATGACTAGGCTTGAATACTTGACAAATTATTGATTGGAAGCTTTTATGATAACAAAGTAATATATTTCTCTCATTCAGTGAGAAATGTGGTTGAGGAAAAGAGCCAGAGATAAAGGAAGAATCATGACCACTAATGCTTTGTTAAGCATGAAGCCCAATCTGTGCACTAAACTTGGAGTGGGGGGGAAAGGAAGCTGAATATGCAGGACTTTGACTTTCAAATCCATAATTTTGGACCACATTCTATGATTTGGAGGCTTCTGCTTATTCTCCAGATGTCTCATTACCAGTTCTTTCTGCACATGAACATTGTACTTCTTTAGTAATCACCTAATCTCGTTTCTTTCCTTCACTCCCCTTGGAACGTTTCATATGCTATATTTTCCTGATTTGCTTCAACACTTGAGTCAGTTGACTCAAAACCTTTTTTAGTCTATGCACACAAACTAATACAAATCAGCATCTTATTTCATTGGTGGTGTTAATTTTGATTATCTTATCAGAAAGAACTCCTTGAAAGTATATGGCCTACTAAAATCACTTCTGTTGGGGTGCCTGGGTGGCTCAGCCAGTTAAGTGTCTGACTCTTGATTCCAGTTCTGGTCATGATCTTAGGGTCGTGAGACTAAGCCCTGTGTTGGACTCTGTGCTGAGTGAGGAGCCTGCATAAGTTTCTCTCATTCCCTCTTCTACTCCCTCCCCATATGTGTATGCTATTTCTCTCTCTTAAAAAAAAAAAAAATCACTTCTGTAGTTCTTGCAACTTATTTGTGTTCTGAGTTAAAATAAACCTTCAGTAAGTGTGTATTGAACTGTTACTAAGCAGCAATATCAAGTAGTTCATAATTTTTGATATCTTTATAATAAATAAGCATATTGTTGTTATACTTAAACCATATGTAGATGTCATATGTCTAGTTTCTATCTGTAAGGAATCTTTAAGGAACTTAAAATGGTCTACTTTCTGAAGGAATTTATGGCACAGGGAGAAAAGATAAAGCCTGAAATCACTTTAAGATGTGTATAATTGCTGTTATGTCCATGTCTCTTGGAATAATTATAGAGTTCAGAGATTAAAGAAGGAAGAGAAATCATTTTCACCTAGAGTGA
This sequence comes from Mustela erminea, assembly GCF_009829155.1. NCBI lineage: Eukaryota > Metazoa > Chordata > Mammalia > Carnivora > Mustelidae > Mustela > Mustela erminea. The sequence goes on from NC_045625.1 coordinate 40,169,690, forward strand.
TAATAAGAGAAGGTGCCAACCTTTAAATATGAGCCATCCTTTAAAAAACATACAGAATTTCAAGGTGGAGTTTGGGATATGTGGCCATAAAAGTAAAATAGGAATTGACAAGGGCAAATGTGTTAAGGAATAAATGTGTGAAGGTCAATAGCACAACATCGCGATTGACAGTTTTGCTAAAGATTGGTCTACAGTGAGGGGAGTTAGAGCTGTTAAGAATGTCACAACAGAACTGAAAGCTTTCATTCTAGACACAACACATTTTGAAAATGGAAGTAATAAAATTAAAGAGGTGTTATAAAACAAGTAATGTTCGGAGCTCGTTGAAGGAACAAAAGGCAGACAGCTGGAATAATAGAGGCAAAGTGTGAATAAATACCTTCTTTACAAGGAAAATAGTGAAAGTGTAACCAAAGGGATAGGCACAAGTTATCACTTCCTTCTCAGAAGTGGTAATTCATAGTGAATTTACAGAAATTCTCCTTCTTAACTGGGTTGAACTAAAATAAGAAGAGTTTATCCCACTATTTCCATGTCAGATGTTTAAACATTTTTTAGTACATTTTATTGATACTACTTTTTCAGAGAAGTTTAAAGTTCAAAGCAAAGTTGAGGGGAAGACACAGAAGTTTCCCATGTGACCCTAGCCTAGACACATGCATAACTTGCCCAATTATCAACATACCTCACCAGAGTGGTACATTTGTTACAAATGATAATGCTACATTGACAATCCTAATCATCTAAAGTCTGTAGTTTACATTACACTTCATAATTTGTATTGTATATTCTATAAATTTAAACAAATGGATTATGATATATATACATCATGGTTTCTTATTTTCATTACCTTAAAAATCCTGTGTATTCTGAATGTATGTCCATTCATTTTTTGTCCAACCCTAACCCCTAGCAACCATTGATCTTTTTACAACTTCCATTGTTTTGCCTTTTCCAGAATTTCATATACTTGGAATCATATAGTATGTAGATTTTTCTTCTTTTACTTAGTAATATGCATTTAAGTTTTCTCCAGGTCTTTTCATAGTTTGATAGCTCATTATCTTTTAAGCACTAAATAATACTCCATTCTCTGGGTATACCACAGTTTATGTATTCACTCACCTACTAGAGGACATTTTAGTTGCTTCCAAGTTTTGGTGATTATACATGAAACTGCTATTGCTTGATGACCTATGATGTGAACCATCTTTTCAAATGCTTATTGGTCATTGATGAGGTGTCTCTTCAGATCTTTGGCCCATTTTTTAATTGTGTTGTTTTCTTATTGTTGAGTTTTAAGAGCTCTTTGTATATTTGTGATAAAAGTGCTTTATCAGATACACCTTTTGCAAACATTTTCTTCCAGTCTATGACCTATTTTCTCATTCTCTTTACATTGTTTTATGTATGGCAGAAGTTTTTAATTTGAATGAAGTCCAGCTTATCTCTTATTTCTTTCATGGATTGTGCTTTTGGTGCTGCATCTAAAAAGGCATTGCCATCTTCAAGTCCATCTAGGTTTTCTTCTCTGTTATCTTCTAGGTGTTTTATAGTTTTGTGGTTTTCAGTTAAATCTGTGATCCACTTTGAGTTAATTTTTAGAAAGGGTATAAAGTCTATGTCTAGACTCTTTTTTGCTCCGCATGTGATGTCCAACTAAGTAACAAGCTTGTTCTCACTTAGACTTAGATAGGTTGAAAATACAGCAGTTTTTACTATAATATAATCTCAACTAGGATTCACAAATAGGAGGTCTTTATAATGTCAAAAACTTTAGTTTACTTAATAAAGATTCATAGAAAATATATCATGACCTTCAGTATCCCAGTATAAGGAGATCTCAAGTTATATCAAAATCCATATGTTAATTCTTTCAAGTATGTTGTTTTACAGGAGCACAAAGGTTTTTAAATCTTTTTCATTTTGGCTTCACTCCTCTAAACTCATTGCTGTTTAGAATTTATTTGTTGATAAAACCTGTGTATAAATTTATAAAAGTATTTAACTCCAAAAGTTGGATTTGCCTCCCCCAAATCAAAGATTTACCAAGTGTCTTCTGTGCACAAGAAACTGCTAAGCAAAATATTTAAAACTATTGCAATATTTTATTCTTTATTCTGTTCATGTGGTGTATCAAATTAATAGATTTGTATATGTTGAATCATCCTTAAATCCCAGGAAATAAATCCCACTTTGTTATGGTGTATCATCATTTTAGCATGTGAATTAGTTTAGTGAATTAGTGAATTCGTTTACAACATTGTGCTTATAGTTAATTAGTGAATTAGTTTCACATTTAATATGTGAATTTAGTATTCACATGTTTTATTGAGGGTTTTTGCATCTATATTCATCAGAGATACTGGCCTATATATTTTTTTCTTTTATATCTTTGGTTTTAGTGTCAGAATAATGTTAGCCTATAAAAATGAGTTTGGAAATACTCTCTTTTCAATTTATTTTTTAGTTTTTATTTAAACTCCAGTTAGTATACAGTGTTACATTAGTTTTCATATGTACAATGTAGTAATTCAACATTTCCATTTATCATCCTGTGCTCAGCATGACAGGTATTCTCCTTAATACCCATCACCTGTTTAACTCATTCCCCCACCTATGTCCCTTCAGTTAATTCTCTATAGTTAAGAGTCTGTTTCTTGGTTTCTCTCTCTCTCTCTCTCTCTCTTCTCTTTGATTGTTTTATTTCTTAGATTCCACATATGAGTAAAATCATATGGTATTTGTCTTTCTCTGATTGACATATTTTACTTGGCATTATACTTTTTAGTTCCATCCATGTCCTCGAAAAGCAAGATCTCATTCCTTTTTATGGCTGAATAATATTATATTTATAGATGTATGTTATATACAAAGAAAGAGACTCTGTGCTCTGCAGAATGTCTGTGCAAGATTCCCTTCCTCTTACTCTATGCCTCCCTTGCTCACATGCATGCACACCCTCTCTCTCTCTCTCAAATAAATGAATAAATCTTTAAAAAGAAAAAGAATATACTCTGGTGAAAAGGTAGTCTCTTCAGCACATAAGGTTGAGAAAACTGGATATCCACCTGCAAAAGAAGGAGATTAGATCTCTTTTATACCATACACAAAAATTAATTTGAAATAGATTAAATATTTAAGCATAAAACCTGAAACTGTAAAGTTTTAGAGGAAAACATACAGAAAGCTTCATGACATTTGTTTTGGCAATGATTTATTGAGTATGACACCAAAAGCACAAGCAACAAAAGCAAAATAAGACAAATGGCACTACACCAAACTAAATAACCACTGCACAAAAAAGGAAATAATCAGCAGAGTTAAAAGGAAAGTTACAGAATGGGAGAAAATATTTACAAACCACATAACAGATAAGGGGTAAATTTCCAAAATTTGTGAGGGGTAAATTTCCAAAATTTACAGATGAGTAAAAGATGTTTGATCATCCAATCATTAGGGAAATGCAGATCAAAACCACAATGAGGTATCACCTCACATCTATTAGGAATGGCTCTTTATATATGTGTATCATATATCCATATATTTAGTAGTGTTGGTAAGGATGTGGAAAAAATGGAACTCATCCACACTGTTGGTGGGATGTAACATGTAAATTGATGTAGCCACTATAGAAAACAATACAATGCTTTTCTATAAGAATTAAAAATAGAACTATTAAATGATCCAGCAACCCCAATTCTGGTTTACAACATTGTGCCTATAGTTAATACTGTGTTGGGCATGTATTTGTTAATAGTTAAATCTCTTGTTAAGTATTCTTAGTGCATGCACATGCACACACACATACTCATCCAATAACAATCAGTCATCATTATACACTTTTGAGGAGAGTATGATAAACTGATATCTTCATTTTAATAAAGTAATAAAGAATATTACTTTTATAAATTTGATTATGGAGAGAATATACAGTATAAGTAGGTGTTCCTTTAGAAGATTGGTTTGCTATTTTAGCAATCAGACTAAAAGATGGAGACATGATATTGGAATAAAATCCAGAAGTGTGCCTTACTCTGAGATAATAATCAAGAAAAAATTGTTTATAGAGATACCATGGTGTTTAGTGAGTGCTAATGTTCTTCTCCTTAATAGTAAACTTTGAAATGACAAAATATTGGCCATGGTTATAATTAAATCATAAAAAATTTTAGTTTGAGCAATATATTTAAAAAATTAAAGTGATTACTAGAATTTAAAAAGCAAGGAATTAGGATCTGACCTGTTCTTTGTTACACAAATTAACTGCCATGCAGAGAAACTGAAGACTATTCAGAAAAAAGAGCTTAATAGTAATTAGTAGAATGAAAAATCACAGATATTGGGGAAAGTTGAAGGATGTAAAATTGTTTGAACTTAATTAGAAAACTAGAAAAGGACTAAATAATGACCACCAGCAATGTAAAAAAACTCAAGGTAATGATTAGAAAATTTAGATTTCCAATAAGAAAATTATTTATATTTTTGCCTTGGGTTTTTTAAAAAAGTATTTTTACAGACCTTTGAAATAATGGTCTTAACTTAGTTAAAATAAGAAGTTGTAGCAATGTTTTCTCTAGAGAATTATAATAAAAAATAAGATACATTCTCATTTTTCTAGGAGCAGTTTATAGATAGCAAGGGATAAAATCAATGACATTTCCAGTACTTTTTACTCCTTGAGGTTCTTGATTTTCAGTTTATTCAACCATGCTGAAGTTGGAAGTTTCATCTCATTTCTGTATTGTCAACTGGGGAAATAACTGTATTAACTGATAGATTTTTTTCCCCTCAACTTTGTTGTTTCCCATGTGATTCTTCAGTTTTATCCAATATTACTCTTTGAACCATTGCAACATTTTAGCAGATATTAGGTCAATTGATTGAACTATATGTTGACTCTAATATACATGAGAACTATTTTTTAAGGGGAAAAATCCGAAAGTACATTTCAGTCTGTTTTTCTATATTTCCTTATTGATGTGTATTTTAACATAATATAATGTGCATATCATTTTGATTATAACTTTTTATGCTTGATATCTTATACATACATTTTTCATATCTAAAATCTTCAAAATATCATTTGATTAAGTAATATTTGTTTTATGAATTTGTTTTATGAAACATCGCAAAGTCCATTATATATGTTATTTCAATTTTTAACAAAAAAATTTACACATTTTAAACATTAATATTTTTTCTGCCTTGCCTCACTATTTTGAGTTATGTTCTGGTATAGATTCTCCAAGAGAAATTGTTGTCAAAAGCCCTTGACATTTTTAGAGTCTTAGAAAGTATTGCCCAATTACTCTCTAGAAATGTAAGAAAATATCCTAACAATAGAATTACATTTCCAATGTGTTTAAGCTTCTGAATGTATAGGATATTCTCATTAAAATAACAAAGAAACTTTGCTAAATTGAAAAGCAAATTGTTGCATTAATTGCCATGTTTTAGAATACTCATGGACAATAACCAGTTAGCAATTAATTATTTTTAAAGAAAAATGAGGTCACCATTGTGAAATACCACTTATTCAAAATTAATTAATAAAATAAGTAAGTATCTGTTCATATATATGTTAGTGCAAGATGGAGCCTGGGAATCACAGGTGATGAGAAAGTTTTTATTAAAACAATTTTCATAGGTGTAACAAGATTCATTATGTCATTTAATGATGTAAAATAACCTATAAAAGTTATGAGAGTCATTGAAATGGTAAGCATTTCAATGAAGGAGGAAAGATCTAAATAAAACACTAGAATACAAAAACAACCTTTCTTTTGAAATGTAAGAGAATGTAAGGAGCACCCATTGAGGATGGCTATTTTTCTGTACTCCTCAGACATATGTAAACATCTCTTCACAGTCACATTTCATTATCTTTTTTAAGTCTTTAATTTTTCCTTCTTTTTGAGCTTCCTTTACCCTTAAAGGAATTTTGTGGGCTAGAACTTATTCACCCAAATTTCTGATATAAAAAATCTAGAAGTGTATTAGCACTTATGACAAGGGGTGAAAACCCAATTTGAACTGATCAACCAAAAATGGAGATGACCTTGAAGCAACTAGTCAAACTAAAGGAAGGATAAAAGTGGAGATGGATTTCAAGATAACTAAACCTTAGACAGGTGCATCATCAAAATCATTTCCATCAGCATTCTCTGCCCTGCGTTGGTACCTTCCTACTGAAGAAAAAATGAAGGTGAAAAGGAAATAGAAATATTTCAATCGATTTTCTCATTTTCACACCTTTGCAGAATGGAGTACAATTTTTATGTGGAACTGAGTACTTTTCACTTTTCTTCCTGCATTCTTTTTTTTTTAAATTTTTTATTTTTTATAGACATATATTTTTATCCCCAGGGGTACAGGTCTGTGAATCACCAGGTTTACACACTTCACAGCACTCACCAAAGCACATACCCTCCCCAATGTCCATAATCCCACCCCCTTCTCCCAACCCCCCTCCCCCCAGCAACCCTCAGTTTGTTTTGTGAGATTAAAAGTCACTTATGGTTTGTCTCCCTCCCAATCCCATCTTGTTTCATTTATTCTTCTCCTACCCACTTAAGCCCCCATGTTGCATCACCACTTCCTCATATCAGGGAGATCATATGATAGTTGTCTTTCTCTGCTTGACTTATTTCGCTAAGCATGATACGCTCTAGTTCCATCCATGTTGTCGCAAATGGCAAGATTTCATTTCTTTTGATGGCTGCATAGTATTCCATTGTGTATATATACCACATCTTCTTGATCCATTCATCTGTTGATGGACATCTAGGTTCTTTCCATAGTTTGGCTATTGTGGACATTGCTGCTATAAACATTCGGGTGCACGTGCAAAATGTTGAAAATAGAACTGCCCTATGACCCAGCAATTGCACTATTGGGTATTTACCCTAAAGATACAAACGTAGTCTTCCTGCATTCTTATAAGTATGCTAGACGATCCTATATGCCATTATGAGATCAAACTTTGAAAAACCAGTTTAATCAGTTCATTCTCCCAGTTATGTTTCCCACTGTTTATCCAAATTAGCATAGAGGTGTGCCTGGGGGCTCAGTTGGTTAGGCATCTGCCTTCAGCTCAGGTCATGATCTTTGAGTCATGGGATGGAGCTCTGCATTGGGCTCTCTGCTCATTAGGGAATCTGCTTCTCTCTCTTCCTCTTCATCTGTGCTCTCTCTCTTTCTCTCTCTCAAATAAATAAATAAATAAAATCTTTAATAAAAAAAAATTAGGACAGATGTGTCACCTCATCACATTCTCCCATAACATGTTCTTAGTCTACCTTCTTGGCCTTATTTCTCCTACAGGGAAACATACTCCAGATGTTCCATTCAAATAAGAATATTTCCTGTTTCTTTTAGAGACCTCATTTCCCTGCCTTTCAGAATCGTCTCATATGATTTTCTCCACTTATAAAAATTTTTTTCTCTTAAAAATTTATCTGAATATAAATGATACCAACCCAAAGAAGTATTTTTCATAACCCCAATGAGATATGATTGTTTTCCTCCTTTATCTTCCAGAAAACTCATTGTTTTCAGAAAAACACTATAGCTCAATGATTAAGTAGCTGATTCTGAAACCAGTTGCCTGTGTTCCCCTGCTTAGTAGCTATAAGATATCAAGCAAATTGTTTAACCCATTGTTTTATGCAGTACATTCATCAGCAAATAATGAATTTAATACTATCTGCAAAACATGGATTGTTACGAAGATCAAATGAGTTAATACCATTAATACATTAGGTAGTAATTCGTATGTGAAACTCTATATTATTGTTGCATAAAACTCAAAATTTTATTATAACATTTGTATTATCAACCATCAGGTTTCTCCCATGCCCCACAATACACACATATATATGTGTTTTGACAAACACAATTAAGTAAATGTATTAAAACATATATACTGCCTTTCTGCTAATATTTTAAAAATGACTTTGTTTGTGCACATTATATATGATCAGTATATTTGAAAAATTTTCTTGCATAGACAATGTTTCTTTACAGTGTCGCTTAGCAAAACAGGTCTTTAAACAAATTTATTCCAAATACTTGTTCATTCACTCAACAGACACATGTAGAGTATCGACTTCATGCCAGAATGTCTTTCCAGGCCCTGAGAATACATGACAGGAGCAGTATGTTGAATAATGGACTCAAAAAGTTATCTTTCAATTCTCTAATCTCTGGAACTTGTTAGTATGTTACTTCATGGAACAAAAGGAACTTTGCAGATGTGATTCAGAATCTTCAAATGTGGCAAATACTCTAAATTTTCTGGATGGACCTGGTGTGACTACAAGGTGCTCAAAAGAGAGAGGAAAGAGGGTCAAAGTCAGAAGAAGTGATGATAAAAGTGGAGGTAGGAATAATGTGCTTTGAAGATGGAAGAAGTGGTCACAATCCAATGAATGTAGACAGCCTCTAGAACCTGGAGAGGGCAAAGACACAGATTCTTCCCCAGAAACATATTTCTCTTCTAGAAGGAAGCCTAAAATATTCAATAAGTTTGTGGTAATTTATTACAGCAGCAAAAAAAAAAAAAAACTAATTTTTTTCTAGTAATGCCACCATTAAATGTTATATCCATATATATATATATATATATGCTCTTTTATATACTCTCCTACATCATACTCGGCTTTGATCATGGAATTTACCTTAGCCAATGATACATTAACAAACAACAGGACTAGAAGCTTTCATGTAATATATTAAGGCTTGTCTTCCGTTGCTGCTGGAAAATATTCTGCTACCCCATGAAATATCCCACATTTAGCCACTTTGTGGGTAAAGGAAAAAATTGGACAGAAGCCTCAGCTATCCCAGATGACCTAATCATGCCATCCATAACAGCCATGATCCAAATTCATTTTTAAAAGTCCATAAATTGTAGGTGCATTGAGATGAGAACTTGTTTAATTCGATCTGTTTGGATACAATGGAATGAGAAAAGTATAAGGAACAGGAATAAAGTCAGAGGAATAGCAGGGCTATTGAAGCATGACATTTATTGGGATTATGCTTTGAAAGATAAGGGAACCATGAAGAGGCATCATCTGATTTCTATTTTAAAATAACTACTCTTCTGTTAAATAGACAATAGACTGTGGTTGTTCAAGGATAAAAACAGGCAGTCCACAAGCTATATTATAAAGCTGTAATCATCAAGACGTATGGTACTAGCACATAAACAGACACACAGATCAAGGGAACAGAATAAAGGCCCAGAAATGGACTTTCAACCCCATGGTCAACTAAACATTGACAAAGTGGGAAAGAATATCCAATGGAAAAAGACTTTCTCTTCAATAAATGGTGCTGGGAAAATTTTACAGTCACATGTGGAAGAATTAAAATAGATCTTTTTCTTACACCATACACAAGGAAAAACTTAAAATGGATGAAAGACCAAAATGTGAGGCAGTTCTCCTAGAGGAGAACATAGGCAAAGTTTCTGCACAGCAAAAGAAACAGTCAACAAAACTAAAAGGCAACTTATGGAATGGGAGAAGATACTTGCAAAAGACATTATCAGATAAAAGACTGATATTCAAAATCTATAAAGAACTTATCAAAGTCAACACCCAAAAAACCAAATAATCCAGTCAAGAAATGGGCAGAAGACATGAGCATACATTTCTCCAAAGAAGACTATAAACGGCCAACAGACACATGAAAAAATGCTAAACTTCATTTAGCATCAGAGAAAGACAAATTGAAACCACAATGAGATACCACCACACACCAGTCAGAATGACTAAAATTAACAAGACAGGAAACAAATGTTGGAAAAGATATGGAGAAAGGGGAATCTTCTTACCCTATTGGTGGAAATGCAACCTGGTATAGCCACTCTAGAAAACAGTGTGGAGGTTCCTCAAGAAGTTAAAAATAGAGCTACCCTATGACCCAGCAATTGCACTACTAGGTATTTACCCCAAAGATAAAAATGTAGTGATCTGAAGGAGCACCTGCTCCCCAAAGTTCAAAAGCTCTTATGAACTTTTGAACTTCCACAGTTTCCAAACTGTGGAAAGAGCTAAGATGTCCATTGATAAATGAATGGATAAAGAAGATGTGATTTTATATATATATATATATACACATATATATATGTGTATATATATATATATACCTATGTATGTATGTATACATATGTATGTATGTATATATATATGCATATATATTTGTGTATATAACTATATACACACACACATAATGGAATATTACTCAGCTATCAGGGAGGATGAATACTTAATAATGGAATGGATGGATGGAACTGGAGGGTATTTTGTGAGCAAATTAAGTCAAACAGAGAAAGACAATTATCATATGGTTTCACTCATATGTGCAATACAAGAAACAGTGCAGAGGATCATAGGGGAAGGAGGAAAACCTGAATGGGAAGTCAAGAGAGAGGGAGAAAAGCCATAAGAGACTCTTAACTAGGTAACAAGTTGAGGGTTGCTGAAGGAGAGGTGGGTGGGGGATGGGTAACAGAGTGGTATTAAGGAGGCACATGATGTGATAAGCACTGAGTGTTATACACAATTGATAAATTATTGAACATCATATCTGAAACTAATGATGTACTATATGTTGGCTAATTGAATTTAAATTAATTTTTTTTAAAAAAAGCAGAAGTCCAATTAGGATACTATTATAACAATTCAGGCAAGAGATAATGATTGTTTCAATCATGATGAAAAACGTTAAAAGCAGTACAAATTCAAGGGCATTTTGAAGGAGAAGACAGGGTTTGTTAATGGATTGAATATGAGTTGAAGAGAATAGGGTTTATTTTACTTGCTAATGTAGTGTAACAGCAGACTAGTGGTGTGGGGAGGTGAATTTTATCTCAGTTTTGAATGTTTGATGTTGAAGATGCTCAACAGACATCTAAGGGAGATTGTTATGTAGGCCAGAGTTCAAAGAAGGGAAAGGGCTCAGTTGGAGATCGAAAACTAGGAGCCATCAATGTATCTGCAGTTAAGAAAAGAAAAGAAAGGAAAAGGAAAGAAAAGGGAAGGGAAGAATAAAACTTTTTTATAGAGAAAGTGTAGAAAAGGAAAAGAAAAGCCCTACAACTGAGTGCTGGGGCTTTCCAAAGGTGCAAAGAGGCATAGAAGAGAAGAAACCAGTGTTTGTGGAGGAGGCTGTAACTACATGTTATCTGCCACTGATTTCTATGTGATTTCAGCACAAATATCTCATTCAATTTCCTATTTCACAGATGGGAATAACTAAGGTCTGGAGAAGTTAAACAATTTGCCTAATATCATAATTGAGGAAACTAGGATGAATTCCCTAATTTAGTAAATTCCCAAGTCTCAAGTTTTAAGCATAGATCCAAATATTTGTGAAGAATTGAGCCACAGGGCCCTTATCTTCTGTTTTTCTTATACAGAATTATTCACTGCAAATTACTGAAGTTTCACTTGTCATACACAATGTTATTTGAAATTGTAAATCCCTGATTGCTCCCTATTTTACTAACCACAAAACTGCTCACAGCTGGGATATGATCCATTATTACTTATTCACTACTATGTTAGATAGTTCATCCAGAGCATAAAAGGAAGTGAATAAGTCTGGTGGAAGAGAACAGTCACATTACAACAATTCACCGTGGTTACTGTGGCATCAGTTCTCCCCTGTTGGTTATATCCCCTCAACTGTTGAGCATTATCTTACACTTTAAACATCCTTTATATTTGGAGGGACTGGAAAACATTTCATTAAAATTATCATAAAACCAACAACCAATGTCAGCTATAAATAATTTTGCTCTGTAAGCCAATAACATATAAATATTTCCTACTCTAACTTAAAAAGGTGAATAGGATATATGGGGGTATCTTACTGAATCCAGGAGCTCAACTTTACTCTCTCCTGTTTCAGCTGTTGAGAGGGGAAGAGGGAGAAAGGGAAGGTGGGAAAGGGAGAGGGAAAGGAAGAGAAAGGACACAAAGAGAAGAGTTGCTTCTAAAGCAGCTTTTAGTACCTTTGGTTTACCTGAATTTCAGCTCCACAGCAATTAGGATTTATGTTGATAAGAATGCTTATACTGACAAAGAAAAAAATCAGTTTGTGGTGAACATAGCATAGCATATAGTTGTTGACTCAGTATGTTATAAAACCGAAATTAATGTGACATAGTGTGTCAGCCGTACTCAAGAAAAAGTCAAAGCACTTAAAAGTAATCAGTGTCTCAAGATAATTTAAAACATGAAAGTGATATATGGAAATGACTATATTTGGATATATATTAAATAAATAATGACATTTACATGGGGGTGTACTTATTTTTTTCTGTAATCAGAATAAACTACTGAAAAGTAAAACACAAACTCCTAGACAAGGCATAGAATGGTCTTCATGCTTGACCATAGGCTATATTTAAGGATATTCTCAGAACACTATTTCCTTCACTTCTACCAGCATACAGTCCATAACCTATACTGGTCAAATTTGTGAGGATGGGGAGGTGGTTGCAGAGACAGAGAAGAAGTTTAGAATTTTCTTGTGAGGTCTGTGCCCTTAGTCTTAGAAATTCTAAATAATTGTTTCTGGGTTTTGTTCTAAGAATCTGCTTTTTAAAAAGTGTATTTTAAAAAGCACTGGTTTAACCACACTTATATTGGTTATTACTCTTTACTTTGAACCCTTACTTATTCTATTCCCTTTGCTAAGAATATCCTTTATCAAAATGAGGCAGAAAACAAAAAGATAACTACTAAATAGGAGAAGATAATTGTAAATGATATCTGATAAGAGGTTAATATCCAACATATATAAAGAACTTAAATAATGAAACATCAAAAAAAAATCCAATGTAAAAATGGACAAATGATCTGAATAGACATTTTCTAAAGAAGAAATACAGATGGCCAAAAGACACATGAAAAGATGCTCAGCTCACTCATCCTCAGGGAAATGCAAATCAAAACCACAATAAGATGTCATAAGTTTAGAATGACTAAACTCAAGAAGATAAAAGACAAGTGTTGGCAAGGATGCAGAGAAAAAGGAACTCTCATGCACTGTTGGTGGGAATATAAATTGGTACCAAAACCATGGAAAACAATATGGAGGTTCCTCAAAAAATTAAAAAAAGAAATACCATATGATTCAATAATTCTGCTATTGGGTAATTTACCCAGGGAAAACAAAAACACTAACATGAAAATAATATATGCACCCTATGTTTATCGCAGCATTATTTATAATAGCCAAGACATGGAGGCACCCAAACTGTCCATCAATAGATAAATAGTAAGAAGATATGGTACATATGTATACATAATGGAATATTGCATGACTATAAGAAAGGATTAGATCGTGACATTTCGGACAACGTGGATGGTTGTAGACGATATTGGCTAAGTAAAATAAGACTGATAAAGATACCATATGAATCCACTCATAAGTGGAACCCAAAAATGAGTAAACAAACAAAAAGCAAAATCAAAACTAGAAATACAGAGAACAAACCGATGGTTGCCAGAGGGGAGGGGTTGGGGGGTTGGGCAAAATGGATAAAGGGGAAAGAGAGATAAAGGCCTCCAATTATAGAATGGATAAGTCACAGGAAGAAAGAGCAGAGGATAAGGAGCACAGGGTTATTGTAATAGTGATGTAATAGAACAGACTGTGGCTATACTTGTGGTGAACATGGCATAATGCATAAACTTGTCAGATCACTAAGTTGTACACCTGAATCTAATGTAACATTGTGTTTCAATTATACTAAAAAAAAAAAAATCCTTTATCCTTTTGAACAATGAATCTCAGTATATTTAAAATCCAAAATCTACATCCTTTTTCTCTGTAATGATTTTCCACTGTTGTGCTCCATTAGCATTTTGCATGTATCTCTCTTTTATTTCTTATAAACTTTGTACTCAAAGCATAAATTACAAACTGGAAGCATCATCACTTGGAGCTTGTTAGAAATGACGACTCTCATGCTCCACTCCAAATTCACTGATTTAGAATCTATTTTTAACAATATCTCGAGTTGATTCCTGTGGACATTATGAAGTACTCCTTTTCACATTTCACAGTAGCTCTTTTCTCTTTTTTCATTTCTTTTTCTTTTTCTTTTCTTTCTTTTTTTTTTTTTTTTTTGAGAGAGAGAGAGAGAGAGTGCCACTTGAGTATACATGGGGAGAGGAAAGGTAAGAGAGGGGCAAAGGGAGAAATAATCTTAAGCAGGCTCCACATCCCCAGTGTGGAGCCTAATGATGGGCTCAGTCTCTCTACCCTGAAGTCATTACCTGAGCTGAAGTCAAGAATCAGACAGTTAACCAACTGAACCACCCAGGTGCCCCCAAAGTAGCCTTTTTTTAAGGTTCTATTCTCTCTCTCTCTTTTCTATTTTTCTTTCCTCTCTCTCTCCTTCCCTCCCTCCCTCCTGGTTGACCAAGAATTTCTCTGAGACTGAGACTGAGTCTTAGAGAACACAATTTCCTTAGCTTTTAGTGCACACACACACACACACACACACACACACACACAAAATACATAGTAAGTACTTCCATGAATGTATTAACTAGAAATATATTTATGAATGAATTCTTGCACTACAAAGGACACAGAAGAGAAATATAAACATATAAAGAAAAGAAAGAATAAAAATTGATGTAAAACAGGGATAAAGAAGTATGCCCCCAAAATGTGACAGGAATAAATCCGTTGTAAGCTACTTCATTTTCAGATGAAATCGATTGCAAAGGATTTATTTCCTTTTGAAAAATAGCCTCATACAAGCAATATTTAATGCTGCTTGACTAAATTGAAATTTAGTATTCTCTTTTACCTCAAGTTTCAATATTACAATGTGTTCTACCGTGTTAGGTGTAGCACAAACCATTACCATAGAAATATTAATACGTCTGTTTACAATAATAATTTTTTAAGTGAGTTTGTAAAAGTTCCTTAAAAATCCCAGTTTGGGGGCCTTAAAAGTCGTGGTTCAGGGGATCTGGAGTGTGGCTAGGAATCTCCATTACCCTCCTCTCCAGAAGATTCTGATTCATATCATCATGAGAAAACCGATGGCTGAATAGGCAGTTATTCTTTATTATGAGTTGAATTGTGTTCCCTCAAAAAGATCTGTTGAAGTCCTTACCTCCAGTACCTCAGAATTTGATCTTAACTGGAAATAGGGTTGGGGTAGTTGTGATGCTGTTAGTTAAAAGGAGGCAATACTGGAGTAGAACAGGCCCTTAATCCAACACACGTGGCCCTTGCAAGAGGCAGGAGAGCCACGGGGAGAATGCCAGGTGAAAATGAGGACAGAGAACGGAGTGGTGGGTCAGCAAACCAAGAAAACTTGAAGGATTGCTGGCTGTCCCCTGAAGCTAAGACAGAGTCTTGGGGCAGGTTTTCCTCAAAGCCATGAAAGGGAACAAGCTCTGTCAACACCCTGATTTTGGACTTGAAGCCATCAGAACAGTAAGAAAATAAGTTTTTGTTGTTGTAAGTTTTGTTTGTTGGTTTACATCAGGCCAAGGAAACATGCCGTCATGTTTGTCTTGAATCAGCCTGAGTACTGTTCTTGTTCTCACTGTCACAGAAGACTGATGTTCTTGAACATTAATGTCTGTACATGAATCTCATTTGCTTATTTGAGATTTGGGACCTCCATTCTCCGTGGGCCTAGTCTGTAAGGGTGCTTTTTGGGCATTGGCTCCCTTCCTGATCCACCAGGACTAGTGACTCTTGGAGTCTAGTAAACTTTGTATTTCATTTAGTTAGTAGGTAATTCAAACCACAGTATACCGTTGAATTACAACTCTTTTTTTACATACAATAGAAGCAAAGGAAGGATGGTTTTGTAGCCAGATCTATTAATTTCAAAGTCTGTGCTTTGAAAAGTCTGTTCACAGTGGCAGAGCTTTACCTTGAAGGCTATTTTCAGGAGGGGCGGGGGGGCGGTAGTTTTCAGGCTTGTGAACAGAGAATCTGAACCCTACAGAAACTTCCTGTGTCAAAAACTTACTTTCGTTGAAGTTTTGGAGTTTGCTTGCAGGAGATACTGAGCAGAGGAGTGTTGGCCAATGAAAGAGAAAACTGCAAGCTGCTAAGTAAAATGTGTCTGTTTATTCGTGGTCTTAAGAATTGCAATTTAGGAGACTCAGAGTAGGCTGAACTCTAAAGTGTTCTGTGGAGAGACAAAGGAGGTGAAGAGTTTTTAAGGAGGGAGTTTACATAAGTTATTTGGAACTAAATGTTATTGGTGTTGGTGTAGCTACCTACTTGCACTTATCTCTGTCACTGGTTGCTAGGGCATAAAAGTCTATTTAGGTCCCTTTTAGCATGCAACAGCTGCCTTGGCTCTCAATTGATTTCAGCAAAAATTCCAAGAATTGAAACAGAAGATGTGCATTAAGACCCAATTCCTCAATGGCCTCTGAGCTCCATTTTAAAATAACCCTCATTGCAAAGCTTACTTCAACTTATTCTCTCTGCTTTCAAGAGAGTAGCTCTAGTAAAAGGACTCTGAATTTTCCGTGTGTTTGGGAGCATTTATGGTGGGAGAGTGAGGTAAAGGGCCCTTTTCCTCTCCTGTGAACAGAGTCCAACCCCCCCAGTGACTATATACTGCATGCAGTTGCGTTTGAAAAGGTCTGGAGGTGGCACTCTTAGCATGACATTAGCAGTCTCATCACAGGGCACTAAAAAATGGGCCACGAAGATTTCTTTAATCAACTTTCAAAGAAATAAATTTCAGCCCTGACTCTCATTATTAAGATTGAAGCTCAAATTCACTTCATCTGCGATGCCTTTCTTTATTGCTGCTCCTGAAATAGCAACCATGGCCCATTTGCTCTGGGAGACTATTCAGATTAAATGTCTTCACAACTCTCACCTCTCCCTGAAATATTACTTGTTTTCATTTGTTTGTATTGTCTTGGTTTCTCCTACCCGAATGGAAGTTTTGAGGGCAGGGACTTTGAATGTACTGAACACAACGAAATCTTCATTCTGAAGAGAAGCCTGGAATAGTCAGGACTCAAAAGTGTTTGTGGAGTGATTGAATAACTAATCCAAGGAGCTGAATCACAAGAGGCTAAATGCAGCAGTGGTGTGCAATAAATCATTGGGGAGCATGGTTTCAGAATTTTTGTAGGACACCAGTTTCAAATAAGCAGAAATCTTTTAGGGTATTTGCGGTTCACGAGACGTGTCATGTTCTGGTCACCATGCTGATGTCTTGAGTATATAATTTTGGATGTGAATATATGTAACAAATGATGGGCATAGGTGTAAATCTATATTATCTGTATCTTCTACACCTACACATATTTTTAAGATCCTGGAATCTAAGACCATAGAACAAGGAATATTAATACTAATATTAATTGATTTTGAGTGGAAGATACTTTTTTATATTTACTATTTAACTAGAATTGGAACAAATTTAAGATTAGGTAAAAACACTTAAGAACCTTTAGTGCATGTACCATTATACACTAGTATGTGAGATAAACCATCACTGGTTTCATGGGCTTCTGTTTGAAAATTCAAAAAAATGTTTAGTTGACATAATAAATAGTTGAGTGCTATCGTTAAAAAAAAATGTTGGAGGGAGTGCATAGGTGTCTAAAGAAACCAGGTAGAAAGGGGATCAAGGCCAAAGAGCCTTCCGAGAGCTGATGGTGACTAGATGATAACAGATGAGGAGTAAAAAGTGTGTAAGTGATGGATGTGTGAATTATAAGTGTGTGTTGTGTACACCATACACAGGTGTATTTGCATATGTGTGTTGTGTGGCTACTTTGGGGTAGGGACAAGGTAAAGCTAGAGCTAATTAAAAGCAATGTTTTATCTCCTTAGCGATCAGAAAAGTGAAGGCTGAGGTAAGTTTTCTTATCCATTTAGTTGGCAAAAATGTAAAAGTTAGACAACATCATGTATACTAAATGTGAATCAAGACTATTGCTTACATAGTATGCTGGTAGGGATGTAAATTACTACAGCTATTTGAGAAAAACCGTGTTACTTTGTAATTTAACATACTTACACATTATATCAGGAATTATAATTTTAGGTACAAATCCCACCTCCATCCAAAAAATTCTTGTATATATGCACTGGTAGATAAATCCAGGTATTTTTACAGCAACATGATTCTTACAGGAGAATGATGAGAGTGTGCCTTGATAAAAAGATTGCTATTCATTAAATTCTGTGCAACACAGGTCCAGTAAAAGGGAAGAAAATATGCAGGGACTTATAATCATGACAAGTAAACTGTATTTGTGTTGGTAATCTTGTCTGACATAGAAGCAGCGGGAGTGAAGACAAAGGGAACCACCAGAGGAATCCTATCACATGCCATTGATAGGATCTCTTGACTGGTTGTGGGCAGGAAGAAAGGAATCAGAGTGACTCTCTGGGGTAACTTAGTTCATGGTAGCGCCAATCACTGAGATATTAAATACAGGAAAGGAATCCAGTTTAGAAAGTGTGAAGAGGAAAGATGTTGACTTCAAATTGACGAAGAAAGCATCAACCTAAATATTAGCTATTCTTACGTATCCCACAGTCGTTTGCAGAGAACGGAGTATACTTAGTTTCTTTGAGTGCTTAATAGTTTCTTACACTGAAAATCATGTCAGAATACTGGGTTTTTGTTTCTGCATTCTATTTAAACTTGAGACATAGATAATCACCGTGATATCCCTTGCACTATGGCTCAGTATGTTTTTAACTTAAAAATACATTGTCCATTTAAAACAAAAGAGGACATTTTCTTTTATTAGTGCCATTTTATATTCAAAGATCACTTTTAAATTTCATCAGTGCTGACATTTTAAAAGAGAATATTATCCCCAGTTGGCATTTAGCCTAATCTGCATATGGGGTGGTTTGTTTTTCTCTTGTTGGTCCTTGAAGACTTTCATTTGTCTCTCCCGTCTGGTAAAAATGGGTACATATTTTGTGAGCATCTGCAAGGCAATATTTAATACCCTCACATTCCTAAGAAATTATATTCAAGCTGACACATGTTTTCACAACCAATAAGTTAAAATGTGTAATGTCGCATTGCCTGAACAGTAAGAATCAATTGTCGGTTTCACTGAATAAATAGAAAGGTTTTCTGATGCTTTGTAATTTACTTAGAACAAAACTCCTTAATTTATTTAACCAACCCTTGCTTCTGGATTACTTTTATTCTATTTGATCTAAAAAAAATATTCATCAGGAAGACAAATGCAGTCAAGGTAAATGTTGATACACAAAAGTGATAGGATATTGCAAGTGACACCATCAACTCAATGTGTTCATGCCCTGTTCATACCGGATCCGACTCTAAATTCTTGTATGTTGCAACGTAGAAACTTTTTAACCTTGGAAACAAGCACTGAATCCCCTGATGCTTCATTTGTATAAAATAAATTTTTAAAACTTCTTTGGGAGTCCTATTCAGAGTCAGATCACAGACCACATAAGGAAATAAATACCATTGCTTTAGATTTTCAAACTAAAATTGTATTGCCAGGTTGTAAAACTCATTATTTAATCATGCTACTTCTCAGGAAAAAAAAAAAAAAAGTGTTTTAAAATTTAAATTCATCATTAAAGGGCACCTGTATTTTCACCATTAAAAGGCTATAAATATATGTGCCACAGGAGACAACACTCATTTAGATGTGTAACTTGTGAAATGGTTCTTAAAAATCTGTTGCATAGCTTTACCTTCCTGTCTTCTATACCAAGCTGAGTGTGATAACACAGGATATTTCCCTCAGGAAGTTTTCTAAACAGTGCAGAGATCACTAAACACTGCTGTTGGTGTCTCCATCTTATTTCTCTAAACCAAGGGTCAGCAATTTTTTCCTATAAAGAGGCAGATAGTAAATAATTTAGGCTCTTTGGGCCATATTGTCTCTATAGCAACTACTGAAGTCTACTATGGTAACCAGAAAGCATATACAGTCAATGAATAAACAAATCGGTATGAACATTCCAGTAAAACTTTATTTACAAAAATAGGCAGAAGGATCCATGGACCACAGTTTGTCACCCCTGATCTAAATAACCTTATTTCCTATGAGTAGATGTAACACACACATGCTTTTTATCCTGTTTTAGAAATAATTATTAAATGAGGGAAGGTGTATAATGAGCATTGCGTAACATACTCACGAAGTTAAATATCATTGGTGAAACTAGGAAAACATCTTCTGTGTGCTGTAAAGGTTTTAATTCATTTATTCATTTGTTCACATTTGCAACCAGTATTTCCTGGAGACACAATAAAACAAAAGCCTTTATAAGAGGAAAAATAATGATGGAAAAAGCAGACAGTTCCAGTCTAAGGAAGACTGCCTTAAATGATTTGAAGAACATACCTATGTGCTTTGAAATAGTATCCCATGCTATGAGAGGTAAAAGAATGAAATAAAGAAGATTTACATATTTTTCCCCCTTCCATTTGTTTGTCACATTTTGAAGTCTTAATGTATCTTAAGTAGCATACTGGACTATTTATGGTAGAAATGAGTAAGATGAGGACAAAAGATAAAAAAGTATTGTGTAAGAGAACAAAGTGTTATATAGATAATGGAATTGCTATATAGAGAGCTTACAGAATTTGATCAAAGTCGCATCTAAAGAATGATGAAAATGGTGGAAATTCGTATTTTACCATTGTTTCCCAACCTATTTCATTACATTTTTTCCTAGAAGGTACTAGAAAGAAAATGGATGAAGTTATTAATTTGAGGGCATCTACAACTTAATAAGGACACTCCATAGTGTTCTATATAGGCTACCTCCTTGATCCTAAACAATAGCCATCTTAACAATGAAATTATTTTTCACATTCACCTCATGTTGAAACTAAAGCTTACAAAAGAAGGTGGTAGTCTACCAACAAATAAAAGCCATGTTAAACTAGAAAGCAAGTATTCCTACCTCAAAAGCAAATCTGTGCTAAAAAACAAAAACAAAAAACAAAACCTGTGTTGCTTACACTATGACTTGTGCACAAGAAATAATTTCCATGTGCTTGTTAATATAAATATAATCATGAAGAAAACCGACTTCTTAAAATATCAAAACTGGCTAATAGTAAGCAGTAAACATCACACTTTTCTCATAGTTTTGAATCCATTTTCAGGAAAATGGCTGTTTAGATGTGACTTTTTATCCTCTTGGGCCAGTGGTTTTAATGACTGCTCAGTCACAATAATAGAATGCATGCTTCACGTAAGAGATTGTCAGCATCCTCTGGTGCTTGAAGATAGCTGTTTTTCATAAGCAAGTTAACTACTGTATCTGGCACTCAAGAGATAACCGTCTGCCTAATACTAGTCCAAAACCCAGCTGTAAGTGTTTCTGGGGAGATTCTACATTAATCTCTCATAGAGTATCTTCTTCTAAGGCGTTTTGCAGAGAAATCTGACTCGTTGAAATTTTCACCTAATTGCAAGTCCTCCCTGTAGAAGAAATTCCACTCTACCCACTATTCTACCTTCATAGAATGATGAGAATTCAAAGAAAAAATGTTCTTACTATATTATGCACAATGCCCAAGATTTATTAAGTGCTCAAACTCTAACTTCTGAGAAAACAACACAAGTTAACTGCTAAGTACATCTGGTCATCTGCAAGACAATAAGGGTAATCTGAGTCCTCATGTGTCTTCTATCTTAAAAACTTAATAGTTTCATAATTCCGTTATAGATTTGTATCCTGCAATGTTTAATATTTCTTGTTCATTTCAGGTCTAATCTCATATTCATAAGTATATTATTTTGAGCACACTATGTTTCACTTTTTATAAATGGGTTACCTAAGATAATATTACTATTTAAATGGTTACTTATAAAAATATTTTTCAGGACAAAGGTATTTTTTTCTTTTTAGATTACTTAGAACTCTCTGGATTATACTCTGATGTATTCAAGATGCTCATGTTTTAAAATTATCTTGGTATAGAGTCAAGAATGATGCATAATTCTACTATCCTTGTCTCCTTTTAATGTCCTTGTGACAATTCATTATATATACTATTTTCATTGATTTTAATATGCAAGGTATGTACAAATTAAATTCTCCTTACTGAGTTTTCACAAGGCTGAGCTTATTTTCACAAGGACACAATAATTGAAGTAGTGTTTCCAGTTTCTTTCCCAAGGACATAATAATTGAACTAATATTTCCAGATTCTTTCCTAGAAGAATGGATATTTTCCCATTCTACAGTATTTTGAAATAGATAGCTCAAAGGAAAGGATTTATCTTCAGTGCTCCTTTCAGATTTAACTGAGTGTGGCTGGGAATGACAAAGAATAAATTTTCAAGGTTTAACAAGAACCACTGACTGACTGCCTTTGTAGAAGAGATCTGCTATTTGGCAAATCTCTCATAAATGACTTTAGAGTTTCCAGGGAAATGGCTTTATAAAATGTTTAATCATCTTTATAAGTAAAAATTTTTACTCATCTCTATAAATTGATAATAAACCAAAGATTTGGTCCCCATGTAGTAAGTTTCCTACTGTAAAAAGTTCTGATATTCTTCTAGGCTAGGTATTACAAGAATGAATGAAGGAATTGGCTCTGATTTGCTATGGCTTCATGATGGGTAATTGTAAACAATTGAAATAAGGTCATCCTAAAGCAGGGAAAATGGTAACAGAATTTTGATGACCTGGAAAAATGAAAAAGATTATGGTCTCTGTCTTTTAGGGAAGTGGATTATAATCCCATCTGTAAGGGAGTTCTCTTACTTTCTTTCCTATTACTTTTTTCCTCCCCTGTCTTGTGTAGCAGAATAATCTGAGAATTACATTGCAAATGTATAAGTGTAATTTGTCAATGTAGGTCAACCAGCATTCTCTTTCCCTTTTGTAGGTCACCTTCTGTAGAGTGTAAAGTAAACTTTAAAAATACCAGTGTACTTATATTGCTCCCAAACCTACAAGAACCATTGGTTTATTCCACCACCCTCTTCTCCCCAAAAGCGCCCAAGTGTTTTGGAGTTGTATATTTTTCCCTGAAGAAAAAAGTATAGATTACCATCTAATGCACATTAATCTGTGTACTTCTAAATTTGTAGGTAATATACTACATCCAAAGTATGGCACAAGGTGTCCATCTGTAATGCACTCCCCTTTTCAAAGCAAGTCTGAGGCATTTCCTTATTGTATAAACTAGTTACGTAGAAAAATTGCCATTATTTCAGAAAAGTGCAATTTTTTCAAATTATGTAGGGATTATGTGCTCTTAAGGGTACTTTGAAAATGACAGGTTTTCCAAAGAAAGTCTTAAAAGCATTTATGGGAATCCAAAAAAAAAATGCTTTCAGTAAGAAGAAAAACACTTTGATTCTGTTAAATAGATCACCCAAATTATTCTCTATACAGCTTCTCTGGGAAGTCATATTTTTCCTAGTTCTTTTCATTCTTATTCCCATAATTGCCCTTCCTAGGACTATTATAGGTAAATTTTTATTACATTAGTGGGCTAATTGATAGGAAATATTAAAAAACAGAAAGGTAATATAAGAAGAAGGGAAACTAACTCCCCCTATTAGCAGGTTTCAAGTATGAGGCTAGCTCTAAAATTTGCATGTGTGTGACATCATTGTGGAAATTTACTCTCCAGCCACTTCTTCAAGATGAATGCACACCTTCAATGGTTGAATTTCCAATTTAAAAAAAACCTCAAAAACATTGTTTTACCATTAATGGAAATACTAGGACATTTTGTTTAGGTTTTGGTTATAATCCATAATTTAAATTCATGAAAGATAATGTGATTCAGAAGTCCATGAAATCAATAGTATATTGATGAGAAAGTCCTTATGTATCAATTCTTTGACCTGTATTTATATTCAAAGGAAAAATACAAAATATTTTTTGGATATTATTGTAAAATAGTATCATTTATATGGATATTAAACAAATTTTAGCATACTGGTAAAAGAATTTCAGAAAAGAAACCCAAGTCATCTCCATAAAACTTCTTTTTGCAACTTATAGTCCTAAAACTTTGAATTACTTCTACACCTAAGGTCATTTTGTTTCCAACTTTTTTTTATTATTATTATTTTCAGCATATCAGTATTCATTATTTTTCACCACACCCAGTGCTCCATGCAATCCGTGCCCTCCATAATACTCACCACCTGGTACCCCAACCTCCCACCCCCCGCCACTTCAAATCCCTCAGATTGTTTTTCAGACTCCACATAGTCTCTCATGATTCACCTCCCCTTCCAATTTCCCCTAATTCCCTTCTTCTAACTCCCCATGTCCTCCATGCTATTTGTTATGCTCCACAAACAAGTGAAACTATATGATAATTGACTCTCTCTGCTTGACTTATTTCACTCAGCATAATCTCTTCCAGTCCCATCCATGTTGCTACAAAAGTTGGGTATTCATCCTTTTTGATGGAGGCATAATACTCCATAGTGTATATGGACCACATTTTCCTTATCCATTCGTTTCCAACTTTTTAACCACAGCTGGAGGGAGAAATGTGATGAGTAAACTCTTAAATGATGAGGTACATTTCTGGGGTGCCTACTTGGCTCAGTTGGCTAATTAACCAGCTCCTAATTTTGGCTCAAGTCATGGTTGGCTCAGGCTCCTTGGATCCAGTCCTGCATCAGGCTCATGCTTAGCATGGAGTCTGCTTAAGGATTTGCTCACTCCCTCTGCCCCTCCCCCCACTCATATGCTTTGTCTTTCTAAAATAAACATATAAATCTTTTTTTTAAAAAAAGGATTTATGAACATAGAAGGATAATTAGCAAAATTATCTACCACTGAGCATCCTTTTGCATGTTGTTACTTGTTTTATGATTAGAGAAGACTGTAGCTATGATGGCAGAAGGAGAACTCACAATATATTTTGAGATTTTAAGACACTGTTGAGGATCTAAAAGCTTCATATAATTTTGTACAATGTCTTAAAGTGAGTACCTGCCATAAAATTATATGTAATCAGTACTTTGAAATTACTATTAAAATTGTAAAGGTAGATCAGACATGATTGGTGCCAAAAAAATTATGCCATCCTGCTAAGGTAATTACTACATTTTTTCAATGTACTGATTTTGTTGTAAAGATTTAATCATTTCTTGTATGTGCTAGTTAGTACTTGATTGATTGATTGATTGATTGACTTATTTTTTTTTGGCAATTCAGTTTCCCCCTGCTCTGTTTTTATAACCCAAATGCCCAAATGATACAATCCTATATACAGGGTTGTGTATGATTATACATCTACACAAAAGTGTGTATGAGAATAATTGACATCCCTATGAAAATTAGAAAAGGTAATTTATTTTTACTCATGATTAATGAAAATGTTCATTCAGTTAGCATTTGTAAAGTAAACAACTCTTGGATAGTGTCTCAGTGTAATTTTAATATCAGAGGCTAAATGAGTGCTTTCACTTGTGGCAGCAGCTGTGGCCTGCATTGGTATTTTTAATGAAGTAAAAATACTGAAATATTCTTGATATATATGTGTACTGAGAATTACTGGCCAGATATTAATCAGTCATTGTATACTAATGCACTGGAAAAGATGGTTCAGAAATCTTGTGAAGAATTTCTACAACAAATACTAGGGTGGAAAATGAATGTCCCAAATATAAGAGACTATTCACTTAAAAGCAAACAGAGACATCATATGGTGATTTTAAGTCTATTTGGTTTTCTCACAAATTCTGTGGTCCGTGTCTTCCCTGAGGAAGATTTGTAGGCCTCAGTGCAGTGAAACACTCCAGGCAGTCGAAGGAGCCCATGCTGTTCCACCTACTCTCTCTCTCTGCCAAATCCTAAGCCTATGAAGTTTTGGGTAGGAGGATTACCTATTCGATAAGATAGATGAATGAGAGAAGTACTTGGATGGTCCATGTCTCGTCTTCTTAGTCGTCTGTATACCCTACAGAGGTTCTTCTTTATTTAAGCCTACATCTCAGGAATGCTTAATACATTGGTATAGTCCATGTCAAGGGTGAAAGCAGTATCAAGAATTTCAGGCTTTCTCCTTTGATTTTTCAGTGACAATAGCGACTGTTATAATAAACAATATTGAAAGGGCACAAGTGATGCCCAACTCAGAAACAAAGGAGACCGTTTACTGCTATTGATACTGGGGAAACTATGAAACTATGAACTATACCATTCTTTGTCTTAAATCTGTTTCAATGTAAGTAATGATTTTTTTTCTAAAAAATACTTTTTTTTTTACTGTGTGAATATGTGTAGTGAGCCATTTTAAAATCCATATAACCTGAATGTTTTTTGATAAAATACATACATGTTCTAACTGAAGTTCATCTGTGTTTTTTTTTTAACTAGGTTTGACTAATGTATGAAGTTAGTGGAATATAAATGTCTTTGAAAACACTTTCCATGCTTAAAATTTTAAGCAATCACCCTTTATTTTAATTCAAAGACCCTCTTATCAAGAGAATAACCCTTTTAGAATGATCTCTGATAGTTGAAAAGTATTTTTGTTATCTGTTATGCTTTGTAATATGTGTTT
Organism: Mustela erminea; assembly: GCF_009829155.1. Lineage (NCBI taxonomy): Eukaryota > Metazoa > Chordata > Mammalia > Carnivora > Mustelidae > Mustela > Mustela erminea. The sequence continues at coordinate 40,196,241 of NC_045625.1, forward strand.
AGCTAAACAGATTCTGGGACCTTTTCACACTTGTCTAAAAATGTATACATTAATGAAAATACTTGAGTGAAATACTTGACGTGAAGAGTACTGCATAATCAATGAGAGATCCAGAATTTGAAATTGGGAGGTTCTGACTCCAATTTTAATCCCCCCTTTTTCAGTGCAGCAATTCATAAATTTTTCAGTTTTAGGTAGGCTCTCTTAAGGTTTAGCTATAATATATAAACATATTGCCATATTTCAACCACCTTATTAAACATAATCCTATGCCTGCACATAACAAGTAAAAATTTAAATTTTTACTTATCATCTATGCCAACTTTAAGAAAAATTACTTTTATTTTTAAAGAAAAAAACTTGTACAGTTTTAGATTTTTCAACATAAGAACTAAGAAGACTAACATGAAGCAAGGGTTATGGATATTCTTATATTTTTTGTAAATTTTATTGCCTTATTTTTACCCCCCTGAACTAGAGCAATAAATTTTTAGGATGGTGTACTATATCTAAATATCAATACTTAAATATTAATGATGTTCATTTTCTTAGACAGTCTACCTTTTAGGAACTAATGAAATGCCATGGTATTGAATAGCTTTGTAGTGGGAGATAACTGGGTTTATATCCTGGCTCAACCATTTTAGGTGAATGAATATTAAATGATTAAAGTTGACCCTTTAGTCAAGACTTAAAACATGCTTAGATAGATTTCATTCTCCTCTCTCCCAAGGTCTGCTCCCAAGTCCTTATCCTCCATATCTTAAACCTCAGATGCTAGGAAAGGCAAAGCCAAAAATAAGCATGGTTGAAAAAAGAAATAGTGTCTTTTCTAATTCTTCATTGATCTGGTCATACTTTGATATTTTAGTGAATCTCACAAAAATCACCAGGGAGTCACTGCCAATGTTCAAAATGGAATGTATCCTCACCAATGGATACATATTGATATGTCAAAGTGTCTTTAGTAAAGAACCCTTTTTTTTTGTGAAAATTCTGTGATGCTAACAATTTTATTGTCTTCTAAAGTTTCAAATAGAGTTCTTAAAACATATAAGTAAATTTTGTTGAATTTCCACAGTTGATTTCATTATCTCTTATATTTAAATCAAAGAAATGAAGATGTATTGACAAAATAATGCCTAATTTTATTTAAAATAATAATAATATATTATACAAAGCTTAACCAAAGTCTTTCACATTATATTTTATCCTCCCCAAATACTGTAACAGGTTATTATCCTGTTAAATTTTTTAACAGAGTAATATCCTGTTAAAATTTTTAATAGAGTAAAGGAAAATTTTATATATAGATATATAATATGTCTATATATAAAAAATATACTCTATATAATATATATGCTTTATATATGTTCTATGTATGCGTGCTCGCTCTCTTTCTCTCTCTCTCTCTCTCTCTCTATATATATATATATATATATGCTTATGGTGATTAAATGACATGAAGAATACTGCATAATGAATGAGAGATCCAGACTTTGAAACTGGGAGATTCTGACTCTAATTCTAATCCCCCCCTCTTTCAGTGCAATTCATAAATTTTTCAGTTTTAGGTAGACTCTCTTAAATTTTAGCTATAATATATAAACATATTGCTATATTCCAACCACCTTATTAAACATAATTCTATGCCTATACATAACAACTAAAAATTTTAAAAATGTAATTAGATATGGAATAGTGATATAATATATGGCATTGGCTCACTCACTGCCTTCCTGTAATTAATAATCAAATTCTGTTCATAATACTGAATAGCTAAGTCACATGCCTCTCCAAGCCTAAAGGGTATTCTTCATCCTACTTTTTTGGCTGATGATATTCTAACAGCTAGTTGTAGTTAATTGATTTCTGGCATATATGAATTAATGACAAAATATTTTCCCCATTAATTCAAAGTGCTGGAAAGGTTGGAGGGAGGTATCTGGTCAGAAGAAAAGGATATAGACCTTCATTAGCACAGTTACTAAAGTTGCATTAAGAAACCTCAAAACTTCTGGGCGCCTGAGTGGCTCAGTGGGTTAAAGCCTCTGCCTTCGGCTCAGGTCATGATCCCAGGGTCCTGGGATCAAGTCCCACATCGGGCTCTCTGCTCAGCGGGGAGCCTGCTTCCCCCTCTCTCTCTGCCTGCCTCTCTGCCTAGTTGTGATCTCTGTCTGTCAAATGAACGGATGAAATCTTAAAAAAAAAAAAGAAAAGAAAAAGAGAAAGTGCTAAATAGCAGCGGTGTGGTGCCCGTTCTAAAAAAAAGAAAACTCAAAACTTGTTTCTTCATGTAAAATACTATTGTGCTTAACATATAACGTGATGATTAGATGAGATTTTTAGAAAGCATGGCATATGTTTGAAGTGAATCCTCAAACTATCCCATTTCATGTATTGAAACACTGGAACTTTCCAGTGGACAGAAATTGCAGTGTTATTTTTCTGCTCTACTTAAAACAAAAATCTCAAAAAATTATCCGAAATCAGAGAGAAGCTAGATGGATATTAAAGAAGACTTCAGGGGTGCCTGGGTGGCTCAGTGGGTTAAGCCTCTGCCTTCAGCTCAGGTCATGATCTTAGGGTCCTGGGATCAAGCCCTGCATCAGGCTCTCTGCTCAGCAGGGAGCCTGCTTCCACGCCCCCTGCCTGCCTTTCTGCCTACTTGTGATCTCTGTCTGTCAAATAAATAAATAAAACCTTAAAAAAAAAAAAAAAAGAAGAAGAAGACTTCACAGACTAAACATTAACCCTCTAATCTATGACCTTAAGTGTCAATCTCAAGAGCTGTTCCTTTGCCGTTTCAAGATGGTAAAACACTCAGACTCATTTTCAGTAAAAGAATAGCCTTTAAAAATATATATATATTTCATAAGTGTAGTCACTTGGCTGTCATCCAAAACCTGGATTTTGCAAAAGGTCTCTTTGAAAGCATAGATAATGGTAATTCCATTCTATTTATAAAATCATCATAATGCTATTTGTAGCCAGGGTAGCTTAGTCATTTGACCTACTCTAGAGTTTACAATAGTTGTACTTGTTTGGGCATGGCTCCCAAAACTCACAGGTGTCTAAAGAGTGAGACACAAGTAAACCTCTTGGAACTTAAAGCCAACAGGTTACTTTAATAGCAATTGTCTTCTAAAAATTGTTAATCATTTCTGCAAGAGCAACCATGTGTATATGTGTTTCTGAGTAGTTGGGAAAAATGATTTCTCTCAAGTAAGAATAAAATTAACAGTAATAATAAATTATAAATCTAAAGGAATAATGTACATTCTTTGAGTTTTTAAATTGATTTGAATTGGTGAGAGAGGGTTGTCTGAAATTGGATGGGAGTTTGTAACATTAAATGTGTACAGGTGAGAAGCAGGACATATATTGTGAATTGGAAAAGTGAATAGATGTTCTAGATGTGTACAGTTTACATATTTCTTAAATTTTTATTTTTTTTAATGTATTTTATTTTTTCAGTGTTCCAAGATTCATTGTTTAGGCACCATGACCAGTGCTCCATGCAATATGTGCCCTCCTTAATACCCACCACCAGGCTCACCCAATCCCCCACCCTCCTCCGCTCCAAAAACCCTCAGTTTGTACATTTCTACATAATGTGGGTCAGTTGCAATAGTTGCCTCAGTTCAGGACATGATCTGGGGTTTTTTGGAACAAAATTGAACATAAACAGATTTGAAATTTGAGTTATGCTCAGAGTGTTGCCTAATATAACATTTTCATTGGAATAATTTCAAGTTTGAAAACAAACATTATAGCAGAACTGATTGTAACTGGACTATGAAATAAGGTTAAGAGTTTTCCCCTACCTTCTACCAATATAAAAAAATAGTCGTATTCCATATCTCCTCTCTTGCTTCCCCTTCCCTTTTTTTCTTCCCCCTCTGAAACCTAGTAGGAATCCATGTCGGTAAGTATTATGATCTGGTAATGTGACTTAAGACTAAAGAACAGATAGAAATTCTTTTGGAATACGAATGTAGAAGAGATCAAGATTCTTCTTGTCTGGAAAATTATAACCCAATGAAGAGAATAGAAAATAAATTACTGATGGAACTTACTGAAACAAACAATTCATCCAGTCAGAGTCTATGAAGAAGAAATGCATAAAATGCAATGCTAAGGTCAGTGTATTTAAAAAAGGGGGGGGGCATCCAAGGATATTGGAGGTTTACATTGTTGAAAAAATATAAATCTGGATTTACACAAATCTGTGTGGTTAAAAAATCCTAAATTCTTCCATTAAACCAATGACTATTAAACATTTACAGTCCTTTAAAGGAATTAGCAAATGCAGTTAAATATAAGATATTAATACTTCATGTGGTCCAGCCCATTGTGATAAATAAAGCATGATCTTATTGTGAAACAAAAGATGAAGATTTCTAAAGGCTAGCTTTCTAAGATAAGTACCGTGGGTCACAGAGTCATCCTGAAGGCTTTACATTTCTTGAGTGGCTGAGAAACTATTTGTTATCAGAAAGGAATTTCTGTTTGATTTTTTTTTAACTAAAATGAATCAAACTTAACAGAATTATTGACTGTTTGATCATTTGAGTTATGAACACAGGCATCCCTTTTTCTCCCAGGAACTTAATTTTTATGAATTCTAGAATCCTTTGCAGTATGATTTATTATTGAAAGTTACCAAGACTCCAGGACAGGTTCAACTATTGTTGAGAAAGTCACTCCATATCACATCCTGCAAACTGATAGTATTTTAGTTTCAAAATTGTCTGTGTATGTCTACCATGTAGGAAATGTTCAATATATATCTACATTTAACTCATAACTTAAGATATAGAATTAAGGCTATATAATCTCTATGAGACTGCATATCTTTAAACAAGATGCCTGTATCCCTTCATGAGACAAAATAATTAGCCAATAGTGATGGTCTTTTTATAATGGTGACTCTAGGGATTAAGGTTGGTGAATTTTAGCTTTTATTGTAGAAATATCTGAGTCATGAAATTCTATCATAAAAGAAGGAAAATAGTGGCAAATATTTGAATAAAGGAAAATATAATTTGAATAAACTGAACCTATTTTTGCATGAGTAAGAAATCAAAGTGTTTTGCTTTTTTAGCATTTGCTGACTTCTAAGATAACTTGTGGTAATGTGTTTGAATATATGACTTAAATGTTGAGCTTTAGGTACAAGAGGGTACATGGCTCTATCTGTCTTCTCTGATGTCTCCTTATCTCCCATTATTTATATATAAGGTCATGACCTATTCTAAGTAGTGGTAAAGTCTCATACACAGGTGACCCAAGTGAAAATTTGAATTAAAGCTTTGTGTGACAGCAAGGCTTTGAATTTTAAATTAAGCCTCTAGCTCAACTCACTGTCTGACCACATACTCTTTTTTTCAGATTTTTATTTACTTATCTGAGAGCAAAACAGTAAGCATGATTTGAGCGTGGGACTCGGGGGTAGAGGGAGAGGGAGAAACAGACTCCCCAGTGAGCAGAAGCCCAACACAGGGCTTGATGCCAAGACCCTGAGATCATGACCTGAACCAAAGAGAGATGCCCAACCAACTGAACCACCCAGACACCCCCTGACCACATACTCTTGACCACGGTTGTCTAGGTTACAATTTTGTACCTATAGTAACATCCCTAATAAGTCTCAATACTAAGGAAATGGCTTATATCCTACAGAGAAGGGTAACCTCAGACTCCTAGGCTTTTCTGGAGTTTGATAAGATTCATCATGTGGGTGTAGAATATCCTCAAAGGAAACATGTTATGTTTCCTATGATAAGGAAGAGTTAATAAATTAGATGAACTATCCCAGGTGTGAGAAGAGTTTTTTTCTGATAGGAGTATGGATACTAGTAACACAGATTTAAATCTCAGATAAAAGTTCTAGAGAATTTGAAGAGAAGAAAAAAATTTAACTTCCATTGTTTAAAATGGTCTGTCCAACTGCTAAGGAAGCTTCAATTTAAGAAATGATAGCTGATTAGTAGATGAAAACCAAGCTAATACAAATGGCTATTAGCCCAGCAGTCATAAAATTGTAATAGTAATTTTTGCAACTTTTCAACTAGTTGCCATATAATTATAGAATCTAATGTTTATATAGTATCCCTAGTGAAGCTAAGTTCTCAGAAAAATTAAAATGGTTTAATAACTTGGCTTAAAAGCAGCTTTATTATCTTCTCTTTGATCTCTTACAGTGTGAAATATAGTGGTAGTGTAACATTCAGTTTTATGTAAGATCATACACACCTACTTGTAACTAAAATGATATTTTTAAAGATTTATCCTTGTAAACCTGAGGTAGTGATGCATGTTGACTTAGTTATGATGTATCTCAAAATGTGTGTATCATTTCTTGAATGGTACCTAGAATTGTGTTGCTCTGTAATTAAAAGCCCCAAATGATTTTGGTACTTCAGACCAATACTGAGTAAAGGCAACAGATGAGTTATTTTTGGTTACCTGAAGTCTTGGTTAACTATACAGTTCCTATGAAGATTATAATTCATAAGGAGGAAACTCAAAAGGAACTAAACCTAGTTTTATTTATATATCCTGTCTGTATAATTCTTATTGATGCTTTTGTAACACTCCCATTAAGATGAAAGCACAAGCAATTATGATACCGATGAAATGAATCTACTGTCATCTGAATCCATCTATACACATTTATATTAAGATCTGTTAACATTATTAAAAGATAGTAAGGAAGAGAAAAATCAATATTCAGAAGAAAAATTAACTTTTCATGTCCAGTCTGCCCTTCAGAAGTTAAAAAGTTATTCTTTACATCTCCCTAGATTCCTACTTGCTAAGAGCTGCTTAACCTACTGGACTTTGGCATGACCCTGAATAATCTTTGACAGAAAGTTAGGGACTCAAACAAGTGTCTTCATAATTTTTCTCAGTTGCTCCTGTGTTTTATTTTTCTTCTAAATCGAGTCTACAGTAGCTTCTTGGGATCCTATACCTATTATGTGTCCATAATTCTATACTAAACAGTGTCCTTTGACAGCTCTCTTTGATGCTTAATGCCTGTCTTAAATTTAGTCCCCAAGTTCAGAATAATAAAACTGTTGATTTGCATTTTATGTGGAAACCATGTGTAGCATTCCCCACATGGGCAACTAAGTAGCTCCAAGTCTTAGTCTCTTCCTGATAAAAAGAGAATTAATAGAAATAAGTAGGCATATGTTTCATATCTTAATTAGCTTAACGCTGTTGTAAAATTCTCCTGTTTAAGTTCAAAAGAAGAGCTGTCAATTTTTTTTCTTTAATTAGAAGCTCACCCCCTCCTGGAGGTGTGTACAGACACAATATTCTTGATGGGAATAGGTTTCAGAAGAATGTTTTTGTCTCTGTATTTCATTATAGGTAGAAGTATATTCATGTTAATGTGCATGATAACATTCTAATTTTCAATAAATTAATATTTAATAAGGTTTTAATCCTAGATGGAGCTATCCTCATTATTTTTGACAGTTAAAACCTACTTTGCTGGGTGAATGGAAGACCCTGGAGTTTTTTCAGTGTCCTACTGTCCATAATGTATTTTTAGCCTAAGGATAATCTTGACTTAATCCTTATGAAATAGTTATATGTCATATATCAAAAAGAGGATTCCATTTGCCTTCATTCAGATATTGATTGCTGCAATAAATTATTTAGAACCACTCAATCTTATCAAAAAGTGTGTGCTTTTCTGGGGCGCCTGGGTGGCTCAGTGGGTTAAGCCGCTGCCTTCGGCTCAGGTCATGATCTCAGGGTCTGGGATCGAGTCCCGCATCGGGCTCTCTGCTCAGCGGGGAGCCTGCTTCCTTCTCTCTCTCTCTCTGCCTCCCTCTCAGTGTACTTGTAATTTCTCTCTGTCAAATAAATAAATAAAATCTTTAAAAAAAAAAAAAAAAAAAAAAAAAAGTGTGTGCTTTTCTTTTATCTCTCCTGCTAGCCTAAAGCCCTCTTCCAAAAGCTACAGGATACAGCAGGAGAAGGAAAAAAAAGCAGAAGAAGAAAAATTTCAGTAAAGTCCTATACTTCCTCTGGAATGTCAGTAATGCAAGAAATAGAATCATGAGTAGATCTTTTGCTATGAAAGCTGACCTCGGTATCATAAACAGATTCCTTCGGGATATTTAACTGCATAGACTCAGGATTTCAGGAGCCCTTCTAGCCCATAGCTGATGATGGAGTGGAAATAGCTAGTAGGTAGTCAAAGATCATTGAAAAAGTATAAAAACATATAATTGAAAAATTTCAAAGAAAATCGTGGCTGCTTGTTAAAAATATTTTTGTTAATTTTTTGATACTTCAGGCAAAGAAACAAGCAAAAATATTTCTTCAAATATGAAGCAAATTAAATTGTTTAAAATATACACATTGGAGCTTAAAGCTAACCAAAAAGAGGTTCTATAAAGTTAAAACTAATTTTGATTTTCAGCTTAGCCCAGCTCATGGAATATATTACACTTATATCACATACCATGGTCCCAAGTAGATGAATACTTATGAAAATCTTGCATTAAAAAAGAGATTAAGATTAGAGCCACATTAAAACTTTCCATCTTGTTGTAAACTAGGATATTCTTTTATTGTTTATTTTTTAATCAGAAACTATATATATTAATATTGAAATGTTTTCCAAGTGTAATCCAGTTGGAATTGAACACTCTCTCATAATTTGAGTTACACATACTGCCACCTTTTTATTCATATTTTTAAATGCTTAAGATGAACTATGTATTTGATAATACTGTAAGTGAAAACTCAACCAAGGATCATATTCTCTGTATCTCAGGAATAAAAAAAACCTTGAACTAACTTACCTAATTACATAAATTTCTTGATTTTTTTAGCCTATTTACCCTAAAAAGATGAGGAATAATAATATATACTTGTTTAAAAGAAAACTGAGTTTTAAATCAAAGACCATACGTATAAACATTAGTACATCAAGGAAGAGTAGAGGGAAGGCTTGAAGTCTAGCTGCCTGGGTTCAACTGAAATTGACTTCTGGCATGACTTTGGTGAGTTCCTTGCTTTCCCTGTGCTTCAGTTTATGATCCGAAGGACAGTACCTGTCCAGTCAAGTTGATAGAGGATTAATGGAGACAGGCTATGAGAAGCCCATGGAACAGTGTCTGACGGACAGTTAAGATCTGAGACACACTCAGCACCTTCCCTTCTAGGCTTATTGGTTGTTCACTGCCAGTGTCTCTTTTGATTAATTGGTATTCATGGCATTATGTATGTAATAGGAATAAATAAAAATTTTAAGAACCGGCAGAATTTCCTTGAAAAGGACTTTCAGTAAAACTTTTTTTATGTCCTTGCTGTCATAAACTCTAGAGTATGGATAATACTGGCTAGAGGGGCACCCGGGTAGCTTAGTTGGTTGAGCGTCTACCTTCAGCTCAGGTCATGATCCCAGAGTCCTGAGATCCAGCCCCACTTCTGGCCCCTTACTCAGCAGGGAGCCTGCTTTTCCCTCTCCCTCTGCCCTACTCCTTGCTTGTGCTCTTTCTCTCTCTCAATAAATAAATAAAATCTTTAAAAAAGAATTCCCTAAAGCAAGATATGAGCTAGAATATTTTAACCCTTGTCTAAGATCCAAATTAAATTTTGAATGATTCTAGTTACTCTAAGTTTTAGATATGTTAGTCTACAATATATGTCCTGTGTTATTTTACTCCTCTCATTTATCAGAATCGATGCAGAAATGTGGCAACTCTTATTCACAATAAGTACATTTGCAACTCGTATTCAAATTAGATAAAGAATTCTTTCAATACAATAAGCCTGTAGGTTTTACGCTTAGTGCATTATACATATTATCTCGTGCAGTAAGGAACTTCCTGATTATCAGAATAAAAGAAAAATGGTTGAATGTATAAATGTACAACCCCTTCTAGTCCAAAATACTCTAAGAGATAAGTAAAAATCATGAAAACATGACAACAAATTGTGTTTTTTCCAAACTACTGGTGCTCTACCCTCTTACAACTCATTCATCCTGAGAGTGTTTTTATCCTTGGTCAGTTTTATGTCAAATACATTTATTGTGAATACTTTTTCCTGTTCTGTGCCTTGTTTCTTGTTTGCTCTATAAAAATTTTCAAGTTTTTAATTTCAGTTAACTGCCACTTATGTTCTTACAGTTTATTCTCTTTTTTTTTGTCTTAAGAAACTTTTATTTAAGTCACAAAGACCTATGTTTTCTTCTAAAACCTTTATAATATTAGCTTTTTCATTTAAGTCTCTAATTTACTATGAGTTCCTTTTTTTATTATAAAATAAGGTGAAATTCTGTTCATTGTATTTCCTTGGGTAATCCAGAGTTCCCAGTATCATTTGCTGAAGAGACTTTATCCACTGATATGTTGATTGCCTTTAAAAATCACTTAGAGGGCACCTGGCTGTCTCAGTTGTTAAGCGGCTGCCTTCGGCTCAGGTCATGATCCCAAGGTCCTGGTATCTGGCCTCACATAGGGCTCCCTGCCCAGTGGGAAGCCTGCTTCTCATTCTCCCACTCCCCTGCTTGTGTTCCCTTTTCTCGCTGGGTCTTTATCAAATAAATAAATAAAGCCTTAAAAAATAAAAAGAATTAAAATTAAAAAATAAAAATCACTAAGACCATCATAAATCATTTGCATTCCCATATAATTTTAAGACCAGCTTTTTAGTCTGCAAATATAAACTGACTGAAATTTTTATTTATTGAGGGATTAATTTTTCTAAAAGGATATCAACACTCAACTGTAGCTTTGATACATTTATGAGCTGTTGCCATTTTGATTTTGTTGTTTGATTGGTAGTTTGATACCCCTCTTCCAATCCCAATAATGGGTCAGTTACTAGAAGTCCCAGAACACTCTGATGACATAATGTTGTACTTCTAACCAGTTCCCTGGAATTGTGAAAGAAGGCATAAAAACTGTCAAATTATGTGCTATAATTAAAAACTCTAATGTATGGGATGCCTGGGTGGCTCAGTCAGTTATGTGTCTGCTTTTGGTTTAGGTCATGATCTCATGGTCCTGGAATCAATCTCTGCAATGGGTTCTTTGTTCAGCAAGTGTGCTTCTCACTCTCCCTTTGTGATCTCTCGTACTCTCTCTCTCTCAAATAAAATCTTAAAAAGAAATGTGTGTGTGTGTATATATAATATATATATATATATACACATATATACATGTATAGGTATATATACATATGGTTTGCTTTGGTTTGCCTACTGTGTGCATGTGTGTACCTGGGTGTATAAATAAGAGAGATAGTATAAATGAACTTTATAAAGTATATAAATTAAAAAATACACATGTAAGAGAGACCTGTGGTTTCAATGATGATGACATTTTTCCTAAGTGTTGGTTTTGAAATAGTGACTATCATTCCATGGAGTGTCCTTCAGGGTATAACCTCATAACATATTTTGCTTCACCAGAACATCTGGAAAGCATGGAGAAACCAGTGTCAAATTGTACTGATTTGGGTCTTGAGGGTTTTCTAGGAGGAAACATTGAAGGTGTCTGTGAGAATTTTTAATACACAGGGGTTATTTGTTAAGTAAGCATATGACCAGAGAAACCTTAGAGCAGATATTCTTAGAGTCTTTGTTCTGTGTACTTCTTTCAGTGGCTGGTAAAGCCCATAGGCCCATTTACCAGAATAACGTAAATACATACATATTCCCCTTTTTTTTGTTGTTGCACCACACCCAGTGCTCCATGCAATGTGTTCCCTCCATAATACCCACCACCTGGCTCCCCCAACCTCCCACCCCCCCCCCCCGCCCCTTCCAAACTCTCAGGGCAAAAACAATGAATTCTGTTACGCTGAAAAGAAATTTTATAAATAAATAAATAAATAAACAAACAAACATATATATTCCCTAGGATTATAAAAGAAAACAACAGTTCTAATGTGGAATGGGTGTATCTGTAGTATCTTTTGGTGATCAAGTCACAGTTAATACTACCTTCTACTTTGTTGCCTATAATTAAGAGGAATTTGAAGAAAATGCTTAATTTGTTACTGAACATAAAATTTGTTACTGAACATAAAAGCGTGATTTTTTTTTCCTTCCCATATTTATGGACTCCCTGGATTTAATATGTGAAGCCCTTGGATGACTGGCGACCTCCAAAGAATAATAACTGAATCAGTGAAAGAGAATGGCAGTTGCTACAATTAAGAGTAATATCAGTGAATAGCAAACTTTCCTAGGTAGGGTATTAACTATTTTGTGATAATATATCTTTGATGTTTTTAGTAAACCAGCCACCCTTGTTTAAAGTTATCATGATCAAGTACATATTGATGATTGTTAAAAAATATAAAAAAACTTAAAATTGTGAGACTATTGAAGATAAGAATACCGAAAGTTAAAATTATGTCAATGTAAAGTAAAAATTGAGGTTTAAATCGTTTGATACTTTTTCAGATATTCATTAGAACAGGAGTTGTAAAAACAAAAATTGAGGTATGTTCCTTGCTCCAGTAGAGTTTATCATCTGAGGAAAGAAAACTTTGCTCCATTTTCTAACTAAAAGGTAGTTTAGTTCTCTTCCCTTGTTATCATGTTTCTCACCTGAATGATTCTAATTAAGAGTGTCTAGGGCCTGTCATGAGGCTTGGAGGAAAGTAGAAGTTTCCAGAACCTGTCATTAGACTTGGCCACTCTAGGTGGGGGATAATCTTCAGACAAATGGACAGAAGTTATTCGATAAGCCAAGCAAGGCCTGATCTCCATGACAAATTACCAGTGCCAGTTGTTACACTTTGAAAAGCTAAATACTGTGATTATTAAGAGAAGCTGGGTGTCTCCCCAGATAGAAATAGCATAACAAGGAAGACATAATACAATACATAGCAAAAGTAAAATTACTTTTTAAATATTCATATATACAGCTATAGGGAGAGAATGAGTGACAGTAAAGAAAAGTTACCTTCACTTAGAAATTCCTAGAGTAGGAAATTAGAGTGTGTTAATCACAGAAGCCTGCAGCATTGAACTAGATACACTGAAAATATTTAGAACTGGAGTGTCAATTAGAGGGATGCTGAGTTCATCAAAGCACTAGTACTGTGTCCTGGAAAAGGGAACTAAAACCAAATTCACTCTAATGACCAGTGCAGTAGCAACGCAGGAATGTGATGGGATAAGTTAGCAGAGTTCACAGGCAAGGAAATCATAAGCATGAAAATGAAAAATTGTAGGAGCAAGCTTAAACGTCAGGGACACTTGGATGATGCGCCTTGTATCAAAATATTTTCCCTGTTAAGTGTTCTGCTGGCTAAAGTTCTAAAATCTCTTGTCTCTTTTAAAAATGCAAAGACAAAGAAATTTTACACAGATTATTTTAAATCTGTAATTGACATACAGTCTTTGAGTGGATTTTATGAAGTACTTACTGTGTACCAGGCACTGTGTAAGACCAATGCATGCCAAAGTAAATAGATAAAAGCAACTCAAAGTCTGCAGTAGTTAAGTCTTAAAATAGAAGAACAACATACTGAACATACCATAGATGCAAGTACCTCTCTGTATTTGGACCAGTGACAGAGGACAAGGAAGTTTGAACTTTGAGCTAAGACATGAAAAAAAATTTTCTTTTTCCCAAGTATATAATATAAGACAAGGGTAAACATACTAGGGCCAAAAAAAAAAAAGGAACAATGCATGCAAAATATGGAAAATTAATAAAGTATTAACATGCATTACTGCCTGTTGGTGTCACCGTATGAAGGAATATACTTTTCTTCTCTCACATCATTTCTATCACTGTAGGATGAAAACACTGGTATGTATAATATAAAGGAAACCTAGAAGGAAGAAAAGTACATAACAAGAGGGTTATTTCTTCATCTTCCAGTTGTGATTTGACCTGCCCTTGCTCACAAAGGAAAAGGTTCATTTTAAACATCCATGGTCCATAAGGACATCATAAACACTCAACTGTTGCATTTAGAAATGTTTTATTTTTAAATTCTTGAAGTACTTTGTCATGAACTGAACAAGTACCAAAAAATAGAGTTTAACAGCCATTAGAGCAACTTAGCAATATTGACGCAACCAACTTTTCTCCCTTTCTCCAAGTAGAGGCAACACTTTCCTCCTTTTTCACATAATTCAACTTGGGCTGCTCTTAAATTTGTAAAGGCAATAAGAAAGAAAAGATAAAGGCTGCTCATTAACAGCATATGTGGCTTTTTGATCAGGATGAATCTTGTTGGTAATTCCATTTTCTGCTGAAGGCCTTCCATGGCAGACTAATTGCTGGCTATAAAGGTTGTACTCATTATGCTACACTTATCAACCCCTGGGGAAGAATGTTATTTTCACAGCCACTATGCTGCCAGATACTTTTTTTTTTTTCTTTTTAACAGTCCCATTGATTTGTCCGGGTTTCGTAATTTGTATCTTTCCTTTTTATATTCTTCACCTCTCCTGACTCTTAATGTGTATTTTATGCCTCATTGTTTAGTCAAGTCACGAGCTTGTGGATTGCTAGATGAGCTAAAGATGTTTAATTGTTGACCTTGCTGAATCCTACTGTGTGAGGCTAGTTGTCTGAAGGAGATCACATCAATGGTAGACAGAGTACAGATTGTATATAACTATAGTCAGTTGCTTTGAGCGAAAAGACATCTGCACTCTTGGTACCATAATACTGATTGAACCCTTGCTCCTAAAGAGGTGGTATTGTACCCATAAAAAACAGAGGATGAATTACATAAGCTATCATCCCTTGTGAGGGAGAAAAGATGAATCAGTTCATTGTTGAATGAAGAGAGTGTACACTCAATTTTTCATGTTATCTGAGGAAAGCTTTTTAGAATTGCCATGTGTAAACAAAAAAGATTTTTCTGCATACTAGAATAGCACATACTTCCTCTCTGAAAGGTCCAATTGCAACAAGACATTGACAAATAATCTTAGGTTGGTTATTCACCACAGGGATCATGAAAAAGATTAAAGAGAAGGCAGCTTAAGAAAAAGAATAGAGGGGCGCCTGGGTGGCTCAGTGGGTTGAGCCGCTGCCTTCGGCTCGGGTCATGGTCTCAGGGTCCTGGGATTGGATCCCGCATCGGGCTCTCTGCTCAGCGGGAGCCTGCTTCCTCCTCTCTCTCTCTCTGCCTGCCTCTCTGCCTACTCGTGATCTCTCTTTGTCAAATAAATAAGTAAAATCTTTAAAAAAAAAAAAAAAAAAAGAATAGAAAAAATAGTGAAATAAAACAAATAATTGTAGTAAGAATGTCCCATACATATACCTTGGTGTTCCTTTTGAATTAACAGGCCTAGAAAAGTATGAACTTATTTCATCCACATGAATATGTGCATATATTAAATAGATTTTTAAAATCATGGTTTTATTTTTCTTCATTATCCTTAGTCTCTACTATTTATTTAAATTGAGATATTTGCTTCGTGAAAATGGCACATAAATATTTTATTTAGGCAGGCTATGTGGTACAAATAGCTAAGACATACTTTCATTTTATTATAATTCAAAGGCAATTTGAAGTGAATTTTAGACAAATATGAAAAGAACAGGTTTTAAAATGTCTTTTTAGAAAACAGCATCTTAAAAATAGTAAAATGCTTAAAAGTAGAATGAGTATTCTCAGATCAGGCTACCAAATTTGCAAGGTGTTCTATTAATCACAAGAAAGGCAAGTGACAATTTTTTTAAAATAATTAGAATGATACATAGCAAGATTAATTTTTCATTACCCAATTAATATGAGTACCAAGTAAGTATAATTGCTATTATTTAAATGGCAATATGGCATTTTTAATTTCCATATTTTCTAGGCTTAGGAGAGAGTTTAAAAATAAAGTTTCACATATGGAGGTTTTCAAGAGAAATTTCGCTGTGAGCTCTACCTCAGAGTGAAACATACACTCTCAGAAAAAAAAAAAACATTCTGTCCCTCTCTACATGGTGATGAAACCCTGGGTTAGTGGTGAGTCATTGATTGATAACTTGATGTTCCTCAGAGCCTCCAGCTAGACAGCTTCCTATTCTGATCTGACATGTAGCTTACAAAGCCAGGCTCCCCGATTCCTTCTTCACCACATGACAGAAACAGAGACTTGGAGTAATTCAATACTGTCATTTATTCGTCTGTTCACTTAACACATATCTATTGAGCATCAGGTGATGTGCTTGGTTCTAGGAATGCAGAAAGGAAAGTGTCTTGCCTTCAAGAAACTCGATCTTCTTTGGGATACAACAAATATAAAGCAAACATCTTACATGAGCTGCTGTCTTAATGCAGTATATGGGAAGGAAAGGTGGCTGAGAGGAGAGGTCTACTAAACAGTGTCCAACTAGGAGAAAAATACCACTCAGTTATTTTATCAGGAATATTTTATAGAAAAGGTTAACAGTGTTGGAGAATTGTTCTGGCAAACAGAACCATTGAAGGATACAGTAGTCCCAACTACAGAAAACTTAGGCTGAGCTAACAGAAAAGAGGTTGCAATTATTCAAGTTTAAAGGGCCAGAGGAAGAGCTTTGTGGAACTAGAGTGTCTCCTAACTTCCAAGGAGGAGACACTGCATGCTTGGTAGATATCTGAAGACCTCTGAGGAAAGATCTCATGGAGCACAGATTCAGATCCTGAAGGACAGCTGCCAAGAGGATGGTTCTGGCATCTCCAAATCATCCCAATGAGCCTGCTTATAGGAGTGTTGGAAAAACGAGATACTGAACTCAACTGCTATTATTAACTGCCACTGCCAAAGTCAAGGTGCACTGTTGGGGTGATTGCTGACAGGAACAAAAAGCAAGCCTAAACAAGACAACCAAAACACTTCTCTCTCCTCCAACTTCTCAGCCTCCCTCTCGTGGCTCCAGTGGCATGTGCTACCAGGGAGCCAGCTGGCGAAAAAGCAATAGTTGATTAACTGGCACAGCATAAATGGAGGGGAATGAAGGATAACAAAATAAGCCAAACTTCTCACAAGAGGGAGCATTAAACTAAAGATGGAAGAGTGAACGGGAGCTTTCTAGGGTGGGCGGTGAAACTGAGTACGAGCCAGGATCAAGCATCATGGAGATGGGGTGCTTCACAGGAAGAGAAATCAAAGATGCATAATTTACCAGGAATAACAATGACAAAAGTGTTGGAAAAGAGGGACAAATAAAACTGGTTGGCATATAAAAAAGGGTGGCAGATGATGAAAACTTGAACAAGAGAAATTTGGATAAACATAAACTGCCATTGCAGTTTATCAGAGGCTGGTGCTTTTGCTTAAGAAAGCCTGAGGTGGTTACTGGTTTCAGGAAGAATTGGAAGGAAGAGGGGAAGAATGGGTTAGAGTCCAGTAAAGGAACTACTCTCATAGTAGAGTCATGATGATGAGGCTGTCCCACATCAGTGCAGAAAAATTCTAGACAATTGTAAAAGAAAATTAACTCATGGAACTGCCTGGAAAGTGAAATGAAAGAAAGCTGAAGACCCATGACTTGTTTTAAAATGCAACCTTTTTTTTTCTATTATAAATGAAAGTCAAATGACTTGTGGACCATATACTTTATGCACAGTGATCCTTTAATGTACATTAATGATAATGTGAGTTATGGTTGGATTAAAACAGAAGTTTTGAAACATGAAAGGTAGCAGTGTATTCTGCATTTGGAAGTCTCATATGAAAAATGTTTCTTGGACATTTTTGCAATAAGATTTTTCAAGGCACAGTTTAAGGAGTTGATATATCTGTTGGGAAAATAGAAATTGACTAAATATTAAGATTTCTTTAAAGAAAGTTTGTCTCCTTGTATTTAAAGCAAGAGGAAACTTATTAGATTTAATAATTGCAGTGCTAAGTAGAGCAGGAATACTGATGGATAGGCATGGCTTATTTTATGCATTTTATTGTGCTTCACAAGTGGTGCTTTTTTTTTTTTTTTTTTAAACAAATTGCATGTTTGTGGTTACCCCGAGTCAAGCAAATCTGTCAGTGCTCTTTTTCCAACAGCATTTATTTACTTCATGTTTCTGTGTCACATTTTGGTAATTCTTGCAACATTTCAAACTTTTTCCTTATTTTTAGGATGATCTGTGATCAATGATCTTTGTTATTATTAGAATTCTTTTAGGGACCCAAAACCTGTGCCAACATAAGATGACAAATTTAATTGATAAATACTGTAGGTGTTCCAACTGCTCCACCAACCAGCTGTTCCCCCATCTTTCTCGCTCTCCTCAGGCCTCCATATTCTCTGAGACACATCAATATTGAAATTAAGTCAATTAATAACCCTACAATGGCCTTTTAAGTATTTAAGAAAAAGAGTCCCACATCTCTAACTTTAAATAAAAAACTAAAGATGATTAAGCTCAGTAAGGAAGACACGTCGAAAACCAGCCGAGGTAGGCTAACACTGGTGCCAAACACTTAGCCAAGTAATGAATGCAAAGGAAAAGTCCTTGAAGGAAATGAAAAGTGCTACTCCAGGGAGCACACAAATGTTAAGAATGCAAAACAGCTCTATTGCTGATGTGACAAAAGTTTCAGTGGTCTAGACGAAAGACCAAACTGGTTTGAACATTTCCTTAAGCCAAAGCCTAATCTAGAGAAAGGTCCTAACTCTCTTCAATTCTGTGAGGACTGAGAGAGTTCAAGAAACTGAAAAATAAAAGTTGGAAGCTAGCAGAGACTTCTTCCTTTGGTTTAAGGAAAGAAACCATCTCCACAATATAAAAGTGCAAGGTGAAGCCGCCAGGTGCTGATGTAGAAGCTACAGTTGGTTCTCCAGGAGATCCAGCTGAGATCATTCATGAAGGTTTCTATACTAAAAAGCAGATACTCAATGCAGATGAAATAGCCTTCTATTTGAAGAAGATGACTTCCAGGACTTTAACAGCTAGAGAGGAGAAGTTAATGCATGAGTTCAAAAGACAGGCTGACTCTCCTGTTAAGGGCTAATGAAGCTGTTGACTTTAAGTTGAAGTCAATGTTCATTTACTATCCTGAAAATCCTAGACCCTTGGTAATTATGCTAAATCTACTCTGTTCTCTCTACATGGAACCACAAAGCCTGGGTCATTGTATATCTATCACATGGTTTATTGAATATTTTAAGCCAACTGTTAAGAATTGCTCAGAGAGGGGCACTTGGGTGGCTCAGTGGGTTAAGCCTCTGACTTCAGCTCAGGTCATGATCCCAGGGTCCTGGGATCGAGCCCCACATCACTGTTCAGCAAGGAACCTGCTCCCCACTCTCTCTCTGCCTGCGGCTCTGCCTACTTGTGATCTCTCTCTCTGCCAAATAAATAAATAAAATCTTTGTAAAAAAAAATTGCTCAGAGAAAAAAGTATTGCTTTCAAAATATTGCTCTTTATTGACAAGGCATCTAATCACCCAGGAGCTCAGTCAGAGATATATACAAGATGAATGTATATTAACACAACACCCATTCTACAGCCTATGAATCAGGGAGTCATTTCTACTTGCAAGTCTTATTATTTAAAGAGTATTTTTTGTAAGTCTACAACTGCAAAAGATTCCTCTGATGGATCTGGGCAAAGTAAATTGAAAATCTTTGGGAAAGGATTCATCATTCCAAATGCCATTAAGAAAATTGCTGATTCACAGGAAGAGGTCAAAATATCAATATGAATAGGAGTTTGGAAGAAGTTGATTCTGATCCTTTTGGATGACTGTGAGATGTTCAAATTCAGTGTTCAGTGGAAGAAGTAACTGCAGGTGTGGTGGAAATAGCAAAAGAACTAAATAAAATTAAAAGAGGAGCCTGATGATGTGACTGAATTGTTGCGATCTCCTGATAAAATTTGATTGAATCAGGAGTTGCTTTTTACTGATGAGCAATGAAAGTACTTTCTGGTTTTCTTTCTTTCTTTCTTTTTTGTTTGTTTTTGAGATTGAATCAATTAATGAAGATGCTTTGAAGATAATTGAAATGACAACAGATGATTTAAAATATTGCATCAACTCTGTTCATAAACCAGCAGCAGGGTTAGAGAGGATTGACTCCAATTTTTTTAAGCATTTTTATTTATTCATTTGACAGAGAGAGACACAGCAAGAGAGGGAACACAAGTAGGGAGAGTGGGAGAGGGAGAAGCAGGCTTCCCACTGAGCAGGGAACCCGATGTGGGGCTTGATCCCAGAACCCTGGGGTCATGACCTGAGCTGAAGGCAGAGGCCTAACAGACTGAGCCATGCAGGCATCCCTAAGATTTATTATTTTAGAGAGAGATAGTGAGGTGAGTAGCAGAAGGAGCAATCCTCAAGCAGACTCCTGACTGAGTGTGGAGCTGAACATGGGGCTCTATCCCATGACCTTGAGATCATGACCTGAGGCAAAATCAAGAGTCAGACACTTAACCAACTGAGTCACCCAAGTGCCCCTGTATATACTAGCATGTTTAAGCTTTACCTTTTAAGATAAAAATTATGCTTATTCAACAGACCAGGAGAGAAGCTTTAAGAGATACAGTAGCATCATTAAGGTCACAAATGTAGTATGTATTAAATCTCCAACTATATTTCTAGATTTATCTATGTCTCCCTTTATCTGTCACAGTTTATTTTTTATTGATTTGAAGCACTTTAATTAGACACATTTATGATTTTTATGTTCCCGATAAATTTACCTTTATTTATTATAAATTATCTATTTCAGCTAAGGCTCATTATTTTGAGATCCACATTGATACTAATATAGACAAAGCAGACTTTTTGTATTTATTTTATGAACAGATTACTTTTTTTGATCCTTTCTTTTTCAACCCTATGTCTTTTATTTCAAAATAATCTCTTTTAACTATATATATATTTAGGACTGCCTATTTTATCTAGTGTAAGGATATTTACTTTTAATAGGCATATTTAGTCAATTTACATTTAGTGGAATTACTGATATAGATAGATATGGAGCTTCCATTGTTTAATTTTTCTCATTTGGACTATTCAGTTTTGATGCCTACTTTTGAATTAATAAAATAATTTAGTATTTCTATTTTAATTTCTCCTGGTGTTTATATTCATCTATTTTTGTTGTTGTTAATGCAGAAATTACAACACTTTGCCTCTTATCAGAATCTACAGGGAGGAAATACCACACTTCCTATAGAATATAAGAACCTTGAACAATTCCCTTTATACTGTCACATTCTTGATAACATTGTTTCCATATATTTTACATCAAAATATGTTAAAACCCCACAAATATATAATTTTTTTGTATTAAACTATCAACTGTTGTATAAATAGAAGAAATCATTTATATGTTCCTTAATTAGGTATATCTTACTTCTCAGGTTACCTTTGCTTTCCTAGATGTATGTGTGTCTACACTTACACTCCTATGATTTCCATTTAGCTTAAAGAAGTTCCTCTGTATTTCTAAGGATTTCAGATAAAGTGGTCACAAATTCTCCCAGCACTTATCGATCTGAAGAAACCTTTTGCGATCATATTTGAATATGGATATTGACTACACCTTGTATTCACACTTTATGTGATTTTGATATGCTTGAGTTTCCATTACCATGGTTAAATAATATCAATCCCCCACAACATGGTTCACATTTCAGTTACCACAGTGTATTAGCAGTGATAATTGCATAAAGTACAATCTGGTACTGTAAAGTCCTGCTCTCTCTTCAGTCTACAAATCCCCGAGTAAGGATCAGGTGCCTGTCATGATTAGCAACCAGTCACACTGCTTCTTTCAAAGTTATTCAGTGCTTGATTACAGTATCTTTGTTATGCACTGAAAGCACAGGGAGGTAAGCAAGTCACTGTGTCACTTTCTTTTCTCTCAATGATACTCCTAGGACATTCTATAAAAATGGGTAATCAAGAAAGGGAAATGGTCAACAAAAATGAAAATGCAGGAAAGAAACAAAAAGGGATAATGCTCGAAGTGACACATTTATGCACATAAATACACTTAAATGAACCCTCTGCATATAGCTTCAGGAATTCACACAAACACTGAAGCCCAGTTTAAAAAATAAAATAAAAACCCAGTGCAAAAACTGATTTTTTCCCATCATTTCTCATGTAAACTATTTCTCTCGTCTATTTCAAAAACTGAATGTGCTTTAAAGGAATCACATGCAAACTGTAAAAACTAAAACTAATTAAAAAATTCTGAACCAGTGTGGAAAATTCACACTAAAAAGTGATTAAGTATATAATTGGCTTGCATATAATATTTAAGTTGCTAAACGTACCTCTTTCAACAGTGCAAATTTTCAGCTACCTCACGGAGCTTTAGGGTTATGTTGGAGATGCCTCTCCCTCGGGAGTCTTGGGTGAATGTTGCCACAAATACTGGTCGTTTAAACCTTTTAAACTGAGTGTCTCTTGTTTTAAACAGTAGGAGCCCTTGTTCTATTTTAATCGAATAAGGGTTATCATTTATTTGAAAAATAAGAAATAAAGAAGTGACTTGCAGAAATAGTGCAGATTCTAAGCAACTGACTCCTACTTGGAAAATCAGACACCATCACAACATGATGTGTTTGACTGTGATTATGAATCGGCTCCGTTAAATTGTATCCCTACACTACCACCCACTGGCATTGTGAAGAGTACATGGACTAGGATGATTTATGCTGCTTCTGAAACTGATAAACTCTGAGAGCTCATTCATTTCCAATTAGTCTCCAAAGAAATCAGTATAAAGTTCTTCTTAAATAACCAGAAGTAACAAGA
Source organism: Mustela erminea (assembly GCF_009829155.1). Classification (NCBI taxonomy): domain Eukaryota; kingdom Metazoa; phylum Chordata; class Mammalia; order Carnivora; family Mustelidae; genus Mustela; species Mustela erminea. Next base: position 40,218,950 of record NC_045625.1, read on the forward strand.
ATGTGCTCAGCAATCAAGAGTCTCAGGACTGCACTGTTTTGTCAGTTTGTAACTTACCTGCTCAAATAAAATATGTTCTCTCTCCAGGACATGCATGCCATTAACCACCAAATATAATGCTGTTGACAATGATCATGAAGCATACTATTTGTACACTAATGTGATTTGAAAGTCTTATTTCATTATATGCTTTCTATCCTATTGAATTAGCATCATAGCACAATTAGCTGTTGTTTACCCTAATAAGAAAGGATTGGTTGTAATTAGATCTCTCCTCATATTTATAAAAAACAGATATAATTTGGGATAGCACATTAGCTGCTGTAAAGTGACTATACAGAGAAAGTTTCACAGGGTAATCTCCCCCAGGCACATTTCTTTTTTCTCTCTGTGTGTATGTGTGTGTAATCTTTGCATCCTTATCTCTACATGCTCTCTATATATCCTTACATCACATCATTATTGGATGTGTATTTCTTTCTCTCTCTCTCTAATAAAATAATTTCCCTTTATATATATCTATATATCACATCTCATATATTAAATATATCTATTTATATCCTTATTGCATGTGAATATATTTGTATAAAGATGCATGCACATACTTTATACATATGTGTGTATATATAAGCTATAAACTCTCATCTGTGATCCAAGTACTTAGGTTTGGGTGTTAATAAAATAAGCACATGACGTAGTCAATTTTCAAATTATGTATTTTAGGTTTATATTTTTATCTTAGAGAATTTCACATTTTAAATGTACTATGTTCATAAAGATTAAGATCTAACATCTTTTAAAACCATTTCAGTTATGAATCTTGTTTATCATGTAACCTACCATCCAATAGTTTCTGAAAAGCACAACTTTTTCTAAAAGATTTTATTTATTTGTCAGAGAGAGAGCACTCACACAAGTGAGGTGGGGGGATGGGAGAGAGGCAGGACAGCAGGCAGAAGGAGGAGCAGGCTCCCCGCTGAGCAGGGAGGCAGATGCAGTACCCAATAGCAGGACCCCAGGATCACAGCCTGAGCCAAAGGCAGATGCTTAACCAATTGAGCCACCCAGGTGTCCCTGAAAAGCACAATTTGATAGTCATGTTTTCCTGATTTTTACATTTTATTTCTCCGAATCTTTCTTGCTGTAAAGATTTGTGTATCATTTAATCCTGTTTTCTTTTATTAATGCTGAGAAGCACGAAGTTCCTTATTGATATGGTAATGTGAGTAACTACAAGCCCTGCACACTTAGGTAGGCTATCCTAAGTTTTATAAAGTATTTTCTTTACCCATGTGAAGTTGCATCTTTGTCACATCTCTTAGTGTAAATTACTGTTTTTGCTTGTTTCAGCACTACCACTGGAGTGTGGTATGATACAAGCTAACCACAGACAAAAAAAAAAAAAATGTAGTAATTGGGTAAAAAATGGGGCATGTTGAAGGTGGTAAATTATCAATCATTGCACTGGTTTCCCCCATAGATGATTGTTTCCTGAGGAAACATAAGGCCTCAGTGGCTCAAAAAAGATATGGAGGACAGCTAGCAAATACCAATCTGTTACTTATCATTCAGGGACGTGTTCACACTTGCAAATGATCAGGGGACTGTCTTATGATTTGTGCAATGTTCATTTTTTATGTGTTCTCCATTAGATGAGCCGCGTAACAGAATTTATTTATTTAGGTAGGGCTGGTGTTTCTGAACTGTCTGGGGTTCTTGATTTCTCCTGTTGTGCTTCCAGCTAGATATTTAATACCCTTTTTTACTTTTAAAACAGAGAAATGATATCTCCACTAGTCTTTCAGTTCTCTCTAAAAAGTTGCGAATTTTTGAAGTTCACCCGTACATAGAAGTTCCATCTCATTTTTGGCTAAATGAAAAGTCAGATAGGTTATTTATAATATTAATTATCCCAATATTCAAAGCGAATGGCCATATCACAGTGAGCAACAAATTAATCTATAGTAGTGGAAGCAAATACACAAGAAATTGCAGTATAAAATGTTGCTTCCTGGAAAAGGAAAACAGTGGCAATAGTAAGAAACACTGAAAGAAAATAGAATTCAGAATAAAAAGAGAATTGTGTCCTTCTTTGTTTATTTCTCTTGACAGGTACCTAGAATATTCAAAGAATACGTTCAGCAAGAAGTAAGACTCATACTATTCAAGAACCTCCTTTTCTCTTGTTTTCAAAAATCTTTGATCCCATTCCCTCAAGTGACTGATACCTGATATTCTGTGGGTCTCTTATGCAATAATTTATGCATGTGTCATATAAATATAATAACTTATATAATTTATGCCTTATGTGTCATATAAATATAATAACTTTAAGTATTTCCAATTTATTTCCTGTTAAATATTTTATCATGTTTATATAAAAATAAGTTACCTAATTCTTACAACAGTTTATAAATATATTATTAAATATCTGTATTTATACAACTATAATTAAAATATGGGTATACATATAAAACCAGTAGTCACCAAATTCTTAAACAATCTATCTTACTCTTGTTTGCATTTAAGAAAACTGAAGTTCTGAGAAAAGGGTTTGCCCAACATAATACAACACTTAAGACCTAAAGATGAGATACAAACTCAGATCTACAAGGCTCGGTTTTCTGTTTTTAGCCATTATCTTTGCTGGACCCTTCAGAGTGGTCTTCATTAAATAATGTCCCTTTTCCTTAGCCTAATTCTGAATACAATGAGAATAAACCAAGGAATGAAAGATGATGATGAGCATATTACCTTTATGGCAGAAGAAAGCAAGGTTAGAAGATACAGCTTACCACGTGATTCACCCTACCTGCTTACTTAACCCTAGCATCTAGTTCACTAAAATGTGACTCACAGGCAATGCAGGACAAAGTCAGAACCTCTCTCTGGCAAGGTAGAAATGTCCCCTAGGGGAGCAGGAAAGGCATCACTTTATACCAAGGTAAATAAAAGATTTAAAGAGAGTAAGCCCCTCCTCAGAGGCAAACATGTTGGGAAAAGCCCTGGAGGTGCATATGAAAAATCGCTCATGATTGAAATCAGTCATGAGGAAAAGCAGTCTCCTCTAACACCCTATTCCAGGGAATTTGACATAGAAGGAATCTATTTCTTACTGAGGAAAATATTTGTTCCTTAAAACTCTGTGAAAATATACACACTACGAAAGGAATATTTTTAACTCTAAGTTAGAGTTAAGTCATTTGGAGTGATAAGCTTCATAGAAACATTATTGAGGAATAAAATGAAATTTTTCTTTCCCTATGAATACATAAAATAAGGGCAATAAAAAGAAAATGAACCAAATTACTTGCTTAGAGAAGTGCAAAATTTTATCAGCTATATATTACATTTTTATATTTGTTTAGACAAAATGAAATTACTTTCTTTTTAAAAATCATGGAAACATTCAAACTAATGAGCCAGTGTCATATTTTTTGGAGAAAATGTAAATTTCTTATCATATTCTTGAAAGTTATATCAACCTTAATTTATGTAACTATTAAGAAATACAAATGAATCTATGTCTAAGTTTATTGGTTTCAATATTGCTATTAATATGATTTTTTCCTTTGTTACTTCAACACCAACTATTGCAATATTTCCACAAACATGACAGTTTGTATATTTATCATATTTAATGTTTTCTTGTAGACATGTTGAGTTTCCTTTTGTTTACATCATAAACTCTGTTTCTTCTTAAAAAATGAGAGTACTACAGAATATAAAAGCAGAAAGGTCACAAAACATAATAACAACATTCAAATTAGATTTACAGCTCATCAAAAGTATTCTTTGGAACTATCAAAACTTTAAAATACTTTCTTCTGAAAAGCAATTTGCATTTTTTCTTAAATTTCCATGTATTTGGGAGGAAACAGTTATTGTTCAATAAGTTATATAGTACTGAATTCATATCAATATTTTTAATTATCTTTGCTTGCTAAAAGAAATACTTCCTTCCAATGTATCATTGATGCACAGTTAGAAATTTAATATTATTTTAACTTCAAAAATTGCTTTTAAAAAATCCAAAATTAATGTTCCATTTATTCTGTTTAGCTTTATACACATATGTTGAAATAAAGAATTCATTGTTCAAAACAAAAACATCCTTTTTCAAATAACTTTTCTATAACTGCCTCAGTAAAAAAAATTACCAATATTAAATAACATATTATTATTATTTTAGCAGATAGAGCTTATTTTGACAATTGCTTTTGGCCATGATGTTATAATAGCAACTGCTTACTCACCTTAAACAACTAGATCAGTGAAAAGATATATGGAATAATTGTTTTCAGATATTTGACGACAGGAAGTGGTAGACTGTCATCCTTAAGACAGGGCAAGAAAAGCATGGCTTAGTCTCTGGCGGTACCTTGTCTCCACAGCATGGTGTCAGGATCCCAAAGCATTCCTGCTGAGCTGTGAAAACAGATGCAGAGATGAAGTTCAGGAAGTCTGAGATAACTGACCATTGTGAAGGAGAGCTTCAGGAAAGAAGGACTACAGAAAAAGGAGTGTCAGAAATCTGCATCAGGGTGCCCTTGAGTCTTTGCTGAAAATGTGGTTCTATAGGAACTTCAGAGCATGCTGTGTCCCGCATTTGAGATTAATTCAGTCTTAACCTCATTTTTCCCTACTCAGCCTTGAGCACAAAATTCATCCCATAGATTTTTGCTCATGAGGGCTGCCACCCAAAATCTTGGCCGTTATGAGGTAACTCAAAGACTGCTTAACCCTTGAGAGCTACTTATCTGTAAGAAATGTTTATATCTTATCATGCAAATAGTTGGAATATACACTGCCTCAGTAACCTCTCAGTTCAGCTATCACTCCCTGACCTCTACCTCTGTGTCCTCACTGCAATAAACTCGTGGGTCAGTAATAAGTAAATTTGAGACGAGAGCTCACAGCACTTCTCTTTTTTAATTTTTTAAATTTTTAAATTTTTTTAGAGATTTATTTATCTATTTGACAGAGAGAGAACACAAGTTGGCAGAGCAGCAGGCAGAGGGAGAGGAAGAAGCAGGCTCTCTGCTGAGCAGGGAGCCTGCTGTGGGGCTAGATTCCAGGCTTCTGGGATCATGATCTCAGCTGAAGGCAGCTGCTTAATCGACTGAGCCACTCAGCCACCGCTTATTTTTAATTTTTTTAAGTTTCTTGTGTTTTAAGATTTTATTTACTCATTTGAGAGAGAGAGAGAGTGAGTGAGCAAGCAAGAAAGCATAAGCAGTGGAAGAAGAGGAAAAGGAGGCTCCCCGCTGAGCAGGAAGCCTGATGCGGGGTTTGATCCCAGGACCCTGGGATCCCGACAGGAGCTGAAGGTGGATGCTTAACCAACTGAGCCACCCAGGTGTCCTAGCACTTCTCTTTGGGTGGATGGGGGGATAAAATCCTGGCATGTTTGATCTTAGAAAAATGAGGTGAAGGAGATGTAACCTAGCACATCCAATAGAGTAGAAAAGAAAATGATAGTAACTTGATTTCATATTCTTATTCAGCAGGGACTTTATCTGCAGGTTGATGCAGACACAGATTTGATTTTCATGAGAGGTAGAATTGAAGGACATTGGGCACATTATAGATTATTGAGTTAACTAGATAAGGCACACTATGAATCAAGAAGTCTGTTAAATACTGGGAAGTCAAGATGAACACATATGGTACATGGTCCAGTTATTCTCGTCCCAAGACACCAGGGTATTCTAGCGCTCTTCAGGTTTTGGTCATATCGTGTGTGGGAGCACAGATGGGGAGAAATTTGACTGGCTTTTTGATGTAAGTCTTTAGCTTGTAGGAGAAGTTTTCATGGGAACATACACTGGTGAGCCATTAGTATATGAAAAAAACATGTATTAAAACAGTGCCATAATAGTGAATGAGATTGTCCCACAAAGAATGAAGCTAATGGCAAGAGCTGTGAGCTAAAGAAAGAGTCCAATATATTATCTATGTGTAAATGTTGGTCAGAGATAATAAAGTTTAAAGAAGAATTTGTGTATTAAAAACTATGTAGGAGATCAATAAGACATAACTTCATGAAGGTGTCGGTGGCCAAGATTAAATGTTTGCCCTGTTTTGCTGACTTGTCAGATAGGAATACCTCAACAACAACAACAACAAAAAAAAGATACCATTTCCTGCCATTTTCCCAGATACTCAGATTTTTATCGTGGTAATAGTAGTGATCAATTTGATTCTAACTTGTTTGAATCAGAGGTTGATTCAACTCATATGCTGTCTTCATATAATTAGCTACGCTCCTCACTTAGAGGTTATGAAACATTTTTGAACATGAAGGTGAAGTCATTTACACCATGAACCCATAATCATTCTATAGCAGTTAATCTGAGAACTGATCAACTATTGAGCATGTATGTGCATCGTACCTTAATTGGAGCAAAGTCTTTTTTCATCTTTATTTAATAATGTGTTATATGTTGGTTTTATTTTCATATCTATTGTCCTGAGTACCAACATTCAACAAAGACCCCATAAGATACAGAATAAAATTGGTTCCTTGGATTTATTAACAAGGACATGATTTCTGACAAGCAAGTAACAGTGGAAATGACTTAACTTGTTTTCTCCCACCTAATGTCAATGCTTATATACCATATAGGAAGTAAAAGTAATTAAACATTTATTAGTAAACAAACTAAAATTGTCATAAGTTTCTGTTTAAAAAAAATAACCCACCAGATTTCCTTTTCTAATGACAAAATGGCTGATTGATTTTAGTTAAAAGGATAAAACCTCAAAGTCTTTGAGAGACAAAGACGTGAATTCTTCCTGGAAAGCTGGAAGAGGAATCATTAAGTGTATCGTTAGAAACCATAATAACTACCTTGAATAGCTGTCTCAAATTGAAATTTGATGAAACAGTCTAATAATCCTAAAGCACAAGGCTAAGTCTCCTTTAAGTTATGGCATCTGTATTTTTGCCTATTTATATTACATATGGAATATTTCAGATATACAGGCAAGAATAGATAATAAACCAGCAGGCATCCATATATATATAAATATGGATGTGTGTGTATATATATCACAATGTTTTAAAAACATTAGGTCACAATTTTTGACACTTTTATTAAATGGTGAGAAACTGTGGGAAATAAACAAAAGATGGTGTAAGCCTTACCCATTCTCAACTCTTTTTTCCCCCATTAGTAGTTGTTTCCATGCATATTTACTACCTATTTAGGTACCCCAAATATTAAATTGAAAAGATTTTCTGCTATTCAGAATTTAAATAAGTAGCAATATGTAATAATTGCTTTTATGATTACTATTATATTTTGAGATATATCTATGTTGGTAGACAGTTGCTGTAATTCATTAACTTAAAATTATGTTTTTTTATATTTCTAATTTTCTATTTAAAGACATAAAGATTATCCCCAGTATTTATTCTTAAAAGCATTGCTTCAAATGTGCCTGTGTGATACAGGCAGTTAGGTGTCCAACTCTTTGCTTAGTCTCAGGTTGTGATCTCTGGGCCCTGGGACTAAGCCCATGTCAGGCTCTGTGCTACGTGGGGAGTCTGCTTGAGATTCTCTTTTCTTTTCCCTCTGCCCTTCCTGCGTGTACTTGCTTTCTCTAACATAAATAAGTAAATCTTTTTAAAAATCGAATGTTTCAATACATACTTTTGGAAATTTACAAACCAATCTTGCATTCCTTTGATAGGCTCAACTTGTTCATGATGTATTTTAGTCTTTATATATGGCTGAATTGGTTTTCTAATAATTTGTTGAGGAGTTTTACATTTGGATTCATGAGCAATACTGGCCTGTTATTTCCATCTTACTGAAATTTTGGTTCAAGGTTATGTTGACCTCAGAAAACAAGTTGGAAATTTTTTCTTCCATCTGTTCTCTGGAGGACTTTGTGTAGGATGGGTATTATTTTTTCCTAAAATGATAACAGAATGCCCTTGTGAATCTATCTAGGTCTAGCATTTATTTATCAAAATATTTCATTACAGATTTCACTTTTTAAATAATATAGGACAATTTAGAATTTGATTTTTTTCTTGTGTCCATTTAGATAATTTTCATATTTCTAGAAACTTATTCATTTTATTTAATTTTCTGAATATTAGTTATAAAGTTGTTCAAGAAATTCTTTTTTTTTTTTTTTTTTTTTTTTTTTAAAGATTTTATTTATTTATTTGACAGAGAGAAATCACAAGTAGTTGGAGAGGCAGGCAGAGAGAGAGAGAGGAAGAAGCAGGCTCCCTGCTGAGCAGAGAGCCCCATGCGGGACTCGATCCCAGGACCCTGAGATCATGACCTGAGCCGAAGGCAGCGGCTTAACCCACTGAGCCACCCAGGCGCCCTGTTCAAGAAATTCTTAAATCCTTTTAAATGACACCAACTTTTTAGTGCTGTTCTTATATATTCCCGAAACTGGTCACTTGTGCTTCTTATTCCCTTTTGCCTTCTTAACATGTATTGTTAATTTTCCAATTCTTATCAAAACTGCTTTTGCTCCTTCAATTTTCTTTATAGTTTTTATCTTCTCTCTCATTGAGTCTGATTTTTCCACTTACTGTTTTTTTTTTTTCTTTAACTTTCTTTTGGTTAATATGAATTTTTTTCAAATTTTATTTAATGAATACTTAGCCCTTTGATTTTTAGCCATTTCTTATTTTTTAGTATGTGCATGTAAGGCTAAAAATGTCTCTGTAAGCAAAATTTAGCTGCAATGCTTATTAATATGTTTTACTTTTGTTATATTGTATGTCTATTGACAATGTTTTCTTTTTTTTTTTTTTTAAGAATTTATTTATTTATTTGACAGAGATCACAAGTAGGCAGAGAGGCAGGCGGGGGGGAGGGGAAGCAGGCTCTGCTGAGCAGAGAGCTCAGTGTGGGGCTTGATCCCAGAGCCCTGAGATCATGACTTGAGTTGAAGGCAGAGGCTTAACCCACTGAGCCACCCAGACGCCCCTTGTTGACAATGTTTTCTTAAACCTTTTTATTTTACTTTGGATCTATCTGCTAGTTAGGAGTTTATTTCAAAATTAAATATTTTCTAATTACATGACTTAATTTGCTACCTTAAATCTCTCTAGGTCTGCAGTTCTCTCCTATATATTCTATATGATTTCATTTCTTTTACATTCACTGAAATTTGCTTACAGTCCACCAACTTAGGGTCAATTTTCATAAAACTTGCTCTTGAAAATAATGTATGGCCTCCAATTTGGGAATGCGACAGTTTCCACATACCAACTCTGCCAAACTTGTTATTTGTTGTGTTCAAATTTTATCCTTAGGGTTTTGTTTTCCTGCTTACTTTATCTGCTAGCAACAGAGATATGTTAAAATCTCTAATTATAAATCTTGATTTTTCTACTTCTATTTTGACTTCTCTTGATTTTTACTTTGTGTATTTTGATGATACATAACTTCTCTGTCCAATATAGTTACCACTAGCCACATGTATCTCTTTAAATTTAGATTAATTTAAATTAAATTAAAATTCAATGTCTTAGTCACGATAGCCACATTTTAAATGTTCCATAGTTACATATTGGACTGAGCTCTTATATTGTCCAGAGCAGATATAGAACATTCTTTTATTCCAGCAAGTTCTATTGAACAGCACTACTATATAATTACATTTATATAAATTTAGATTTATTATATTTTCTGAGAAAATTAGAAGTTTTCATCATTGTGAAAGTATCTCTATCTGGAAATCCTTTTTTTAAATTCCTCTTTGTCTGATGTTAGGGTAATTATACAAAATTTCTTTGGGATAGATTTGCATATTGGCTCTTTTTCCATTTCTTAATTTTTATTCTTTATGTGTACTTATATTATAAATTTATCTTTTTAGAAGAGAGCAATTAATCTACTTAAATTTACTTTAATGCTGATATATTTGAATTCATTTCTTACATTTTATTATGTACTTCCTACATACCCTCTCTGCTATAAACTTATTTTTTCCTTGTTTCTTTTCTTCTTTTAGTCATAGTCTATATTTTTGGGCAATCCATGTTTGCCTTAACCAATATAGAATAAACAATTTATTGTTGTTACTTTCTTTTTGTAGTAATTACCTTCCAAATTACAGGATACATCCTTAAATTAGCTAGAAAGAGGAAATATCCATTAATTCCATCTTAAACTTCTCAACATGTAATTTTTTAAATAGGCAAACATACATGAATGCCATGCATATTTGAAACTTCACAAACCATCATAATTATTAATTTGTAAAGAATTAAATACTATATGTATAAATATTAGTGTGTGTGTGTGTGTGTGTGTATTCCTACATACATATTTTTTTCTTCTGAATTCTTTCACTCCCTTTTAATTTTTCTTTTAGATAATTTTCCTTTCTGATGAAAGTATATCCTTTAAATGTTTCCTTATTGTGTCAATTAGGGGCAAACTCTTCAATTTTGTTCCTCTGAATTTAGCCTTCATTCTTAAGAGAGATTTTTTTTTTCTGAGTCTCAATTTCTACAAAAGGGTTAACTCCTCTCATTAGAGTGAAGGTATCTTTCTGTTGTTTGCTGACTTCCATCTCGCAGAGAGGTCTCTGTAATATTATTACCACCCTCACAAAAGTAATGTGCTACCCCCACCTGATTCCATTTTAAAACTTTTTTTTAAAGATTTTATTTATTTATTCAGAGAGAGAGAGAGTGAGAGAGACAAACCCCCAGGAGCTTGAGCAGAGGGAAAAGGAGAAGCAGGCTCCCAGTGGGAGCCCTATGCAGGGCTCAATCCCAGGACTCTGGGATCATGACCTGACACTTTAGTTTATCTCTTCTATGTCTTGGTAGGGATTTTTAAAATTTATCCTATGAATAATTTGTAGCATTTCTTGAATCTTTGATTTGGGATATTTCATTAGAAAAACAAAAATTCAGCCACTCTCTCCCCCAATATTTCTTCTTCCTCCTTTTCAATGTCCTGTCCCTCCTTCTCTGTCTCTTGCTCTGGCACTTTTGTGTTAGACTTTCTCAGTTGATCCTTTATGTCTCTCATCATCAACTATATATTTTTTAATTTTTGTCTTAGATAATCCTCTTCTGACCTATACCCCAATTGGCTAATTTTCTCTTCTCGTGTATTTAATCCTATGTGAACCTCATCTTTGCAAGTTCTTAATTTTTGTAGTTTGAAATCTTTTCATTTTTAGATTTATTATACCACATGTCTTATTTTCAGTTTCTCTAGACATTTTCACCTATCTTTTGTCATATTATACATAGTTGCTGTAGTAATTTTTCAGTCTCTATGAACATTGCAACATCAGGATTCCTGTGAGTCTATTTCTGCTATATAATTCTGGTATTTCTCACTAACTTTTTTTTAACCATACATGCCTGAAAATTCTCATCTGTGTACTAGATATTGCATTTTTTAATTATGAGAAATAGGTACACCAGGGTGGCTCAGTTGTTTAAGCTTTTGGTCTGATCATGATCTCAGGGTCCTGAGACTGAGCCCCATATTGGGCTCCTCGTTCATCAGAGAGTCTGCTTCTCCCTCTGTCTGCTGCTCCCCCTGCTTGTACTATTTCTTTCTCTCTGTCAAATAAATAAACAAAATCTTAAAAAATAAATAAATAAATAAATAAATAGGAGAAATATCTGGGGCCTAGAATGATACTACCTTTTTTCAAAGAGCATTTACAAGTCAAAAACTATACTCCACGTTCATGCCCGTTGATCCTCAGGACAGTTGAGAAAATGCTAACTATAGTTTCAGGAAAGTACTGTTTGATTTCTGGCTCACATAACCCTGTAAGGTAATTTTTCATATTTCAGTTTTACTTATTCTTTAAGTTTCAGTTTTAAATGTTGGGGAGATACCAAACTACATTACCTTGCATTGGTTCTTTGACTTACATTCCTTCTACCCTATTCTATGTCTTGGTAGGGATTTTTAAAATCTATTCTACCAAGAATACAGCATATTTTTGCAGCCATCTCTTTTAAATTGGAAAAGGCTTTCAGAGCAAAAGCAGAAATGCTTGGTACTAATTAGCTTATGTTGGAGCAGAAGTCAACTTCTATGTGCTATGAAGTCACTTCAGCTTTAATACCAAGCTAGTCATTTAACATCTCAGGACATCCTGGCCATCTGCCTTTCTCTTGTGATAGTATGTATCATCACTGTCAGTTACTTACCACATAGACATCCATCTCAGAAATGAAGTACAGGTGCCTAGTCTTATATACAGGCTTTGGCTAGATTTGTAACTAATTTGGATGTGTCATAAATAAGCTTCTCAGAATCCCTTGATTCTTGAAAAATGTCAAAATTTTAGGAATTCCCAAGTCTACTCTATCATTCAGTATTTGCATACTCTTGATTATGACAAGAGCCTTAGTTAAATGCCAACTGAACACTTATCCACTAGGATTATTTTTACTTCAAGTCTCAGGTTATTCTTTTATTTTTGACCCAATAATATAGTCAATATTTTTGAAGACCATTGTTAATATAGTTTATGTACATGTTTCATTTTTTATGGATTTACTCCTACTTTTTTTTTTTTTTTTTTTTTTACTTTCAATTTACTTCTCAATAAAGGTTGCTTTGGAGTCATTTTAGTGAGGGTCTTTAGGTGCTAAACCTTATTCACTAACATTCTAATAATCACTATTATTCACTGGTAACTATTTTTTGCTTTCTGAATGTATCTGAATGTTGTTCTTGCTACTAAATGACTGTTTAGCTGGGTATAAACTTCTGAATCCATTGTATTTCTAGAGCGTTCTGAAGATACTATCATACTGTTTTCTGGAATTGACTGTTATAGGTCAGACATCTAAGATCAGTTTAATAACTGTTTCTTCATAAATACATTTACTTTATAGCTTTACATAGCGTTCATTTTTCTTTGATGTTTTACTGTTTCATTACAATGCTATAGACATAGATTTTCTTTTATTTATATCATTAATTACTCTGAGTGTACTTTCAAAATAGGAGCTTATATCTTACTTCAAACCTAAAAAATACTTTTGCTCTTAATACTTTACTACTTTTTCTGTTATTACCTGTTTTCTTCTGTAACAACTACTTTTTAAAAATGAATTTTTCACTGTATCTCTAGCATTCTTAACTCTTTGTTCATATTTGTATTCGAATTGCCTTTTTTCTCTCTACTGCATACTGTGTGAATTTCTCAATATTATTTGACCATTCACTGTTCTTTTCATTAAATGTATTAAATGTATTCTTTTCATTAAATGTATTAATGAAATGTATTTCATTAAATGTATTCATAAAAAAATTCAGTAGGAATTTTTCCTACATGATGTATTTCAGTAATTACTTCTTTTTTAAGCTTTCCTATATAATCTTTTTTCTTATGTGATTTTTGTTTGCTTTTCTTTGAAAGATACTTCTTTGTTAAATATGCCCATATTTCTCTTCAAATATTTTAATATAATTAAAGTCTTTGTAAGAATCTTATAAAGTTCATTTCAGGTAGAAAGTTTATATATATATATATATATATATATATATATATATATATATATGTCATTGCATTAGATTAATTTTAGAGTTTTTGTTATTTTGAGTGGAATGTTTGGAATTTGGGGAATTTGAAGTGTGAATTCTCTCTTCCTGCCATTTTCAGGTCATATTTTAGTAACAGTGTTCCAGTTGCCTTTATTCATTTAACCCTACAGGCCAAATCTATAGTAGAGTTTAGATTTCCTGTCCTACAGTTAAATTAGCAGTTTGGCAAGGTTGGACATGGACACAGCCAGTGATTTGGCTCAACTCCGTTCACAGGATTTGCCTACTCATCTTCCTATTTCCAAAGGCTCACTAGGATTTACATATCCAGACATGACTAATGATATTTTGTTTATTTTATTAGATATGTTTTTTTCTCCATTCACAAAGTTTGTGGTGTAGGGAACCAAATTTCATTCATTGGCTTCAAATAGTCACTATGGTTCAGAGTCAGCATTTTACATGAAGCAATTTTAATACTTTTTATTCTGTAAAATTAAGCTCCTAGCCAACAGTGTTGTCTTCTACACTAAAATTCAGTAAGCCTGCAGCTTCAGCCTGGCTTGTTACTGCATGTTTTTGTTCTATTTCTGGCTCACAGAGATTTTTTTTTTTTATATATTGTATTTGAGTTCAGCAATGACTTTTAGATTTTCTTTTTTAATATTTTATCAATCATTACTATGTGTTTAGAACAGAGAGGGTGATCAAAGCATGAACTTGATGCTCCAACTTGACCTGAATGCTGGTAGCATTGATTTTTCACAAAACTGTGTAGCTGCTGTATAGAATATTAGAACTACCAGTCCTTTAAGCAGATCATATTGACCACAAACATAAGACACAATTTATAAATTATGCAACATGCAGAGAAGATGCAGAAACATAATGCCTCTTTCAATGAAAATATTTTTATGTAGTATTGGGTTTGATTTTTCTAAGGAGTTCAATTTAGTTGCCAGATGCAACTTAGCTATACTATTTTACCTATAGACTTAGGTACTTCTTTTATTTTCCATAAATGCATACCCATGCCAATATTTCAAAGCATATCTCTTTGACTTCTGGCACTACTACCACATATTTTTTCCTACTATCATTTTTTTTAAGTAAACTGTGTATGTGTATACACACACACACACACACAAACACGTGTGTGTGTGTGTTTATGTATACATATATGTGTGTGTGTGGTGTGTGTGTGTGTGTGTATATATATATGTGTGTGTGTATATATATATATATATATATATATATATTTCACTCCTGGATGTATGATGCCTCTATTGAATAACTGAAAGGAACAGCTCAAGGCACAAAACCTTAGGACAAAACAAAACAAAAAAATTATTTATTTATTTATTTTTTACTTTTTCATTGGCCTTTGAAGTTTTTCCTTATGTATTATTTTTTGCTTTACAGTGTCAGACTCACATTGATAGTTCCATTAAAGTGGAACTATTTAAACTGAGTATAATATAGTTGTAATATTGACTTTTTCCTTTAAGGCAAACTTAGTTATGGACTCTCCTCCATAAGTTTGGGGAGGGGAATGAGTATTTTAACTCCTTAGAATTTGAATTGAGCTGTAACTGAATGAACTTCCTCATCTCAGTAGGCCCACATGGATAGATGGATGGATCGCTGGATGGATGGATATATAGATAGATGATAGAGTGTATGGATGCACTAACATATAGAGTGCTACCATATCTGATGTCTTTTGATGCTAAGTAAGTATTTAATAAGGCTTGAGATACTGTTAAACACCAGTTATCATACCTTTGCAATGGCAATGCAAAAGAATAAAATAATTATACAGCTGAGCTGAATGTTAAGGCTGTGGCTAAAAACATCATACATCAAAAATTGAAGCATGAAACTCTAAGAGAAAGTTAAACTTCCAGAAATTTCATATCAATCTGGTTAATCAGATTTGAAGACCAGGGTGCTGGTGTCTATTCCTAAAGCCTCCTTTCATTCTTTCTCATGCTAACCACATGGCTCCCTCCCTACAACAATCAATGAGACAATTGCTTACTTTATCTCCCAATTAAAAGTGATAATATCAGTCTCCTAATTTTTGTTTTGTTAGATTTCTAATCCACTAGGAATTTATGATGTAAAACAGAGTATAATTTAATTTTCATCCAGAGGATTAGCTATATTTTTTCTCTAATCTCACTTATCAGAATAATTCAGTCTCCCGGGAGGTAAGTGTCACTTTTATCATAAATTAAATCCTTTCTATTTCTTGAAACTCTCAGCTGTGGTCGATTTTCTTATTGTTTTTATAGGGATAGTATACTTTTTTTTTTAACCATTTTCTAGGGAAAGTCCCCTCTGATTATTAAGTTTTATTTCTTTGTGTTAACCCTGTAAATGGACTCTACAATATTCAGACCATTCTTTTTATAATAGCTTTATCCAATTAATCTCCACAATGTGCTTATTTTCTTTTGTTCCTCTTACCACTGATTTTATTCCATATCTTTCTTCTTTTTTTAATATATTTGTTTTATTATAATATTTTTATTTGACAGAGAGAGAGCAAAAGCAGGGGAAGCAGTAGGCAGAGGGAGAGGCAGAAGCAGGCTCCCCACTGAACAGGGAGCTCCAAACAGGGCTGGATTCTGAGACCCTGAGGTCATGACCTGAGCCAAGGGCAGACACTTAACCTCTTGAGCCACCCAGGCACCCCTATTCCTTATCTTTGAAAGAAACTTTTAAGAAATAAGTAGTTGTTTTGTTTTTTACACACTCTGGTCAAAATTATATCTCCAAAAATGAATGTGGGAGTGGTGGCACCCTGTCAGATGCTACACTGAAGTGGAGAGGACTGTAGATGTGCTTCATAGTGCAATGATGATGTTGGATGAAAAGAATGATCTAGAGGAAAGAAGTGGGCAGTGAATGCTTTTAGGGAGTTGGGACTTTTATAACACACCTGACGGAAGAGTAATGAAAGAGCTTCTTCATTAAGTACACAAATAACAGAAAAAATACATATATTACGTATATGTGTGTTTTGTCTATATCTAAACTGATCCAGATAAGACACTAGAATTCTATACTAAAAGAACTCTTAAATACCTCAGGGAGAAGCAAAGTCAAGGAGAGCTGTAGGAGGGGAGTCAAGCTTATAGTTGCATTTTTTCACTTCTTGTATTCCCCTATTTGGCAAATTATTCAAATGAATTATCAATATGATATAGAAATTGTGAACTTCAAAGCTGTGTATTACATAGTCCCAACACTTTCTGTGAAGGTCTTGGAACAGAAGATAAATAATCTAGATCAAATTCACATGTACTGAAGTTGAAAGAGCAAAAAAATTTTTTTTTTATCCAGTCATTTTTAGATCATTTTCAGCAGTTGTAATCCAGTGGTCATTCTTCATGTACATGTTGCAATAACAGTAAATGACAGTACAGCTCACTTACTACTAGGAAGTAAAAATAATAAATTAAAATATCAATTTATGCCCTCATTTTCTTAAACTAATCACTTATTTTTAAATGAAAAAATACTTCTGTCCTAAAAATTCTAACTCAATATTGATTTGGAAACATTTCTGGAAAATAATTTTTATTATTATATTTACATATTAAACTTTTCATTCTACTCATCTTTTTAATAAGAGCTATAATTGAAATTGAAAAGCAATAAACTTTTTAAGAAAGTAAGTGACTCTTAAAAAAAGTTAAAATAAAAAATACTAAATTTTTCAAAATAAAATATTAGAATTTTGTTATAAATTTAAAAAATGAAAAATAATGATTTAAACATTACTTTGAAAAATCAACTCAAACATCTTATTTTTTAAATTAATTTATCATTTATTAAGCATCTACCAGGGTCCTGATACAGGAGTGGCCTTCTGTTATACTCTATTTGCTCTCCTCTTAGTTTTTGTTTTTGCTTTTTTTTTTTCTCCTGATATTATCTCTCTTCCCTTTTGACTCTACAAGTTTAATATTGCCATAATACTAATGTGCATATATATACACACGAATGTACATATATAAAATATACATATGTATATATATATTTGTGTGCATGTGTGTGTATATATACACATACTTTTTTTAACCTCATACCCCAAGGTGGTAAATGTATGCTTAAATTTAACAAAAAGATTAGAAATATAGAAATGATTTTCCCAATGCCCCCCCAGAAAACAGTATTTTTCTTTGACTATATGCAGTCAAATCTATATATCACTTGTTTTGCATCATTAACATTGATTTCTATAAAGATTAGTGTTACTAATAAAATTAGTTGAAGCCATAGAAAATGTTATACCAATTTTGAGGGTGAGCACAGTTATACTTTAAGATACAGATCTCAAAATATGAGTTGTGAAGTAATCCTCAAAATTCTTTATCTCTTGTAATTATAATTTATATTTGCTGTAACCCCAAGCTTTGTATTGCCATCACTATTCCTATGTGTATCTCATGATTCCATGGGCTTCTACCAGGTCAGGGACTTTGTCCTAATTGCTTTGCTTTTCCAGAATCTAATGCAGGATTGAAACTTGAATTATTAGATATAAGCCTCATATAAAGAAGCTTGAAGTAATCATTGTGGTAAGTAATCAATATTTTAACATCTGAAATAAAAGAGTGAGCTTGAGAATGTAGAACTTCAGTTTCTCTTCCAACTCAGATATTACAATATCTTCCTCGCTGGTTTTTTCCTCTATTTTTTCTCCAAGCATCCCTCTTCCTGACTCCCAAGTTAAATACCCCCAATCTTACACTAGCATTAATTGTATTAAGAAGATTCATTGTTTGTCCGTCCCATGTTCAATTTTCTGTAGGTCTTCTTTTCTTTCCAAAATACTCCTCCAAATACACTGCACGCTAGTACACCAAACTGCTTGCTTTTCCCAGTGCCTGCCCATGCTTCTATGCCTTTGTGTTTTCTCCCAATGGTGGAAAATTGCCATCCTTCTTTTGCCTTCCCTTTCTTCAAATGGCATTGCCTTGGTAGTGGATGCCTTACCTCAATGCCTTTGGCAGCCAGCTCTACATTTTCTCATCCCATTTACATCTTGCACTATTTTAACACTTACCTCCAAATACAGTAAGAAGTACCTTTTTAAGAAAAAGATTTATTTATTTATTTGAGAGAAAGAAAGTGCAGGCAGAGGGACAGAACCAGAGAGCCAGAGAGAATCTCAACCAGGCTCCATGCCCAGTGCAGAGTCTGACATGGGGCTCTATCTCACAGCCCTGAGGTCATGACCTGAACAGTAATCAAGAGTTGGACACTTAACCCTTTGAGCCACCCAAGTGCCCCAAGATGATTTTAAAGTACTTCTTATGAGTTAATTTGCCTACAAATGTCATGTAGAATATGAACACAAAAAACTCTACATTGTTTTATCCTAGAAGTTTTAGTAATACATGACTGGACTTTTGAAATAGAGATACGTTGGGCACCTGCGTGGCTCAGTTAGTTAAGTGACTGCCTTCAGCTCAGGTCATTAGCCTGGAGTCCCAGGATCAAGTCCCGCACTGGGGTCCCTGCTCAAGGGGTGTTTGCTTCTCGCTCTGACCCTCCCCCCCCCAAATAAGTAAATAAAATCTTAAAAAAAGAAACAAAAATGTTAATTTCCAGTACCCCTATTCAGAAACCCTGTCATACACAGCAATAAAGTAGAACACATTTAATAAATCTCCATCATTCAAACTAAATATGGAAAAAACCAAAATGAAGAAATTTATATTTCAGTCATAAAATTTTTAAAAATAAAAACGTGTCTGTAACTTTGGCAAATGCAGTGTTTACAAGTTTAGTCATTAGTGATGACACTTTAATGAATAGATTAGATCGCTGGTAATTACCACATTAGACTTTTAATTAAATGGTTATTTGAGATTTCACTTGAGAATTTTAAATGTAGACTCATTGACTCTATGCCTCTGTTTTGTTTTTAGTTTTTCCTTAGAATTTGTCTCTAAAATTAGTTTTAGGGTTCACTTTAGTTCCTCTTACAAATTACAAAAATTGACCAAAAAATTACTGCCTGCTAACCATCAGGAGCTATATAGTGCTCACAGTCAGATTGAAAGAGGTTTAACTACCCACAGCTTCCATGATTTCCATGCAATGCATGTCTGTACTATGTCAATTCCGTTTCTTGGATTTGGCAAGTATTTGAAAAAAATTTGTGGAGAGATCTTAATCCAGATATAATGACACCAAATACACATCAAGCACTGTCCTATTCTACCAAGAACTTTGTGGCATTTGTGCCATATTGATGCTCTTCCCTCTACCTGAATTAAGTTTTCTTTTCAGGCCTTCCAGTATACTCTTGAACAAAACTTCATGAACTATTCTTTCATCCTTCACCAAAGAATGTGTTTCTTTCTTCTGTCTTCCTGTTTCACTTGCTTTGTATATCATGTATCACTTTTCAAATGCTGCCTTATACTATGGCTAATTGTTTCCTGCATACTTTTGAGAGGTGTGTTCTCATTAAATCTCTGGTCGTTAAATTGTAGATTTGTGCAGATAAAACTGCTGCCTTTGCTTTTTTGGACTAAAGTACCACTAAGCTTTATCACTCGAAACTTACTTTAATTCATCCTTAATGTTTCTGTTAATGTTTATGTGCAGTACTCAAGCCACTTTTAGATTGCATTAAAAAAAAAAAACACATAAGATTCATTTGTTCACAAAAAATTATTCACACAAATTCATTTATTTATAAGTTCTAATAACCACAGGAAGAAAAGAAAATCTGAAACGTTAAAAGTTTAATTCTCTTTTATCCTTGACCTAGAGGTGTCAACCCTGTTCTCCAAATGTAAAAGCATTTTAAAAAATTAATTTATACAAAGAGCTAGAGGTCATTTTCAAGAAGCTCCAGAGAACTGAGACCAAATCAGTTATATGGACTTCAGTGATTGCAAACAAGGAAAGTCAATTTCCAGAGCTAATATAAAGGAATTTAATTTGATCACTCTTATTAGTATAATTAGGAGTAATACTGCTTCGAGGCAAGTAGTTTGATCTATAAAGGAAGAAGAGAAATTTCAATCCGTGTAAATTTACTTACCAATATTTTACGTGAACGTCATACCTTGTATTTTGCCCTGTGCTTACAGTTAAATCATAAAACAAGAGTCAGAGCTCCATGCCTCTAATCTCAGGGTAAAAAAAGAGAAAGGTGACTGGGTATATGCTGGGTGGTCTGATACTGCACAAGTCCTTTAGCCGGTTCATAAAATGAGAAGAGAGACACATGCCACACGGGAAAGAACAATGCAACCAAAGGGAGAAAATCTACCCAAAACAGGGGCCTTGTAGTAAATTTTTCATCTTCTCTGAGCTTTGACTTATTTAGCTATAAAATGGTGACATCTATGCCTTCTCACAGAGATGCTGTGGTAAAGATTTCGCTGTAGATGTGAGAGTGTGTTTTGGCTGTTGTCTACTGCCTTCAGAAACCGTGAATGAAGCAGATGAATTTCCAACCTCTGGTAAATTTCTAACTCATTGGCTCAATTTATTCTAACTTCCTGAGGCCAACATAATGGAAGACTGAAACCTGTATCAGACTCTGTTGACCTTAATTGTCATTTTAAGGAATCAAATATTTATTGCTTGAGTTCACTTGTTATTCGATTTTAAAGAGCTAATTCCCAGCTCAGTCCATCAGGCAAGGCAGAGGAAGTTGGGTATCAATTTGAAATGAATTGACTGCCAGGACTTGAGTCCCTTCTCTACTTTTTATCTAGTGATGGTGGTACTTTCCTCTGGAATAGTACCTATTTTATTGAGTTGGTGTGCAGTATCAAGAGTTATACCCACCAAGAGTTAATGTCATGTATTTAAAATGCTTAGAGTAGGGCCTGGCAATTGGTAAATACTACCTTATTTTTCTCAGGCATTAGCTTTATTCTCTGAAAGCTTTTATTTTTTAACAGCTTTATTGAAGTATAAATAATAAAGAACTGCTCATATTCAATGTATACACTTTGATAAATATGGACATAAATAAACACACATTTTACCACCATAGCAGTCAAGGTGATATTCCTATCCAACATTTCCCAGCATTTTCTTGTGCCCCTCTTTTTTGTGGTAACCGCATTAAAAAATGAGCAAAAGACTCAAATTGATATTTCTCCAAAGATGATGTACAAATGGCCAAGATGTATATGAAAAGATGGTCAACATCATTATCAGGGAAATTCAAATTAAAACTACAATGAAATATCTCAAGCCTATTAGGACAACTGGAATTTAAAAACAAAGCTAAACAAAAAGTAAAGATAACAAGTATTGGTGACGTTGTAGGAAATTGGAACCGTTGTAAGAATGTTGATGGCAATGTAAAATAGTACAGCTATGGAAACAGTACAGGGATTCCTTAAAAAGCTAAAAAATAGAACCATGTGATGTAGCAATACCACTTTGGGATATATATCCAAAAGAATTGAAATCAACATCTCAAAGAGATATCTACACCCCTCATGTTCATTGCAGCATTATTCAGAGTAGACAAATATGGAAACAATACAAGTGACCATCACAAGATGAATGAGTTAAGAAAAGGTGGTATATACATTCAGTGGAATAGTATTGAGCTAAATGCCTCATTTTAACATCCTACATTTTTAGTCCAGCAGTGGCCATTTGAATGAAATAATCTGAAGGGAAAAAAAAGTAGTTCGTAATAGCTATGAAATACACTTATAGAATTATCTTCCTTATTTTTACATGTATATATACAGCTTTCTTAGCTTGAAATCCTTTCATAATTTAAGAAAAAAACCATATGTTTGGGACATAAATTATTAAGAACTTTGTTATAGCATTTCATTTGATCTGAACGTGCTGTAACTTTGCGGATAGGAATCTTTAGTTTTCAAATTTGTTTTTACACAAAGGTTAAAAATGTAAATTAGCTTTAGAATGTTACAAAGTTCAAATGATTGTTGCTAAGTAAAGTATTTCATTTATCTATCACATCAAACTCATTAGGAAAATGAATGTGAAGCACTGATGTGCTGAGTCCTTGGGCTCTCATTCTTGCTCTCCTTTATTGGCTGAATGTTGTTTGCTGGGTATTGTTTGCAGAGCTGCATATATTGTTTCTAATCTTATAGCTATTCTCTGTGGAACCATCCAAACTCTCAATATGTCTACCACCACAATCTAAGGTCTATTTCATGAGCAAGAAGAAAAATTCAAGTTTCCAAAGACATCAGGCATATATGCATTTAGTAAAATTGAGATCATGAGCAAATTATTTTGAATTAAAATATATGTATCAGCATAATATATTATTGTAATGTAATTCATCTTTATATTCACAATAAATAAGCAGTTGTATCTAACTACTGTTTTTTATCTAAAATAAATTAAGTAGAACTTAGTGATTCACCAATTGCTTATACACCCAGTGATCTTTACATCAAGTGCCCTCCTTAATGCCCATCACCCAGTTATCCCGTCCCCTCCACCCATCTCCCCTCCAGCAACCCAATTTGTTTCCTTTAGTGAAGAGTCTGTTATGGCTTGTCTCCCTGTCTGATTTCATCTTATTTTATTTTTCCCTACCTTCCCCTATGTCCATCTGTTTCTTAAATTCCACATATGAGTGAAATCATATGATAATTGTCTTTCTCTAATTGACTTACTTCACTTAGCATAATATCCTCTAGGTCCATCCATGTCATTGAAAATGGTAAGATTTCTCTTTTATGGATGAGTAATATTATTTGTGTATATACATATACACACACATATGTATGTATATGTATATATATATATGTATATGTATATATATGACATCTTCTTTTCCATTCATCTGTTGTTGGACATCTGGGCTTTTGCCATATTTTGGTATTGTGGACATTGCTGTTGTAAACATTGGGGTGCAGCTGCCCCTTTGAATCACTGTGTTTCTATCCTTTGGATTAATACCTAATCCCAACTACTACTATTTAAATACATAATGAACTACCCCAAAATTTAGGGGCTTCACAGTGCCCATTTATTTAACTCATGATTTTCTGGGTCAGCCTGGCAGCTCTCCTCTTCTGGAGTGCCTTAGCTAATCACTGCAGTTAGTTGGAGGCATAAAAGGGATAATTGGCTAGGATGTATACATTCTGTAGTATACATACACCAACATATATATTTCATATGTGAGATACATACGTCAAACTTATCCAGTACATGCATACATATTATGTACATATGTGTCTGATTAAAATATAAACAAATATATATAATACATATATTATATATAATATATAAATATAAACAAATTTATATCTGTTTATATACATATATTTTAATTATTATATTTATATTTATTTTTATTTCTAAATAAATATGTTTATAAATAAATATAAACAAATTCCAAGGCACATAAAAATCAGTTTATATCTTTGTAGACATATCAGAAATGAAGTATATGCATAAACAGAAATAAATCAGGCCATGGTGTGCTACTGCATAACTTACATCAACAGTCATATCACTCTGTTTTTCTCTGGTGAAATTTAAGAGCTCCACTCTATAGTGGTATATATATTTATTTGTTGCATAATAAATTATCACGAACATAATGTGTTGCCAGCCTGCTCTGTTTATACAGCGTCCTATCCAAGGCACTGAAGAATAAACAAAAACGGGTTTAGGACTGGGTAATTTAAAATGTAGTTGAGGTAAACCTCACATACACATTTGCGTTTAGCCTAAACAGCAAAATCTAAGTAAGTTAGGACCATTTTTGGCATAGCACTTTCACTGGAGGGATTTAGGGGAAGAAGATACCTGGGGAATCGGATAATGAGCTTCTTAATTCGCAAGAGTACACGGATGATCAAAGAGAATGAGTGTGGAAGTGAAGTCAGATAGGCTTATTGAAGAAAATAGGAAGCTTGTAGAAAAGGAGCACTTATGACACTGAACTAGTGAGGTTAATGTCATAAGCAAAGGGGAGTTATTGAATGTTTGTAGGAAGGAGGTAATCCAAAGTGATACGCATGCCTGTGGGGGTCTTTTCTATTTAGCAAGACTTTAAATAGTCAGAAATATGAAGTTGCATTTTAATCAACTTATTTGAGTGGGTTTACTATAACCTATTTTTAGTGTGCTTGGGTGGCTCAGTTGGTTAAGCATCTAGCTTTGGCTCAGGTTCATGATCTCAGGGTCCTGGGATCAAGCCCCATATCTGGTTTTTTGCTTGGTGGGGAGTCCACTTCTCTCTCTCTCCCCCTGCTCTGTTTTTACTCTCTCTCAAATCAATAAAGTCTTCAAAAAATAGATATATATATAACCTACTTTTAATAATTTTAAACTTACCTAAGTACCTAGTGATAGGTTTTGTAGAAGTGAGTCTAGTTTCTTCTTGTAATAATATATAACATGAGTAATTTAAAAAATGATTAATATAGATATGATTCCTTATAAAGTACTCTGCAAAATATCAAAAATATAAAAATTGTTATCAAAGTAATTAAAATTAGACATTGGCCCTTAATCTTACTTTTCTTGAGTTTTCCATAACCTCTTTGGAAATACAGAATTAGTACTAGAATTCTCAAGGTCTCTTTAGGAGCTGACTCTTTGTAACACGATGTCAAATGGAACTTTCCCTGTTACATTGGAGTTTCTTTGCTTTGGGGAGTGGCTCCCTTAAGCAAGACTAGGTGCTAGATCATAAGCAGAACATAGTACGATACTATGAAACTAGTTATTTATCCAACTCCAGCCTATATGGCTGGAAGAAGAGAGTGATGGTAAAAAAAAGGGGGGGAATTTATTTGGAGAGAGAGCTGTTAATGGACAAATCATGTGAAGTAAAGCTGAAAAAACTACTCAGAGATATTGTTTGTGACCTTTAAATTTTTAGGGATACAAGAAATATTTTCTGATTTAAGCCTGCAAATGTGTACAGGTTCTAATAGCGTGTAGCAAGAGAGTTACCTGAGCTGCATGGGGAATGCACAGAACTTAAATCCTATAGGGCACTTTCCTCCGGGCCAGCATTGAACCTTGTGGAAGGAAGCATGGACAAAGTGATCTCAAAAGAAAGTGTGTGCTTAGTATAGACATCCAGAAGACAGAGGCTAAGGGGTGCCCAGATGGCTCAGTTGGTTAAGCATCTGACTTTGGCTCAGATAGTGATCTCAGAGTCTGGGATCAAGCTCTACATTGAGCTCTACTCTCAGAGGGGACTCTGCGTGTCTCTCTGTCCCTCCTCCTGCTAGTGCTTGTGCATGGTCACTCTCTCCCTTTCTCCCTCAAATAAATAAAATCTTAAAGAAGGAAAAGCTAGAGGCTGAGAGAGCAAGTCATAAAAATCTAATCGGAAGAAGCTTTATCTTTATCAGGGAGCTAAAGGACAAATGGTTTTCAGTAATATTCTTTGATGAGCAAAAGTACTTTATTTCAGCAGTTGACATAAAGGTGGTCCTGATGTCGTATTATGATTGTACTTACTGCATAACTTTACACTTGTTTCCTATAACCCATTACCCTGCCCCTAAGTCTGGGGATAGAGGTCCTAATCAACTGAAGTATAGAAGAGGAGGTAAAGCAAACAGAAGAAAGAAACTGAACACAAAGGATATGGAAGCTGCTCTGACAGATTTAGGTCAAAGCTGCCTGGAAAGAGAATGGCTTTAAGTCAAATTAGAGAATAAAGTTTTGTCATTGGACTGGACAGGGTTTTTAAATACTACAGTGTGATTGTGAAGGCTTAGGGATTTACTCAATATTTTATACAGTGAGAGAGAATAATAATTCAACAAAGCATTTGGAAGATGTACAGATGAGAGTGAGTGAAATCGCTTTATACTTTAACTTTGAATCTACCTCTTTTAATCAATTCCACTCTAGTTCATTGAATTTTAGGTTATAAACTTTAATTTTCTCAAGATACAGAAATTATATTATATTGAAATAAAATAATACAGTGTATACACCTAGACATAAAAAAACTGATAACCAGTAAAATGTAGTTGTATCAGAGCTAAAATAATAAAATACTTCAGTATGGGGGATTGGTATGTCTTTGAATTCTGCTGAGATATAGAGTAAGAAGACAACTGTTTGATTTATTATTTTAAATGTAAACCACTTTTTTCTGCAAGGAATACTATCTTTAGATATGATTCTAACCTATTTAGAAATGCTATGTGTTTTAGTTTAGATCAATAAAGTCATACTCAATGGTCAATTATTATCTGTAAAACCATCCTCCTGTACCAAATATAGATGAAAACCCTGGATGAACAAGTTTTTTCTGAAACAGTCTAGGAAGTATTTTTATTCTAAACATTCAGAGATTAGGCATCAGCAGTTCTAACAATGTTTTTAAACCTTTAAATTTATAGGAAGAAAACTCTTTGTCTCCTTTGGTCAAGAAACTTAGGCAGAACCTGAGCTTTATTATAACAAGTTGCAGAACATATGAAGTTTAAAAACTTTGGTAACAGATATGTGAATATGCATTCATTTTCTTTGTTGTCTTTCAAACGAAAGTTAGTAACTAGCTCAGAGTTCAACATTATCACAGTTCTTAGTCATCAGTTTATTTATTTAGTTTCTCTGTAGAATTTTAATTAACTGAAGCTTGAAACCCATGGCTTCTGGTTATAGCCATGATTTTAATCAAGCCAAACAAATCTATTCAGGGCATAAAATTTTATTTCACAAATTGTCTCCGCCCCCCCCCCCCAGCAGTATTAAATTGATCAGTGGCATATAGAGTAGGAAGATAGTTGTTTTTAACCATAACTGAAGTGTTTCCAGGTCAGTGTAACAGAGGTGGGGAAACCATAAAGACTAAGAGAGTTTGTAAAGGTGCTGTTCTGATAAGGACCCATGGAATATTAACTGTGTAATTAAACCATGAGTAGATGATAGTGAGTGACAGTCCATGGATTGGAGATGACAGAAAATTTTAAGAATTTTTTTGATAGAAGTATTAGTATAAGCTGGAAAATTAGGGGTTAAATGACTGGGTTCTGGTCACATGGTTTTCTGAACATGTAGGGCTTTTTGGTTCACACAGATGTCTTGGTCAAATGGGTATTTGGGCCATTTTAGGGAAGTGGCCGTATGATGGAGCTAGTTATATTTGTACCATGAGACCAGATGTCCCATACTCTTGTCATTACCCTGCATAATTTATCCAGATTACCTTCACATGACCTGCTCCCTCACAAAAAGTAGACAGTGCCAAAAGCAAACTTGTTATCTCATACTTTGGTCAAGGTTCACACTGCTAATATCAAATGCATTTAAATAGAATCTAATATGGAGACATTAAATGGAAAGAGCTATACGGAAGTGATTTTTGTTCATCAGCTAGATGTAATAGAGCCCTTCATCTTTCTTTTATAGGACCCGTTGTTTGATTCAAAAGATAACTTGAGTACTAATTCAAATTCCAAAGTGTGTTCACAAAGAATCTCATAATGAAGTCAATTCAAGAATGGGTTTTTTTTTTTCCCCCAAATAATATACAGTAGCCAGATTGGAAATAAGGCACATATTAATAATTACCAGATGTAGCAGATTTTATTTTACAAAGATGGTTACAATACCATCACCCTATAAACTCTTCTCTGCATTGTGACCTTCTTGTTCACCTAATCAAAAATTGCAGCCAAAACCCTTAACTCTGGACTGGCTGTAGTGACTCACTTATAATCAATAAAATGAGGCTAGAGTGACACCAGCTGACTTCTCTGTTATACAATTCTGCCTTAGTCTCTGAAAACACTTGCTCTCTCCCTGTTCACTCCCCAAAATCCTTAAAATTCAGCTGCCATGAACTGAGAAGCTCAGGCCACATGAAGAAATAATGTGCAAATGTTCCAATCTGCAACCTTTAGCTGAGCATAGCTTTTAGTCATCCCAGCCTATGTGCCAGATGCATGAAAAAGCCTTCAGAAGGGTGCCTGGGTGACTCAGTTGGTTAAGCATCTAACTTGATTTGGGAATCATGATCTCAGGGTTCTGGGATGGAGCCCTGCATTGGGCTCCTTGCTCAGCAGAGAGTCCGCTGGATGATTCTCCCCCTCCCCACTCCCTCTACCCACCCCCTTTCTCTTTCTCAAAGAAATAATTTTTTTTTTTTTTTTTAAGAAATTCTATGGGACACCTGGGTAGTTCAGTCAGTTAAGCATCTGCCATCTGCCTTTGGCTCAGGTTGTGATCCCAGGGTCCTAGCATAGACTCTCACGGCAGGCTCCCTGCTTCTCCCTCTGTCCCTTCCCCTGTCTGTGCTTTTTCTCACTCTTTCTCTCTCTTTCATGAATAAATAAAATAAGGAAGAAAGAAAGAGAAGAGGGAAGGAAGGGAGAAAGGGAGGGGGGAATTCTAGCCTATAGTCATTTAAGTCATCCTGAGCATTTGTTTCTTCTCAATTGGGTCCCCAGATCTGATACAGGAAAGCAAACTGTCTCTCTTGTCCAAATTCCTGATTCTTGTCCACATTCCTGATTTATCAAATTAGCATAATTTAAGCTTTTATTTTACACCAGTAATCTGGGGTAGTTTGTTGTGCAGCAAGGGATAATTGAAGTAGAATTTCGTGTCTCAAAATATGGCATCAATGTAACAAAACTGAAAACACCTAGCGTTCTTTTCTTTTTTTAATTTAAATTCAATTAGCCAACATCTAGAAATCATCAGTCTCAAGGTAGTGTTCAACAATTTATTAATTCCTTATAACACCCTGGCATTGGTTTGGGGGTAGGTCGCAGGTATAAGCCTGGCAGGCCTTTGAATAAGTTATCAGTGGAGACTTAAAGGAAAGTGAAAAAAATATTACTCCGCCAGAAGAGAGAGGATCCTTGTTATGTTGTGGTAGAAAATTTGGTCATACTGTGGTAACATGGAAAATGGAAAATATCTCTAACAAACTACATGAATGTGCTAAGGATATTTCCATGTTGAGTTTTTTTAAGATTTTATTTATGTATTTGACAGATAGAGATCACAAGTAGACAGAGAGGCAGGCAGAGAGAGAGAGGAGAAGCAGCAGACTCCCTGCTGAGCAGAGAGCCCGATGTGGGGCTCCATCCCAGGACCCTGAGATCATGACCTGACCTGAAGGCAGAGGCTTTAACCCACTGAGCCACCCAGATGCCCCATCCATGTTGAGTTTTTTAAGCATCACCAGATTTCTTTTAGTTATGTCTGATAAAATACAAATAGAAATCAGCTAAAAAGGAATTATTCAGTTTTCAAGAAAACTTTAGAAAAAGTTTATAAAAGAAGAGTTGCTGAAGTTTGGGGGGAAAAAAAAAAAACTATTTTTTTATTCCCAGCCTCTTCAGAATGCAAAAGTATTTCAAAATAGTAAAAGGACTCGGGGCAAATAATTAGATCTACAAGGTTGTCAGGAAAATGTGGCCTCAGAGTAAAGAGAAAGCCAAGGGTGTGATTGAAAATCTCTTTGTTAAAGTCTCCAAAAAATTTTTAAGTGATGCCTCACAGACTCTTTAAGACAGATGGAGGTTTACTAAGGTTATTTAGTGTGTGCCTCTGAGGTACTCTCTGGTAAAAAGTAGGCTTCTATTAAACCTTACCGATGATGTCCCACAGCTGTCTCATAGGAAGTCCAAAGTTGAAAGAATTTATCAAAGAAATTGGTGCATATGGCTTTCTTTTAATGGGCGGATTATAAATTGGTACATAAGGAAGCTAGAGGGTTTTTTGGTGTTTTTTTTTTTTTTTTAAGAATTTTAACAGCTTGGACTACAAGTGTAAAAAGCAATGCAAAATAAAGAGGCCTCTGGAATTAGCAACACATATCCAGTAAGACTGCAAAATTAGTATGGAACAGTGGTTGCTCTGAATCTTTCATTGATCCCCCACCATTTCTTTTTCTATTCCTTTTTTTTTTTTTTTTTAAGATTTTAGTTACTTATTTGACAGAGATACAGCGAGAGAGGGAACACAAGCAGGGGGACTGGGAGAGGGAGAAGCTGGCTTCCCACTGAGGAGGAAGGCTGATGCAGGGCTGCATCCCAGGATCCTGGGATCATGACCTGAGCTAAATGCAGACACAACAACTGAGCCACCCAGGTGCCCATTCTTTTTTTTTTTTTTTTTATAAGATTTATTTATTTTAGAGAGAGAATTCATGCATGGGTGCTTGTGAGTGGGGGAAGGAGCAGAGGGAGAAAATTTTCAGCAGACTGCGCAATGCAGAGCCCCACCAGGGCTTTATCCCACAACCTGTGAGATTATGACTTGAGCTGAAATCAAGAATCAGATGCTTAACTCTCTGAGCCACTCAAATGCCCCTCATTGAGTGTCCCCCCTTTCTACGGCAATGCCTATTATAATGATTTCATGCCTGATTCAACATTGTATCCTCAGTTTATAGGGCAGAGATATGATCTCTTTAGTTTACAAGCATTTAAATGGAGATAAGCCACTTGAGAAAAACTGAGCTGGAAGAGACTCCTCTGTACCTGGTCCAGAGTAGATGGTGGGATCCTGAACTTTTTCTTACTGTCTGGGATGAGATATTTAGGGTCTTCAGAGGTGGATATTTTGCATGTGAAGGGATGTGAGTCTTGGCCAGAGGGCATACTGGAGCAGATTCAATCATCCAAAGATGACACTCATAGTATCTGCTGTCCCACATGGTCCTCTGCCATGTGGTCTTGCCACTCGTCTATCACGAAGAGTCCAGTGGCCCTCCATTCAAACCTGGGCTTTACTTAGAAACTTATAATTCATGGGAAGTAGTCAGAGTGAACCTGCATGTCTTTGGAGAGGGTTAGAAGAAGCTTTTTAGCTTCTGCCTAGTTTTTCTGGCACATTCTATCTCTGATTCCTCCCTTTAAGAAATGAGCTTGCAAGGCTCTATAAGAAGTTCAAGCCACATGAAGAGAACACATGTAGGTGCTCCAGACTCCTTCCTCAGCTGAGGTCTTTGAGTCATCTCAGAGCATGGATATGTTAGTCAAGAAGTCTCCAAATGATTTCAGGCCCCATTCACTTGTCTCATGAGGCTGTTTAATCACCCCCACAGAGGCTTCCGGTATCCTGAAGCAGAGATAACCCATCCCTATCATGCTCTCTCTGAGTTTCCCATTCACAGAACCATAAACGTGGGAAGATGATTATTGTGTAATGCCATAAAGTTTGGAACCATTTAGCACAGAGCAATTAATAACTAAAGCATCAAGAAGTGATATTTGAGGTTTGAATTTCTTCCCAACATTTTAATAACTCCTGTTTGATGTTATGTTCATTCATTTTGAGGATTATTCCGGGGGAAGAATATCTTGAAACTAAGCACTGATGAAGTTAAGCTGAAGTATGACAGAGAATAACTACATAGGAAGTCAAGAAGGAATGACTGGAGTTGACAAAAATATAGTTGAACCACAGGAATATATAGATTAAGGACTTATCGGGGCAGTGCAAGCTGTCTTCAAATATGTGAAGGGCTGTCATGTGGAAGATGGATTAGACTTGTACTGTAGAGCTCTAGGGAGCAGAACTAATACTTCACATCAGTAGGTCTAGGGAAGCAGATACTACACCTATTAAGAGGAAGTATTTCTCAGTAATCGGAAAAATAAAGTTGTGCACTGCTTTTTGAGGTAGAAAACTTCTATAATTTTCTTTGAGGGAAGCCTGGATATTGCAATCATGGTACTTTTCTAGAGCAACTTCATATTTGGGGTAGAAATATTGGAATAGTTTCTTCTAAGAAACTCCAACTACAAGGTTGTGTTGGAGCCCATAAAATATCCTATATTTTTATAGCAATCTATATTCAAAGTTTAGGTTTGCAGGAGAGTTAGAAGACAAAATAAACTGTCATGCACAGGTTTTCAGCAACTTAACGCTTTCAAGTACAGCAAAATATATAGTATTTACTCAGTGCCCAATAACAAATTAAAAAAAAATACATATTGGATAAATTAGTGGAACATCTCTCATTTCTATGCATACAGGCATAGTAACCTAAAGCTGATGCAATTTTATTTATATATAATTCCATTTTGCATACATATATATATTCTTTTGTGTGAATTGCCTTATTTTTCTGAAGATTTGATGAAGCCTCTGTGAACATAAAAAACATAATAAAAAATAAGTAAGCCCTGAGGAATTTAGATGACACAGAGAATAACTATAGAAAAGTTAACAGGCAGGTATTCAAGATTTAACAGCTTAAACTGATCATAGACAATTAGGAGTGGAGGGGGGTAAGAAGTGATGAAAAGAGACATCATGATCATTGTCATGTCATCATTTCCATTATCCTTCTCTTTGAGGTGGCTGGTATTATTTATTCATGCAACATAATTCTAAACATCTGATATCCATTATCATTTGATCTTCAACTACTTTTTTAAAGATTTTATTTATTTGGGAGGGTGAAGAGGGGGGGAGAGCAGAGAATCCCAAGCAGACTCCACACTGAGCCCAATGTAGAGCTTGACATCGTAATCTGAGTGGAGACCAAGAGTCAGACGCTTAACCTACTGAGCCACATGGGCTCACTTGAACTGATTTTTATAAAGAGAGCTAAGGCTGAGAGAAACAGTATCGTTAAAGTTACTTGGTTAAGTGGATTAACTGGAAACTGAACCCGGATACTTCATGATGACTGGGCCCAGTTTATTATGTTATACAATTTGTTGGTATAGATGAGATCTGTACTTTTTATGGTGGAGGCTTTAATTATAAAAAGGGGATGGATATTTTATCAATAATACGTCTCCAAAATACCTTCCCTGCTATAGTTCACATTTTCTGAAATTCTGCAGTTAGGTACTTCCATTTGGTTCTTGATACAATAGAGGATATAAATGTTCTTCATTTATCTGTGAAGAAAGAACATTCAGATGGATTCAGATGGATTAGTTAATATATTTGATTAGTAGATTAAATACAGATCTCCCCAGTTTAGGGAACTGGAAGGGTCTGAGCACTGTGGAATTGTCAAAAAGGAAAAAAGGTCATGAAATTCAAGAAGAAAGGCTGACTGGGACAGACATCTCCTAGTTAATATTTCCCACATGAAAGACCTACATTCTATATTCCAGTGAGGTAAGGAATGCTTCATTTTAGAAGCATTAATCTTAGGACC
Organism: Mustela erminea; assembly: GCF_009829155.1. Classification (NCBI taxonomy): domain Eukaryota; kingdom Metazoa; phylum Chordata; class Mammalia; order Carnivora; family Mustelidae; genus Mustela; species Mustela erminea. Next base: position 40,252,583 of record NC_045625.1, read on the forward strand.
AGCAAGTCAGTAACACATGATTTACACAGAAGGTAGGTAAATTTGCATCCTAGAAAGAGTGGATATTGTCAGAAAAACAAGGACACAAATATAAGTTGATATTTAGATAGATAATTATTTCTGAAGCTGTAGAAAAACCTGGGGTAAAGGAAAGTTCTCAAAATTTCAAATGTGCATTGCTCAAGTCTTCATCCAAATACTTCATTGAAGACTGAAGAGAATATATATATTTAGGCAATAGGTAAGAAAGTCAGATGGGGATGCTGGGAGCTAGAGAGAGAAATAAATCATTTGGAATATTTTGCTTTCGCTTCAAAGTTTTCTGAAATATTTTATACCATCCCAACAAAATTCTCCTAGGTGGAAAGAAATGAGAGTATATCATAATCTTTTGTTAGTTTGGTATGATGCTACGGGTACTAGAAAGTTTGTGTGGGGATACCAAATGACAGTTTATATAAAGACCAAGATTCATGAGATTCGAGGTATTAGATTTAGTTGAAAAATGTTATGTGGAAGGAAAATGTTTATGTGATTTGCCTAGTACAGTGAATTCAAATTCAGCTTTCTATTTGAAGTTCAAATATTATAACAAAATTATATTTGGGGTATTTTTCATAGTTAAATAAAATATCTCTCACATGCAAGTCAAATTTGGTGTGAAATCCATGACAGGTAAACAATTTTAAGAGACTGAACATTCTAAATGTCTCTACTTAGGAAAGGAACTAAGATGCAAAAGTGTTTAGATATTTTTGTCTCCTGTTACTTTTTTTGACCTCCTCTCTTTCTTTACTGAAGCAGTTACAGAAAACATGCATACTTACAAAATGGACTAGTTGTATAGGTAAAGTTTCGAGAATCTCACAGTTTAGTATTTATACCAATACTTCCAGTAATAAGAATAACTCAGATTTACTTGACTTGCTATTTATCAGGCACTGTGACATCTGCTTCTCATTCATTTTGTCATCTAGTTCTCACAAAAGTTCAGTTACTGACATCTACCATGTTAAAAATGAGAAAATTAAGGAAATTGAATTATCAATTAAAAATTTTTGAACAGGGGCACCTGGGTGGATCAGTCAGTTGTGTCTGCCTTTGGCTCAGGTCATGATCTCAGGGTCCTGAATTCAAGCCCCACGTTGGGTCCCTGCTCAGCAGGGAATCTGCTTCTCCCTCTCCCTCTGTCACTCCCCCTGCTTATGCTTTCTCGCTGGCATTCTCTCTCTCTCAAAAGAATGGATAAAATCTTTAAAAAAAATTTTTTTAGACAATTTGATTGGCTTCAGAGAGATTGTTTATCACAAATGAATTCATAAGCAAATCACTAGGTTTAGCTGCATTTTTCTCAATATAGAAAAATGCAAAAATACACATACTTAATGAGGTCTGTCATTTTTAAACGGTGATTTAAGATTGGTTTAAGGTTGATCATCTATTTCTTGGATCCAAGATATTTTGCAAGACTGATTTTCAGAGAATATGTACAGGTCCTAAAGACTTTTGTTGGTAGTAATTATAAATATTATCTTTAAAATTCTAGCTCCTATCGCACTTCTAATATTTCATTATTTAGCATCCTTAAATCCTCACAAAAACTTTTGACTTAAGTGCATTTAGTTAAGTAAATTGGAGGGCTTCCTGGGTGGCTCAGTCAATTAAACATCTGACTTGATTTCAGCTCAGGTCATGATCGCAGGGTTGTGGGATCAAGCCCTGCATCTGACTCTGGGCTGGGTGTGGAGCCTGATTAACATTTTCTCTCTGAACCAACCCCCTACTTCCTTTCTTGAAAACAAACAAACAAACCTTTTAAATGGATTAGAAAAATGGATTTAGTTATCAAGCAATCAAGCATTCAAAGGTAGGCTCAAGAAAAGCACCAAACCATTCCAGGTAAAATTTAATCTAAACATTTACCTCAACAGTTACTACTCAGGCTTTGTTGATGTTCTTGAATGAATGCTAGAGATGTCTTACCTATTGTGTACCAGGTCTTCCCAAATTTATAGAGATGGCACAGTCATGTGTAGAATACTAGAATATTTAAGCCAATTTTTTCTTTTTTTTTTTTTAAGATTGTATTTATTTATTTGACAGACGGAGATCATAGAGAAGTAGGCAGAGAGAGAGGAGGAAGCAGGCTCCCTGCTGAGCAGAGAGCCCGATGCGGGGCTCGATCCCAGGACCCTGGGATCATGACCTGAGCTGGAGGCAGAGGCTTTAACCCACTGAGCCACCCAGGCGCCCGCCAATTTTTTTTTCTTTCTTGCTCCAGTCCCAGAATCCGTTTATCTTCTTCATGTCCCTTTACTTCAGACAATTGTAATAGTAAATACTAATTAATAATAATGTACCAGGTAAAATACCAAACACTTTATTTATATTTATTATTTGATTTGACTTTCACACTAAACAGTAAAAGATTGCAGGACATTACAATGCCATCTTCACTTTATAGAAGTTATATAATTTTTCAGCAGCCAACAGCAACAGAGAGATTCAAACTCAGGCCAAACTCTTGGATTCCAGCATCTAACCATTCAGTGCAGCCTCCTAGTTGTGAGATTGTCGGAGTTTCCTATCTCTCTGGTTGTCATTTCAGTCCCCTAGAGAGTGAAGCTTTCTTTCTTTTTTTTTTCTTTTTTTAAAGATTTTATTTATTTATTTGACAGAGAGAAATCACAAGTAGATGTGGGGCAGGCAGAGAGAGAGAGAGGGAAGCAGGCTCCCTGCTGAGCAGAGAGCCCAATGCGGGACCCGATCCCAGGACCCTGAGATTATGACCTGAGCTGAAGGCAGCCGCTTAAACCACTGAGCCACCCAGGCGCCCGAGAGTGAAGCTTTCTTGTGTAAGCAGTGTGTTCCACGGTCTCTCCTTCCCTGAGGATACCAACAGTGCTCTGTAGTGTAAGAGTCTTGATGTATTCAGTTTACAAAGTGAGAAAATGCATTGTCTATACTTTACAAGTTTGGAACCAACAGAATTCCATTGGTAGAGTACTCCATTTTCAGATAATATGCAATATAACATTAAGCCTGATACTGTGTTTTTGTTATTTCCAGAAATGATGATTCAAAATGTGCAAGCTGTGTATTTAGGCAAAATTAATATTTCCCAAACTGACAGTGGCTGTAATGGAAATAATAAAAAATGTACCATCCCCAATGTGCTGGCCCTGTATCCATGGAAGATAAGGCTGACTAAAACTGTTCCTTGTCACATCCTTTATGAAGAAAAATGCTCACAACCTCAAACAGTCTTCTTCTATATTGTGTAAATGTGGCAAAAATGTATCTAAAATTTTTTTTCAGAAGTAACAAAAATGGGAAACATTGAAAAGTGATACATAATATTTCTTACAAAGGCTGTTATGGAGAAATAGATATTAATAAATAAGCACCAAGTAATACTTTCTTGGAAGTATTAAGTTTTGGAAGAAAAATTGTTCATAGGCTAAGTAGACCATGGGGGTTTGGGTCAATTTAGCTTTGCAAAAAGTTTTCTAAAACTATCTGGCCTACATAGCTTTCATTAGGCTTGGACAATTAGCAATTGCTAATTTACCCTCTGATTTTCATTTCGTTTTTCATCTCCTTCAAGAAAATAAATGTACTCTAGCAAAACCAAATTTTCTAAAAAGCTAAAGAGGAAACTCAAACATTAGATGAGTGCTTGCTTATTTAGTCCATCTTTAAGTGTTTATTCTCTTAGATGAGATAATTTTAATAATATTCTAATTAGTATTGCCTTGATTTGTGCCTAGAGATGAAGTAATCATACACATTATAGTATATACATACATGTACAAGGTAATTGAATAGATAAATTCTTGAGTGTATGTGTAGAATATACAAATCTAATATTAAACCTTGGGGATCATCTTGGAGCTATTACATTTCTACATCTCACCCAAACATTTTGAAAGTGTTGCTACTTTTCTCCAGAGAAGCACTTACTATTTTTTCTTTGTCTTATGGCCAGTGGGTTTCTTTTCCTAGAACTCTGTCAAACTGGTAAATTTGTATTAATTTCTTTTTTTTTTTTTAAGATTTTATTTATTTATCAGAGAGAGAGAGGGGGAGAGAGCGAGCACAGGCAGACAGAATGGCAGGCAGAGGCAGAGGGAGAAGCAGGCTCCCTGCTGAGCAAGGAGCCCGATGCGGGACTCGATCCCAGGACGCTGGGATCACGACCTGAGCCGAAGGCAGCTGCTCAACCAACTGAGCCACCCAGGCGTCCCTATATTAATTTCTTATTAATCAGATACAAATGTTTCATTTCTCTTCTTTTATGAGGTCATCCTGTCAATCTGCCTCTTAAAACTCAGACCTCCAGTAACTTCCATACCACTGCAGGGTTTTCTGTCCATTTTTATAGTTCGTTTTCCTGGTTTCCTTTTCCATACGGCTTCAGTGATGCAATTTCCAGTATTTTAATTTTTGCCATTGTTAATTTTTACATATTTCTTGGATTGTTGGGCTTTTTCGAATTCAAGGAACATGCGTATGCTACCGATTCTCACATAGCCAGCACCAACCACCCTCTTTTGTCCCTTCTACATGCCCATTACCCCCTCATATACTTGGATTTTAGCTGAACCTGAAAACATGTATAGTTGCTCAGTGCATTCCATACCACATGAAGAATAGAAAATTTGAAGTTGCAAAAGACAGGGGTCTTAAATGACCCAGGCTAAATATTCTAACTTTTGCAGTTTTATAAAAACATATGATAATGTGCATACATGTGTCATTCTCCTATTCAGGAAGAGACCTGTGGAAATGAAGGCTCTAAGTAATTAAGCTTAATTTGCTTCATCATGTATCTGCCTCTGCCTTACTACTTTACAGCCCATGGTCCACACTTCATTCATGATATCCTGCTAAGATAAATCTCTTTACTCTCCATAATTCAAATAATAACATATAAATTATGAAGATAAACCCTTAGATATTATATTTCAAATACTTTTTCACCATTTTATTACAATCGTATCTAGCATCCCCCCACACAAACACACTTAATTTTTGAAATTAAGGAGCTTTTAGTGATATAGCTACAGCTTAGCCTCAATGGTATGGCTCGAGTGGCTCCCACTGATTTAAGACAGCTGGTTGTGTGAATCTCTTTTTAACTCCATGTCCAAGGACAGCATGATGGTAGCAGCAAACATTACAAACCCAGACCTATTTTTGGAGATCAGGCTGTTTAATATATATCGGCATACCACTGCATAATCTCCTTTGAAAAATATGCAAATGAAATTATTAGCATGTGAAGGATAATACCAGTCCCATGTAGTTTAAGCAAATTATCATTTTCTTGAAGGATGTTAATATATATTTCCAGAGCACATCTTCAGGTATAATTTGATTCAACATTCTTTTGATATGACCAGGATGGGAGTCCTTTTTGTTCATTTCCATTTTCAGTTTTCTAGGTATTGGCCTTCCTACTAGGCAGGTTCTCTCCTTTGGATCGGAGGGTGATTACCACCAGTTCTTGTTCATTTATTTCTGAAGTTGAAAGAGAACTCCATATGGGAATAACTTCTTTGGCTTCACTCAAGTTTGAATTCATTTAATTGAAGTCTACATTAATGAATTAATTTCTCTGGTCATGAGGTTGAGATTCCCCAGATTAGGTTATATCTAAGTTCTATTGCCTACCACCACCTTTAATAGAAATCAGTGCCCATCAAAGGAAAGACTGTTCAAAAAAAGACAAAGAAAGATCTATCAGAAAAAGGTGGTTTCCTAATGAATAAATTCAACTGCATTGAGTATAATAAATTCATGTAGTTCCTACTCCAGTGAGATAGTCAAATAATAAAATATTTAAAAATTAGAAGCTGGGGATGCCGGGGTGGCTCAGTCAGTTACGCAGCCAGCTCTTGATTTTGGCTCAGGTCATGATCTCAGGGTCCTGAGATTGAGCCCTGCAGTTCCATGCTTAGCAGATTCTCTCCCTCTCCCTGCACCCCCCATCCTGCTGACACACTCTTTATCTCTCTTGAATAAATAAATATTTTCTGTAAAAATGTTATAAAGTGAATAGTAGGCACAAAATTAAATTGTTATACAAATGGCACTTAAGGTGAGACCTAAAAGAGAAAATAAAAGAAAACTAGGGTGCCTTGGTGGCTCAGTCATTAAGTGTCTGCCTTCTGCTCAGGTCATGATCCCAGGGCTCTGGGATCAAGCTCCACACCAGGCTCCTTGCTTGGCAGGAAGACTTCTTCTTCCTCTCCCACTGTCCTTTCCCTGCTCATGTTCCCTCTCTTGCTGTGCCTCTGTCTGTCAGATATATAAATAAAATCTTTCAAAAAAGTAAAAATTAAAAAGAAGAAAACGATACTTGAAATCAAGAATATTCTAGAAGCTTTCATATAATGTATTATGTAATAGCCTTTTAAGCTAGCTTTCTGTCAGGGAAACAAGTCAGGTACAAGTAATTTATGGCATATGCATGTAAAACATGAGGGTTTAGATGTGAATAAGTACCTAAGATCTTATTGTTATCTATGCTTTAATTCTAAAATATTATTAATACTTTAGTGAGTGTAGCTTTAACACCCTCATCATAGATAATGTGAGAGAATTTTTCTTGCCAGTATTAGAAGTCAATTAGACACTGCTACTCAGAAAGAAAAATCAATACAAGTATATAATGTCATTTGAGTTATCTTAAGTTCCATAGGCCCCTACCCAGACTCAAGGTTAAGGAAGTGGCTCAGACATTCATTTTGTCAATTTGCATTAGAATGAGGTGAAAAATGACAGAAAGAGTCAGATTCAAGACACACATTGAGAAATCATTCCAAATTGTAATTTCATTGTGAGTTATAGGTGTGATAAAATTCATTGTACAATTTTTAAAATGTCAAAGAGGGCTTAACAGCATTTTGGACTATCAGGTCAGTAAAAATTTCTTTTACAAAATAGCCTCACACTCCCATATTTGTATTGTATGTTGCACATCATTTGAAGATGAATCTATTTAAATGCAAATGTACAGTCACAAAGCAGTGGAACTAAATTATATGCAAACAAAGGTAGTTGAAGAAATTGAGTAGTTAAGCATTTTTCAATCAAATTTAAAGGCAGATTTGTTTCTTTTCAAAAACACTACTTAGTAAAGTTTAAACATGCCTTTTCCAGAGTTGTTATTGAATTACACTTTCCAATATGCCTATAGCAATATAGCCATATTTTGAACAAGTTCTCATGCATTTATCATGTTTTATATTCCAGTTTCATTCTGTAACAGTAGAAAGACTATTCTGTTAAATCTTCATTATTCATATAAATTTTTAAGGATATTTAATGGTGAAAAGGAAGGAATTTGGGGAACTATTAAATACACCAATTGACATAAATATACATATGCTAATTTATAAAGAAGTGCTTTGTTTTGCTCTATATGGTATATAGTACAGTAAATGAGATAATCACGTTTTGAAAAAAAGACAAGGTCAATGTTTAGCATTGTGAGGAGATAAAGATAATATGTGAAAAAAGTTTTAATATTACAAATAATTGAAATGTAATCTATGTCATATTAAATGAATACGGGTACTGTTACTGTTTTTGAGCAAACAAGGTTAGAGACGATATTTAATAAACTCACAGTACCCTTAAGCAAATAATATTGGGGACACCTGGGTGGCTCAGTGGGTTAAAGCCTCTGCCTTTGGCTCGGGTCATGATCCCAGGGTCCTGGGATCAAGCCCCACTTTGGACTCTGTGTCCAGGAGGGAGCCTGCTTCCCTTCATCTCTCTCTGCCTGCCTCTCTGCCTACTTGTGATATCTGTCAAATACATAAAATCTTTTTTAAAAAATAAAAAAAATAAAGTTTCTTTAAAAAAATATTGGCCAATTAGGTAAATTTTATTGTCTCTGAATTAAAATATACAGATCTTTTTCAACTTATAGTAAGGTTACATTCCAGTAAACCCATAGTAAGTTGGAATATCATTAAGTCAAAAATACATTGAATACACATAACCTACAAAACATCATAGGTTGGTCTAGACTACCTTAAATGTGTTCAAAACACTTACATTAACCTAGAGTTGGGCAAAATCATCTAACACAGAGCCTATTTTATAATAAAGTGTTGAATATCTCACATGATTTATGGAATACTGTACTGAAAGTGAAAAATGCCCATCACTGAAGAGAATATCAAACCACAAATCACTAGCCTGAGAAAATATGAAAATTCAAAATTTGAAGTATGTGCCCTTGCACCAGAGTAAAGTCAAAAAATCATAAGTCAAACCACTGGAGGTGGAAGATTGTCCAAACTTAAAAACTTAGGATATAGCTGAACAAAAAATGAATAGTTATGACAATTAATATTTATTGTGAGGTGTATGCAACTGGACAATTCATAGGAAAATTTTACCTGTGAATACAATTTTTCTAATAGATGTAGATTATTCAGGCAAACAGTTTCCCCTTGAATGAATTTGACAGTTGCAATCTTTCGAGGAATCTAGCTATTCCATCTTAGAAGGTATGGGCGCAAAGTTCTCTTAATGCTATGTAAATATATGTCAAATGCCTATGGAAACTGTCCATTTATGGACATTTATGTCCCTACTTATTTTGGATACTATTAGTCTGTGTTTTCTCTCTCTCTCTCTCTCTCTTTCTCCTTAATAAAACTTCTTTAAAAATCTCTTCCAAATATTAGCTTTTGGTTTCATGTATTTATTTTTAATTGTGCTTCTGTTTTCGGAGTTACATATTTCTGCTCTTGTCTTTATTTCCCTTTTTCCAGTAGCTGTAAGTTTAAATTAGTTCAATTTGTTTTGTTTTTAAAGATTTATTTTATTTATTTATTTGACAGAGATCACAAGTCAGCGAGAGGCAGGCAGAGAGAGAGGCTCCCCGCTGAGCAGAGAGCCCAATGTGGGGCTCAGTCCCAGGACCCTGGGATCATGACCTGAGCTGAAGGCAGCAGCTTAATCCACTGAGCCACCCAGGCGCCCCCAATTTGTTTTGTTTAATTATTGTTGTGTTTAGTTTATTTAGGCAGAAGCTTATATCATCCATTTGAGATTTTACCTACTAATAGAAACATTTAATAGGATATGTTTCCCTCTGGTTACTGTTGAAACTCCATCCCATAAATACTGATATATTGTGTTTTCATTTTCATTAAGTTAAATATAATTTATTTTTTTTATTTATTTTCAGCATGACAGTATTCATTATTTTTGCACCACACCCAGTGTGCCATGCAATCCGTGCCCTCTATAATACCCACCACCTGATACCCCGACCTCCCACCGTGTTATATCTTCTTTGATCGATATCCTATTCAGAAGTAGGTTGTCTAATGTCCAAATATTTAGGAATCTTTTAGGTATCTTTCTACCACAGACTTTTCTAATTTTAATTTCATATAATCAATGACCTAATATATTCATCTCAGTCTTTTAAATTTATTGAAGCTGGTATTGTCACCTGAAATGTGGTCTATTTTGCCAAATTTCTTTGAGTGTTTGAAAATAATGTATATTCTGCTATTATTTGGTGAAATGTTTTAAAATGTCAGGTCAAGACTATTAATAAGGTTGTTTGAATTTTTTATATTCCTACGTATTTCTACTTTTAAAAAAATCTATTACTAAAAGAGACCTGTTAAAATATAACTCTGTAATTGATTTTTTCATTTCTCCTTTAGATCTGTCAAGTTTTGCATAAGGTTTCTGAAGCTCAGTTAGTGGTGTCACAATCATTTAGAATTTTTATTAACAGCAAATACTTGGGGGAAAAAAAGAAAAAGAAAAAGAAACCATAAGCTTAGTACCCCTTATGACCTTAAGCAATATACCCTAAGCAAAATTTTAGCAAACTGAATCCAACAATATATAAAAAGTCTAACATATCATAAACAATTTGGATTTATCTTAGTGATGCAAGGCTAACCTGTACAAATTAATGTTAACTATATTCTTGGAATAAACACACAGAAATGTTATTTAAATGTGTAAATACAGTATTGACAAAGTTCAGTCTCCTTACGTTAAACACTGAGCAAACCAGAGGAAGGACAGCTACAAAATATCTACTACTAATATTATACTTAATGGGACACTGAAAGTATTAATGCACAAGCTCAAAAAAGCAAGGGTTTTCACTCTCATCACTTTTATTCAACACTCTACTGGAGGCTTTAGACTTCCATGATGCAAGGAAAAACATCTAAGAGGCATAGATATTGGAAATGAAGAAGTCTTTATTTACAGATTATCTTTTTCTCTATTTATATTATCGTAAAGAATGTAAAAAACTACCCAGAGTAATAGTGTGATGTTGAAAGAATAGGAAAAAAACAGGAGCTCTAAATAGCCCTAAAGAATATAGTCAGTTAATTTTTAGCAAAGGCGCAAAGGCGCAAAGGGAATTCAGTAGAGAAAGGATATTCTTTTAATAAATGGTGCTAGAAAATTTGAACATCTACACATAAAAATTAAAGGTTGACAGCATAAACCAATACTAATTTGTGATACAACATTATCTTAAATATAAGAGCAAAACCCATAAATTTCCTGGAATATAACATAGGAGGAAATATTTATAATGTTTGTTAGATAATTTCTTTTAGATAGGATGCACACAAAAAAATCAAGAAGTATAAAAGAAAAAAATAACTTTTAATTTCTGGAAGACAGTGTAGAGAAAACAAACACAGAGGTAAGGCACAGACTATGGAAAAAATATGCAAAATATGTATGTCTGAGTCACCTGGGTGGCTCAGTTAAGCAACTGCCTTTGGCTCCAGTCATGATCTCAGGGTCATGGGTTCAAGTCCCACATCAGACATCCTGCTCAGCAGGGGAGTCTGCTTCTCCCCCACTATGCTCATGCTCTCTCTCTTGCCCACTCTCTCTCTTTCAAATAAATAAATAAAATCTTTTATTAAAAAATACATATGCCTAATAAGGACTTTTCCCCTACATATTTAAAGAACTGTTACAACTTAATAGTAAGAAAACGGTCCTAGAAAAATGCACAAATGATTTGAACAGTGACTTCACATGAGAAAAATAACTGGGTCCCTCATATCTACAGACACTTTAGACAGCTGAAGAGTAGTTTCTTAGAGAGCTAAATGTATATTTAAAAAACTAACATAAATTTGCCTTATATCCCCATTGATCCAAAAATCCCATTTCAAGTGAAATGAAAGCATATGTCCACAGAAAGATGTAAACTTTAATATTCAGGGTAGTTTTATTCATAATAAGTATCCATCAAATGATGAAGAGATTAACATATGTGACACAGCAACACTCAGCAATAAAAGGAACAAATTAACATTAAATATAATAATCAAATAAATATTATGGAAAGTGAAAGAAGCCAGATACAAGAGATTGCACAATTCTACAGAATGCATAACTAAAATGGCAAAAACTAGATCAGAGGTTGACAGAGCTCTGGGAGGGAGGGGTGGAGAGAAGCAAATGTTCTATACCATGATCACATAGTGGTTATTCAACTTACATGTTTTTCAAAGCTTCCTAAATTTTGTACATAGCATTTATTCTAAAAATTTGTAAGAGTTCAGATTGGCTTGGTCAATCAAATATAGATAGTAGATTGGGACTGTATAAAAATGTGAGTTCAATGTTGCCCTTCGGCTGTTGTTGGGGTGGGAAGGAAGGGATTCTGCCTCTCTTGTACTACAAATATATAGGAGCTTTTTATGTGTAACAAGTATAATGGAGCCTTATTCTTCAGCAAGAGAAAATTATTTTCTAGCTCTCTGGTCATGGTTAGATTTGAATGTGTTGCTTGAAAATAATGTAGTCATCTTGCAAAGAGAAGTAAGACCATCATCAGGATGGCAAGGTGATAAATGGAAGAAAGATGGATTCTCAATAACATCACTGAGTCACTAAGTCACTCTTGAAGCTGGAATACCTTGGCTTTATTGTTACATGAGACAACAAATGTACTTTTTAAACCCCTCTGAAATTGACTACCTATTATTGGCTGAATATCAGCCTACCTGATATATCACCAAAAATAACAGTGAGGCGTTGAACATAATTAAGATATCAATATCCTACATTTTCCACTTGACAAAACAATCCTGTATGCAATATTTAATTGACCACTGAAATAAGTCTAAGTATTACTAATGTTACAAAAATTAAAGATACTAATTGGAGATGATAGGATGATATCATCTTGCTTAGGGTGCTGCACAAAACAAGAAATTTAAGGCTTTGATGATCCGATCTCATGGTTTTATTAACAGTGGGAACACTGTTATATTGTAGTAATATTGGTTAGCCATTGACTGAATTGTTTAAAAAGCTCATTCTCATTATTTGTTGTATATGATTAACAAATTTTAATATGTCTAGTTTGGGTGTATTTTATTTGCTTTCCATACCTAATAGGACTGTTGAATAAAAATGCAACATATACAAAACTGTAAACATGTAAAAACTGAAATACAGATCAAAACTTCTTTCAAAATAGCCACCTCAAGAGGATTTCAGACATTGTTTAGTATTCTAACACTACCTAAATTTTTTTGGTCTTCTTCCTTGGGAATTGTCATCAGTGCTAGTTTATAAGTCACAGACACACAAATCACTCATATTATCTTCTAGTCACTTGTCAACTTGATCAAAAATAGTATTTTTCACCTGAAAATTTTTATTTAATTCACCATACCTGGTTCTTGTCTCATCAAACCAAAACCATCCTCAACGGATGAAAGTTATCTCTCAGGAATATTATTCTTAAAGAAATATTTTATGGACTCTATAAGCAATTTTAGTAGAAGAGCTTAAAGGTTTTTTGATGTAATCCAGTATTTTTTAGTGTTTACTTATAAGTGAATAAACTGAACAGAGTTAACAGTTTTATAACTATTGGGCTTCATACTCAGGACAGAGTCTGCTTGTTTCTTTCCCTCCCTCTCTGCTTCTCCCAATCCCTCTTTCTTTCTCTCTCTCTCAAATTAATATATAAAATCTTAAAAAAAAAAGGATGCACCATAATTAGAACACCTTCTTTAAGGATTACAATTATTGTCTGTGTCCTCAAACCAAAAAACATTGTCAGAATCTTAAGACAGTTGAGTTAACAGCAATTTGGAAATGCATTTAGTTCAACTCTCTTATTTACATATAAAAAATCCGAAAACATATAAATGACTTGCTTATGGGCTCCTAAATCATAATTTGAAATCAGATTCCTATATTAATGTAGTGGAATAAACAAAGATTTTGAAGTCAAGAAAACAAAATGAAACCTGACCGTGTGATTTAGCCACTGGAACATAGACTATTTCTCTAAGACCCTTCCCTCACTTAAGAAATTGAACTAATGATAGTCCTCATGATCTTTGTCACTATTAAATAAACTATCATATTGGAGAAGCATAAAGTTCCTGGAAAATAATAAAATAATAGGCACCTAATAAATGTATGTTTGTTTTCTAATTGGTGTGTATGTGAGAGAGACAGATGATAGAATTATGTCTAATGGATAATACTATCCAACTTCTTTCATATGAAATGTTCTGTAAGCGGTGTTTCTGTTCAGTTCATATTTTCTTGCTTAATGGACTATCTGAGATTCTCATTTAATTGGCTTTTCAGCCCTGGCAACATACCTGCCAAATAATTAGGAAAGATCAGACATAGATAGGTGCAAACTTCCCTATTTTAGAAAGTCTATGTTATCTGAGTCATAGGATTTTGCCAAACCTCTATGAGGTATATTCTATTCACTGCCAAAGTTGGTTGAATATCATCACCATCATCTAGATAAGCAAACAATATTGATTACTGGATCTAGCCAGGCGATCATTAAATTGGTTTAAGAAAATTAAGAACTAGTGTTAGGAGGGATTCTAAGTAACAATTACTGGTTTTGTGGCAGATGTTTCCAATAATTAGGGATTTTAAAAAGCATATCCCAAGAATGTGCAACCGTGTTAGAGCTAGACTAGAACAATGTTTTACCTTTCCCATGTAAAAATTCTGAGCACCAAAGACCTTTCAAAGGAACTTATGAGGAGAAACAATTTTTAGACTCTTATCCTGGCTACATTCTTAGAGACATACCTTCTCTCAGCCATGCTATTACATGTGATGTGCTCTAAAATTAGGTTGGCAACGCTTGTAGCCCTTCCTCATAATAAAACTGTCAACATGTGTGTCAATTAATGCCAATTGGGATGTGAACACCTATTCACTAGGAACTGGACTGAAACCACCAACTAATTTCACATAGGCCATTGAACAGTAATGACTTTCCATCACTTACAACCTGAACTACTTTCAAGCTACTGACCCAGAAATGAAAGGCTCTGTATCCCATTATCATTTCCCTAGAAAACATTGTTCCCTTGAGTTCACTTACTCCTAAACAGTTCTAAAATGCCTTATTGGCTTTAACAGGTTGTATTAGTGAGGAAGAGAAATCAGAATTTCATTAAAAATTATTTTTAAAACCTTTAAGAGTGATAGCATAAATTCCTATGGGTGATGATAGAAAAGATGAAAAGTAATGTTTACTCTGGCACACAGGACACAGCCCTACTGTCAATCTTAATTCTTTCTAATATACACCTAACTCTTTGAATTAATACCCATTTAAAATAATTAGCTAATATGAAATTTATTGAATGTGAAGTCACGGAGGTAATTGAGAGCTACTTCTAGTGATTATGTATGTATGTGTTTATATATACATATATAAATGACTTAATTTTTTAAAATATTTTTTCTTGTACTAAGAACTTATGATTTGAATGTATCCATTTTATATTGGTAAATTTCCTATGACTTCTTCGAGAAGATAAAAATTTATGATGAATTCTATTCTACTCAGGAAAAGAAAAAAAAATCCTAAATTGCAAAATATATTTGGATTTACTACTCTAATCCTGATTTCATAGAATTTCCTGAGGAGTTATATTTGGATTTATCTTTAAGTTTATTTGAAAGTACACTAACTTAAAAACCTGCGTTAGGGGACTTCCCACCTGGGCAGCTCAGTCAGTTAAGTGTCTGCCTTCAGCTCAGGTCGTGATCCAGGGCCCTCTGCTCAGTGAGGAGCCTGCTTCTTCCTCTGGCTCCCCCTGCTTGTGCTTTCTCTAAAAATAAATAAATAATTTTTTTAAAAATGACATCAAGAAATGTGCTTGTGAATATGTGATCTGAGGCTCTTTAGTCCCCCTTTAATTCTATGGCCAAAATTAATTGAGGTTCATGGTTTTCTATATTCCTAACAATAAGTCAATAGGTGAATCAATTAAGTGTCAAAGTGATGAGATATTTACCATGATTTATTGGGAGACTCCTGGCCTTTGGTGTCATTGAGACATACATTAGAATTCTGGCTCCACCATTCACTGGCTATGCAATCTTGAAAATTTTTACTTATCTGTTTCCTTATCAGGAAAAAAAATAATATCTCTCTCTTCAACTGCTATAATAATTAGAAATAATACATGTGATTCTGGTTACACTTTAAGTAGTCAATAAATCATAGAGTATTACAAAAGGGAAAAATGACTTTGGAAAAATAAGATCTAGCTTCCTGACAACCTTCCTAAAACATTAGTTCGAAAAACATTTTGTTTTTTACTTACTTTCAATAAGATATGTTTAACTTCAGATAACAGAGTATTGTGCAAATAGTTGTATTAATTCTACCACTTTCACATAAGAGGTAAATCCAGTGGCTCAACAATGGCAAGAAATAACGTTTTCCTTGCCATCCCCAGCTTCTTATCTTCATCACCTTGGTAAGTTACACGTGAAAACTCCTAGCTTCACATCCTGACTCAAGAACATCCCAGCAAAAAGGAAGGGAGATGTGGCAAGAGATTTTAACCACATTAAAGTATAGTTACATTAAAATGGAAGGAGGAGTTATGGCTGTCAGAAAGGCAACAATAGTGTGTACCATTTTTCTCTTTCCAGTGGGTATCACAATTTACAATAATAAATGTGTGTTATTCTCCAATTAATTTGTGTTTTCAGCACAGATTTTTAGCTTTGACGGAAGCAAATGGTCTCTACTGAGTCCCCTTTGCCTAAATGTCTTCTGTAGTTAAACAAATATTGGCTGAATAAATGCATGCAAGAATGAAACGTCTATAAAAATGCTGAAGCTTGTATTTTATTGATTTTTTAAAACTTAAGTGATGTCAATTCATGACAGACTAATATTTTTCCCTGTGTGAATAGATGACTTATCATCCCATATTTTGCATTATGTAATCCTCCTAAGTTATATCTCATACTCACTTCTCATCAGTTATCAAACTGAATATTTTATAGATTCTAACTAGAACAGTTATTTCAATGATTGTCATTACAGTATTATTTTTATAATAGTGTAATGTTCCTGGTATGGAGAATCAGGAAGACAAAGAATAAAGAGGTAGGTCAGTGTGATTTCAGTTCTAGTCTGATAGCCAGGGTTTGGTAGGTGCTTAATTTTGCATATTTCAGTACAGTTAGTATTTAGTATTTCTTTAATTGTTTTTGTGAAGCATTCTAATACTCTGTTAATGTACTCACTGCTCCATATATATTAACTGAAAACCCATAAGACACAAAGGTGTTTGTGTTAAAAATGGATAGAATTACTTACCTCAATTCCAAATGTTTTTTTAATTACATACTCTTAAAGTATCATCATCAACCATGCTTTTTTTTTAATGGATTTGTTGTCATCATAGGGCAATTCAATTCATCCTTTAAAAAAGGAAAAAAAAAACCTCTATTCAATCACATACCTATAGTAAAACTTGCTTAATGGAAGTATTAGAATATCTACATTCCGTGTCTTGTTAGGAAGAAATAGCTTGCACTCGGAAATGCTCTCGCTTAACACAGATAGAAAAGGTAGGTAAAATTTTAAAATATATTACAAAAGTCTGTGTGAAGGCAGCGGGAGCTTCTAAGTCAAGATGTCAGAAAAAAAGGGGTGCAGAGTTCACTGAGGTATGGGCAGCATCCCACATGCTACACTGCCCGTCAGTGAATTTGTTGGTTTCTTAAGTAGTAATGGACAACATACCTAAAAGCTACAGGAGTGACTAGAAAGAGGTAGAGAAACCAACAGGCATTTTACAATCTTACAGGGGTTAGACGGCAACAATTGAAATAAGGATGTGCCGTGTCCATGGGGGCTTGGGAAGCTGAGACAAGGAAGAAAAGAGAAGCACCAAAAACCGAATGCACAAACTCTGGGCCAACTAGTTTATTCTTTATTTCTGTGAGAGCCTCACCTCTCACAAAATCTGTGGCATATGTACGTTACACTTATGAGTACTATTTGGTTTACAATCTAAGACAAACATTCATTATAAGTACTCATTATGTGTTCATGACTGTGGGTGATAATGGCCCGGTTATTGAGGAAATGTGATACAGTCCTTGCCTTTATGGAATCTGTAGTTTGCTAGATGAGATTGGAACATATTTATTCGCTCAGCAACTATTTATTGAGTACCTGCTGTGCTCCAGGAAATGTCCTGGGTGGTGAATACCCACAGTAAACAAAAAATTCCTTTCTCTCATGAAGTAGATATTGTATTGGTGGGTGGATAGACAACACTATCAAACAGTAAATAGATATTTTTAAATCAATGGAGAGAAATACTATGAAAAAAACTAAAAGGTAGTAAACATAGGGACAGGGACATGATTAGGAAGAGGTCTCTTTTAGGCAAAATTGTCAAGAAAGCTCTCTCTGATAAGACAATTTAAAGAGGTAAACAAAAGAATGAATCAATCATTTATCTAGAGAAATGATTTTCAGTGAAGGGGATCAGTAAGGCAGAGTCTTGGAATAGCAGAAAAAGATCAAAGTGTTTTCAAAACCCTGCAAAATGGAAAGAGGGATCAGAGCGATAAGCAGGAAACCGCATCATGCAGAGCCTTCACATCCATAGTAAGGACTTTGAATTTTATCCGGAAATGGACGCCAGCTGGACACAGGTGAGCAGATACAATAGGACAACACTATCAATGTGATAACAGACGTATGGTGCATATAGAGTATTATAGAGCAGTAGAGGGGATGATTCCTTCCAATAGGAGGTTTCTTAATAAGATTTCACAGTGATCTTGCATTAATCTCACAGGATGAGATGAAACTTTTCAGATTATGAAAAAATAGGAGGAAAGTAATAGAAATGGATGTTTCCTATTAGAGGAAATGGTCTTAAAATGTTAGAAGTCTGGTTTGTCTTGGCTTCCTGTTCTGTCCCTACCATGCTCTGAGTAGGTTCAACATTTCTGGAAGGTAGCAAAGCAAAGAGTTCAAAGTAAAAAGCTGGTCTGTGCAGCCTCTCCAGTCCCATCCCAAATGATGAAGACATCTTGGAGAAGAAGCCTCTGCTTACTGTCTATCAGTCCTTGGATTACCTGACTTTTCCTTCAGACAGAAATATTGATAAATGGAACAGGTGGTTCAACATAAATGTACAACTACATAATCTATTCCCTGTATTTGACTTAACTAAATTCAACAGGAAAAGCCATAAGTCTTGAGAGCCTAGAAATAGGTGAGGTGGAAGATTCAAATTAACTTTTTGTACAAAACCGAATTGGTGGGCACCTGGGTGGCTCAGTAGGTTAAAGCCTCTGCCTTTGGCTCAGGTCATGATCCCAGGGTCCTGGGATTGAGCCCTGAATCCGGCTATCTGCTCAGCGGGGAGCCTGCTTCCTCCTCTCTCTCTCTGCCTGCCTCTCTGCCTACTTGTGATCTCTGTCTGTCAGATAAATAAATAAAATCTTTCAGAAAAAAAAAAAAAAAGAATTGGTTTTTGTCATGCCTTATTTGAAGTATAGTCCCTTCCCAAAATCCTGTTCAGATCTTACCTAAGTAATGCTAGGTGTATCATATTTGGCTCTGATTCTTATTATGATTTACCTCATACCTTTGTGACTTTTTACTCTCACTCTAAGGAGGAGATCCTAAAAGGAAGGATAGCTACAGCCAAAAGAAAAGTATATGCCAGGCAGTCTTCACTAATTACTTTCATCTTCTTATTTATAATTTTCTATTTTTAGTGACGCTCAAATATATGGTGGCAAAAAGGAAAGTGTTTTGTTTCTTCCATTTTCTTTTTTTGTCCTATTTCTTTTACAGCTAATTTTAAGTGTAACGATTTCCCCCTGGCTTTTTAAATGAAATTATTGAAGTGGCTGCTAGCTAAGTCAATGCCCTTCTACCGAGTTAGAGTCTATAGAGACTCTGTAGAGATCGACTTGTCTTCTAAATCTCTCTTTGACCAATTCAGCCTTTTCAATGGTGTATTTCATACACTAGGTAAATTACATCCATCAAATCTAAGTTTATGCACCAGGCAATAAGAGTCTAAATCAGATTATTTTGAAGTAGGAGAGTGACTCAAATAAGATAAATATTTTTAAGTAATCCCTTTGGCAACAATGTGGACGACACATTGAATTTAACATAAACTAGAGGCGAAAAGACAAACTAGGATATTGAAATAATCTTGTCATGGGATGATAAGTACAATCAAGGATCCAAGGAAATAAAACATAGAAAATAAACATACAGGGAATATGAAACTTGAGTATTTTACCATAAGGAAAAAGGAAAACGAAATATTTTGTAACTTAAAAAAGGCATAAGTAGATTAAACAAACAAATAAATAACTTCTCTTCAAAAGAAGCATTTATTTTTTAGGAATTTAACCTTAAATGACAAGCAACTTCTATAAGTGTGTTTGTCTCTAGGGGACACCAGGTAATCAGAAGGTCCACCAACTTAAATGCGCTGAGCTCACCATGAGGCAGCTTAACAAAGAACTTAATTAATCCAATAATGTTTGGGTGGAAGCAACTACATAATGGAAAAACCATGGCCTTGAACATGGGGATATATTGTCTTGACATTAAAAGTTGGTTGAATGCTGTCAGCTTCATATGCTTCAACCTGATTGACAGAGTATCCTGATCCCATATGAACTATAATACAGTGGACGTACTTTTTGGTCAGTAGAGAATTTTAATGGGAGAGACTGGGGATTAGAATCAGATATAAACTAATGTGTTTGATGCAAGGCTGACTTCATGGACATGTTACCAGTTGCATATGCCCCACATTAACAAGGGCCCCTACTTGGTCGTATGGTTTGTTTCCACCACCTTGAAATTCTTAATAATTGTGTCTTTTACTGTGTTTTGTAAATGAAATGGACGGAACAATGGAAACTGGTTGTTAAACAAAGGAGATAGACACAATGCAAATACAGGAAGGTTCAGTGAAACTCAAAGTGAGTCCAAAGTCTGCAAGTTTTGTCTACAAATCAATACATGAGGACTCTGAAAGCATAGAGACACTGCATTTTCCTTCTGCTTCAAACTCTGAAAGCAGAGAATAGCACTCTATAAACATAAAAAAAAAACAAGCTAACTTATCACATCCCTTTTTATTAGTGTTACTTCCCAGTATTATATAATCACTTATGGGGCAGCCCATAGCTCTTGTTTTGTTTTCAGTCTTTGTGTACTCAGTAAGGTAAATATGGAGCATGCATATCAAATGAAATGAAAACAATTGAGTTTGTGCAGTGTTTCTACTGCTCTGATAAGAATGATACATACAATTGTATGAACTATGAAATACTAATTGTGTAATATTGATGATATTTGGTAAGTGGTAATATTTGAGTTAGTTCCCACATAGGAGCATGAAAAGCTGAAAAGCATGAAAAGCTGAACCACTGTATCATACACCTGAAGCTAATATAACAATGTGGGTTAACTATACTGAGATTAAAATAAAATTAAAAAAAAATTTAAAAACAGGGAAAGTTGAAAGACTGCTGAAGGAAGAAGCTTTCTATTTTGCCAGTAGAGAATTTTAATGGGAGTCATTATCAGCACACAATCCCTGCTTTTTTTTAAATTTAGTTTTACTAAGATAAGATACACAAAATATAAAATTTGCCATTTGAGCCATTTTAAAGTGTAGAATTCGGTAATTCTACATGTAGAATTCGGTTCACCATGTTGAGCAAATACCATCACTATCTAGTTCCAGAACGTGTTCATCACGCCAAATGAGAACCCCACATCCTTGAAGCAGTTGCCTCTTTACCTCCCCCTTTCCTCTGGCAACCACTAATCTGCTTTCTGCTTCTGGTTTTCCTATAATGCTTATTTTGGGAAATGAAATTGTACAGTAAGTGGCCTTTTTGTGTCTGACTTATTCCTCGTTTTTTGACCAAGGGGCCTCATGTTTTCAATTTACAATATCCCCCACCCCCAGCCCCAAACTGCGTAGCCAGCTCTGGTCGAGGAAATATCAAAAATCAAAACTGACGCTAAATGTGTCTGCCTTTTGAAAAGGATATCATTATTTATATCCGGGAGAGAGTAACTCTCAAGACTGCACCCTTTCAATGCATGGAACAAGGAGGAAAAATCCTCCAGTTGCGTAGGTCACTAGAGGGTAATTCACGGAAGATGTCCTTTTAGGCCAGTCTTAGGTTGGATAGAGGTGAGTAGAGAAATTTCTGTGAATAATGATGGGGAAAGAATATAGGCTGATGATCTGAGCTTTGATGGATGCACTGTCACTGTCTGACAAGTGGTTGAGAAACTAAAGCTCTTAGAAATTCTGTCACTAGTTGCTGATTTGACTAACAGACTTGGAAGGACAAGAGTGTCTAATACTCAACTTTAGTTTGTAGTAATGCATCAGGTATAATCTTGATTTATCTTGCACACATACTAATGTTTTGTGTCTGTAGTTTGAGGAAACTCAAAGGAAACATATGCTTGTCCTATAGAAGCTAAGAATAGGATCAAGATTTCAGAGGAAGGAGAAAGAGAGAAACAGATATACCCTTAGAAATTTAAATAAATCTTCAGAAAATATTTTTAGACCATTTTTGGTCCAATCAGTTATAACACCAGGAGTAGGTTAATATAAAAAAAAAAAAAAGCTAAAATTAAAAAGTATGGCTTCATGGCTCTCTGTCTAAATGGGAAGCAATTCTCAAAAAGTTGTTGACATGAGCAAAATATTCCCATTTTCTAAAATAAGGTTAATTACTGTGGGCTCTAAAAAGGACTACCAGAAAAAAAAAAAAACCCGAATTTTTGATTTCTGAAGGAAGAACACAAGCATATTACTGCATCTGACTAGCATTTCAAAATTGGAAATTAAGGTAGGATATTCATGAAGTGTTTTTAAAGTGGGTTTTACACAGCAAAAAAACCAGGCCAAGTTTGAACAGAGTTTATGACATGATAACTTTGTTTTGGCAAAGGGAAGTGAGAATTCTGGAGTGACTCCTGATGAGGAAACTGCTGAATTACAAAGTTGTTAATTCACAAATAGTCTTATCTTCTGTAAACAGGTACTTCCCAGAGCAAGCAGCTAAGATATTTTGGCTTGTTCCAGTATTTAATGCAGGAACAAAAAATATATGTCTGCATTGTATAACATAAGGTCAGGAAACTGCATATGGTCTCAAAGTTATACAACAGAGGAGTAAAGAATTATAACTGCTCCGTTTCTGAGAGAGAGCACGTAGTTCTCCGAGGCCCTAGGAACAGGAAGGACTGTACTGAGATTTGACTGCTCATGGAATTCTTTTGTCATCTTTCAAATCAAGCGTTTGGAGAAACACTATGCTGCCTCTTCTAGGGCTGACATTATAAGCAATGTGCACATTGAAAAAAGACCAGTAAGTGATGTTTTTACTTTGGGATTACTTTTGGGATTTACTGCATACTTCTCTGTTTGGAACTCCCTAAGCGAAACAAAGTAGATGGTCCTTAAGTTGGTACTTTTTATATATATTTTTTAAAGATTTTATTTATTTATTTGACAGACAGAGATCACAAGTAGGCAGAGAGGCAGGCAGAGAGAGAGAGGAGGAAGCAGGCTCCCTGCGGAGCAGAGAACCCAATGCGGGGCTTGATCCCAGGACCCTGAGATCATGACCTGAGCTGAAGGCAGAGGCTTTAACCCACTGAGCCACCAAGTTGGCGCCCCAAGTTGGTACTTTTTAAATAATTGACTTTCTCAATTTTATACCAGGAGTAGAAAAATATGCATACTAGCACCGGCAACAGATGGTATCCCCCTGCACACTTGCATTGCAGTTAAAATCTAAGATGTAAAGTGCTGCTTTTGTGTGAAAATACAGAAAGCCCAGTAGAGGAGAGGGTATGTTTTTCTACTACCTCCTTTTTCTCGGAAAAGAATCTGTGTGCCTGAAATAGGGGAATGTACCTGCTCCACATAGAACTGTCTCACTGAGTCTCTATCCTGTTTCAAGCCCTCTCCCCTTCTACCTTTAAAATTTCTCTGCATATATAAGATTTTACTAACCAATAGTTCATCATTTCCCTATTTTAGGTAAAATTGTATGAGAGTAAATTGGGCTCTCTTAGGGAAGAATCATCTTTATGTCAAAGTTTAGATTAAGATCTGAAATGAAGACACCAATAGAGAATTCCTTGTCAAAAATATGAAGGCATAGATATAGGTACATAATACAACAATTACACCCATACATATATGCATCCCTATCTTCACATCCGTCCGTCCATCTCCAATACCATTGCTGTGTTTCTTAACCATTGCAAAAAATCTACTACCTCTGTATCTTAAGTTTTTAAAGGGGATAATGTATATCATTCTTGGCCAAGATCAGTATGCACAATGAAATGATGTCAGCCGGAGAGTTTAGAGATAGTAAACAAAACAAAACAAAACAAAAAAACAACAACTTAATTTTATCAATTTCTATTTTTAGAAGAATATTTTCTTCGTTGAGCTGTTCTTTCAAAGTCAGAGAGGACAACTGCCTGGCACCTATCAGTAACAGTGTGGTTGTCAGCTAGGATGATTTTTATTTCATCTGTTTTTTTAACCTCACTCTGATAGTTCTTCTCTGTGACACCCAGAAGGTAGGAAAAATCACAAGTAGCATTTATAAAGGCTTCCATCCTCTTGGGAGCAGGACGTTTTTGTTTTTGAACACAGCACCATGTCCAGATAGTCTCAAACTATTTATGACTCTCCAATTCTCAGAATTTGGTACACAGGGTTTTAGAGCAAGCAGTATGTATTAATCAAAGTAACTGTAGCTGATGTAAAGCTTAAATCTCCCAGTTTCAGTGGTTTAATAAGAGTAGTTATTTCCTATTCCTAATAAAGTGAAGACTAGCGATCCTTGTAAGTATCCTTCCAAGGGACATCCTGGCACCCAGACTTTTTCCATTATAAGGGAGTATCTACCATTAGATTTCTCTGCATGCATCAGGTGCATGACACATGAAAAACCACGATGAATGTACATCCACTCCTTGATCACTTTGATCTGAAACTGAGGCATCCTCCTCTGTTCAAAATGAATTCGTAAGAATTATGTATGTGATGCTACCCAGATGCTGAAGAAGGTATAATTGACCAGAATGTCAATGCTGAGCCTATCTCTAGTACCCTGTAGGAAGAAGACACACTATTCTGATGGACCCTCGTCATCTCTCTTCTATGAAGAGTGGACAAATGCAATCAATTAGTCATGTTAATGACTCAGCATACACTTAAGCACGCTTGGACTGAGTAATTATGCTTTAGTCCTTCATTGCCAGGTGACAAAAACAAAACCATTCAAAGACAGTGCCCAATTCTTTCACCTTACAGCTGTATTCATTTATTTCTTCTTATGAGGAATATACACACAGGTGGAGAATTTCTGCGACTCTCAAAAGTCATATATCTAAAGCACCTTTTAAAAATCCATTTTACTAGCTTGATTTCTTTCGGTTATATACAAAAAGCACTGATTTGGGGGAAATGATACTATATTTAAAATTAAATTTTTGGAAATAAAACTCTTGTTATAGTAAATAGGGCTTCAGCCAAGTCACTGAGCCACAAATTCTTCACTTTTAAACTGTGAGAAAATATATATATACTTTGCAGAGTTTTTGTGAGCAATAATGCACACCAGTAAGTTGCATGCCTTCATATGCCTTCGCTTGTGCACTTCTTACTCCATCCAGCAAGTGCCTCATTTCCCTGACCCATGCACAGCTAAACGTTTTCCAAAAAATTATCTCCGCTTCCTCATCTGGTATCCTTTCTTCCTTTGTCTCTATTTGTGCTTTCCATCTCACTGTGGTACAGCCCTTATGATCCACATGTTGGCAAACACAATAGTTAATTCTCCATTTCATCCCGCATGATTTCTGAGCAGCACTTGACACAGTGCCCTGCTCCTTTCTTCAAAACTCTTCATAGACTTCTGCAAGTTCTCTGAAGGAGTTTTCCACCTTCTTAATGAGCACTATTTCCAGTTTCCTTTTCTGGTTTCTTTTTTGTTACAACTTCTAAATGTTAGAGTTCCATAAGGAGTAGTCCCTGGTGGTCTTCCCTATTCTCCTTTTCCCATAAGTGATCTAATTTAATTGCCAGATTTAAGGAAATGCACTTACAGCATCTAAATTTACATCTCCTCTCACTTCTTACCCCTAAGCTGCAAAGATGGTGTGTCCAACTGACTCTTTCACTCTCCACTGGGATGTATAGTTGATAGCTCCACTTTCATGCGACCAAAACATAACAATTGATTTCATTTTCTAAATCTGTGTCAACAGCATCCACCTAGATTTTCAGTCTGCAAACCAAGGAGTCATCATTTATTCAGCCCTTTCAAGATCCATACCCAGTCTTTCAATAAGGACTCTCACTCCGTCTCCAAAGTACACTTTAGATTTGACCCTTTTACCCCCATGCATCTCCACCGTGACAATTCTATTCAAAGGTGCCATCGTCTCTCCTTTCATCCTCCGTGGAACAGACATGTATAGATTAATGTTTTTAAGTCTTTATCAGAGATAAAGAGATAATGTCCCTGATTATCATTTTCCATGTATTTTTATTGTGGTTAAAACTAAACCGAACTCCTCCCCCTGGACTGTAGGATTTGCACCTTCTGCTTGCCTGTCTAACCTTCTTTCCTGTTTCCCCCACTCCACCATGCTGTAGCTACAGTGACCTTCAGTATGAGATATCTAATCATTCCCTCAGCAGTTACTTACTCTCTTTTCATCTTGGGACTCCCTTTCCTCAAAAGCTGCCTCTTTCCCATGATTTGGAACCAAACCCAAATATCATCTTTCCAGAGTGGCTTTTTTCAATGACCCTAGGTAAAAACACTCATAAAAATTACTTAAGGTATTTTATGTTAAAGTGATTTTCAACCTAAAAGAAATGAAGACTTATTCGTGAGTAGTAGTAGCAATAATGGGGGAAATACAAGGTAAAAAAAAAACCCAAAACTAAACCTGATGCCTGGTACCCCAGGGCCCAGCTCTGCTGCTAATTGGCTGTGATGTTATGTAAAATATAATACACTTAAAATCTCTCAATTTGTTTTTTTAAAATGATTAGTAATATTTATAAATCACTAAATGATACTTCTAGTTCAAATATTCTATCACTTACTCTTTATAGTAGGAAGCCTGGAAGATAATTTACAAAATTTTTAATACTTGGAAATATGTTTAAGATAAAAACACATTATTTATCTTGAAGGGAGGGAGAGGAAGGGACACAGCTTGTTGTGAAGTCGTGTAAGCTGTGGGGCATCACACCGAGGGGCCTATGCTAGAAGATACTGTGAATCAATGACATTCCTATTGCAATCATTTCAGAATTTTTCCCAAGGATATCAACAGCCAGTTACATGTCTGACTCTTGGTTTGGGCTCAGGTCCTGATCTCAGGCTAATGAAATGGAGCCCTGCATCAGGCTCTGTGCTCAGTGTGGAGTCTGCCTGAGATTCTCTCTTTCCGTCTCCCTCTGCCCCTCCCCTCTCAAATAAATAAATAAATGTCTTTAAAATTATTTATTTATTTATTTGTTGGAGAGAGAGAGAGAGAGCATGAGCATGAGCAGGAGGAGGCAGAGAGTCAGAGGGAGGGGGAGAAGTAGACTCCCCACTGAGCAGGAAGCCCCATGTACATGAAGTTCAGTCCCAGGACCCTAAGATCATGACCTGAGCTGAAGGCAGAAGCTAACCAACTGAGCCACCCATGTGCCCCAATAAATAAATAAATGTTTAAAAAAAAAAAAGAAAATATCAGTGTAATTACTGAACTGAGATTATAAGACCATTGGTCTTGACTAAATAATTATCCTCCTTATTTCATTAATCACAGGCTTTTTCTTATTTACTAAAAAAATTATGTTTATTTTCTTCTTGTACAAATGTTTTGGGGGAAAAAAAAGATAAATAAATGCTTACTTTCCCTTTCTCTCAGGAATGCGAGGTGGCTACTATTGGACATCATTTTGAAAAATTCTAAATTATTATTCAAATTTGTTCCATATATTTATTTTCTCAAATAGTTCTTGAAATAGGTCACAGGTCGAGTCTTAGAAATCATTTATTTTACATTTAGAGATCACCTTATAGCTTATCAGAGTTAATGGCAGAAATTAACAGTAAACTTTCTTATGTAGTTTGTAGTTTAGATAGAGATAAGAAAAATAGGTTACCATTTTTACATTATTTTAGTTGTGTTAAAATATAGAGCCCATAACATTTACCAGTTAACCATCTTAAAGTGTACAATTAGGTAACACTGAATGTTCATTCACAATGTTAAACAAGTATTATCACTGTCTAGTTCAAGAACTTTTTTATCACCCCAGAGGAAACCCAGTAACCATTAAAGAGTCACTTTCTACCTTGCTTCTGGCCCTGAAAAATCTTCTTTCTCTTTCTCTGTATGTACCTATTCTGGCTAATTCATGTAAATGAAAGTATATAATAGCTTTTTATGTCTGGCTTCTTTCACCTAGCATAGTGTGTTCAAGATTCGTACATATTATAGCATATATCAATACTTTGTTCCTTTTCGATGACTGAATGATATTCCATTATCTGTTATAACATATTCTGTTTCTCTACTCATTGCACTTTGGGGTTATTGTAAAGAGTGCTGCTATGAACATTCAGGTACAAGTACTTGTACCCCAGTACAACTTTTCTCAGTCCTTTGGGGTGTGTGCCCAGAAGTGGAGTTGCTGATCAGATGGCCATGTAGTGTTTCACCTACTGAGGAACTGCCAAATTGTTTTCCAAAGTGACTGTACCATTTTAATTTTGGAGGTTTCCAATTTCTTCACATTTTCATCAGCATTTGTTTTTATCTGGTTTTGATCGTGCCATCGCAGAGGATCTGAAGTGGTATCTTGATGGTTTTGATTTCATTTCCCTAATGATCAATGATTTTGATCATCTTTTCATGTGCATCGGACATTTGTATATTGATTTGAGGTATGCCCATTCAGATCCCTTAGCCATTTTTTAATAGAGTTGTTTGTCTTTTTGCGGAGTTGTGAGATATACATTGCAGATATTAGATACTTATCAGATGTATGATTTGATTTCTTTTTTATACATTGCAGATATTAGATACTTATCAGATGTATGATTTGCTAATATTTTCTTCCATTTTATGCATTTTCTTTTTACTCTCTTGGTAATATCCTTTGATGTACAAAAGTTTTTAATTTGGATAAAGCCTAGCACAGTTTTTCTTATTGACTGTGCTTTTCATTTCATAATAAGAAACTATTACTACCTGAACTAATGAATCATTGAACATTATATCAAAAACTAATGATGTACCATACCTTGGCTAATTGAATTTAAATTTTTAAAAATTGTCTATAAAAAAGAAACTATTGCTAAATTCCACACCATGAACTTTATTCCTACATTTTCTTCTAAGCATTTTTTAGTTTTTGCTCTTATGTTTAGGTCTTTGGTCTATTTTCAGCTAAATTTGTGTGTATGATGTGTTGGGGCCACCTTATATTCGTGTGCATGTGGGTGTATGCGGGTGTGTGCACACACATGCTCCCACGCATGTGTTGACCAATTGACCTTATACCATTTGTTTAAAAAAAATGTTCATTCTTAACTGAATTTTCTTGGCTCCCTTGTCAAAAATAATTTGACCTTAAGTATGAGTAGGATTTTTTTTTAAGATTTTTTGTTGATTTTTTTTTTTTTTTTTTGAGAGAGAGAGTACGAACGAGGAAGGGGGAGGAGCAGAGGGAAAGGGAGAAGCAGGCTCCCCGCTGAGCAGGGAGCCCAACATGGGGCTTGACATGAGACCCCAAAATCATGATCTGAGCATAAGGCAGATGCTTAAGCAGCTGAGCCACCCAGATGCCTCTGGATTTAGCTTTCTATACAGACATTTACTTGGCATCTAACAGAGTGGTGTACCATTTACTCTTTTAACTTGGTTGTGTGTCTTGTGTTCTGTTAGTCTACTTGGTGTTCAGTTATCCTTCACCAGCCTTTATTCCATCTTATTCCATGATCAAGAGATTATAAATTATCCATTTTGAATGCAGCTAACCAGATATAGAAGTAAGCAAAGAAGATTAGAGAAGGCATCAACAAATAGCTCTATGATTTCAGCTAGGTTTTAGTTATCTTATATACTAAAAAAATTAAAAATGCCCAGAAAGCAGGTAATGGTGTTTTTATGAATAGCTTTATCTCTAAGACTCATGTAATTTGAGAGTTTTTAAGTAGAAATTTAAGAAACATTGTAAAATGTACTATGTATTTTATTGTTTTAAATTATTTTATAGCTTATTATGGTTCAAATGGTAGATTTGTTTTTGTTAAAAATATTTTCACTTTTCTAAGTATTTTCCATAACATTGTGTTTAAAAAGTAAGACAAATTCTTTTCCCACAACTTTTAAACTGAAATAAATTGAATTGGTTAGTATAACATACTTTTTTATTTTGTGTTTTCCTACTTTACTTCTTTTTCATATATTTATTGGCAGATGTGATTATCTGAGTATATACTAATTAAAATACATTATGAACCATCTTAATTTTCATGGATTCAAACATGAAAATTTAGAATTTTGGCTTTTTTTGAAATATAGCCTAAAAACTTTGAATATAATAGAAACAAATTCTGCTCTATAATGGCTTTTTTTTTTAAATGAGGATATCGATGTAAAATATATGTTCATAATAGTACCTAAGAATTATCATGTGCCAGGTAATTGGGTAAGTGCTTTCGTCCATCATCTTATGTAGCCCTCATGATAAAACTCAGTTTCCTCAGCTATAAAATGGAGAATAATAAAGAATAACACTCATCATGTGGGGCACCTGGGTGGCTCAGTTGTTAAGCCTCTGCTTTCGGCTCAGGTTATGATCCCAGGTCCCTGGGATAGAGCCCTTCGTGCTCAATGGGAAACCTGCTTCTCCCTCCCCCACTCCCCCTGCTTGTGTTCCCTCCCTTGCTTTCTCTGTCAAATAAATAAATAAAATAAATAAATAAACAAAATCTTAAAAAAAAATACCCATCATGTTTCTTTTTTTTTTTTTTTTAAGATTTTATTTATTTATTTGACAGAGAGAGATCACAAGTAGACAGAGAGGCAGGCAGAGAGAGAGAGAGAGAAGCAGGCTCCCTGCTGAGCAGAGAGCCCGATGTGGGACTCGATCCCAGGACCCTGAGATCATGACCTGAGCCGAAGGCAGTGGCTTAACCCACTGAGCCACCCAGGCGCCCATGTTTCTTTTTTTTTAAATTTTTTATTTTTTATAAGCATATAATATATTTTAACCCCCAGGGTAGAGGTATCACCAGGTTTACACACTTCACAGCACTCACCATAGCACATACCCTCCCCAATGTCCATAACCCCACCCCCTTCTCCTTACCCACCCCCCACCCAGCAACTCTCAGTTTATTTAGCGAGATTAAGAGTCACTTATGGTTTGTCTCCCTCCCAATCCCATCTTGTTTCATTTATTCTTTTCCTACCCCCTTAACCCCCCATGTTGCATCTCCACTTCCTCGTATCAGGGAGATCATATGATAGTTGTCTTTCTCCTCTTGACTTATTTCGCTAAGCATGATATGTCATCATTTGTTGACAAGAAGTAACTACTAGCTACTTCTCTCCTTACACTGATTCGTTATTTATGTCCTCATAAATTCATCTATTAAAAGTAAGCAAAAAAGTTCTGGCTGAATCCTGAATCCCGACTTTTAATTAATTACCTAGTGCTGCTGAAGATAAAGCCAAGTTTGAGACCGATATTAAAGTGATCAAATAGAAATAGTCATGAAATGATCACATCAAATAATCAGACACTGTAAGAACTGGAGGCAATATCAGCCCCTGTGTCAGTAATAGCACAGTGTTGTAAAAGAAAGAGAGGCTGGAGACAGAAAACCTGAATTCAGATTTACACCCTTTACAAGCTATATATTGTTGAGCAAGCAACTTAATTGTCTGAGCTTTATTCATTTTTGTGTTAATCCTCATAAATCATGCATAGAGATATCAGTCTGAATGGCCCCACTTTCTTCATCTTTACAATATAGGTAATGACCAACTCAGAAGTTGTCATAAATTCCAAAGATGTCTGGGTTAGTGTGTCACACGGCTTAACCATAAAGCCCTACACAACTGCAATAAATTACTGTTCAGAAAACTGAGCAGCTCTATTGGAATAAGAATAGGATCATTTTGATTTGTCTATTTTACCACCAGAGAACTATAGACTTTGGATGATTTCTTTTAAGGATTTATTTTGGTTTTAATAGGTTGTTTTCTAGGTCCCCTGGGCTCTATCACTCTATAAAATTCACCATTTGCATTGATTAGTCCCTTTATTTAATTTTCACATGTGTCCATTTGTGTATTCGGAAGACAGAACAACTATGTGGCTTTGTCTCAGTGATTACAGGCTCTGGACATTCTGAAGAGACGACCACATGAATTCTACCCAGATGAGGTGAAAACTGTGTCAGATGATATTAATAGTTATTCCCTTCCTTAGGATTGTTAGAATATATGTCCTCTCAGGAACTTATCCTTCCTTTTCATGGTCAATTACAAAAAAATATATGTATATATATTTTGAAAATATCATTTTGTGTGTTGTAATCCCCTTCTGCATCGCATAGCACACCATCCTATTGCTGTTGCCAGAGAGTGAAGGGGGGAGGTCAGGGTCGAGAGGAAGCCTACTTGGGGACAGGAAGACAGCGCAAGACAGGTCTCCTCTCCCGTCTATTTCTGGCCCCATTACCCTAGCCTGGGGGAAATGAATTCAGACTAGGAGGACATTAAACTGGAAAACAAACATCCTACCTTTGGTATATAGTTAAAATCAACTAGGCTGGCAACTTACCGAGTGACAAGAATTAATGGAGGATAGAGGACACCAATCACAAGATTAATAGGCTGCCTACAAGGCTGGAGCGGCACACACTTGTCTGTGATTTAAGGGGACACCAAAAGTAATATTATTTTTACAAACTAAAAGCACCTTCTGCGGCAATCCAGTTTCTTTAAAAAAAAAATTTGTTTTGTTTTTAAATTGATTTTCTTCAGGCAAAATTTGCATAACAAAATTAATTTCACTTGTGCAATTCAGTGACATGTAGGACATTTGTAATGTGGTGCAACGACCCCTTCAATCTAGTTCCAAAACATTTTCATCAGCCCAGAAGAAAACCCTGTACCCTTAGACAGTCACCCTGCACTTCCCTCCTTTCCCAGCTTCTGGCAACCCCCAATCTGCTTCCTATCTCTGTGTATTTATCTCCTCTGGGTATTTACTAGACACTGATCCAGTTTTTAAACAACAAGTCCTGAT
Organism: Mustela erminea; assembly: GCF_009829155.1. Classification (NCBI taxonomy): domain Eukaryota; kingdom Metazoa; phylum Chordata; class Mammalia; order Carnivora; family Mustelidae; genus Mustela; species Mustela erminea. Next base: position 40,285,324 of record NC_045625.1, read on the forward strand.
GCTTTTTGTAGTTTATGTAGTTTTGATACTTACACAAAAGGATTCTCTCTGTGCAGCATATCATACTGTTGCTAATGTCACTGTAGCAGATGCAGTAAGAGCCTGCCTCATGTTTACACAGCTACTTTATTTTTAATGGCCCTTGTGTTGCAGGTAGTATTTCCTAATGACCCATTTCATGGTGAATGTAAACTGCCCCCCCTCCGTGATGGCTCTACCCTTAGAACATCACAGAAGTGTGGCCTTGGGTTTTAACAAAATTGTGTTTCACACTTTTGAAATAATTCTCCATATATTTCATTGGGTGTGTGTGTGTGTGTGTGTGTGTAGATAACATAGTGTTTTAAGGAGATATAGCAAGTGATGCTATAAAATATGCAGTAAAATAATTATTCATTCTCTAATGAATTGAATTTCAAAAATTTGCTCTTGTGGTTCTAAAGACTATAGAAAAAGTATAATATTGACTTGAAATGCGCTATATTTTCAGGTTATCTGGAGACATTTCTAGTCATTCTGCTTCTTTTACCCTCAAATTCCTCTCTCTTTCAAGTTTTTGGTTGAAAAATGTTACCCAGGGTTTGGTGATAATAGGGTGTGTTAGCCTTTTTTCTCCATGTGCTCACCTGTGCCTGGAGATGAGTTTGGTGGTTTTCTTTCCCACAGATCAAGAGAAAGAAATAAGATACTGTGTTGTATGTTTTGACCTATAGAGAATAGATAATCCAAATGTGGCTTCTAGATCTTTAGCCCAAGCTCTGACCTCTGCTTTTGAGATATGAAATATTTGTATACCTACTCATTGGCCCTTTTATCTATATCTGGTGCTTACTTTGTATAACATTCCTCAGAGAAAATCAGTGGTGATTAATGAGACAAGAATCTGGCATTTGTTTCCCCTGAAATAAATAACTAAATAAGTGAAGATCAATTCCTAGCTTTTATTACCTAAGTAGCTGTCTGTTTGAAACCTGACTCCCTTGCCTACACTGAGGCTCCCAAGGATGGATAAAGAACCTTCAACATACTCAGTTGCACTACCAAATATAGTGCCAGGTACACAGTATACACACAATAATCGCTGATAAATAGTAACATAAAGATAACATTTAAAACATGTATCATTCTATAACTTCATGTTGGAATAAACTTTGTTCAGGATTTGGAAGCACACACATTGTAGGGAAACAAATATATATATACACATACACATGCACACACGTGTATATGTACATATACATATGTGTGTGTGTGTGTGTATCTCATGCAAAATACCAAATTTCCAACTAGTTTTACATTCCAGTCAAGAAAACACTAAAAATCATGACAAAATGATCAGAATCAATGTTGATGGACATTGAGTAGTATCTTAGATTTATATTTTTAAAAAGGTGCTCCCATGAAAGTTCTTATTTTCTGATGTTTATTATAAAAAAATGCTTTTGGTAATACAGTTAGGGTAAAATTTCTAGGTTTAATGTGCTTTTAATTTATAGAATAGTTCCTTGTTTCCAAAGTGGTTTGCTAGCCTCAGTAATCTACAAAAGGAACTCTGGAAAATAGAGCTAAAAGTTTATAGCAAGCAAGAAAATGCTTAAACAGAAAAAAAAGCAACATAAACATAGTAGGAGAGATTTGTAGGGCAAACCCAGACATACCCAAAGCCAGGGAGGAACAACGGCAGAGTAAGACTCTTTGGGGAACAGAACTTTGAAAAGCTCTGGCATTTAGTGGGAAATCTAGAAAGCCTACACAGGCCCCAGGCAGGATGCATGCCCAATCTGGCTGGCTTTCAGACTCAGCATAAGCAGGGAGTCAACGCTAAGGCAGAGTTGAAAAACCTGGCAAGGCTAGTCTGCAAAGGAACGCCCCAACACAGACCTGATGTGCAAAGATTTGGAAATTGCTAGGAATAAATTCAACAGAAAGTCGCAAGATTTACACACTGAAAACTATAAGAAATTACCAAGGGAAGTGGAAGAAGACTAAAATAAATATAAAGACATTCTGTGCTTATGAATTGGAGGACTTAATATTGTTAAGACAGCAATACTACCCAGATTAATTTACAGATCAAAGGAATTTCTTTTTTTTAATTGTAAGTATGTATGTATGTATATACATAGGTATGTAACCTCTACATCCAACATGGGCTTTGAACACACAAACCCAAGATCAGAAGTCGCATGCTCTACTGCCTGAGCCAGCCTGGTGCCCCTTACAAGCAATTTTTATCCAACTATTAGTATTTAATTGGTGCCAGTGAAATGGATAAAAAAAGGCGGCATGTTATTTTGATCTTGATTTGAATTTAACTGATAACAACTGAAACTTAAAAGACAGTCTTTCATATCTGCTTATTTTTTCTCCTAATAAAAATGTAGTAGTGATGCCACACTTATACAAAAGATTAGCATTTGTAAAAAAAATTACATGATAGCTCAGTGAATTTTCAGCATGAGTATATACTTGTAAATATCAGTCAGACAAAAAAAATAGTTTATATAAGCAACACATAAAAAAGCCCTGCTTTATCATAATTCACCGAAAGATAATTACATCCTAACTTCAAACACCATAAATTAATCTTGCTTATTTGAACATTATATAAAAGGAAATGTATTGCATGTATATTTTCTGTCTGTTTCTTTTGCTTAATGGCCTGGTTGTGACGTTGACTATTTTTAAGTCATTTATTCTGTTTCATGTAGCAGTAGTCATTTGCACTGCATGGTAGTTTGTATAATGACTATCCACTTGACTATTAATACCATTTGGGATTTTCCAGGTTTTAGCTCTGTTGCTGTATGAATTTTTGTCAGATATGAAAGTAGGAATTGAATTGCTTTGTCCTGGGAAATGGTGATCTAGATGTATAGAAATTATCAAAAGTTTTCCAAGATACATGAGTAATGTCTACCGTTTTGCATTGCAACTGTTTGAAAAGTTCCAATTAATACCATTTCAATGCTTGCTACATAAGTCTATAACTTCAGTCTCACTAAAATGTGTAGATATGTATGATATCTCATTGTGCCTTTAATTTGCATTTTCCTAATGATTAATTCTATTTCATATATATTTATGCTGGTCATTTAGGTATGCTCCTACGCACTTATTTTTCCCTTTTGCGTCCTTTTTTAAAGTTAATTCAGAGAAGTCCTTTATATATATTTGGGCTATGAATCCTTTGTCAGACATGCACTGCATACTCTGTGTTATTTGTAAAAGATCCTTTAAATGGTATTTGTGTAAAAAGAAGTAGAAGAGCATTAGGTAGTGCAGCAGGACTTTCCTGTTCAGTCTATCTGATTTTGAATAAGCAAAACCGCTAGGAGTTTGCTTCCTCTCCCCGCAGAATTAGTCAAATACTGGCATACTAGCTATTCCATCTCTAGTGTCCATCTAACAGTAGATAAATAGGATATATGAACATCCTGTTAGTTAAACAAAAATGTGTATTTTATGAAATTTAAAATACAGAATTATGAAAAGGGACATCAAATGATTTTTGCTTTGTATTTTCAATTTATATCAGGCCCAGCTTTTGTAAAACATTCACACATATTAGAAGTAAAATACAATTTTATTATTTATGGCCCCAAGCCTTGTTTCCCACTGTTTTTCTTTCTTCATGCTCTGTTTTAATGTCAGTGGTTTTTAAACCTATCTTTTTACATTCCCTAGTTGTTTTATTCAGTATGTTCTCTTTTATTTTTCTCATGCAAATGCTATTCATTCTTCAAGGCCAGGCTCCAATTTAATTACTATGTGAAGCTTTTAATTACTAACTTTCATCTTGGATTATATCCTACTTCAGTTTTTAAAATCTATCATAATTGTTCACTGACCATATTTCATATAATTAACTATTGCTTAATGCTATTTTTTTGTGTTTGTCAATAAAATTATAACCTTCTTAAAGGCAGTGGGAGGGGTGCCTGGGTGGCTCAGTGGGTTAAGCGTCTGTCTTCTGCTCAGGTCAAGATCTCAGGGTCCTGGCATCAGCCCTACAATGGGCTCCCTGCTCAGTGGGAGGTCTGCTGCTTCCTCTCTCTCTGCCCCTCTCCCTCACTCTGTGCCCCTGCTCTCACCCTCTCTCTCTCTCTCTCAAATAAATAATAAAATCTTTTTTTTTTTTAAGGTAATGGGATTTTCATATGCTTCTTTATTTCGTGTAGCATCTAAAAACCTTGATTATATAATAGGTGTTCAATTAACTGAACATTGGTTAATCTACCAGACCTTCTGATGAAAATGAATTACTTTCAAATAGTGTAGTAGTTGATAAATAATTGATACTTCAAAAGGAGTGTGGTAGACAGAATGCCTCTAAAAGATGTACACAGCCTAATACCCAGAACTTGCATAAGGAAGGATTTGTTTGGTCTTAATAATGTAGCCAATCTAATGTGAGTTCACTCCTTGGGGAAGCTACAGATGCAGACTACATCAGATGGAGTCCTCACATCAAGGGAATTTTATTTCCTTTAAGGAGATAAATAAGGAGGTCATGGGGAAGAAGTTCCAAAGACAGGACTTTCCCAGTGTGGGGAAGAGTGGGTTTCTTTTATTTAGAGTTAGGATGAATCTTCAAAAAGATTGTACAGGAATTCTTAGAAATACTCTTCTATAAGCATCTCATGTTATATTCATGAAGCTTGTGCTCCTCCTAAGACCAAGACTTTAACAGTATAATGAAGCAGACATAACTGCTGGACTATGGGAAAAAGCTCTGGGCTGTAGGATCTGGTACAGGACTGGGTGAGGTCTTGAGCTCCTTCCTGATCTCTAGTAAAGAATGCAGGGTCTTACTTTTACATTGGAGACAGCACTGGGAGTTTTATCAGTGATTTATTGTCTCTGATTGCGTTAGGCTATTTCCTGGCCTGATGGAGACTGTTATGTTAGTTTTTGCATTCCCTTTGTTCCCTTAAAATCCTTAACTACTGAGGTTTTTGCATTGCTTTGTAACTCTGACACCTCCTTGGAAGTTGTGCAAGAAGTGTGCTTAGGCAAGTAAGGCAGAGATGGTGGGTGGGGGATAACTGGGTGCCTAAAGTGTGTCAAGAAAGTTCTGGTTCATCTTTCTTTTTCGGGGGACGCCTAACTCCTTCTGCTTCTAGTAGCTTGATAGTTATTATTATTTTTTTATTTTTCCTTCATCCAGACAAACAGCTGATTACCCCCTGGGATCCACATATAGTCCACCCATTCCTTCCTCTCACTCTTTTCTGTATTAGCCAAGTTCGATTTCAAGTTATCTAATCAGCATCAAATCATACTTTTGACCAAACAATAATTTGCTATTGTGCTTTTCAAACAGCTACTTAAGGTGCAATTCTAATTTACCAGCTCATTTTTCTTACATGTATTACATGCTTTAGGGAGGTTGAAGAAAATAAAAACAGAAGAAAGCACCTTCTAAAAGAAAGTTGACCCTGAGAGCATCAGATATGATAAAAAGTGCCTCCTCAAAACTTATTTTCTTTTGCTATGGGGAATATTTAGAAACATCTCTGTGATTTTACGTAATGATTGGCAAAACTGTGTTTTTTGATCAGAGACAAAGATTTGACCTCCAGTTCTTAGCCCATTTACAACTTTGTGTTCATATCCTACCAAAAAGGCTAGAATAAACTTTTTAGGGCCAGCACTTAGCAAAACCTACTCCCTCATCACAGCTTTATTTACTTTTATGTTATTTTCAAGGATTCAATATAACAAAATATATGTAGAACTAGGATGAAAATTTCACTACCTTAAAATACAAACAAATGACCCCTCAGAGCAAAGTGTTTGAGCTTTCAGAATAGGGTTGGGGGTGGGGACAGGCGAGCAGTGGAGGACCTTGTCATGGAGGCTGTGATTGAATGTTCATATTTTAGATGCTTCTCAATGTGGTGAGTTTATTGGGGCCTAAATTTAAGTGCACATCGACTGTAGTGCTCTTGGCAGTCAGGTTTATAAATTTTCCTTCAAATTTTTAAAAAGTTAACGTGCTTCACTAAGAAGCTAAATCATTATCAAACAGCAAAATAATAGGACTCACTAATTAGGAAACTCATTCGGCCACTAAACTGGTCCTTTTAGAGAGTACAATATAATTTTCCCATTAAAGGCTCTTTGATAGGCTTGAAAGAGAGCTTATTTGAAGTTCCCTTTGTGCTAAGGAGAACTCTGCTCTTTGTGGTGTAGTCTTTGTTACAGGACTTTGGAAATGTAAAAACGATTGACTAAGCAATGGCGAGGTGTGTTGTTTGCATATGAATTGCTGTACTTCAGCCACTTCTGTTTCATCAGCAAAGTACCAATAAACCGCCAGAGCTATTGTCTTCTAAATTAGCAAAGAAAATTTTCAGAAGGTTGTATTTCAGGCAACAAACACTGCTCCAAATAGAGCTTCAGAGTACAAGTCTTAAAATTTTATTTATTTATTTATTTATTGACAGAGAGATCACAAGTAAGTAGAGAGGCAGACAGAGACCGAGGGGGAAGCAGGCTCCCCGCTGAGCAGAGAGCCAATGCAGGACTTGATCCCAGGAGCCTGAGATTGTGACCTGAGCCAAAGGCAGAGACTTAACCCACTGAGTCACCCAGGTGCCCTCAGAGTACAAGTCTTAAAAACAAGAAAAAAAGAATATGCTGAAGCTCTTTTCTTGACTACCTGGCCTGTTACTTAGGAATTGTACTGATTGAATGATATGTGAAAAGTCAGGTCCCATAATCTGTAATTTGTGTCATTCTGTAGGAAACAGCCTTGAAGGATAAGGTCTTATTAGAGCAATATTAGTTTTAATCAAATTGGAGATGTATACCATTTTATTCAAAATGCTTAGGGACACTTAATGTCTGCTCGTTCAGCCAGTTGTATAATGAATTAGGAATTAGTATCTACTTTTGTGAACAGGTTAAAATCCCAGAGGTGATTTCAGCCTATCCAAGAAAATACACTACCATACCACAATCAGCTACTTACTTATGAAAGTCTCCAAGATGAGTAAGTCTACATGAATAAAACTTGTGTAAAGCCCCAAGCACCTTCAGAACTCTGAGGATTGCAGTTGTTCACAGGCCAATAATAACAACATACCAAGAAGCTGATTTGTCATATTTCCTGGACATTAGCAGGTAAGTAGGAAATCTGGACAAAAGTTAAAGAGGTACATTAATATTACTTGCTATGCTCATGCTAACAATGAAAACTCAACTCATAACCCAATTAAAAAAGCCTGCACAACTGTAAGCTTAATAGGTAGACTCTTGGCTAGATCAGAGATCTAGGTACAGGTAAGAATTCCCTGGGGAGATAAAAATAATACAGAGTTTCCATTTCTGATAACTATAGATTAACTGGTACTGAACTAATCCTCTTGGCAACAGCAATTACAAAGTCTCAATAGAAAAGAAAAAAAATCGTTTGGAAATACATTGGTGTGAAAAGAAGCAAGCCAAAAGGGGAAGCGTATGGTTATACAACAGGAAAGGCGCATTTCCTACCTTAGTTGTTTTCTAGTGCTCACCACTGCACAGGCTGGTCGTGAAGGGTACTGCTTTGCTACTCACTGTGTCTAGATACCACTGTGTGGTATAAGAGTAAGGACTGCATTTTATTTCTCTTTGTAGCCTTAGCAAATAGTTTATTACATGGGAAACATTAAATACAAAGTTATATATCTCTATCTATCTATATTCACATACATTTATACACACATACTTTGTGTATGTGTATTTGAAACGGAAGCGGCTAGGAACTCTAAGGATGTATTAATAAAGAAAACACATAAAGATTTCTATTCTTTTACCCTCCTGTACATCCCCCTTCCCACAGAAACAGTATTCCTTCATAAAACTCAATCTTAAAGCATTACCTAACATTAATGTGCCATGTTTTTTTAAAAGACAATATCATGCAGAACAAGAAATGGAAGTAAACAGCACCTAATTTCACTTGAGCATTTCCTTGTTAACTTTAACTGTTATCAATCAGTGGGAGAAAGACTCCTGTAAACTTAATTTGGGTACACAAATTCATCCTGTTATTATCCATTCTAAACTCAAGTAGGAAACAGACACTTAACTCAGCCAGGGTACTCTGAGAATAGCAAAAGCCTTGTTTGATCTGTTGGGGCTCAGGGCAGGCCGCCCCAAGACATGCCACAGTGGCATATTGATTATTTCGAATTAAAGTTACTTAGGGAGCAACAAGTGCAAGAACACCCTGACCCTCCCTTGTGTCCACAAAGCAGGAAATAAATCTCCCATAAAGTTACCTTCTTTGCACCTGGAGGTAGAAAGACATCCTTATCAGTAGATATGGGAACTCAAGGCTGAAGAAGCCTTTGCAAAGAAATCTTGTTACTATTAATAATTTACTACCCCAGCCCAAATTCTATTTAGAATTCCTTAGTGAATAAAGTCCCCTCCCCCCCAAAAAATGAGTTTTCTTTGTATTTTCAATTCCTCACAAATTTATTTCTTTTTTTACTAAAAAGTGCCAAAGCTGCCCAACTCGGTCACTTCTTAGGGCTCATATCTAGAAGGCCACTGTACACAGAAATTACATTCCATCTGTCTTGTGTCACTTCTTAAACCAACCAGAAGAATCTTGAAGGGAGAGTAACATTTTTCCTTCCCAACAGATCTTAGCAAGTTGTTTTTGTTCAGTATCTCCTTCCTCTAAGCAGAGAGACCTTTAATTTCATATTTAGAACTTACTAAAGAGAAGTCATTAAAGAGCATTTTCCTACACCTAATTAACACTTTGAGCATTCCCTCTGAATTTCTTACATATCTCCTACGTGGAAGGAAAAAAAAAAATAGAAAAACAAACAAACAAAAAAACTGTCCCAGCAATATGCTGCAGTTCTGCATGATCTTTTCCCACAGCTGTTCTGCCCACTAATTTCACCTTCTTCACTATCAGATCCTTAGAAGAATGCAGCATAATGGTCTTTTTGGTTCCCTATGCAGATTGCTTATCATTAACAGTCAAGGATCAAGATTTTTTTGTCATAAAACATAAATTATAAATCTTATATAAACAAAAAGTAATAGGGATCGAAATACACACAACGATTTTCTTCAAGTTTTCTTACTGAAGGAGCAAGAGTTGTCTGCCTCATTTTTGCGAATATCTATTATATCCCTTGGTACATTAAAAAAATGATTTTCTTCATGGGAGTCTTGCATAATTGTTAAATTGCAACCCATCTTAACATGATGCCTTGGTGTAATGTAATCATGGGTTCCTTTGTATGTGACTCAAAGTAATATTGGTTTTTGAAAGAAAGATTTTTATGTCTTTTCTCTCAAAATGCCTCATGAATCATTTGAAGAGGGAAAATGAATCTGAAGAGCTGTCTAGAAACTTCTTGTTGGGAGGATCCTGGGTGGCTCAGTGGTTAAGGGTCTGCCTTCAGCTCAGGTCATGATGCTGGAGTCCTGGGACTGAGCCCCATACTGGTGTCCCTGCTCAGACGGAAGTCTGCTTCTCTGTCTCCTTTGCCCCTCCCTACTTGTATTCTTTCTGTCTCTGTCTCTCTTTTTCTCTATCTCAAATAAATATACAAAATCTTTAAGAAAAAAAAAGGAAATAAAGAAACCTTTCATTGATAACTTTTAATACAGTAGAACAAGTATTAAAAGTTGTAAAATGAATGTCCCTGGCTTGGAAGACAATCCTGAAGATGATAAAGCATTCTTCAAAAATGTCTCATTAATATTCTAGGTGTTACAGATGATAAAGCATAGGAAGGCTGAGTCAAAATGATTTCAAATAGACTAAATGATGGCATTTTAAGATTTTTCTCAGTTGGTTTATGCACATATTTTTTGTGTGTATAGGCACGGAATGATATATGATAACTTCTTTAATCTAAATTAATCTACAAAAACTTTTAAATCAGTATAAATTTTGTTCTAAAATATCAGATAAGAAAGTATTGTGGTGTAATTGCCAGCATTCTTTATTCCTTAGTGCAACCCAAAATGCCATCTTCCAATCAATAGACTCATACATTCAGTAAATAGTATTGTAACTCCTGATCTAGGGGCTCATTGGAAGTTACAACACAATTGCTATCACCTTGCATCCACTTATCTTTACATCACCCCTCTCTATACTGCTCTCTGCCCTGGAAGGCATCTTTGTCTTCTGCCTTCCTGTTGTATTTGACCAGTGGGAAGCACACTCACATCTTAGAGTGGGAAGAGAAGAGAGGGGAGATATTTATTCCTGCACCTATTTTTTTGTTTTTTGTTTTTTGCTTTTTTTTACTTTTACTTACATTTTTACTTTGCTACAGATCTGACAAAAGCTACATTTCTTTCTGGCCCCAGTGTTTATCTAATCACCCATTATTTACCAGACTCCATTAACTCAATTCCATCTCTCTTACCCCTTCAGGATTAAAATAATGCATCTCACTGAATCTAAGTGATACCACATATCACTTTTTGCCACTATTGTTTATCCCTAGGAGTTTGACTATCCATGTTGGTCTTTTAACTCTATTCCAACTTTTGTAAATAGTCCCTTTATTGAACTCTCTTCAATGAACCCCTTTAAATGTATCATCTTTTTTCTGCTGGAACCCTAGCTGACAGAAAACCCCACTCTTTGGATAGGTTATTCTTTTAATATCAGCTGGAATTAATCTATTAACATTAAGTTTAGTTTCGGGGTATGTGTGTGTATTCACCTGTGTGTGTGTGTGTGTGTGTGTGTGTGTGTGTGTGTGTGTATAATATATGTATGTAATAAGATTGCCTGGCAGTTTATAGTTTGGTACTATAGGAGCAGAAAATGTTTCCTTCCTTTTCTTCTAGGTTCATTGGCTGGTTTAATAATTAAACTGACATAAGCCAGACTGACAGAAGACAAATGAATTTTGTATGTACCAGAGCCCCATAAAAGTATAAAACTCCCTAGTCGTAATTGAGTCTTATATATTATCCTGAGCTAAAGAGAAGAGGGTAAGGGTCTGGGGCTTCAAAGTGGGAAAGACAATTCACAGGAAGATGAGAATAGCAGATGTTTGGTAAACAAATATTTGCTATGCCACATATAGAAGTTTTCTTGATATAAAAAGTTATCTCTGGTCATAACTCTCTAGTACAGATTCCCTGTCTAAATTCTTTTAGGCAGTGAAAGGGGAGGTAAAAAGTTCTTCCTATATCTGTTGGGCCCCCATAATTGTTAGCTGGAAATAATCCACAAGCCAAAGTGGCAAATTCTGGGGGGCATATTCTGTTTCCCCTCAATACTTACTTTTTCTTGTTTTGGTACAAGGATTGTACTGCATTTAAAAAGTTGAAAGTGAGGGGTGCCTGGTTCACTCAGTTGTTTACATGATCTTTTTCCACAGCTTAGTTTACAATCTTGGGGTCCTGGGATTGAGTCCTGCATTAGGCTCCACACTAAGTGGGGAGTCTTCCCTCTGCCCCTATGCCCACTTGTACTCTCTCTGCTTCTCTCTCAAATGAAGAAATGAAATCTTTAAAGAAAGTTGGAAGTGTTCTTTTTATTCTTACACTATAAACCAATTTCATTATCACATGATAACATTATTATCACATGCTGTATTAAAGTTTGAAAATAAGGACTAAGTGGTCCTGGAGTATTGGCCAATATGGCCTTAATATTCCTCTTAGCTTGGCTTAAACTTTACATAGGATTCTTCCTGACTCTACTCCTTTGATCTCCCTTTTCTTAAAGCATTTACTTTAGAAAATTTATACTTGCAAATTCTTATTCTTCCTCTTGACAGCTTTATAACCCAGGAATGTCTTTTTTAAGGAACTGGAGCATCCCTGTAAAATATAACCATCAAGGATAGTAGCACCCCTATGTCCTATCTCTCTGGGAGAACTGGAGCCTAACTCCAACTTCTAAAACTACCTCCTGTCATGAAGATAGGACAAAGTTTGGGTAAGTCCAATTAGCAGACACAGATGGCCTAAAATCTCTCCCACTTTGTATCTAAGTTTCGAATCCATCCAGTTTTCCTCCCTCTTGCAGTAGCCTTGGGTAAAGTCATCCTGTCCTGTTTAACTCCGGCCAGTGCAATTTTTACTTTGAAAATTTCTTCTTCATGTTTCTCTTTTCTTTGTAGCAGCTATTACGTTATACTTTTCTAAATACCACTTTTGAGACTTATTAGAGTTCTGTTACGTTTCTCTTTTCCATTTCAAAATTTCTGCTTTTATATTTATGAATTTTAATCCTTGTGTATTTTGGGATTTCTTATTGTTAATGTTATCATTATTATTGAACGTGTCCTTCATTATTTTCACTCTTTTGTAACAAAGAGTTCTAAGGTGATGAATTTCCTCTCAGTATAATCGTTATTACATCTCATAGTTTTATTTGTTTGTTTATTTATTTATTTATTTAAGAGAGGGAGGAGGGCCACAGGGAGAGAGAAAATCTCACCAACATGGGGCTCAAACTCAGAACCCTAAGGTCATGACCTGAGCCAAAATCAAGAGTTGGGCACTTAACTGAATGAGCCACCCAGGTGCCCCACATCTCATAGTTTTAAATGTGCAGTAATAATTATACATTGAAAGATGCATTTCTGTTGAATCTTTTCTTCAAGAATTGTTTAGGAAACCACTGAATGATTTCCCACATGCCTAGGTATTTTTTATTTCTATATTCACACTTACTTTATAGATTTAAATGTGGTATGCTCAGAGAAATTTTCTATAATTTCTATTTTGGGGAATTTAATAATTTTCTCTTTACTCAACATATGACAAAACACTGTATATTACCAATGGATAATATTAGTAGGCAGATAGCAAGTTCATGTTACTTAGAGTTTGTTAAATATGTTTGTTTTAAAATACTGCATATACAAATAATCTCACTCATTGGATTACTTATATTCCTTAATCCTACTTTATTATGTACTTTGTTAGTGTTGGAGAAAATCAGAAAAATAATGCATTATTGTTGCTAGTTATTGAATGTTTGTGTCCCTAATATTCATATATTGAAATCATACCACCCAAGGTGATGGTTTCAAAGGCGGATTCTTCGGAACATGCTTAGGTCAGGAGGGCAGAGACCTCATGATTGGGATTGGTATTCTTATAAAAGCGATCCCAGAGAGTCAGTGTCTCCTTTCTACCACATGAGGTTAGAGGAAAAACTCGATTGTCTAGGAAGTGAGCCCTTAACATACATCAAATCTGCAGCCCCTTTGATCTCTGGCTTCCCAGCCTCCAGAACTGAAAACGAATCTTTGTTTTTTAAACCACTTAGAACATGATTATTTTTTTTATAGCAGCCCAAACAGACTAAAGCAATTATATTATTTCTTTTAATCTAACTTTATTCATCAATAATAAATAATCACACCCCATTAATGATTTTGGCTTTGAATTAACATCTTTTTTTTCCTGATAGTCTTATTTATCTCTTACCATTATTCTGACTAGTAAGCTTTTTCTGGTTTCTACTCATGCAGTTTCCTTACTTCCTCTTTCAATATTTCTGAGTGATTATTGGAATTTACCTTTTCTTATTGGATAATACATAGATAATAATTATCTTTGTGGATAATACAGAGTTATATTTTTTTATGATTGCATTTTGAGTCATTATTTTTCTCCAGGCTTAAGAGTATTTTATTTACTTTATTTATTTAAGATTTTATTTATGTATTTGACAGAGTGAGAGATCACAAGTAGGTAGAGAAGCAGGCAGCAGGGAGGTGGGGGAAGCAGGCTCCCCACTGAGCAGAGAACCTGATACAGGACTTGATCCCAGATCCCTGAGATCATGACCTGAGCCGAAGGCAGAGGCTTAACCCACTGAGCTACCCAGGCGCCCCTACATTTATTATTTATAAGAGGATTTCCTTCCTCTGTATAATCAGTTCGCCAGTGATTGGGAATTTATATAATCTCTTTCCACTCTGGTTTTGTTGCTTCAGACTATATTCTTAAACTTGTATAAAATATATCAGGCTGCGGGGCAGCTGGGTGGCTCAGTAGGTTAAGCCATATGTATATATCAGGTCGAGTGAGACAAAAGGATATCTACTAAGCTGATCATTATGTCATAAATGACGAGATAATACATATAGACTTTTCTTTTTCCTCTCCATTGCTCCTTCATCCCTTAGTTTTCCTTTGTTTGAGAGCTACCTTTGTCTCATTACAGTTTTTTTTAATTCAACGTGATTTTTCAAAGATTATCAGCATTGTTTCTGATATTTTTATAGGTATGAGCTATTTTAAAGCTTATTATATAAGAACTCATAATTTTGTCTTACTTTATTGCATCCAGTATTAATATCTTCTTTGTGTATATGTCCAAGTATGTGTATGTACCTAATTTAATTATGTGGTAAGCTTTATGGCAGTAACAATCATGTTCCTCATATCTTCTTCAAGTCCCCTTAATCCCAAGCACAATACTTCTCTATGTAGGTATTCAGCAAGATTTTTTATTTTTTTATTTTGTTATTGAATTTAAAAGCTTGATGAAAATAAGCCAGACTTGAAGAAATGTTCTCTGATCTTTCATTAGTTAGCACTCACATTTCCCATTTGTTTTATCCTTTTTGGAAAATGAAACAAGGTTTCACATTTCACAAAAAATGTTGCTAACTTCTAAGACTACTCATTACCATTTTATTTATCAAAGTGAGAAGTTCTTACCTCTCAGAATGGAAGAATGAATCTGAAGGACAAAGGACAGTGAGAAAAGTGATAGAGTCTTATTAAGTAAGGATACAGAAAAAACTCTCAGGAATGAAAGGGGTCCTAACTGGGTTGCCAATGTGGGCCTTCACTGACAGCCTTTTATTTCAAGAACTGACCAGGGAGGGTGGCCTTATCATTCTTGCAATGCCTTGTTTTGAGTAAGGACTGATGATAAGATCTTTAACGGCTTACTACTACTGCTTGGCAGTATGGTCACAATGTGACTGCTTTTAAAAGACCTCACCTCTGATGCCCAGGCCAGGGTGGTCTGGTTTGTTCCCTTATCTCTAATTTCCTTATGCTTCAGCATTTTTGAGATTTGAGCCTGATCATGTAGCCTCCTATCCATCTCTCTCTACCTACCAGAGCTTGTTCCTTACTCAGTGAGACCCTTCAGTTGTGTATTGGTGGGTCATATACTTGGGGGATGATTGCCAACATGCATCTGCGGGGCCAGAGGGTAGGGTAGAGATAAAGGAAGTTCCCAAAGGAATTTTTATACGTTAAAGTAGACTTACAGGATCTTGGGGGTTTGGCTGAGATTGGCTTTTGCCCTTAGCAAAGTGTCAACATCCAGGCAGTTGTGTTCCTAGATGATTATCACTCTGCCTGTTTTCAAGGACTTGGCAATGGGCTTTAATAGTAAGGAAATTTAATAATTTTCCTTCTGCCTTTTTTTTTTTAAGATTATTTATTTATTTATTTGAGAGAGAATGAGTGAGAGAGAACATGAGAGAGGAGAAGGTCAGAGGGAGAAGCAGACTCCCCAAGGAGCTGGGAGCCCGATGTGGGACTCGATCCTGGAAGTCCAGGATCATGACCTGAGCCAAAGGCAGCTGTTCAACCAACTGAGCCACCCAGGCGCCCTTCCTTCTGCCTTTATTTCCCACATCAAAAGGTAATAGTGGGAATGGTCAATAACTGACATCAGATATATGCATGTCCTAATTCTAAAGAGAAACAATAAGAATTTTCATTTTTATGCAAAACAGACTCTAAAGATTTAATTTAGTGTAGGATAATAAAGGAAATTCTGCATTAGCAGTCTCGTTTGTCACTGGTCAGCCCTGTTTATAGATTTGTAGCAATAAATGTGCTAATGAGGTAAAGGTAAGGGAAATGTATTTTAAGACTTGCATTTATGTAAAGCATGTTGAAGAATTTTCATAGTTCTCAAATACTGGCTAACTGTACTATTTACATTATCTTCATTCTGAATGCTGTTACATAATCCTATGAATCTCTTCATACATTTAAACCAGATTTAAAGAAGTATAACTGTTAATTGCTATTTTTGTTTTGTTTTGTTTTACTGTGAGTTGAAAGGCCTTAGTCCCCACCTATTCCTGCCCAATTCTGCGAGATTGTTTAACAGATGCTTGTAACAGGATTTCATTCTTGCTGTGCCTACAGACCAACCCAAGATGGATACAACCTGTTTCCCTACATCTTCAGGATCTGAATAGCAAAAAATTTCTTGAAACAAAACTTTGACTGTTTTTCACAATAAAATAAAACCTTTAATTACTTGCCCCTTCCCTTAACCCTCATCAACACATACCTTAAGTTGCTCTCACTTGCATTGTTTTAATATAGGCCAGTTAACTGCTTTGTTTTTCTCCCACAGTCTGGTAATGTAGGGACCAAGGGCAGGCTGCCCCAATATGGGCCACTTAGGCATGAACATTATTTTGAGTTAAAAGTAATCAAAACCCAGTGGATGCAGAAAAGCTCTTTCCTTGGTCCTCAACTGCCTAAATTTATATGGGGGAAGGAGAGCCTGTACCAGGAAGAGAGAGACTCCACTTTAGCTAAGAAATTTTTCTGCATAATAGAGCAATCTTTGTTTTTGAAAACATTTCCTCTGCCTTCTTGCTAATGACCTTCCTCCTCTTTGTGTCCTGGCCCTAACCTTCTCCATAGTACACTAAACTTCGTTTTGCCTCATTGTCTTTGGCATTTCACCTCTGTGTGGACTCCCATACACATTCTATTAAATTTTATTTTCTCCTGTTAATTTTTTTCATGTCACTTTGATTCTAAGTCCAACTAGAAGGACCTTGAAGGGCAGAGAAAGGTCTTCCTCCTTAAGACTAGGGTCTTTCACATTAGAACCAGACTCCCTACTGCCTAGCCCAAAATGCTTCATCGAGGATTGAGTAGAATGAAAACTTTTTACTCTCTCCCCTCTTCAGCATACTCCCAGCTGGACATCTAACTTCAGTAGTTCTGCTACTGCTCAGGACTCTGCTCCTTTGTGTTACAGTGTTGCTGGAGCTGCTTTTCTTGTTTGTTTGGGGTTTTTAAAAAAATATTTACCTGATTGAGAGAGAGAGTATGAGCGAGGGAAGGAGGGAGGCAAAGGCACACAGGGAGAAGGGGAGGGGTAGAATCTCAAGCCAACTCCCCTTTGAATACAAAGCCCAAAAGGGGCTTGATCTCATGACCCCGAGATGGTGACCTGAGCCAAAATCAAGAATTGGACTCTTAACCAACTGAGCCACCCAGGCACCCCTCTTTCATTGCTTTCATTATCATTATAATTATCCTTGTTGAGATTCCACTACTTGATTTTATCATTGCCAAGAGATTTTATGAGATAGGTAAGTGTAGCATTGGTTTTGACTTTCTGGGGGCTCTTACTAATAATGTTTATTTTTCACCAATGAAAGGCAAAGAAAGGGCAGCCATCATCTGAAAACTTTGCTACTAAGTCTGTTCTGATCTGCCTATTTATGTGGGTGCCAATAGCACAAAATATTGTGATTTTGTAAATAATTTTTAAAAGGACAAATTTAGGATTATAATGGTCAATTTGAGAAAGTTTTGACATAAAATCTTTTGCTTTTAGAGATGCCTTAAAACGAATAGGAGGGGATAGTCTTATTTGTCTAAAAGAAAGAGCACATAGGACAGAGCTCACTTTCTTTATATGAGTGTGTGCACATGTGTGCTTGTGTGTGTGCTTGCATCAGAAGAGGTTTCCTGAATCTAATCTTTTTCTTCTTCATGCAGAGGAAAGAGAAATAGCTTTTGACAGTAATAATTTCACATTTGTCTGAAACTGGCTCCTTCAAACTCCTTTTTGTTTTCTTCCCTCCCATTTTCTTCCCATCTTGGGAAATTTTAGAGAATGGGGAGCCTGGGTGGCTCCGTCGGTTAAGCATCTGCCTTCAGCTCAAGTGGTGCTCCCAGGGTCCTGGGATGGATTCCCACATCAGTTTCTTTGCTCAGCAGGGAACCTACTTCTCCCTCTGCCTGTGCTCTCTTTTGTGCTTTGTTTCTCTCTCTGGCAAATAAATAAATAAAATCTTTTAAAAAATAGAGAATAAAATTAATGAAAAAAATCATGTGTTCACTCTAAAACTATGTAGTCTAGATAGACAGCAATTGCCTTCTTAAAAAAAAAAAGACAAATTACCAAGTTGCATTCATTTTTTTAAAAACAAAAAAACAAACAAAACAAAACAACAACAAAACCCCTGCAACCAGGGCAAGTAATGGAGTAAAGGCCTTGCTCATTAGATAAAAGAACAGAAGATGATCTTTGTTTATATAAAATGAGGAAAAAATGTAAATGTGATTTGAGGGATCTCTAAAATTCAGTCTTACAGACACATGAGTTTGTAAGTTATATTAAAAATAAATGCAGGTAATATTGGACCTAAATGGGTGAATAACAGGTTTAAAAATATATATCTAATTCCATTTTTTATGATATAAATTAATGTCAATAGAACATTCTAGTTTACATAAGATTATGGCTAAATATCTTGTGATTTAAATTTTAACAATTTCCAACATTAGTTTATGATTCAAAGAAGCTACCATAGTACCCACAATAGTTTAAGATTTCAAATATATAAAGTGGTGTGTAAAGAAATTAATTTGTAATAATAAGATTTCTCTTAAAAATGTTAAATCTCATAAATTCTTATGATGCTATAAACAATAAGGGATTACTATATTGACTTTAATTATAATTTCCAAATTTTCAATTAAATTTAAGACCTTAGACTAATATTAAATTGTGTTAATGAATAATCTTTTGTTAGTTGGGTAATTTTAAAGCATGAAAACAAAACTCTGGTCATTAAACATAGTTTTAATTTACATTTTTTTTTCCATAGAGAATGTGAAAGTGCCTTTGCATAATGTTAAATACATATCATCTTTTTTTGCTACAATAGTATTTTTTTTTAAGATTTTCTTTGTTTATTTGAGAGAGAGACAGAGCAGAAGGTCAGAGGGAGAAGCAGACTCCCCGTGGAGCTGGGAGCCTGACGTGGGACATGATTCCAGGACCCTGGGAACATGACCCAAGCCAAAGGCAGTCGCTTAACCAACTGAGCCACCCAGGTCACCACTACAGTAGTATTTTTAAAGATTTTATGAAATATCTGTTCATGAAGATACAGAATTAGTGGATTTTTGTGATTGAGTTTTCACTGTATATTTATCTATAGGAAAAAAGGTTATTTTGGTTAAGATGAAAATTAACATAAATGCTTGAGATTCTATTAAGTATAATAAGACTAAGATGAGTATATACACAAAATAATAGGTATGTTAACTACTTCTTAAGGAACTTTTTGTAGTTTATTTAGATGGGAAATTTAGTATAAATTATTATTTCATTTAAAATACTGATCAATTTAATTATATTTTAGTTAAAAATAAAAGCTTACTTTTTTGGTTAGATATTTGTATATGTCTAAATATATATATAAAGATTTTTAAGCTTTTGAATAACAAAAGTAAATATAAAAGTAAATGTTAAATAATTCAACAAGTTGATTTAATATTAATGTATTTACTTATAAAGAAAAGGTTAATGGGGGTGCTTGGGTGGCTCAGTCACTGAAGTGTCCAACTTAATCTCAGCTCAGGTCGCGATCTCAGGTTTGTGAGTTCAAGCCCAGCACTGGGCTCCATGATGGGTGTGGAGCCTACTTAAAACAACAACAAATAGACACAAAGTTAATGAATAGTTTACTGCAAGACATCACTTAGTAACACATAAAAATAGTAAAATGAAACCTTGAGTTTTGTCTTTCATGTGACCAAGTTATTCTCTGCTCAGATAATAAAATGTCCTTAATTTTTAAAAAGTCAAAGTTTTTCCTAATTTTTGTTCCTTACTACTGTAACATTATTTCCTTTGAAAACATAAGTTTTTGTCTTATCCTGTTTGGCACTTTTTCTTGACTTTGTCTTTCCCTAATTCAGGCCCAAACAGAGTAGTAAAACTATGAGGATGTGCTTTATCACAAAATATTTTTGGACTTTTCCATACTGGCTCAGATAACACAGAGGTTTTTGTTTTTGTTTTTTCCCATCTCCTTATAAAAAAATTACAAATGGTTAATAAAAGGAATTAAGCTTCTTTGGTTCCCTTCAAATTTTAATAAACTCATAATTATTGTAAGAATTATTTGTTTACCAAATATAGGAACTTCCATTATCATAGATTTATATGCATAATTAGCCTTTTCATGTTAAAAGAAAAAATATTTATTTTATAACCCCAAGACTAGCAAGTTGCTATTTACCAATAAATTCTTGTTTCTAGATTTCAGTACAGTTGCCAACAGGTACAACAAGTGACAGTTGCTGATATATCCATTTATGATATATCTATATGATTTGATTGGTTTTTAATATAAATCAAAAGCCAAATATTTCTCAGTGTTCTCTTTATGTTTTTGTTCAAGTATAATCAATGGCTACATCCTTATATTTTTTAGGGATTTGTTTATTTATTTAAGAGAGTGAGAGAGGACAGAGGGAGAGGGAGAAGCAGACTCCCTGCTGAGCACAGAGCCTGACATGTGGCTTGATCCCAGCACCCCAGGATCATGACCTGAGCACAAGGCTCTCGCTTAACCAACTGAGACACCCATGTGCCCCAGTGACTACATCCTCATAAATTAATTGAATATCATTTCTAAAAGGAGGATTCTACGTTCTGTTTTTGTAAAATTTAAAGATTCTTTTCATGACAGGACAGAACACATTGACATTCAAGGTAGATGAAAGGCAGAACAAGAGGATGGCAGGAAGGGCCAACAGAGAAACGTTAACAGCAAGCTGGACCAGCTTATGTACGGCAAGTGGGATGACATTGGCTAGATTTCATGTGCTCCCATGGAATGGCTAAGTTATATAATTTGGAGGGCTCTGAGGCACAGGAGCTGGTACCTGATCCAAGGGGCATTTACAGCTGATGTATATAGTGGCCAGGAGTATAGGAGCCCAGTAAGGTAAGGTAAGTGACTGGGTATATGGACTTCATCAGCTGCTCAGAAAGAGAAAATGGCCAGTCTTCAGTCGGGGCCTCAAACGAGGGCATGACAATTTAAAAAAAAATAATAAAATAAATAAATAAAATAAAAAACCAAAACCCTAATTATATTATATCATCATCCAGCGTGATCAAATCAGCCAACATAATATATTAGTCAAAACCATTCAGTTTTTACCATAACAGTGAAAAATTGGCTACAATCTGAAATCAATGTCTGTTGGGCAATCTCACTCAAAATTCCTGAGAATGTGTCTTTGGTACATGTCCCATCTGCCAACCTCATAATCCTGGCAGAAATCTGTAACAGTGGAACATAGGTATTTGAACACTGGCAAGTGGATATGGTACATTTATATAACTCAAATAAACACAAATCCATTCTTATTATCGTTTGTCTGTTTCGGGGATGGCTATAAGATTTACTCTATGAAAGTCAAAAGACAACTATGTCAACAGAAACTTAAAAAAAAACCCTAAAACTTTGAGACCCTGTGTTTCAAACCGGGTTATCCAATGTAATACCAAACACACTCATTTTCTACTTTTACATTTTTGATAAAGCTTTGCAAGACTCTGAAATGCAGTGCTCCCTGTATTTCTCAGTGTGTCTGCAGGGTTCTGGCTTCCTTAGTAATGGAAATTGACATGCTATAACTAGAGAGAATGTCTCCTTTTGTCCTCCAGAAACATTTGTTCTCCACATGTTAAATGTATTATATGCAGGCGCACAGGTCTATAATTCACAGGGGGATGATTCCCTGAGCCATTCTTCCACATTCACATTCATAATGGTTCTAAGCTAGGGACCTCCTTCTTGTCTCAGACAAGATTTGGTTTCATTACAGAGATAAAGTTTCTCTCTCTCTCGAGGGCGTGGGAATACAGCTGTGTATCAGTTCCTATATAAACTAATAGGTCCATAATTTCAGATTCCTCTCTCTTATATAAGCAAACCATTTTTGGTACATGCATGAACAACCATCTGCCTCTCATTTCATCTTTATGACAATAGGGTATGGGAAACTGAAATGGTTAATACCACAATTAATGAGTCTGATCTTAATCTGGAAACCTCATGTTTGCTTTCAGAAGAATATAAATATATTGAGGTATTAATGTTTTATCCAATGCTGCTCATCATCTATAAACATCATTGTTTTAGTGTATTATTATAAAGCTTTAAGGTACTGTAGCCAAATTTATTACTATCATGTACAAGAAGCTTTTCTGAAGGATAAAGTACAGATCCCACATGTGACCTTTAACTAAGAATTGGAAATGACTCTGATTTAAGACTTTTCTTTAACCTTATTGGGAGAGACCTAATCAGATAGTGTTAACACAAACACTGCATTACAATTCTGAGGACCTGACCCTTGGGTTCATGTCTCTCAGCTAAAAAGATGTTATATTTGCACTTCCAGAGCTTAAATGCTAATACGAGTTTCCAGTAATAAAGTTTCCCTAGAATCTTGATTTGAGCAGCAGACTGTCAAATATGCTAGGAGTACTATTCCAAATGCCAGGGAACAATAACTGGTAAACCTTTAAAAAATAACTTTTTCTCCTTTTTTCCCATAATTCTATTTACCCCTTTTATTAACTTAAAGTTCAATTTATCTTGACATGTTTTCATGTTGCGGCATTCAAATAGATATGATGATTTGAGCTATTGGCCTTTGGTTAGTTTTACTCCTTCCATATTAGCAATTCGCTTTCAAACCAGAAAATCTCTTCTATACTGTTTTTGGAATCACATAAATATGTTAGGAAGTCATTCTTTATTTTTTGGTCTCCAAAATGTCCTGTATTGCATGAGAACTCTACCACTGTAAGGATGATATTAAGTACATTGGAAAGGGAATCCTCTCCATTTTTCTTGCAGACAACCTGTATCTTGAACAAGAGCTATGGAAATAACCAGAAAAACTATGATTTTTAAGCCATTTTAGTAATCTCATTAAAAGTGTCTTAATTTGGAAGCATGTTGTACAAGTTTAATCTTGCTCTAGAGTGATTTAACAGGGGGATTATGCTGATTAACATCTGTACTGTTTATAGCAGAGAAGTTTAAAAAAACATTATTCCCTGAAGATAGGAACTCTATACAATGGCATGAAACTAAAAAAATCCATAAACAAGCTACATTAGAACAGATTATTTTCTTTCACTTTCATCAAGTGAGGAACTAGGGAAAATTGACAAAATTATCAATTCTTCAAGCTTGTGCATTTATTTGTTTGTTTGCTTTAGAGTTAGAATATAAATGAAATCTTGTTAACCTCAGTTTCTTAAGAGGATCAGAATTCATTAATAGTGAGACTATTAAGACATCTAATTATCTTAACCAATGGGGCCATAATGTGAGTTAGCCTATTACTAACAGACTTATATCTCCATATTGATATTAAATTATTGAATTATCAAAAATTAATAAATTAAATTATCAAAATTTTAATATTAAATTATCAAAATTCTGATCAAAATCCTGTTGGCCCAAACACTGACAATCTTTGTTGAATTTTCCCCTCATTTTAGATGATAATTCCACATGGATGCAGATTTTTAGACTCTTATATATACATAATTTATTCTATCATTTTCAGAAAATGAAATTTTTGTATCATGAAAACCTAAAATAGTATGAATATAGTCAATATGATATTGTTATTCTTTCTTAGACCTCTATAATGTGTATTATTTTCATTAACAATATTGTTTATTTGTTTATTCAAAAGCATTTATTAGTGGCTTATTACATGTTAGACGCAAAAAGTATTTAAAAATGAATAGTACTTAGTTCCTGTGTATTATCTTGTTCACAATAATCTTCAGTGAAATTATGAAAAAGAAAAATGAGTCAAAGATAAAATTTTTAGTATGTAAACTTTTATTTGTGGGGAATATTGATATGTCTCTTCTACTTGTAATAAAAAGTCATATTTTGGATATATTTTTTTGAAATTTCTGAGTAATATTATTAGTTTAGCTGAAAACTGACCTAGAAACTCCTTTGTAGGGATACAAACATCTGGTGGTTTTGCAGGACAGACTCCCACCCCAAATTTGGTTCAGATATTAAAGGTGATGATGATAGGCCACACACCAAAAGAATCTGAAAGGAAGTTCACTGCTCACACAAGGGACTCCTAGGGAGATCAGGTCTTGTAAACAGGTAAGAGGCTGCATGGGCAGAACAGAGGGAGTAGGCCAATTGTGGTTGGTAGGTTGGAGATTTGTGAAGTTTAAACTTTCCAGTGGCTTCAGTGGAAAAAGGGAAAAGAGAGGCTGAAGATTAACAAGTCACTGGTCAAACATAAAAAACGTGGTCATCCCATAAAATATATGTGATATCTTGTCATTAGGCTAAATAAAAGTAAGCTCAGTTTTGAAAAAGTAGCATAGCTTTTCAGAAAGAGCACAAGATTTTGAACCAGATTGAAATTCATTCTCTGCTTCAAAGTAGCCATGTGATTTTGACCAAAGTCATTTCATATCTGTTAGATTCAGGATTTTTTCCTTCTATAAAGTGAAATCAATACTTAACCTACATAGCATGGTGAGGTCAGGACAAGTCAAATTTTTGACAGAACTTTAATTTTTAATTAAAACAAATTTATTCTCCTGAAATAAATACTACTGATTAAGATTCTTGATGTCTTTTTCCAGAGAAGATCCTTTTCAGGAACTCAGTGAAGTTACATATTCCATGAGTTGAGCTGTGTGGGCTCCTGGCTGTATGAGTCATGAGACTTCTTGAATGAAACAGATCTCAGTATGGGTGAATGGTGCAAGAGCTTATCACTGTCTCATTACATACTGCAAGGTCAAATCTTTTTAATTATTAGTAAAGGAATTTATCTACAGTAAAGAATTTTAATATTTGGCTTTATAATGAGTTGTAAAGGAACATTTTATATTCTTTTTTGTAAGAGTGTATTACTTCCTCATATCAACTTAAGCATTTAATAAACTTAACTCCTTCAAAGTTAGAAAATATTGTATAGCAGACACAATTGTCTTTGTGGAAAAATTCAAGTGAAACAGTGTTAGTAAAATTAGGACTTTTCTTCATTCCAAAATTTATTTAAATATACTTCTTTTATGTACACTGTTATTAAGGTTATTTTTAGAGTTATTTCAAAGACTTCTTCAAATATCTGTCATACACTAGGATATAAACAGTATGCAACAGTACAGAATCTGAAAAAGCACAAATAGGTCATATCAGGGACACCAAAGTACAAAATGCATATTTATTTTAGCATGTATTCAGGATACATCTATTATAGTTAAGCCATAAATTTCATATTCAAAGTTATTTTTTATTTAACTTTTTATTTTTTTATTAACATATAGCATATTATTAGTCCCAGGGATACAGGTCTGTGAATCCCCAGGTTTACACACTTCACAACACTCACCATAACACATACCTTCCCCAATGTCCATAACCCAACCACCCTCTCCCTACCCCTCTACCCCCAGCAACCCTCAGTTTGTTTTGTGAAATTAAGAGTCTCTTATGGTTTGCCTTCCTCCCAATCCCATCTTGTTTCATTTATTCTTTGCCTACCCCCAAACTCCTCACTATGCCTCTCGGATTCCTCATATCAGGGAGATCACATGATAATTGTCTTTCTCTGATTGACTTATTTCGCTCAGCATAATACCTTCTAGTTCCATCCATGTAGTCACAAATGGCAAGATTTCATTTCTTTTGATGGCTGCATAGTCTTCCATTGTATATATATACCACCTCTTCTTTATCCATTCATCTGTTGATGGTTCATCTAGGTTCTTTCCATAGTTTGGCTATTGTGGACATTGCTGCTATAAACATTTGGGTACATGTGCCCCTTTGGATCACTACATTTGTATCTTTAGGGTAAATACCCAGTACTGCAATTGCTGGGTCTTAGGGTAGCTCTATTTTCAGCTTTTTGAGGAACCTCCATGCTGTTTTCCAGAGTGGCTGCACCAGCTTGCATTCCTACCAACAGTATAGGAGGGTTCCCCTTTTTCTGTATCCTTGCCAACATCTGTCATTTCCTGACCTGTTAATTATATCCATTCTGACTGGTATCTCATTGTGATTTTGATTTGTATTTCCCTGATGCCAAGTGATGTGGAGCACTTTTTCATGTGTCTGTTGGCCATCTGGATGTCTTCTTTGCAGAAATATCTGTTCATGTCCTGTGCCCATTTCTTGATTGGATTCTTTGTTCTTTGTGTGTTGAGTTTGATAAGTTCTTTATAGATTTTGGATACTAGCCCTTTCTCTGATATGTTGTTTGCAAATATCTTCTCCCATTCTGTCAGTTGTCTTTTGGTTTTGTTAACTCTTTCCTTTGCTGTGCAAAGTTTTTGACCCTGATAAAGTCCCAATAGTTCATTTTTGTCCTCGCTTCCCTTGCCTTTGGCAATGTTCCTAGGAAGAAGTTGCTGCAGCTGAGGTCAAAGAGGTTGCTGCCTGTGTTCTCTTCAAGGATTTTGATGGATTCCTGTCTCACATTAAGATCTTTCATCCATTTGGAGTCTATTTTTGTGTGTGGTATAAGAAAATTGTTCAGTTTCATTTTTCTGCATATGGCTGTCCAATTTCCCCCACACCATTTGTTGAAGAGACTGTCTTTTTTCCATTGGACATTCTTTCCTGCTTTGTTGAAGATAAGTTAACCATAGAGTTGAGGGTCAATTTCTTGGCTCTCTATTCTCTTCCATTGATCTATGTGTCTGTTTTGTGCCAGTACCATACTGTCTTGATGATGACAGCTTTGTAATAGAGCTTGAAGTCTGGAATTGTGATGCCATCAACTTAGGCTTTCTTTTTCAACATTCCTCTGGCTATTTGAGGTCTTTTCTGGTTCCACATAAATTTTAGGATTATTTGTTCCCTGTCTTTGAAAAAAATAGATGGGGCTTTGATAGGGATTGCATGGAATGTGTAGGTTGCTTTAGGTAGCGTAGACATTTTGACAATATTTGTTTTTCCAATCCATGAGCATGGAGCAATTTTCCATTTCTTTGTGTCTTCCTCAATTTTTTTCATGAGTACTTTATAATTTTCTGAGTTCAGATTCTTTGCCTCTTTGGTTAGGTTTATTCCTAGGTATCTGATGGTTTTGGGTGCAATTGTAAATGGGATTGACTCCTTAATTTCTCTTTCTTCTGTCTTGCTGTTGGTGTATAGAAATGCAACTGATTTCTGTGCATTGATTTTTATCCTGACACTTTACTGAATTCCTGTATGAGTTCTAGCAGATTTGGAGTGGAATCTTTGGGGTTTTCCACAGAAAGTAACATATCATCTGCAAAGAGTGATAGTTTGTCTTCTTCCTTGCTGATTTGGATGGTTTTAAATTTTTGTTGTTGTTGTTGTCTGATAGCTGAAGCTAGGACTTCTAGTACTATGTTGAATAGCAGTGGTGATAATGGACATCCCTGCCATGTTCCAGACCTTAGTGGAAAAGCTCTCAGTTTTTCTCCATTGAGAATGATAGTCATTGTGGGTTTTTCATAGATGGCTTTGATGATAATGAGATATGTACCCTCTGTCTCTACACTTTGAAGAGTTTTGATCAGGAATGGGTGTTGTACTTTGTCGGATGCTTTTCCAGCATCTATTAAGAGTATCGTATGGTTATTGTTCTTTCTTTTATTAATGTATTGTATCAGATTGATTGATTTACAGATGTTGAACCAACAGTTGAAGCTCAGGAATAATTCCTACTTGGTCGTGGTAAATAATCCTTTTAATGTACTGTTGGATCCTATTGGCTAATATTTTGGTGAGAATTTTCACATCTATGTTCATTAAGGATATTGGTCTGTAATTCTCCTTTTTTGTGGGGTTTTTGCCTGGTTTGGGGATCAAGGTAATGCTGGCCTCATAAAATGCGGAAGTTTTGGAAGTTTTCCTTCCATTTCTATTTTTTGGAACAGTTTGAGGAGAATACTAATTAATTCTTTTTTAAATGTTTGGTAGAATTCCCATGGGAAGCTGTCTGGCCCTGGGCTCTTGTTTGTTGGGAGATTTTTGATGACTGCTTCAATCTCCTTACTGGTTATGGGGCTGTTCAGGTTTTCTATTTCTTGCTGATTCAGTTGTGGTAGTTTATATGTCTAGGAATGCATCCATTTCTTCCAGATTGTCAAATTTGCTTGTGTATAGTTGCTCATAATATGTTCTTAAATTGTTCATATTTCTTTGGTGTAGGTTGTGATCTCTCCTCTTCCATTCATGATTTTATTTATTTGGGCCCTTTCTCTTTTCTTTTTGATAAGTCTGGCCAGGGGTTTATCAATGTTATTAATTCTTTCAAGGAACTAGATCCCAGGTTTTTTTTTATTTGTTCCATTGTTTTTTTGTTTTCTATTTCATTGATTTCTGCTCTGATCTTTATGATTTCTCTTCTCCTGCTGGGTTTAGGCTTTCTTTTTCTCCAGCTTCTTTAGGCAGAGGGTTAGGTTGTGTATTTGAGACCTTTCTTATTTCTTGGGAAAGGCTTGTATTGCTGTATATTTTCTTATCAGGACTACCTTTGCTGTGTCCCTCAGATTTTGAACTGTTGTGTTTTCATTATCATTTGTTTCCATGCATTTTTTTATTCTTTTTTAATTTCCTGGTTAACCCCTTCATTCTTTAAAAGAATGCTCTTTAGCCTACATGTATTCGGGTTCTTTCTAAATTTCCTCTTGTGATTGAGTTCTAGATTCAGAGCATTGTGGTCTGAAAATTTGCAGGGAATGTTCCCAATCTTTTGATACCAGTTGAGACCTGATTTGTGACCCAGGATGTGATCTATTCTGGAGAATGTTCCATGAGCACTAGAGAAGAATGTGTCTTCTGTTGCTTTGGGATGGAATGTTCTGAATATATCTGTGATGTCCATCTGGTCCAGTGTGTCATTTAAGGCCTTTATTTCCTTGTTGACCTTTTGCTTCGTAGATCTGTCCATTTCAGTGAGGGGGTGTTGAAGTCCCCTATTATTATTGTATTATTGTCAATGTGTTTCTTTTATTTTGTTATTAATTGGTTTATATAGTTGGCTGCTCCATGTTAGGGGCATAGATATTTAAAATTGTTAGATCTTCTTGCTGGACACACCCTTTGAGTATAATATAGTGACCTTTCTAATCTCTTATTATAGTCTTTAGCTTAAAATCTAGTTGATCTGGTATAAGGATCGCCACCCCAGCTCTCTTTTGATGTCCAGCATGATAAATTGTTTTCCATTCCCTCACTACAAATCTGGAGGTGTCTTTGGGTCTAAAATAAGTTTCTTATAGATAGCATATTGATGGGTTTTGTTTTTTTTTTTTTTTTCCATTCTGATATGGTATGTCTTTTGATTAGGGCATTTAGCCCATTTATATTCAGGGTAACTATTGAAAGATATGTACTTACTGCCATTGTATTGCCTCTAAGGTGACTCTTACTGTATATTGTCTCTGTTCCTTTTTGGTATACTACATTAAGGCTCTCTCTTTGCTTAGAGGACCCCTTTCTATATTTCCTGTAGAGCTGGTTTGCTGTTTAAAAATTCTCCTAGGGGCGCCTGTGTGGCTCAGTGGGTTAAAGCCTCTGCCTTCAGCTCAGGTCATGATCTTGGGTCCTGGGATCAAGACTCACATCAGGCTCTCTGCTCGGCAGGGAGCCTGCTTCCCCC
The DNA here is from genome assembly GCF_009829155.1 of Mustela erminea. Taxonomy (NCBI): domain Eukaryota; kingdom Metazoa; phylum Chordata; class Mammalia; order Carnivora; family Mustelidae; genus Mustela; species Mustela erminea. The sequence goes on from NC_045625.1 coordinate 40,315,024, forward strand.
TCTCTCTCTGCCTGCCTCTCTTCCTACTTGTGATCTCTCTCCCTCTCTGTCAAATAAATAAAGTATTTAAAAAAAATAAAAATTTTTCTAGTTTTTGTTTGTCCTGGAAGCTTTTGATCTCTCATTCTATTTTCAGTGATAGCCTCACTGGATATAGTATTCTTTTTTTTTTTAAATAAAATTTTTTTTAAAGATTTTATTTATTTATTTGACAGAGAGAGATCACAAGTAGGCAGAGAGGCAGGCAGAGAGAGAGAGAGAGAGGAGGAAGCAGGCTCCCTGCTGAGCAGAGAGCCCGATGAGGGACTCGATCCCAGGACCCTAGATCATGACCTGAGCCGAAGGTAGCGGCTTAACCCACTGAGCCACCCAGGGGCCCTGGATATAGTATTCTTGGCTGCATGTTTTTTTTCATTTAGTTCTCTGAATATATCATTGCCAGTTTTCTGGCCTGCAGGTCCTTGTGGATAAATCTGCAGCCAATCTAAAATTTTTACCATTGTATGTTACAGACTTCTTGTCCTGGGCTACTTTCAGGATTTTCTCGTTGTCTTTAAGACTTGTAAATTTTACTATTAGATGACAGGGTGTGGACCTATTCTTATTGATTTTGAGGGGCGTTCTCTGCACCTCCTGGATTTTGCTTGTTCCCTTTGCCATATTAGGGAAATTCTCTACAGTAATTCTCTCCAATATACCTTCTGCTCCCCTCTCTCTTTCTTCTTCTTCTGGAATCCCAATTATTCTAATATTGTCTCATCTTATGGTATCACTTATCTCTCAAATTCTCCCTTTTTGGTCCAGTAGTTGTTTGTCTCTCTTTTTCTCAGCTTCTTTATTCTCTGTCATTTGGTCTTTTATATCACTAATTCTCTCTTTTGCACATTTATCCCTGCAGTAAGAGCCTCCATTTTTTATTGCACCTTATTAATAGCTTTTTAAATTTCAGCTTGGTTAGATTTTAGTTCTTTTATTTCTCCAGAAAGGGCTTTTATTTCTCCAGACAGGGCTTTTCTAATATTTCCATGCCTTTTTCGAGCCCAGCAGCCACCTTGAGAATCATCATTCTGAACTCTAAATCTGATATATTACCAATGTCCATATTGATTAGTTCCCTAGCCTCTTTGGTACTGCCTCTTGGTTTTTTGTTTGTTTGTTTGTTTTGTTTTTGTTTTTGTTTTTTGGTGAGTTTTTCCATCTTATAATTTTATCCAGATAAGAATATATGAAGGAGAGAATAAGATACTAAAATGGTGGCAAAGACTCCAGGAAAATGTACTTTAACCAAATCAGAAGAGACCCCACATCGTCGGGGGAAGAAAGGGGGTAAAAAGAAGTTTAGTTTAAAAAAAAAGTTAAAAAAAAGAGAAAAAGTAAAGAAAAAAATTAAGAAAATATATATATATTAGACTGGTGAATGGAAAGAGTCACCCACTTAAATTTGGGAGTATTCTGGTCTCTTAGAAGAAACTATCTCTCAAAACTTTAAAGAATGAAAAACTTTTATATATATATTATATATACTTATATATATATTATATATAGTGTATATATATAAAATATGTGTGTATACATATATAATATATATATTATATATAATATATATAAAAGTATATCCTTACCTTCATCTTATTTACCCTTATTTTGTGTATATATATAAAATATGTGTGTATACATATATGTATGTATACTATGACTATAAAGATGAAAATTTTTTTAAAAATTCTAAAAAAGGGGTTCATAAGATAAGTTGGTTGGAAGAATAGAGAAAAGAAAAGTGGAGAGAATTTGCTCAGGCTGGAAACTAGAACAAAGCCCTCTTCTAGATTTAGGGTACATTTTGATCTATTAGAAGAAATTGTATCCTGAATTTTTTGGAAGAAAAATCCCTATGTGTATACAAAAAATAAAGTTAGATATAATGAAGGATAAAATATGCCTATAATAATGAATGTTCAAAAGTATTTTTTTAATGAAAGGTATTAAGATAAACTGTAAAAAACATTACAAGAGGAAAGAGTAAAAGTTAAAAAATTAGCATAAGATAAAATAAGCATAAAGATAAAATAAGCATAAGATAAAATTAGCATAAGATAAAAATAAAATTTAAAAAATTAATTAACTTTGCAAGACTAAAGAATCATTGGGAGAAAGCCATGAATTCCATGCTTTGCTTTCCCTCCTTTGGAATTCTGCTATTCTCCTTGGTAAGTGAACTTGGTCTTAGCTGGACTTCTTGCTGATCATTTAGGGGAGGGGCCTGTTGAAGTGATTCTCAAGTGTCTTTGCCTGAGGCAGAATTGCATCGCCCTTACCAGGGGCCGGGCTAAGTAATCTGCTTGGGTTTGCTTTAGGGAGCTTTTGTTCCCTGAATGCTTTCTGTAGAGTTCTGGAGGATAGGAATGAAAATGGTGGCCTCCCAACATCTGGTCTGGAGGAGCTGAGAGCTCGGGGCCCCACTCAGTGCACCCTCGGAGAAAAGGTCTCAATCACTCCCTTCTCCCTGACCTCCAGCCATTCTCCAAACTCACCCAGCCTCTGTCCAAGTGTCTCTGTCTCTGGCAGAGAGACAGCCCTGCCTGGAGTCTCCAAACCCAGCAGATCCCTGTGCTCTTCCAGGGGGGATCTCCCTGGATCTTGTGGGGTCCATGCTCAAAGATCAGTGGTCTGACTGTGCCACTCATCACAAGTAACCCGGTGCTGAGAGCTCACTCCTCCACTCTGTCTCTGTAGCTGGTTTCCCCACTCTGATACCTGTGAGCTCTGTGACAGTCAGACACCCCCCGAACTTCTGTGACCCCGTGGGACCTGAGACCACGCTGTCCCTGCATGGGTTTTACTCCAGCTTAGCCTCTGGAGCAATGTCCCTCAGTGGAGTAGACTTTTAAAAGTTCTGATTTTTTTGCTCCATTGCTCCGCCACTTACAGGGACCCCGCCACTCCCCCCACGGTCTATTTTACTGCCACTTTGGATTCACTTCTCCGCAGGTCCTACCTTTCAGAAAGTGGTCAATATTCTGTTTCTAGAATTGCTACTCTTCTATTTGATCTCCTATTGGATTTGTAGGTGGTCTGAATGGTTTGATAAATGATCTAGCAAATCTCCTGCTATCTGATGTCATCTCAGCCTGCTACTCTTCCACCATCTTACTGGGGACTCTATTCAAAGTTATTCACAATGTAAAATTAAAGGTGTAAAGTAAAAAGCTTTCTTCCTCTTAATTATTTACTACCAGGACATTGTATAAGCATTTCTTGAAAATATAAAAGGCTCTTTTTAAAAAAATTCTTTTATTGTTTCAGTGTTCCAAGATTCATTGTTTATGCACCACACCCAGTGCTCCATGCAATATGTGCCCTCCTTAATACCCTCCACCAGGCTCACCCAACACCCCACCCCCTCTATTCAAAAACCCTCCATTTGTTTCTCAGAGTCCATAGTCTCTCTTGCTTCATCTTCCCCTCCAATTTACCCCAATTCGCTTTTCCTTTCCTTCTCCTAATATCCTCCATGTTATTCCTTATGCTCCACAAGTAAATGAAACCATATGATAATTGACTCTCTCTGCTTGACTTATTTCACTCAGCATAATCTCCTCTAGTTCCATCCATGTTGATACAAAAGTTGGGTATTCATCCTTTCTGATGGAGGCATAATACTCCATTGTATATATAGACCATATTTCTGTATCCATTCATCTATTGAAGAGCATCTTGGCTCTTTCCACAGTTTAGCAATTGTGGCCATTGCTGGTATAACATTGGGGTACAGATGGCCCATCTTTTCACTACATCTGTATCTTTGGGGTTAATACCAAGTAGTGCAATAGCAGGGTCATAGGGTAGCTCTATGTTTAGTTTCTTAAGGAATTTACACACTGTTATCCAAAGTGGCTGCATGAACTTGCATTCCCACCAACAGTGTAAGAGGGTTCCCCTTTCTCTACATCCTCTCCAACACTTGTTGTTTATTGTCCTGATAATATTGGCCATTCTAATTTGTGTAAGGTGGTATCTCAACATGGTTTTGATTTGAATCTCCCTGATAGCTAATGATGATAAACATTTTTCATGTGCCTGTTAGCCATTTGTATGTCTTCTTTGGAGAAGTGTCTGTTCATGTCTTCTGCCCATTTTTTGACATGATTATCTGTTTTTTGGGTGTTGAGTTAGAGGAGTTCTTTATAGATCTTGGATATCAGCCCTTTGTCTGTAGTGTCATTTGGGAATATCTTCTCCCATTCCTTTGGGTGCCTCTTTGTTTTGTTGACTGTTTCCTTTGCTGTGCAGAAACTTTTGATCTTGATGAAGTTCCAAAAGTTTATTTTTGCTTTTGTTTCCTTTGCCTTTGGAGACATGTCTTGAAAGAAGTTGCTGTGGCATTTGTTGAAGAGGTTACTGCCTATGTTCTCCTCTAGGATTTTGATAGATTTCTGCCTCACGTTGAGGTCTTTCATCCATTTCTAGTTTATCTTTGGGAATGGTGTAAGAGAATTTGAATTCTCTTTGATTTCTTCTTTGCCAATTTGAGTACCTTTTATTTCTTGTTGTTGTCTGATTGCTGTTGCTAGGACTTCTAATAGTATGTTGAACAACAGTAGCAAAAGTGGGCATCCTTGTCATGATCTCAATGGGAAGGCTGTCAACTTCCCATTTCCCAAGAGCTAAAAGGCTCTTAAAGCTTTGTTCTACTAGTTGTCTTTTCTATATTATATAAAAAATCAATTTCAATATGTCAAAGATATTAGTGAGTCAAATATGCATGTAAATTAAATAAAATTGGACAGCTAGTATGTGTAAAGTAATTAATGATGGCTAATATTTGAGCTATAATGACTTTTTAAATGATTGGCATAGTTGCAGTATAATTAGCTGAAATTACTTTAATAAAACCAGTAATTGGTTTTGAAACAAGGGCAGTATATTTAAAAATTCTACATGACATTTTATATATGTACTCTTGTTACATTAAAAATAAGAACTTCCCGAAAAGATCTTGCATATATATATATAGATAGATATCTATCTATATATATATCACACACACACACACACACACACACACACACACATATACATAGATATGCAAACCATCAAGAAAGAATTCTTGAGATACCTCTGGTGCACAGAGACAGGACCACTGGGCAGAAAGCTCTGTACTGGGGTCATCAGGATTGGCTGACCATATACTTTAAAGTTGGGAGGGAGTTAGGGATAGGATAAGTCTCTAAGGGGTTTGAAAGCAAGGTTTCCAGGACCTTGAGGCTCCAGCTGTTGTTAGGAAAAAGTCGTTGACTGCTGTCCAGTAAAACCTTAGTCATGAGACCCTTCAAATGTGTATCAGAGGGTCAGAGGGTCATATGCTTGGAAGGTGATTGCTAACATGTATCTTGGGGGATAGAAACAGGAAGTTTTCAAAGGAATTTTTATATGTTAAAGGAGACTTACAGGATCCTGGAGGTTGGGATAATGTTAAAGTAAGATTGCGTTTTTCCCTTAGCCAAGTATCAACATAGAGGCAGTGGAGTTCCTAGAGGAAAATCACTTTGCCTGTCTGAAGGACTCATCAGTGGGCTATAAGTTGCAAGGAAATGTAAATTTTTTTGCCTTTTTTCTCCACATCAGTCTCTATGTAAGAAGAATTGGATTTTCCTTCAGTATGGGAAGCTTTTACTTTAAACTGGTAATTGTACATTTACTTCTTGAGAAATTTAAATACAAAAGAGAAATATAAATACTTTTTTTTTTTTTGCATGATTTAGTACAAGCAAGTGTCCTATTATTTCCTCACTCTTTGATAATCTAACATTTACTATTTGTATTGTGCAGATGGCAGCAACTAAGGCCCTGGCCATGCTGGCTTTTTGTACATAAATTCAGCCAGACTCAAGGTCAGAGTGGTAGTGAAAGCATAGTAGCCAAGAATACAGTTCTTCCTGCATGAGTGGAAGATAGTTAAACTGATCACCCAAGGGTACTTCTCCTAGCCCTTGCTTATATACCTTATTAAGTATAAAATCATTATAAAATTATTTTAGGTGTGAAAAAAAAAATGTTCAAGAGAGTTAACCTTACTGGTCTCCAGAAATTGGAAGCTTGGGCAGGATTATAGGTCCCAAAGGGAATTGCTGCACCATGTTTACTGAAGTTAGGGAGTTTCTCTGAGAGACACAAGGCTGGACACAGAATGCTGGCAAAGATACTGTTCTTGGAAAGCTCACAGTAGAAACTAAAGAATATGCAAATATATTTTTCCCATACCTCCCAGTAATGAGAGTTTGAGTATTCAAATTAGAGCTCAAAGAAATATGAAACGGAACTAAATTATAAGAGCACAGAATGAGAATACGAAACCCTGAAAGTGGTGATGAGGCCAAATTGAGCCAGGGGAGTAAAATGCTTTAGGAAATAAAGTAAGAGAAAGCAATAACAACCTAAGTCTGTTTTATTTATAAGAAATTCAGTTGGGGTGCCTGACTGGGTCAGTTGGTAGAGCCTGAACCTCTTGATATTGGGGTCATGAGTTCAAGCCCATGTTGGGCCTAGACCTTACTTACTTACTACTACTACTACTACTATTGCCTCTACTACTACTAATAATAATAAAAAAAAAAAAGAAATTGAGTTGAAGTTTTTGTAAATGTTCTTGGGTTCTTCAGTCATAGGAAAGGAATTACATCTTCATTTGTTTGCATGGATATATTTTGCATACTAAAGATGTATGTGGGGACACCTGGGTGGCTCAGTTGGTTAAGCAGCTGCCTTTGGCTCAGGTCATGATCTCAGCGTCCTGGGATCGAGTCCCGCATCGGGCTCCTTGCTCAGCAGGGAGCCTGCTTCTCCCTCTGCCTCTGCCTGCCATTCCGTCTGCCTGTGCTCGCTCTCTCCCTCTCTCTCTGACAAATAAATAAAATCTTTAAAAAAAAAAAAAAAAAGATGTATGTGTGTATCTTTCACAATAAAGTATCTGTCATAATCAAATAGGATAGTGAATGTATAAATATATGAAAGTGAAAACTGCAAGTTACATATGTATAAACACAGTACACACACACACACACACACACATATACATATTTATAAACAAAGGTGTCTAATCCTGATTTATAGTTTCTAATATTAGGATGCAATCCTAAAGTATGCTTTAGTGTATCCAAACTATATATGATGAAAGTATGAAGTATAAAAGGACAAATTGTTAAAAGAAGCATGGATAAAGAAATCACTCTATCAGTTAATCATTTATACAAAAAAAAAAAGAAAGAAAGAAAGAAACATGTGTCTCTAAAAGGAACTCAGAGTAAAATCTTCCAGCCTGGCCATTTTTTGTTTAAGACATTTAGGAGAAAATTTTCACGTTCAAATAGTTGAAAGAATTTATTCATCTTTTGCAAGATAGACAAAGTGAATCTGTCACCTAGATCAGCCTCAAATAGATATTTATACTAGAATCTATCATTAATGTGAGAATATTCAATAAAATATTCCATTTGCTGTTAGCTGAAGATAGATCTTACATTCATATATCCTTTGTTAAAAATGTATATCTTAGAAAATATATATCATATAGCTGCTCAGTAAGCAAAAGTAAACTAATTGGAAATTAAAATATGTATGTTGGTTAGCAAACAAATTTGTGGGGGGTATTAAGTATAACTTTTTCCACTAAAAATTTAATATAGTTATTTTCATGAATTCATTGCCTGTTGGAATATCTGTATTCTGATGGCTATTGATTTATCATGCTCATTTCAGTTTTCTGCCTTTAGTAAAATACAAATTTACTGGTTCTATTAATGTTTATTACAAAATTTATATTTTATATTATAATAACTAATTGGGTCACTCATTCAAAATTATTTACTTATTTATATACATATATTTTTTAAAGATTTTATTTATTTGACAGAGACAGACATAGTGAGAGAGGGAACACAAACAGGGGGAGTGGGAGAGGAAGACGCACTCTTCCCACTGAGCAGGGAGCCCAATGCGGGGCTTGATCCCAGAACCCTGGGATCACGACCCATGCCAAAGACAGACACCCAATGACTGAGCCACCCAGGTTCTCCCAACAATATTTCTTTAGAGTCAAATACATATAGGTACTGTACAATTAACAGAAATATAGATAGTCCCTGCTTCTGCTCTCTTCCTATTTTATCTGGAATAAAACTCAGGAGCTTCCAATTTCTTTAAAATGGCATGTAATTTTCTAATGTCAGATTCATTATTTTTAGGTTAAAAATTTTACTATTTATGCAAATTTATGATTTTTCAGAACATTTGAAAATTAGGAGTGATTATAAAATTGAGACCATGAAAATACAACCAAGAAGCCTCTGAGATATGCTGTACTGAAGGATGTTGATCTCTGGGATTAAGAGACAAAGTTGTTCTATGATTTAATACAATATTGGCAAGGTAAACTAGCTAATAAGATACACTTTATATTTCTCCTAAGCAGTAGGCAAAAGGAGAGCAAAGATTTATTAATATTGTCGAGGAGGAAGACTTTCTTCTGCTATGTGGTCCTTCTAGCTGGATTTAGATTCAAATCTAAACAGGAAAAAACCCTGTTTAATAGGTATACATATGAGGAATCCATATAAATGTGAAATTTCAAACACTGAGGCAAAATGAAGCTTCCTTGAGCCAAGGAAAGGGGCAAGACATGAGGATACAAAGGGGTGAAGGGTCCTTAGGAAGATAGGGAAAGGAGATATATGGAAAAACAAAATTGTTCTATTATGCAGATGATTCCTTTAGTAAAGGGGGCCCCTATTAATAGCTCTCTTCTTGTCGTAGACTGTCTTTATAAATGTAGGCAGTTATGAGAGAGGCAGAGAATTTTATTACTTTTAACTTGAAATAATCTTTGTGCCAAAGTGGCACATTTTGGAATGTCTTGTCCTGCACTCTTTCAGTATCCTCTTTTTTGGTGTGAGATAATATAAAAAACAAAGCAAAACAAAACAAACAAAAAAAACTGAGGGTTTGTTGGAAGAGGTATCTGTGAGAATGAGAAAGTATTTCGTTGAGCAGAGATCACAGAAGATATGAAATAACATTCATTAAGTATTATTGAGTGCTAGGAAATGGTCTAAAATATTTACACATATATATCAATAAATTCTAGAACATCTCTATGATTTAGGTGTTATTATCCTTCCACTTCACCGATATGAAAATTGAGGCACAGAGTGCCTTGTCCAAAATCACACAGGATTCAAGTTAGAGCCAAGACTTAAATCAATGTTCCAGCTATCAAGTTTTTCTCTTCATACAACTCTGTAATAACCCTTAGATTTGAATTTGCTTCTCAGATCCCAGAAGGACTGCCAAGAGAGAATATTCTCAGCATATTGCCTTACAGGCACACAGTCAATAAATAGTTGAATCATGCATCATACAAAAATTAGTCTAGCTGACCTCTAAAGTTCCTTCCAGTCTCAGCATTAGATGATTCTATGAATGTTAAATTAATGTATTTCACTAGGCTGCTGGGCCGAGAGCCAAGTAACACTGAGGAGTTGCAATGTGGAAGAGGTCAGTAAGTGCTTGCTCTGTTGAGAGCAGAATGTGTTTGAGAGGATCCCTCTCCAAGCAGGAAAGTCCAAGGACTGGGACCTGCACCCACAATCATGTACCTGTCAGTGGAACCCATGTAACCAAAGGGTACCATCTACAGCTCTGCTTGTAGTCTCTGCTTCTGAATCTAGTTTTTCAAGCTTACTACCTTAGTGGGTGAACAAAAGAATTTTTCTCTTCCCTTTAGCTAACTAATTTGTCACTATCTCCAGCTCTATGAGAGACTAAATTACTGAAATTTCTAAGTTTAGAATTTATGGCCAGGTCTGCTTATTCTAAAGGGATTTTTGAACAATGCTGGGACCCATTGCTAAATATAAGACATGGATTCATCTTACAGATTTATAGTAGACACCTATATTTGGGTAATAGGACGACATATATCAATATTATTGTGAGAATAATTGTCATTATTTAAAACCATATGTATCTGTATTTCTCTATATATGTGTCTCTTTATATCTAGAGATACAGAGATAGATACATCTGAGGAATATAGACGTTGTAGGCATTCTGAACTTGAAGTACATCTGTGTTCATGAAAAGCCCTCTGTAATGTAGAAAAGTTTGGGTGCTGATTTTATAAGAAAACAATAATAAGAATACTATAAAATAGTAAATATACACTTCTTGAAAATATGAAAAGAATTTTGAATGAATACAACAGTGCCTCTTAGCAACAACCTCTTTAGCAAATAATTCTAGACTTAGATAATACCTTATTGAATTTGGGGCATCTGGATGGCTCAGTCGCTCTTGGTTTTGGCTCAGGTCATGCTCTCAGAGTTCTGAAATGGAGTCCCGTGTTTGGCTCTGCACTCAGCAGGAAGTCTGCTTGAGATTCTCTCTCTCCTTGTCCCTCCCCCTCTGCCCCCCCCCAAATTATTGCACTCTCTCTCACTCTCTAAAGTAAATAAATAAATCTTCAAAAAAAATACCTTATTGAATTTGATAACCAGGATTTAGAATTTTTTAAAAGTAAGTGCTTTTATTAAAAGGTGATGAGTCAAATGAATCTGCTTTAGTCTAGTGATTCTAGTAATTAAATTTAACTATTCCTCCCACCAAAATTCTCGGCGTATGGTTCAAAAACTGCCTTCAGAATCAAACCAGAGAATCAGTAAAGAGCAGCCTGTCCTGGGCAAACAGTAGGAAGAAGTCTACCATTCTTGGTTTTTTGAAATAGTCATGATGTTTCCTAAGTCTGTGTATTTGTTTCTGCTGCTCTCTGCATAGGTCACTTAATCTGGGTCATTCTTGATTGTCTTTCTGAAACTGTGGTGAAGGTCCTATAGGAAGGTCTTCCTGAACTACCAGCAGCGATCATGTGTCCCTTCCTTCTGCCACTGGAACTAGACGTGTTCCTCTGTCATACCACTTAGCATAGGAGATTGCAAGAATTTATTTGCCCACCTGCCCAACTAAACAAGGATATCTTCAAGGATAGAGATCAAATCTTTTGTCTTTGAAGGATAGAAAAATGTTTCATAACTAAATTTAGTTATTGTTCTTTGATGTTAAAATTACAGTCCCTCTGTGTTAATCAGGCTATAGCCAATGTTGTCTCAGAGTAAAATATAAAAGAAAATTATAAAGTTGAGAAGAGTGTACTAAAGGACCTACCTACCTAAGATGATTGGGGAAGCACAAAAATTTCTTTGGCTGTTTATTCTTAACCTTCTGAAATTTTCTTTCTGCTGACGTTTAATTTAAAATGATTCACTTCATATTTCACTGCACAAAAGGATACTTGACCCAGTCTAAAGATATACCCCAGATCTGTGATTATTCCTCATGATGAAAATGTCAGTGTGATTGTGTCTGGTAATGATCAAGTATGTATATTTTATTCTCTCCCCAAAATTATAGATCTGGTATTTTGCTAGCTATCTCCTTAAAACTCCATTTCTTTAAATTGAAAAGCTACAAATTTTTGTTATGTCATTTGAATTATGTTGAATAACTGGTCTGTATGATTTAGTTTTATCTACTGTTTTACCTAATATAGAAAGAGCTTCCTTACGACTGTGTGCTTCAGAGGTAAGCACAGATAAGCTGCTGCTCTTATTATAGTGTAATTCTAAATTGCATGAAGCTCATCAGTGTCTCAGTAATTTCCTTTTTATTAAATCATTATTTGACAAATCTTTCAGATATACTGAATCCATAACCAATAAAGTAATATTTGCTGGTGACTTCATCTTGTTGCTACACTCTCGAGTTACCTTTAAAAACTGCAATTTTTGGAAGGGTCAGTACTGTAATAATGATCCTTGCAAGTCTTTGAGCAGGCACAGACCAGTATTCAAATGTGCTGATGAAAAAACGTCACCTTGTGTGTTTTTCCCCTGAAACTCACTGTAACACACACATCTATTGCTTGCATCACATTCTTCTAGCCCATGTCTGATTTCAGCCTCCATTGTGATGAGAAATGTCATGTAAGTCAGACTCATCATGGGCTGCTATTGCCCAAATTAAGCATGTTGGATCTTTTAGCATTCTACCCTTGCAAAACCAGCTTAATTTAGCCCCAGGAGCACCCATAAATAAAAGTGAGATAGTGGATTGCCCTGGAAGACGATCCTCAAACAGTGGGGGAAAAGCGGTTTTTGGTTAAGGACTCTATCTTCTCTTATTTGAGATAGATCATTCTCTCTCTTCAGGTGTCCAAGTCTGTGCCCATCTCTGGAGTCTTAAGTCATTGCCCTCGATAAACACTCCCTTATTTTGGACTTTTCCCTTTCTCTTCTGATACATCTCATTTTCTCACTCTTGCACCTCAGTCCTTACTTCAGGATCTATTTTAAGGGAACCTAAACTAAGATCATGGCTCCATTGATGCAATACAAGATAGTCTTGTTCAAAATCCACCATTAGGTGGCAATGCTAAGTGATTAGTGGGAGATGACACTCCTTTAATTCTTGCCAAACACTCCTCACTGCTGTGTACTTCACAACTTGGTTAGTTCCATGGCATACATATTGAAACAGAAGTAAAGCCGTTCATGTAGAAAACACTTGGCCCTGCCTGCAAAATTAGGAGCCAAACATTTAAATTCTTCAAGCAAAATAAAAGTGATAACACCTACACTAAAACATATGGATCTGATTTCAGTCCGCTCATGAGGAATCTGTACTTCTAGCCATGAACAAGTGTGTCGGTCTCGAGTTCTTTTCTTAACCCTAGAAAAATTCAGAGACAATTGATATGAGAAATATTTAGTCCTGAAAAGACTTACTAATTGTCTCCAGTCCCAGAAATCTAATTTTGTAAATGTCAGATTCATTATTTATCCTGAATTCATTCTCCTGAGATTGGAGAATCTGAAAGTACATACTTCAAATCCATTTTTGGTACCTCTTAGAAATAGGTTCTATAAACCATGAGTTGGTATAACTAATTTTATCCCTGGGATTCATAAAAAAAAATTAGAAAATCAAGTGACCACATAGAAACCATGAATTCATCTTTTATATAACTGCTATGAAAGATAGGATCTTTCTTATTACTCAGTAGTCCTGATGTGAACATCTACAAGAAAAATTAGAACTTAGTGTGGATAAAAATTTGATCAAGTGTGTTGATAAACTGGCAACTTTTCATTCATAAATGAAGTTTTAGTATACTTTTTCTTTTTTTTTTTTTTTTCTCTTTTTGTATTTCTCTGGCCAAAAACCAACCTCTGTGCTTGGGAGTCAAGATATAATGTGAAGACAGACTTGGGATAAAGGGGAACATAACTTTCTTGCTTTGCTGAGCAAAGGAGGCTGCAGCAGGGTATGGTCTTCAAAACCTGCAAGCCTGCTGGGAGGAAGGGGCTGGGAGTTTCATAGTGAAATACAGGTTCCTAGCGGATTTGGGTAGGAATTGTGTACTTGCTGCCATCCTCCTTAGTTGTTCTCAGGGTGGTACCAGGTTCCTGAAACAAAAGGCTAAGAAGAGAGAAGGGGAGGTTTGTGGAAGAGAGGGGAAAAGGTTACCTTAAAATCAAGCTTCACTGAAGCATTAGTGTAGCCATTTTTATTTTTGTTCAATTTTGTGCTTTTAAGCAGTTTCATTTCCTAACAGGTAGCACAGAAATAAATTTTTACCCTACTGATTGTTTTCTTTAGATTACATGTTTGGTTTAAATGCATACTACTCATGAGACAGAACTGTTTTCTTTGTTTTAATGGTGCTGTTTTTAATGTCATGTTAAACAATTATTGGAATAATAGGTAGTCAGGAGAAGAACAAAAATGTGTTCAAGTTTATCCTTCTATTTCATTAGAAAAACATAAGCTCTGAAGAGTGCGTCTTTGTTTATTCCTCACATTTACATTTAGAAAACCCAGTTTGCTAAGGATATAATGAATTTGAACCTCCCTCATTGGAATTACATTTAGAAAAATCAACAAATGTGTTCCCTCCCTCTGCACCATTTTGCACATGATTGTAATAAAATAGGAAGTGCTGAGAGTGATTCTAAATTCCAATCCAAAGTTTAGAAAGTGTTTGGGGCACGTGGCTGGCTCAGTGGGTGGAACATGTGACTCTCGATTTCTGGGTTGTGAGTTTGAGTCCCATGCTGAGTATAGAGATTACTTTACTTAAATAAAATCTTAAAATAAGTAAATGAAGGAAGGAAGGAAGTTTAGAAAGTGTCTTAAATGTCTTTCATATAAATCAAGTGATGAAATACCAAAATCTAGCCTTATGAGTTTTTTTTCCTGCTAATCCAAGTAGTAATTTCTTTTATCCCTCTTCTATTTTATCAGATTCTTAGGGAATATATAAAATCTAAAGCAACATGGTCTGTCCTACTCTCTTTCATCTAATGACCCTGTTTAGGTTCCTAACATTCTGAGGGAATACAAAATGACTTCTCATGGTGATAGGATTCATGATAACAATATTGGATATGGCTTTTGATGTGTGTGGGGGGAAGCTTTGTAATTTTAAATGAAATCATCAATCCTACGGTAGCAAGACTGAAGAGCAAAGAACACTCATCTTTGTTAATCTTCAGAATATTTTTTCCAGACAGCCAAATGATGTATTTTTACTTTAACTCTGCTTTTATCCTTGTTGTTATAATGGATATAATATATGGGCCAATGGACCTCCATTTTCTACATATGAGAAAAATTTTGTTGCTGATTTAAGCGTACAAAAATGCATCTATGCTATTAGCTTGGTTTCCTTTTTTTTCCCCCCTCTTAAGAGTTTGGTAAGTGAAAGAAGTATAAAGGAGGAGGAAAAAAACTTTCAAAATAAATGTTTCACGCACTGCATGAGTCAGAAAGTAAAACAAGAATATGATAATAGCTTATAAGGAGGGTTTCAGTTGTTTGCCTTAGCTGTTCTTTAGAAATTTCATTTCTCCTCAAAATCTTGGAGTCACCACAGAATTCTTGGCTATGCAGATCATCTGCTAGCTTCCTCATGCCCTTCTCTGATGTGCTTTGGTGTAACCCTATCAGCTGTGGATGCAAAAAAGTAGTAACAATGCTAACAAGTCTCTGTCATCACAATTTAGACCCAAATACAATCATGGCTGTTACCTGTTCTGCTGCTGAATGTTTAAGACCAGGGGTGCTGACATAGGTACTGCTGCCCCCAAGTTGTCCACAGGCATTACAGAGAAATGATCCATATTGTTCTAACTCTTATTGCATTTCTCTCACTCTGTGTTTCTAATACAAGTCCATAAGGACGGGGTCACAGATCCAAGGGGGAATTGATAACATTGTGCTCTATTAGAATCACACTCTGCTTCTGCTCATTCTTGTTGAACCACAGCCGGTACAACATACCTCCTCCCACCACCTTCCTAAGATTTCTCTGGGGTGCTTCTCTGTTAGTTAAGTGAAAGTAAAATGATTTGTTAAATGTGACAATGAAATCCACTGTTCTTCATCCTCTGATCCTCATAGATGGAAAACTTTGTAGTGCTCAGAGTGAACAAAACTTAGACTCAAAATGAGACGTTTTTCTTTTCTTTAATATCTTGTGTCACAGAAGACTGGAATTTAAGTGCATACTCTATGCGCTCGGTGATCATAAAACTGAATCGAATTTCCAGTAGAAAGAAGTCATTCACGTGCTTTAAAGTCTTTGTTCAGCTCTCTCAGGGTCTTACTCAGATTCCACTTCGGCATTTTTCTCAAGTTTTCTCTATGAAATTGTGAATTCCATGTGGGAACGAACTGTATCTTACTCACCACTGAATTCACAAAAGCCTCAGACAGTGCTTGATGCATGGTATATACAAAAGAAATATGAGTTGAGTAAATTTATGGCCATATCATAAAGGAGCCTCTGCTTGTATTTATAATGATCTATAACATGATTTTTCAACCATGGCACTACTCAGACTGGGATAAGGTGATTTTTTGTTGTGAAGGAATAGTAGGATAAAAGATGTATAGTAGCACTCCCGAT
Organism: Mustela erminea; assembly: GCF_009829155.1. Lineage (NCBI taxonomy): Eukaryota > Metazoa > Chordata > Mammalia > Carnivora > Mustelidae > Mustela > Mustela erminea. The sequence continues at coordinate 40,331,042 of NC_045625.1, forward strand.
TTCTACCTAATTGTCAAATGTCCCCTAGGAGACAAATCACCCTTACTTGAAAAACAGCAATGTGTACAAATATCTGCATCAACATCTCTGTTTTTCTACCTATGTATAATCCATGTACACAACCAGAATTCAAAACTATTGTGATTTTTTGCTAGTGTTGGTGTTATCTTACAGTCTTTATAATAAATTTATTCTCTTCCAATAATCTTCAATTTGGAAATTTTCTTAGAAAAGCCTTGATTGGGGCACCTGGGTGGCTCCGTGGGTTAAAGCCTCTGCCTTCGGCTCAGGTCATGATTCCAGGGTCCTGGAATCGAGTCTTGCATCAGGCTCTCCACTTGGCAGGGAGCCTGCTTCCTTTCCTCTCTCTCTGCCTGCCTCTCTGCCTTCCTCTCTGCCTATTTGTGATCTCTGTGAAATAAGTAAATAAATAAAATTTTAAAAAAAAAGTCATCTTAAAAAAAAAAGAAGAAGAAGAAGAAAAGAAAGAAAAGCCCTGATGAAAACAAATAGAATTGCATTCCTGTGTGGTATTCCAGGTCATAAATTACTATATTTTGGAAAGAACTCATTAGATTTCTTGGAATAATAGAATTAGAATTATTCTATCACCAATTATAAAATAGTAATGTAAGCAGGAGAGACTATTTTGTACACCTACATAGTCTGTAGTACAATCAATTAATCTGTTCAATAATCAGATTATGTCCCTATTAATCATTAAAATATTTAGTCTATATTGGATTCTGCCCCTGTCAGTCTTTAAATGAAAACTCTTTATTATAGACCACCATCGCAAAAATTTCCCTAAAATATGTAATTTTTAAATGGAGTGATTTCCTATATAGTATAATTTTAAGCTTAGAACAGCATGTAGTAAGGAAAAAACATTGGAAGATTAACAACTTGGATTACGATTCTTGCTCTTTCACTAGTTTTAAATGTAAACAATTAAACATTGGACCTCAACTCTGTTACAAGTAAAATGCAATGATGAAATGATTTACAAAGTACCTTTCATTTTGAATGCTTAAATTACATGAGCTGTAGAGTTCCATTTTTGAAGAGCTCTGTAGATTCCCTTCTAGCAACGTAAGCAAAACTGGTGAAAAGAGTTTAAATCATGGAAAATATAGCTAAGAAGCGCCCCCCCCCCAGCCCCCACCCCCAACCCTGGAATTCAGAACATACCTTAAACACTGTGTTGGAAAACTACCCCATAAAGGAGATGGAATTTAAATGAATGAGAGTATGGAGCAATTTATGTACAGAGTATTTAAAAAAAAAAAACAAAAGAGCCATCGGATGGCAGATAGTAGAACCTAACATCGAGTTCAAGATAATGAAGGAGAGTTTTGCTAAAACCACTACTATCATTCCAGGTGACTGTGTGCATTCCAAAGGCCACATCCACCAAAGAGCAACGTCAGAGCCTCACACTGTTAGGGGTGGTAGTGGATAGACTTCACTGAAATAGTTCAGCCTGTCCAAAAAGAGTAAACAACAGTAAGCTCTAAATGGACTGAAATATTCGGTTTTGATAGAAAATTACAAGATAGGCAATAAGAAAGGGAAGTGTAATACATACACAGGAAAAATTACAGGTACCAGGAACTGCCTGAGAGAGGGTCCAGATGTCAGATTTAACAAAGACTTCAAAGGAACTGCCACAAATACATTCAAAGAACTAAAGGAAACTATCCTGAAGGAAGTTAAGAAGGGAATGATCATCCCTGAACTTTAAGACTATCAGAAAGAGAAATTCTAAAACCCAGAAGGAAATACTTGTTGAAAAGAACAATAATTGAAATGAAAAATTCACTAGAGGAATTCAGTAGTTCTGAACTGACAGAAGAATTAACTACGAAGACTGATTGCTAAAGATTATGCAGCCTGAAGAACAAAGAAGAAAAAAAAGAATCAAGACAAATGAACAGTGTGAGGGAAATGTGGAACACTATTAAGTGCACCAAAGTAGTTGCACAGTTAGTAATAATGTATCAGTATTGGCCCATCAGTTTGAATTACATTGTAACAAATGTATTACACCAGTGTCGGATTTTAATAATGGGAAAGGTGTGGGATGAAGAAGACTAAGGGAGCACTTTGTACTTACTTTTTTTTTTTTTTAATACATTTTATTTGTTAGAGAGAGCAAGAGCAGGGCAAGTGGCAAGCAGAGGGAGAGGGAGGAGCAGACTCTCCACTGAGCAGGGAGCCCTGTGCAAGGCTCAATATGGGGACGCTGAGATCATGACCTAAGCCAAAAGCAGATGATTAACCGACTGAGCCACCCAGGCGCCCCCACATTCTACTTTTTGTTCATTTTTTCTATAAACGTAAAACTGCAGAAAACAAAGCCTATTACTTTTTTTAAAAATTATATTATTCAGGGGTGCCTGGGTGGCTCAATTAGTTAAACTTCCCGCACTAGATCTCAGCTTAGGTTTTGATCCCAGGATCATGAATTGAAGCCTGGCACTGGGCTTAGAGCAGGATGTGGAGCCAATTTAAAAAAATGACCTTATTCAAACAGGCTAAGCTACCTTCAACCCGAAATGTGGGACTGACTTGCGGTCCTGTGAAAAATTTGATCAATGTCAAGTCAAGCACACAGACACCCTGGGAGAAAAGAGGAGTTACTTAAAATGTTATTACTTTTGAAAGTAAATAAATTTAAATCCTTTTAAACTGGTATGCAGAGTTTTTAAGAAAGGAATATTAGAAATCACTAAATTCAATTTAATTTTTGAGCTTATTTTAAGCCCATCTGTCATGCTTTTATTTGCATTCAGAGAGACTCCGCACGCTAATGTAAAGACGGGCAGCTGCACTTGCACAACCGCGGCACAATGCCGATCGGCTGGGTTCTGCTAATATAGCTTAACATATATAATCAAGTCCGCAGATATTTCCCATTGTAGAGACATCTGATTTAGATCCAAATATAGATTTAAATGTGTTCCTGGTAATGCTGTTTAAAATACTGAAAAGTGAACATAAATAGATCCTACATTTCAAGTAACTATTTTCTTTCCAAGTAGAGATGATTCCATGCCTGCTCAACTGTTTAGAAAGCAGAGAAATGATAAAGAATCTATTGACAGTCTCTGTAAATTTTTCATGGAAGGAAACATCGCTCTAGGGCTAAGTAAAAAGATTTCCAAAATTCTGAGTCCATAGCTCTTTTTTTTTTTTCCTTAAAGCAAGTAGCAAAATTTGTTCCTCAACAATTAAAAATGAGACGTGCAGCTAAACTGCTCTATGCTTACTTTAAGGTGAAAGTCTATCACAATATTTGAAAATAGAGAAAAAATATCTTTAATATATCTGAAAAACACTTTTGATGTGAAAATTGTACAGCGTCAGAAATATATCATGAAAGCCATGTTTGTAACTACATGGAATTGCAGTAAAAATCAATATTTAAGGGAACTAGCATTTTAAATCTATACCACTATTTTGTTTTCTATTTGACAATATAATTGGTCTTCAGTTCCACTATTTTTTCACTTTCTTCCTCCATCCACTTACCTTCCATAGCACGTTCAATGATCCACATTTTTTATTCCTGGCCTAATGATTTCAGAAACATGAATATGAACAGTATGAATACAGAACAATATGAAGTTCTGTATTCTTTGCATTTAGTGAATTCTACCTGTATCGACTATCATCTATGGGGAAGGAGAGGAGGGGGCTGGGAGGGAAAGGGGGAAGGAAAGAGGAAGATGGAGAGATTCACCTCATAAGGAATCACTGATTATATTGTGATGCAAAGATCTTTATTTCTACACACCTTTCTAGGATGGTGGTTAAGAATTCATCTTGCTCTCAACACCCTTACCACGAAGCATTTTGAGTATTGTTTCTACAACAGCAGTATTCTCTACAATAGTGGAACCACATTAGGTACGGTTATGGTAGTAAATATCCTGTAAAAGAAGTTTTATCTGCTTATAAAAAGGTTTAAACTCAGGGCGCCTGGGTGGCTCAGTGGGTTAAAGCCTCTGCCTTCCGCTCGGGTCATGATCCCAGGGTCCTGGGATTGAGCCCCCCATTGGGCTCTCTGGGCAGTGGGGAGCCTGCTTCCCTTCCTCTCTCTCTGCCTGCCTCTCTGCCTGCTTGTGATCTCTGTCTGTCAAAAAAACAAATACAATCTTAAAAAAAAAAAAAAGGTTTAAACAGAAATACATCTCTGAAAAGACAATGCTGTGTGTTAGAGTCCTGGTCAGTGTATTTCAGACTGGCTTGTCACCCCTTACCACTCTCCCATAAAATATAGACAACATTCCTCTCTATGTGCTATTCCTTGGGAAGTTATTTTCCCATATTTTCATGAATGCTCAAAGACATGAACATTGGAAGTTTGTTATTAAGTTCACAGTTTTATTTGTGGTTATTATTGATAAAGACATTAAAAGTGTTATTTTGAGAAGATACAATTCAGCAAATGATATGGAAACATATAAACTAGATTACATGGGCCGATTAGCCTTTAATGAAGGCTAGCTTAACTGAATACGTTGTAATAACATTTCCTGATAGCCACATTTTGTAGTGTTAGGGAAAGGGAGCAGCAATGAAAACAGCAAAACAGCCGATTCAAAGACACAGTAACCTTAGGAATATTTCTTCTATGGAAAAAAAAAATTGGTCTTCTAGGCTGATTTCAACATCTTTTCTCTCCTCTTTTCAAAGTTGTGTGATTAGGATCATGAACTGGGATTTTTTTTTTAAGATTTTGTTTATTTATTTGACAGACAGAGATGACAAGTAGGCAGAGAGGCAGGCAGAGAGAGAGCAGAAAGCAGGCTTCCTGCTGAGCAGAGAGCCCGATGCGGGGCTTGATCCCAGGACCCTGGGATCATGACCTGGGCCAAAGGCAGAGGCTTTAACCCACTGAGCCACCCAGGCGCCCAGTGAACTGGGATTTTAAATGTGATGCTACACATCTCATTTCTAATTTATCATCCTCAGTATTTATGATCACTTGCCTAATTTGATCTCATCCAGATAATAATCCTCCCCATTCAGAAAATCCAAAGCAAATCATTCTCATTCAGATAATTTTTTTCTCATTTAATTAAAAGATTATTTTCTGTTTTGAATTTACATATGGAATGAAAACACTGACAATACAAACCCAATTGTGTGAAAAATGAAAATAATCTGAGATCATACAGAGACTTTAAGAAGAGGTATTAGAGTCAGATTTATCTGAGGTTTCAATCTCTGTTTTCCTATTTGTCCACAAGGAAAACTGAGAACAGTTACTTCACATCTCCCATTCATGAGTTTCTTAATTTAAACTGTGTGAATGATACCTACATTATGTTTTTGTTACCATTCAGTAAATATTTATTGAGAGTCTATTATATGCCTAGTATAGTTCCAACTAAAGGAGCATATAAAAACAAATAAATGCAGTTCTCAAAGAACTTCCAGTCTTTCAGAGGGCTGCGGAGGGAGGCCTGGGTGGCTCATTCTGTTAAGCGTCTGCCTTCAGCTCAGGTCATGATCTCGGGGTCCTGGCATGGAGCCCCATGTCAGGCTTCTTGCTCAGCAGGGAGTCTATTTCTCCCTCCCTCTGCCTCTGTCCCGTCTATCCCCATTCATCCTCTCTCTCTCTCTCTCTCTCTCTCTCTCAAATAAGTAAATAAAATCTTAAAAAAGAAAGAAAGAAAGAAAGAAACTTAGTCCACATTCCAAAACAAAGGTAGGAGAAGGAGGGAGTGTGAAAGGGAAGGGTTGCATACTATGACCGAGAAACAAGGTTCAAAGTATGGAACACCCCACCTTCTCCCACAAATACCCCTTTAAATATTACCAAGTGGAAAGAAAGAAAATAGTGAACTTGTGCAAGATCAGAAAACATGCAGGTATGGGAAATCATTCCCAACATAAGGCTCCCATGAATAGGTGTGCGACAGTTACATCTCTGAGGAAGAGAGTCTCGAGATGATTGGTTTTAATAAATGGAAACTTCAGACTGTTTTACAATGAAATGTCGTCATTTTTGTGTGTTGAGCTCCTTCATTTAGGCCAGTCTTTTGGATCATTACAGTCATGCTGGGAAAAGTGCAGTGAGATTGCAGGGACTTGATTCATTTAACATTTTTATGGATTACTCCAACAATTCTGGATCATTTCACTTGTAAAGAGATGTAAACAGATTTGTTTTTAGGAGAACCTAGCAAAAGGATTTTGATGTAGATGAGTAATTATCTTTTAAAGCCTGAAAGCAAAGTAAGAGATGTCAAAGGAGAAAACCTGCTGTTACTTAGATCCCCACCTTAGGTTTGAAAAGCCAAATGTGTTATTGATGGTTAGTATAGAAAAGGACAAAAAGATCAAGTTGATAACTCACTGTTGGAAGCCCAGACTTTGTAAATGGCTCTTTAATTTTTTTCATGCTTAAAAAAAATGTTTTTTGGCAGTTTGGACCAACTGTCAAACACAAAAAATTATGAAAATTATTTTTTACTCCAATTTTAAACAAGTAGATCTAAATCTGTTTTAAGCCATGTCACAGATATTATCTAGCAAATCTAAAAAATTAGTTCTAATAAAAAAGATGAATTAGTTATAGTTTAAACAAAATGTGGTTATATGCTAGCATGTCTATTTACATATTTGTGTGTGGGTGTGTTTTTATCTGTGTATGTTTATGTATTACCTCCCCCTAAGCCAGGCTGGGATCTCAGGATTGTGTATGGAATGCACTCCGCTCAATCACCTCTCAGCAGGGGACTGATGGTTTGCTTAGGTAACACTGTAATGTTTTAGCAAGAATTTTGAAACAGTTTTCCTTGTTAAACCTCTAAATGTCGTCAGTTTTTGTTGTCATGGTGCTAGTGGCATTTTTGTTCTTTGGCACAGATACATAGGCAACTTATTTAGTGGCTATTTCCCTTCAGATAATTTGCTTTTTGTTCGATTGTTTTCATTTTCCTTCTTGGATGGCTCCTGTACAACCTTTGAAATGAAGTGTTTTAGAATCCATCCTCTGTGATGACCATGTTTTTTTGAAAATTAGTAGGAGTTTTAATGAACCCTCACGCCTTTCCCTTCTCCCTCCCACCAAAAAGCTCAGCTACAAATAGAGCACACATTTTTTCCTTTGATAGCTCCATACATATCTTATCTACATCATTCTTTTGTTGGATTACTTTGGACAAAATTAGTTTTATAATTGAAATTTATGTTGTAGACTTTTTTTTTTTTTTAATTTCTGCTTTTCTCTGATGGGCAGAGTCAAATAAAAAGACTCCATCTGTGAATCCCTCATGGAGTTACAGAACAGAGAAGAGTTTTAAGTCTGGGAAATAGTGGCAAAAGCTACAATGATTCTGCTTTTATGAAGGAATTCTTCCCTTAGTTGCTGCTAGTATAATAGAAAGTGACTTTTTTTTTTTCTTTTTCTTTTTCTTTTTTGGAATAGGAGTCTCTTCTCTTGAAAATCTTTTTTGAGGAATTTGGCCTCTATCATTAGTTTCTGGCTCTTCGATTACTTTCAGGCACTCAAGTAAAAGAGATTTCCAGCATCAACATAGACAAAAATGAAACATTCTGAAATTGGAGTTTTTAGACATGAAATGTGAAAGCTGAGAATCCCTCTAAAGGGAAAAGTGAATAAAAAGGAGAATGAGCAAAGAAGACATTCCATTAAATTTACTTTATTTGTAACCAGATCATTTGATTTTAATTTGTGTGTTTTATGAGAAATTAGCTTTTGTGGTTGGAGCTATGAGAACATACACAAGATGTAGTTAAAATTGCCATCCTCTTTGCGTGCCAACTTCTTTCCAAATCCATTTGGGCAAATATATATCTGTCTTATTCCTTAAGAAATATAGAGCATTAGGCTTTATATTTTCTGAGAGAGATAAGCTCTTTGGCCCATCAACTATGATGACACAGTACTCTCTTCATCATATGTGACCTAAAATATTTTCCTTATCCTTTTTTAGAATTTTATTTTGTCTACAGGAGATAATATACACATGGCAGCTATTTTAGGTATAACCGTAGCTTAGTGTTTCCTATTGCTGGAAATTTTAATTAGTCAGTAATTAAAGCTGTGTAGTCAATGAAAAAAATTCTAGGTTGTAAGCCCAGAGTGAGCCCAGTCATATTCATCAGGGGCTGGAGAGTGAGCAGAAATTACTGTCTAAGAAGGCCAAAGGAGCTATTCTATCCTCAGGAAACTCAAGGTTTCAGAGCACCTATGGTTTATCTGTGGGCCTGACAGCATTGGACATCTATAAAAAATGTATTTTCATGGATCTTGGATTAGAAATAACTCTTGGTCCTGACTGAAATTATTTTCACGTTGGCATAATTGTTACCAAAGAAAATTGTGAATGTGGAGAAATTGTCGTGAAATTTTCCTTATTTCAAGGATGAAGAAGATCTTACAAAACCCCATGATTACCCAGGGATATCTGTGGCTTTGCCCCTATTTGGTCCTTACCTTCTTTCACAATCAGTCATTTTAATTTTCTTTCCCATGAGCACTGTCCTCACTGATGTCTAGTTGCATCACATTCTTGTTAGGTATTTCATGTCAAGATTTCAATGCAAAGAGATAGGGCTGGTAAAAGAAAATGAGAAGAAATGTTTGCTTGGTAAGGCTTTACCTGCCTTTCATATTTTGTCAGATAAGTAACTGCCTAATGTGCCTCCAGTTTGTCTAGAGAATGTATCTAATTCTATACTTGCATCAGTAATAGATGCACACTATTTAAAAAAAAAAAAAATCAACCAGGCTATTACTCTACTGCTGATAGATCTCTATTGTCCTCTCCCAGAACAAAAACATTGCCGCTGCCAGCCTACCTTTTAACAGGTAGAGGGCTCCCTCCTGTGGGCAAGTAGCTGAAACAGTTTCCATGGCAACAGACAAATCCAAACCCTGACATGGAACAATGACAGAAACCCCAAATTGATAGTAGAAGAAAGAAAGAGAAAGAAAGAAAGAAAGAAAGAAAGAAAGAAAGAAAGAAAGAAAGAAAGAAAGGAGGAAAGGAAGGAAGAAAATTAGTTAATGGAAAAGAATCTGGGAAAGTGAAAAGTAAATCTGGAAAAGATGGTTGATAGAAACTTGAAAAAAAATTCAACAGAAAAATTGCTAAAAGGTAGGAAGGAACAGGACAAGTGTGTGACATTTAGATAATGGAAAGGGGAAGGGAAAGGTAAGATAACATGCTGACACAAGTGTGAACTGAGATTCTTAATCATGATACACTCAGTCATCCAAACACATGTTGGTAAATATTTAGAAATGGGAAAAAACTGATTGTTAGCACAATGAATCCATTAAATATTTAAATGTGAAGAGATGGTTTTAAGGAATCAGTAGTTAATTTTTTGGTACATGAATTAGTTCTTTTCTAGACATCTGTCTTAGGATGGGTTCCCAAGAATTCAGAAACGGGAGCAGACGTTTATATGTTAATATATTGTTGGAGATGACAGTGCTTGAGAAGCAAGTGTGAGGAAAATAGGAGGGAATAAGGGAGGAAAGGAGGAAGATTCAGGTGAGTAACTGGCCACTTACTAAAAGCTCAGTCTCTCAGGACTTCGAACAGGTCACATAAAATAGGGACTACAGATCAGAGATTCCGGAGGAGGAAAGGGAAGAAATTTATTCACCATTTACCCACCTCTCATCATTGATTCACCTTGAGGACAATCACTGCAGGACCAAATGTTGTGTTTATGGCCATAAAAGTAAAACTGCATTGGCTTATCTCTGTGACTGGGGAAGTCCTGGAGTGAGAAACAAGGCATATCACTCAGGGCAAGGGCTAAAGCGATCTGGTCTTTGCTGAGTTTGTAGCCTCAGTCATTGGCTGGATTAAGGTCAAACTGATTTGGTAACCAAAGTAAAAGGGAAGAAACGGTTGGCCAGGGGTGCTGAACATAGGTATGGATGTTGTGATATGAAGTGAGATATTAGAGGTATCCTATATAATACTCAATTGTATTTAACAAATAGGCAGTAAAATATATGAACCTGGGGAGATAGCACAGATAGATAAATCCAAGAAGTAGCCCCAAAGTGAAGAATCTGTCAAATGTGACTACATAAGCATTAATCATTTCTCTGTGGTTAATACGAAGTCAGAAAGCAAAAGGGAGTGAGAAAAATATTTTGAACAGGCACAAGGTTTTAATTACCTTTATCAATCTCCAAATAGATCATATGAATGAACTAAACATGGAAAACATCCCCCAACAGCAAAAAAAATATGTAAAAGAAATACAAATTGAAAATTAACATGAGAAAGAGCTTCTGCATACTTTCCTAGTGCATGTGTGGTGTCACTAGTCTTAACATTTGAACCAAACATCATGAATCACTTAAAAATTAGAATTTAGCTAAGAAAACTATGTGCTTTCATACTTTATAAAGCATTACATAAACAAATGTAAGCATATGGGAAAAATGATAAAAATCCATAACTCTTTCTGTACTATATTTAAATAATTGCACGAGTGTCTTAATTGTGTGTGTGTGTGTGTGTGTGTGTGTATTTTGGTTTTGGTCACTGAATTCTCATAAAGACTTTTAGTTGTGATCCTCAGAGATTTGAGTTTAACTTTGCTAAATAATGGAATTTTACACTGCATTTCATTTTTCTCTTTGTTTCAAACTAAAATGTAAGTAATTTGATCAAGACCATATTTTAAATTTGTATCCAGAGTGAAATGCAGTCCAATTCAGTATCTATTGAGTATATGGTGTGTTTTTGGTTTAAAATATTTTAGAAAACATGGCTGCCAAGAATTCTATTTTAATTTTGGCCTTTTTACTAGCCAGGATACTAGCTAACAAATTATTCCTCTCTCTGCACTTCAGTTTCCTCCATCTATAAACAGATATAATGATACTACTGATCTCAAGACCCAGCAGAAAGCAAATACTATGAATATTGATATCTATGCTTTTCGGGAATATATAAGTATAGTGTATATACTTTAACCCTAACACATAAAAGATGCTCAATAAAGAATAACTTTATTATTTATTCTGCTTTTCTGATTTGGGAATGAACTCTCTACCACCTGCATCACAACTCTTTTATTGGAAAACAGTATAGGGCTACCTAGAGTTTCTCTTCTTGGAGTATCTTTAAAAACTCGATTTTATAAAACCTTACCTCTATCTCAGATACTGAGTTGCTATGACAGATACCACATAGTATCTCAGTTAAAAACTACTGTAATATTTAATAAGTGTTTTATAGTAAGATAAATTAGCTCCTTTACTTCTCCCCTCAAGATGTACCCTTGTCATAATTGAAAATTGAATAGTGTCCCTTATAATATATTTCCTAAAATTTGGTCATCAGCTTTAAATAGACCAGTCATCACCCACTCATATTATTTATATAGTGGGAATACAGGACACAATGGAGCCATTGAGGCTGTAGAGCTATATACTCCTTATAAATACAGAGTTATCCTAGCATGTTGGGTTGGCAGAACAAAATCACCATATAGAGGATTCAAATGTGGTCATTTCTTCATTTTATTGCTTTGGATGTCTTTAGGAGAAAGAAATACTCCTAGAGTAAGAGTCAGAGTATCAGAAATATGAAGAGATGATCTTGAATGCATCATGGTGTATGATTCAGATATTCCTGCCTTTCTACTTTCTCTAAGAATTTGTGGAGCCCTGTGAAATAGAAATACCAGTCATTTCAAAAGTAGAAGGAGGATATGCTTCCCTACTGTGACTTGCCAATACGACAGCACAGACACTCAGAATTAAATAGAGATGTAGGAATATACAGGAAATATAGATATAAGAATATATGCAGTTTTTATATGCAAGACTTAGTGGAGCATATTCACATAATCAGTAAAAGGCACTGAAGATTATTTTGTGCCTTGAACAATGCAGCATATTTTGGATTTAGAAGAAATGTCAGTGCACTAACTTGGGTAGTTCATCCATAATTGGGAACAGAATAAATAACATGCAAGAGGAAGCTTGCCAGAAATTGTGAGGGTTAATGTATATAGGCCTAGGAGAGAGAGGTGAGAGGTCTCTCCACTTAGTAGTAAAGAGATTCCCCTACTATGATTTTCTGAGGCAATGTTCTTGATACTCCATGGGTGGGACCAGCATAGGAAAGGACAATTGTTTTCACCACTTTTCCAGGTTCACTTGACTGGTCTATTAACTAAACTGTCATATGACAGATTAATGGAAGAAAAATTTAACTTCATAAAAACAGGAACCTGACAAAAACATGAGACACTCTTTGACCTTCAGGCGATCGAGTTTTATACACTATCCTGAGCTAAGGATAAGGGGGTATTGGAGAAAGACAAATCATAGGGAGATTAGAAAAACAAATTTTTGGCCAAAAGATGTCTGCCCTGCCATATATATAGGTCTTCTTCTGTGAAAAAGTTGATTTTGATCGTAGCTCTCTTCCTGATACAGGCCCCCTATCTAAATCCTTTTAGGTAGATAAGAGGTAGATAAAAAGCTTCTTGAATCTTTTAAACCTTAATTGACTTCAGGTCAGAGTAATCCATATGCCAAAATGGCCCATTTTGGGGACAGCCTGCTTGATTCTCACCACCAGCAATGTATGTTTTTCTTACTGTGTCACTACTGAATTTGAAGTTTGGAGTGCTCCATTAAATGTTACTAAATTGCTTTTAGAAAAATCATGAATGTTCTCATTTTCAGGCGGCTTACCTTTCTCCTTTCCTTAAATATCACCATAAAATTCTTTTTGAATTAATACACATGAAATTAGGTAAATATCAGGGATGGAAAAAATGAGAGGTCCTTCTCTTCTATGTATATAAATCAAGACTTACTATTTTGGTGACAAAATTAAATTACCAAACAGATTTTTAAACTTGCTAAGAAGGATTCATTCTGTCCTCCAGAAAAAAAAGAAAAAGAAAGAAAAGAGAGAGACAAAAAAAAAGTTGGATCTGAAACCCAAATTGTTTATGGCCTAAACTATACCACTTGGATGTGGTCATTCTTTCTTCTTCTAAGCCTTACTTTGTGAGTCAGAACAATTAGTCAATGAATTGTTACCAGAGTTTGAGTTCCTGATGGAATGTAATGAGTCAAACTGTATCATGGAGGTATTGACCAAATGCTCAGAGAGCACAATACGATGTCCAATATCTTGGTCTCATTTATCAAAGACATTTACTTAAAGGCTACAGAGTCACTTTATCTAAGAAAAGCCCTTTAAAATGTGCTGCTGCTTTTTCTCTCATGGTGAGAGATACATTGTTCAAAGGAGATGAATTTCAAAATACAATCACTTGCTGAAATACCCATTGTTTAGTATCAGAATGACAAGGTTTTATTAATGGTCTCATTTAGAAAATTATTTAATACATGCTGCCTATTTCTACATTAGCACCAAAGAAGCATATCTTCTTAGGTTTCAGAGCAGAAGCATAAAATGACTTCAGTGGAGTGATGAATAGCATTTCTTTACATAACACATTAAAAGGAGTTCTACCTCTTACAGATGTAATAAAGGGAAGGATAGATTCGTGAAATAAGAGTAGGACTATGTGGCCATAGGAGTGAGGGTTCTCCAGAGAAATAGAAAGATGTGAGATAAATATTTAAATAAAGATTCAGAAGTATTAAGCAATTAGCTCACATGATTGTGGAGGTTGACAAGTCTAAAATCTGCAGGGTAGGCTGGCAGGCTGGGGACCCGGGAAGACCTGAAGTTGTAGCTTGGAGTATCAAGGCAGTCTCTGAGTAGAACTCCCTCTTCCTCAAAGAGGCCAGTCTTTTTGAAGGCTTTCCACTGAATGCATGAGGCCCACCAGCAATATGGATGGTGAGCTGCTTTAATTCCAAGTGGACCGATTTAAATGTCATTCCCATTTTAAAAATACCTTCATAGCGATATCCAGACATGTTTGACCAAATAACCAAGTACAGTGGTGTAGCCAAGTTAGCATGTAAAATTTACCATCTCAATGGCCTTTAGATGTAACAGAAAGACTCCTATTCTGTTAATTATGACCAGCCGATGGACAGCAAGAAACTCTGATAATTTTTTAAAGATATTTCTTTCCACAAAATTCAAAACTATTTCTTTCATGAGGATAATTCTTTCAAGTCCAGAATTATGATTCAAACATAGTTTGGTCTTTGTCACCCCTACATTAAAAGTGAATATTTAACCAATCATAGTTTCATCAAATTTAATAAAATATTGCTTACGCAGAAAAGTCAAAATATTAGAACTATACCATTGAAGAGACATTGTATAGACATTGTAGGTTTGGGTACTTTCAGTGTTGTAAAATATTTTAACATGCATGTTCTCCTAGTAATTGTGTTATTTCCTAGTGAGAGATACACAGCAGAGTTCCTCAAAGAATATCCCATTAACCTCTACTTTGGAAAGGTGTTAATAGGAGTGAAAAAAAAAGTCCTATTGCCAAATAAGTTTGGAAAACATTGATTAAACGCTATAGCCTCTTCTACTGCTTTACTCCTCTAGACAACATTAATGTGCACTGTGAATTTTTTTTATAAAACAGGGCTATGGTATCTTACACTGATTTGACTACTAAACATTACTTCATTTTGAAATATCTTTGTGAATCAGTGGAGCAAGAATCTATTTTGAAAAATTCTTCCCACTTTAAAATGTATTTTCTTTTCCAAATCTGTTTTGTGTACTTTCAGGCATCTGCATACCCAAATACATTTTAGGGTCATTTTTTTCTTCAAGAGAGTAGATTTCAGTTTTGATTGAGATTGCATGCAGTTAATTTATAAATTTGGTGAAATTGGCAACTTAACAATATTGAGGGTTTTGTTTCATGAATGTATCTCTCCAGCTATTTAAGTATTTTAAAAAGTCAGCCATGTATAGTAGTCCTCAATAGACAAAATTTGCATATTTTATTCTGTCAAATTTATTTACTCATATAAAATTTATTTTGCTGCCTGCAATTGATATTCTAAGAATTTTATTTTCCTTTTGTTTGTTACTAATATACAGAAATTCACTTGACCTTAGATATTGACTTTGTATCGTGCCACGTTACAGAACTCCTTATTAATTCTACCAGTATGGACCACTGCTACTCGTGATTTTCATTAGAATTAAAATGCTTTTTGTAGATTCCTTAGGACCTTAGAGTAGACAATTGGGTTGTCTGTGATTAAAAGCAATTTTACTTTCCTATTTTCCTTTCTTTTTCTTCTTACTTTCCAATTTTCTACCTGTACAGACACAGAGGTATGCCTACGCCAGTTTATATATATAAATGATGAATTTCTCTCGTGGGCATAGGTAGACTCTTCCTATGATTGAAGGACATGGAGGGTTCAGATGAGTCTTTCTTTCTTACCCTGCCGAACCCTTATTTTCTGAGTGAGAGCTTAGTAAAGGCCAGTAGGAAGTTCTGGTGATAGGTGGGTACATACTTCTTTGGGGCCCCAGACTCCTGTAAAATCAAACATTCATGCTGGTCTACTCTCAACTATAAAAACTTGTAGAAAATACTCAGCTGGTTACTCCTGATTCTTAATTTTGGCAGCTTTCTCCTTGCACGTTGTTCTGCCAAGGAAACAAGGAACAGTGGGTCTCTTCTCCACCAGAAGGGGATCATTTGCTGGATTTTAATTTATTTCAGTAGAGCTTTCATAGGTTTAAAAAAATCTACAATGTTGTGGGTTATCTGCCCTACTCTTAGTAAGGTAGAAGAAGCATTCTTTTGCAACTTACCACATTCAAAGCAGAAGCAGAAACATCTTATTGGTATGCACCCATTTTGTCTTTCTAGGCATGTTAGCTTCACACGATAATTTCATTCATTCTCCTCAATTTCTACCAGTGACTTTCTTCATATAGCTGATATAACTATGTAATAAAAATATATTTATATCATTATAAAATAAAATAAACATTTCAATGAGAAACTAATGAAATGTTTGATATATTGTATTTGTTATTCTTCATTTAATCATGAGGTGCTACAAAATAGATCTCATTATTATTGATAAAGGAATAGCAGGACAGGATTCATGCTATCATATACCAGAAATCAGTGTATCACAAACTTGTCCATTTAGTTCTTTAAGAAAATGTGAAGTTTAATAAAATAATGGCTGTGGAAAAGAACAATAAAAAACTGGAACCCTGAATGTGGGAGCTTAGCATAGAAGGAAGAGAAAGCACTGTAAAATCCACTACGACGAGATTATAATTTCGTATTTGTTTAAGATCTCATGTGTTTGTGCATGTCCTAAAATTATACTAAGTACATTGAGAATGAAAGTTATTGGGCTAACACTAAGGTTTGAGGACAGTAGGAAGCATGTTGCAGAGGTTCAGGAAATCTAGTTTCACATGAGCAAAATGGGGGTTTCCATGTATAACAAGAAAGCTCAGAAAAGACAGCACATATGTTGCAAGCCCAGGATTCAAACCAGGATTCTGTGATTTCAAACTTCATTAGGTTTCCACGGTCCCACACTGTTTGACAAAAAACTGTGGAGTGGCATCCTCTAGAGAGATCTATACTTGTCTAGGACAGCGACCAAGTCCCCTGGCAAGTTCTGAGGTATGAGGATCACTACTTGCAACGCTGCGTCTATGCAACATCTTGGCAGGTGGTTCTTCTCTCTACACAGATTCAAGTATCTGGCTCACAATCAAATCTCCCCTGACTGGGGCCCTTACGCTCTCCCCTCTAAGTATAGCTGGCAGGAGAAAAAGGAAAAGAATTCAATCAAACTGAAATTCCTGCCAGGTGGCAGCTCAGAAAGCTCAAAAAGAATAGTGTGTGTGTGTGTGTGTGTGTGTGTGTGAGAGAGAGAGAGAGAGAGACAGAGACAGAGACAGAGAGAAAGAGAGAGAGAGAGATTTGGGAGGTGATATTCTTCACAGAGTCAGGAATGAAAAATTAAAAAGAAAAAGACAAAACAAAACACCACCTGTTGCCTCATTGGCAGAACAAAGGATCTCAAAAGAATCTCTAGATGAACTCCCAAGAGGAACTGTCTGGGCGAAAGAGAGATTGAGACAGAGGGAGGAGGGGAAACTTTGAAAGAGATTATGCTGCCATCCATTCAGGTCGACAGACTTGACAACAGTCTCTTCTCAGACGGCAGGGAAGTACGTTATTAATCACAAAGCAGGAAAGCTGGGATCTGGAAAAGTAAACACTGCTTATTCCACGTAAAGCGGCTGCCCATTCACAGAAGGTGTGTGTCATACTCTCTTTCTCCCAAGATGGTGTATTGGGTTGCACCACCAACCACTGTGTCACTGTAGATTTACTAGTGATGAGAGACACAGGCGATTATTTGGAAGTTTCCTTTCTGCAGTCACAAGTGGCCCCTGAAACACTGCAGGTCTTCTGGTAGAGGTAATGGTAGAAGGGGTTTCTTAAATTTTTCTGTCATTTTTGTTTTATTTTGTGTTTGTTGTTCTAAGCCACTCAGAAAAGAAAATGGAAGAGATTGCAGAGGGGACCTAGAAGTCATCCTTCCTGACTTTAGATTCTGCTGCTCAAGACAATAGAGTGTGGCCCAGTGTACCTTACATGTGTTTGTGCTGATACGTCTTCGAGGTTTAAGCGGCTCTTCTGCCATTGTATTTTTAATGCAATGCCTTGTCAATTGAAGTACTAAAAGGCTGTAGGAGAAAAGATAGCTTTAATTAAAGGAACAAAAGAATCACTAAGGCAGCATTTATGCATTCATCGTGTCGATTTAAAACATACTTTTTTCCCCCAAAATTTAGTGTAAACAAGAAGCATTTTAATGAATAAATTTACATTTGGAATTCATATAAAAGATGCAACTGGCAATACCTGCCAACAGAAACACATTGCATGTGGAAGCATATCTTCCAGCAAAACAACTCTTTTTCTCAGGGAAGAAAACCATACAAAGCGGGAAAACAGTCTACGGTATAGAAATGCAGTGAGTGTTTAAGACAGCAGCAATTCCAAAGGTCGATGCCTGGGCTTTGTTCATAAGCATGTAGCAAAATCAGGCTGAACAGATGGAACCCCATCTGCAGGGTGTCTATATCTGTGTGGTGATGTTCTATAATGTGCTGATATATAAAAACTATAAATAGAAAGCTCTGTAAATTAGTTCTCCTTTTACACATTTGAACTTGTGGAAAATCTTAAAAATCTCAGCTAATTGGGAAAAGAAAGAGGGTGTCAGTTCATTTTATGCTTTATGGTCATTTCTCGTATCCATATCAGTATGTTTACCATGATTCTAATCAGGGACTAGTTTCTGAAGTTAAGAATTATGAAAAGCAAAGGGAACGGGAAAGAAAGATACTTCCCAGTAATTAAGGTCAAAAAGTTCAAAGTGTTTACTATGTAGGCGGAAATCAACTGCAAAGATTGAGTTTATTTAGATGGTAAAATAATGTTGACTACTGGGTTTTATTTTTAAGATTTTATTTATTTGAGAGAGAGCGTGAGAGAGACAGGGCACAGGGAAAAGCAAGCACAAGCAGGGAAGAGGGGTGGAGAGAGAGGGTGAAGCTGGCTCCCTGCTGAGCTGGCGGGGGCCGTCCGCAGGGTGCTGATCTGTTCCAGGACCACCGGATCATGACCTGAGCAGAAGACATATGTTTTACTAACTGAGCCACCCAGGTGCTCTGACTATTGTGTCCCCCCCTGCCAATTTTTAGTAAAGGAACTGTAAATACCTATTTTCTGCCAATACATGAAGAATTCATCTTTACAAGTATTCCACAATTCCATCATCAAAGATAAATTTTCTGTAAGAGCTCTAATTTCACACAGAGCTAATCGGTAGTGATTTTATTTTTTTCTATGGGAAGCAAAAAGAAAATGACTTAAGACATTATAAGAAAGCTTACAAAGCAAAAAAAAAAAAAAGTTTTTATATTCTGTAATCATCGGTATTTCTTTTGTGTCTCTGCACAAGATTGTGTGACCTTAAACAAATTACTTAAGGTGTCTTTGTCTCAGATTCCTTATCTGAAAAAAGGAATTTTTTAAGTATACTTATCTCATAGGGTTATTATGAGAATTAAATGAGTCCACACATGTAAATAACTTACAATGGCTTCTAGCATAAGCATTCAGAGACTATCAGATGTTACAATATAGATAGTACTCTTTGAGGCCCAGACAGCAAACTATTTCTTAGATGGTTCCCCAAAATGGGGCCACGTAAACATTTGTTATCACCACCTCTAAAAATTGTTCACCTCAATTAAATAGTTTTCTCTAAATATTATGTTCTTACTATATGACTATATATCATGCCTATACCATGGGCACCTGAAGTTAAAAATTTGCAATTATGATAGTGATCTTAGAAAAGCTACCTGGCGGACACCTGGGTGGCTCAGTGGGTTAAGCCACTGTCTTCGGCTCAGGTCATGATCCCAGGGTCCTGGGATCGAGCCCCAAATCAGGCTCTCTGCTCAGCAGGGAGCCTGCTTCCTCCTCTCTCTCTCCCTGCCTCTCTGCCTGCTTGTCATCTCTCTCTGTCAAATAAATAAATAAAATCTTAAAAAAAAAAAAAAAAGAAAAGCTACCTGGCTAGATGGCTGCTATGGTCTTGGTTTCCCTTATTTTGGTTAATGGAATGAAAAGCATTCCATGGTGCTTCCTGGGATTTTTGGTCTTTTAAAAAAAAACAACAATAGTCTATTATCTCCTCAAAGTCAGTCTTTCTTTTTCCCAAATCTTGCCATCCTTCCAGTCTCTCCTCAGTTTATTAAGTTATCATGATCTATTTCTGCTAGTTGCCCTGGATGCCTTCTCTTCCTGTTGTACAATAGTTTTCTCTTGTGGCTGATACTTCCAATGTGAAAGGCACAATTATTTCCATTTAAGGGTGAGAAAAAAGAAGTATGAAGAGATCAAGGTACTTATAAATTTGAATATGGGTCTATCTGACTTGGAATGTGTGTTTTTCATCGCTAGTAAGGGGTCAATACATAGTTGCAGAAGCTCTATTATTTCAACACCATACAAAACGAAAGGGGGAGCAATGGGGTCCGCTGTATTGTCAGGCACCTGAATATACTGGCATAAGTATGTTAGGTACCTAATACCTCCTTCTTTACAGCCTTTTCTAGAGTCTCACCCTTTTTCAGGCAATGGTATTGAAACCAAAGTTGGTAAATACAACATCATACCCTCTTTACTTGTGTTTAATGGGAGAAGTAGTTGATTGAAATTGTTCAGAGAGTCATGACTTGAAAATCAACCAGGGATGCCTATGTTCAAATAGTAGATCGATCCTTTCTTTAAAAAAAAGTAGGTGTTTGTTAGATGGGCCAACCATAATTTTCAATTGGTCCATGACAGGTAAAGGTATGGGAAAGGAGAGACAGTATTAATCATTATCCTTGCATCAAAAAGAGAAACTAGAATATCTCGGTTTCTATACTATACAAGAAGTTACAAGGATCTTAAATATTAGGAAAGAATGGCGGGGATTGTATATCATAAGAATTGAATTATTTCCTACTGGGAATAATTTTACAAACACTTCTGAAAGAAGGGAATGATGGTAATAAATAAGAGCTTCTGTAGAAACTACTTACTGTCAGACTGTACTGAACACTGAGTTTTTTTAAAGAGTTTTAAGAAAACACAGATACATTGGCCAAATCCACTGAATCAGAATTCCCATCTAATAAGTATTGGGTACAACCAGGTTTTGAAATACTGTTCTAACACAGAGGACATTGGGAGATGGAGAGAAGTGAGTTAGGAGAAATTGGAGGGGGAGACAAACCATGAGAGACTGTGAAGTGGGAGAAACAAACAAGGTTTTGGAGGGGAGGGGCGTGGTGGGTTGGGTGAGCCTGGTGGTGGTTACTATGGAGGGCACATATTGCATGGAGCAGTGGGTGTGGTGCATAAACGATGAATTCTGGAACACTGGAAAGAAATAAAATAAAATGAAAAAAGAAACAATACTCTATTGCACACTTGAAAAAAACAACAACAAAATGAATAATTCAGAATTCAGGATTTTTTTTTTTTGCTCTTATGCCCATTATTTTATTTGTAATAAATTTTGCAACTCTAAAAAAAAAAAAAAGAAAGAAAGAAATACTGTTCTAGGCTATGAATTGCTGCACCTTTTTAGAAACACATAAAAGTCATTTTAAAAATAAAATAAAATAAATTGGAAAAAAGTCATTTTAATGCATCATCTTACAACAATTTGAAAAATAAGATTATAAGATAAATAAGAATAATAAGAAATGTTTTTGTCATGATATTCATATATTGTTATATTATGAAAAAGGTGTTTTTAAAAAAATAAATGTTGGGGAGGTTGGAAGGGATGAAATCAAATGAAGCTTCAACTTATCATTGACTAGAATGTTTTAAGAGTTTCATTTAAAAATGTTAATAGATATTGCAGAATGGGTAATATTTATCTGAATCAAAAATAATACTTGAATTATTTAAAAACTTATTTTATTTGGCAAAACATTGATTTTAAATGCTGTTTTATATTGTGCACTTATGTAACAATTTCAAGTTTGATTTCCATAATGTAAATTAATTTCCCAGACTCTGGCTTAAGTGACAGTAGCATCTAATCTTATGACAAACAGAGAAATTGACATTTCTAAAATCTCATTTATTTGGACTGTGAAGTTTTATTTACATTTTTTAAGTGCTGAGCTGAAGTTTCATTCAACTTGCTAATGAATTACTGATGTTCTTGTATAATAAATCATGAAAATAATATCATGAAGCAAAATCTCCCTTAGCTATTAACTAGCTTCGACCATTTTAGAAGCAAGCATTTATAAGATAAACATGATGCATTTATTATCCATATTGATCAGAGCAAGTATAGGAAGTCAGTAAAACTTTGTCACAGGTTTTCTTTGCAATGGAATCTGAATTTTTTTGTATAGTTAAATATAACCTGTGTATAGAAATGTGCATAAAACAAATGTTTAGCAAAATCATTTCGTAAGACTAACATTCATGTAACCATCACCTAGGGACAATAATGGAACCTTGTCAGCATCTTAAGTTTTCCAGGTGCTCCATCCCAGCAATAACCTTCTCCTCATTAAAGATAATCACTATTCTAAAATTTATAGGAACCACTTGTTGTTTTTTTCTATATATTTTAAATGACCTGTACATGTTTTCATAAATAATATGGTTTAAATTTGCCTGTATTAGTATTATACACAAAGAGAATTACAACACTACATATATACTTTTGTGATAAGTTTCTCCCATTTCAAGTTATATTTTTAAGACTCAGCCATGTTTTTGTGTATAGTTGTTCATTATTTTTCATTGTTTGATATTCCTTTTATCAATATAAAGTATTTTCCTCATATTGCTGATAGGGAGTTGGGTTTATATCTAATGCAGATTATGACTTCATGAATAATACTGTTAACACATTTGTGCATATCTTCTGGTGCACACATGGACACATTTCTCTAGCGGATACACCTAGGAGTAGCATTGCAGGATCATGGTATACAACTACTGTATTGCAATATAATTTTGATTCTAACTGACTGGAGTTAGTGCAAACCCTAGATTTTGATTTTAAAAACATGGTTCCCCATAAAAATGCCACCATTTCAGATGCCATCCACAAGTTCAGAGTCCCCAAATCTTCTAACATTTCCAGCCCACTACCTGCAAGTCCAGACCAGGTTTCCACAACCCCACTCAGGTATGGAAGTTTCACTAAAACAACTCACAGAACTCAGAAAATCTCTGTACTTACAACTACAGTTTATAGCAATGAACACAAATCACGATTGGTCAAATGAAAAAGAACAGAGAACGAGACCTGGGAAGTTTGCAGATGTAGAGCTTTTGTACCCTCCCCCCATGGATGAGAACGCATCACCCTGTCAGCACACTGGTGTGTTCTCTGATCAGGAAGTTCCACTGATCCTCAGCGTTTCCTATTTTTACTTGGGATTTCATTACATAGGCTTGGCTCATTGCATCTTTGGCCATGTTATGAACTCAGTTGCCAGCCCTCTTCTTCCTGGAGGGAAGATTGGATCCTATTGCTGGTCAGCCCAGTGACCAACCCCATCTACATTATCTGGGTAGCACAGAATCAGGTGTGATCCAAGGGGTCCGTGAATTATAAAAACATTCCTATCCTTTGGGAAATTCTCAGGATTTTAGCAACTCTGTGCCAGGAATTTGGAACAACAACTAAAAAAATCATTCCCCAACACTTTCCCTCAAATTTTATAAATGATATCAAGTTCATTGAAACTAGTTAACTAAATAACCCTCCCACAAGCTTTTTATGAGTCTCTATCCCTTCAGATACCATTGTTTTGTTCTTTTCTCTATTTTAAATTTCCACTCTGGTTCATTCAGAGAGGTATTAATTGTGGTGTTAATTGGTATTTTTCTATTTACTAACTAGGTTGTACACCTTTTCATACATTTGATGACTTTGTAGATATCCTCTTTCATATTTAGTGAAAACACAGTTCAAGTCTGTGGTCCATATTTTGTGTAGAATTTCTTTATTTTTATTGATTTGTAGACCTTACATATTTGCATATATTATATGATTTATATATTCTGGAGATGACTATGTAAATTTATGTGTTTCAAACATTTTTACCAATTCTGAAGGCTGAATTTATCACTATCTTTGGATGAACATAAGTTCCAATTTCAATATAGTCAAATTTATTAACTTTTACCCTTTGTACATTTTGTGATCTGTTTAAAGGTATATATACGTTTCTACCCTCACTCATGAAGATAACCACTTATATTTTTTCCAGAATTTTTTTTATTTTATCTTTTATATTAGGGCAGTAATTCATATAGGAATAATTGCATATGGTTAGAGATATGGTCATGGTATTCTTAATACGGAAAAAAAACCAAATTAACAATTCATTCATTTATTGAAAAGATCTTGTTTTCTCACATTCATGCAACACCAACTTTGGTGATAGATCCAGTGAGTATGTGTGTGGGATTATTTCAGGGCACTATTTTCCATGTCATTGATCATTTAATCAACACTTGGACCAACACACAAAGTCTTAATTACTATGACTTTATACTAAGTATTGGTAGCAGAGAACATTATTATACTTTCTACATTTTGAAGATTGTCTTGAGCATTCTCGATCTCTTATATTTTAACATAAATTTTAGAATCAGCATATCAAGATTCTGCCTCACTCTGTCACACACACGCACACAAACGTGCACACACATAGCATTTGAGATCCTTTGGAATTTGGGAAAACATCACTTGACATCATTAAGTCTTCCTGAATATGAAACTGGGATCTCTCTCTCTCTCCCCCTAACTTGAAATTCTCCTCTCTATCCTATTGGATATTTGAGATATTTAGGTGATTTAAAGTTACTTTTCAAGCTTTTGTAAATGTTTTCACCAGGAGAATAGGTCTAAATTATTTAAGCTCCCATTACTTGTAGCAGAAGTCTCAAATCTGGTTTTATAAAATTGTTTAGATTTTAAATAAATTTGGTACTTTTTCTTTTCTTTTTAAAAAATAAATTCATGTTGTTGAATAAAAAATCTAAACTTAGATAAGGAAAGACTTTATTTAAAAGTAAGACTATTGCAATGGGTAGAATGCTTCATAAAAATATGCAAGTGTCTCAAAATCAAATAGGAGAGGCTTTTCTTTTATAAGTGGAGAGAGGTAGACAGTGTTTTAGCAGAAACTTTTAAGGAGAAGTTGAATAGGTAAGGGAAAATGGCCAGCAGGGCCGAAGGAAAAACGTGTCTTACTTTGGGTAGTCACTTTTCAAAAAGAAGTAGATAAGGAAGCACATTCTGTTTTTCAGCTCTAGATCAGAGCTTGGGAGCAGACAGAGTTCAGGGAACTGCAGTAAGCAGAAAAGTCTGACTAAAGTTTGGTCAAGACAAAGCAGAAGATAACAAATGAGCAATAGTGAACACATTGCCAATGTCTATCTGTCTTTCTAATTTTTTAAAACCCTTCATAAATATTATTATGTGTACTAATTTACTTACTATTAAACAATCACAAGGAGGATTCTCACTAAGCCTGTTAAGGAAATGTCCAGCCTGCCATGGAAAACAAGAGTAAGCCAACTCTTCTCTGTTGCAAAGGATTTTTGTGTCTTTTAGGAGAATACATCTGAATATATCCACAGTGGACAATGGGATGGAGGCAGAACTAGTTCTATCAGTGGCCCCAGAGAGCAGCCTGTGAACAAAGGGAGTAAACAAGGAATAACTTTACCATTTAGACATAATGTCTAAATTGCTTCCCATGTTTAAAACTGCAGTAGACATATAAGTTACAGAGTAACCAAGCAAGTAAAATAATTGCGCCCAGTGCCCTTCGAAAACAAAGAATTCTCAACAAGTGGAGTGTCAACTATCAATGGGTTTTATAAATATGATGACAAGGTAATTTAGAGAAGATCCCTTCCCATTGTTATTTGCAAAAACTTTATTAAATTTAATTCAATCCATATGTTACAAATTACTGTATTGTCATATATATTTTTGTCTTTTCTATTAAAAAAATGGACTAGTCTTCAAACAAACATCACTTTTTTTCCATTATATTTCTTCTCAGTGTTCCAGAATCCATTGTTTATGCACCACATCCAGTGCTCCATGCAATACGTGCCCTCCATAATACCCATCATCAGACTCCCCCAACCCTCCCCCAACCCCTCCTAAACCCTCAGTTTGTTTCTCAGATTCCACAGTCTCTCATGGTTCGTCTCCTCCTCCAATTTCCCCCAACTCACATCACTTTTTTTTTTTTTAAAGATTCTATTCATTCATTTGAGAAAGAGAGAGAGAGAAAGAAAGCTCAAGCAGGGGGAGAGGCAGAGGGAGAGGGAGAAGCAGACTCCCTGCTTAGCTGGGAGCCTGAAATGGGGCTTGATCACAGGACCTGGAGATCATGACCTAAGCTGAAAGCAGACTCTCAACCATCTGAGCCACCGAGGCGCCCCCAAACATCACTTTAAATAACTACGGTGAAGTAGATTTTAGCCTCTCCTTATGAATTGGGATTCTAATGATTCTGATATTAGAAAATAATTCTGTAATAATTATAATATTGAAAATAATACAAAGTGAATGTTTTCCCTAATTATCAGTTTATTAGAGGTAGAAATTCTGTGAAAGGAAATAAATAAATACATGTTTATGGATTCAGAAACTGGTTAGTGGTATAATCTTGTAAGACAACTTTTTAGAGAAACAGTATTTTGGAAAACCTTGTAGGACATTGCAAGTTATGGATTTAGGACTCAGAAGTATAAAGGAAGTTAAGCAATGCAAGAATGAATTTGGCCTGGGAGCATAAACAGCAATGGATATAAGAGCAGAAAAAGAGAAAGAGAGTAAAGCTCTTGGTAACCCTCAAATGTCAGGACACTGAAGATCTTGAAAGAAATTGAGCTAAGGTCTAAATCAGGAGGAGATAATTTGGTTACAGTAGACCTCTTCAGAACCCTATTTTATGTGAAGAGATTATTATAGAAGTGCTAAAAGAAAGTAAGTCTGAAAACAGAGGAGTAAATTTTTATTGATTGTGTATTGACTTATTTTGGGTGCATCTGAGTCCAAATGAAACACAGTATTTGGGTAGTTCAGTAAGTTATTTAGTAATGTTCGTCTGCCTTCCATGAGATTATATACTTTCAAGGGTGGTCCTTGATTGCATGTGAGTATCTGTGTGCCAAACTGACTGTAAGGATAATAATGCAAGAATGCAAAAAAATAATAATAATACTTTTTCTAAGACTTTTAAAGACATATTTTTCTTACCAAAATAGTAAAAGGCTGAAGCATTTTAAAAAAGAGTTTATCCAATTAAAACAAGCTTGTGAACATGAATTCTACTTTCTGTTATGAGTAGTAAGTCGGAGAAAAAATGTGAAGGCCAGGTTTTCACTTTTTCAAACATGATGAGCTGATCTGTCATCAGTGTTCTTTTGACTATAATTAGTATGTTTCTGATTACCATTAGAAATGTAGGAAGCAGGGGACCAGACAAGTTATGCCATAGCTTAATAATGGATTGTACCCACTGAGGTTGTATTTTCAGGGTTGTTTTTCAAATCCATATTTCTCCCAGAGTTAGCTCTACATTCACTGCCACTGAATGAAGAGATAGCCTCTGTGTATAGCACCATCATTAACATTTCATCTCTAATTTCAGATGTCTGTAACATAGGTCAAGGAGCCATTACGTGTGAGGTCAGAGAGTGTTATGAAAAAAGCTAGCCCCAAATAGATCTTGGTCAGAAATCTTGTCATCAATTTTGAATGACATTTCCAACCAGAACACAGAGAACTCACATTGATTCATTTGTGAGGTGTCTTTGGACTCATTCTTTAGCAGGAAGCTCTTCCGTACAGTGGGGCGTGTTTGAAAGGCCCTTCATCTCTGCTACGATATATTATTTAAAAATGTCAAATCTGTTTTGCTGGTTCCTGGAATCTAAATGATTCAGGATGAACTGCTTATATAAACACAGAATTACTCTTGAATAATTTTTAAAAATTATGAATTTTGACCATCCCAGTAAGAAAAAAGGATTGCTTTATGCAAGGTATTGCTCTCATTCTACCTTCTCTTGGTTATATTGTTGTAGTTATGTTGCTGCATCATTTTACTTCCATCGTGCAATTTGAAAGAATATGAAGTGGCTTAATATATTATAATGATGAAAATAATACTAGCTATTTTTTTTTTAAACTCACAAAAGATTGGTTTTTTTCTTTTGCAGTCAGTTTAACAGTTCAAACCCATAATAGATTGTGGGGTTATTAAGATGGAAATAAATCTATAATTGCTACATTTGTTTGACCTCAGGGTCTCCTCTAATAATCACACTAACTTCATGTAAAACACTGGGTCTTTGTGATATATGGAATCAATTCGTTTGCTCTAAGAATTTACCAAAAGTATTCCTGAAGCCCCAACATCTTCATGAAAATGGTTATCAGTTAGATTCAAAACTGTTGTCTCTGGTGTCTAATTATTATAATCGTTTTATAAATACTGAATTTTCCAACTCAGATATTTAGCAATATCTTTAGTAGAAATAGGAGTCCAAAAATATTTTAAAGGGAATAAAATGCAGATATCACCAGAGATTTCTGTCCAAAAACCAGTATCACACATAGTCCTGAGGAATGTGTGCCCCTCCCACAGTCCTACTCTTCAAATGGCCCCTATACTTTATACACAAACACACACACCTCCATGAACAACGTCTATATTAAGGTACATCTGGGTGTCCTTGTCACTTGGAACATGACAGTACTTAAACTGTAGCTCAAGATAGCTGTTCTTAGCTGCACAGTTCAGGCCTCTGGAAATCACTTCTCCTGATCTCTGATGCTATAGTCTCAAAATTAAATGTATCTGCATTTGAATGGCCTTTAGTATTGTGGGTCATTCCCCTGCTACAGAGACAGACACTGCTGCAGATCAGGAGAAATGTCAGCAACAGAAACCAAGAAGGTCGGAGAATAAAACAAATAGTTGAGTTCAAAAATAGGACCTAGGGAAATAAAATCTGAGATCTAAAAATAAATGGAAACCATCCAAGAGGTCATTCACTTACATTTTGAACATAAGATGTTCAAAATGTGAAATACATTCTTATATTCATGACATAAATTTTTGAACATATGTTTAAAAAATGAACAAAGAAGGTAGCCAAAGTCACACACATGCACACACACACGATTATTAAAAGTGAAGACTAAGAAATACTGAATAAACAGCAAACAACTGATAATTAAATTCCAATATAGAATCTAGCATGATGTTCAGAAAATAATATTTTATTTCGTTTTCAGCCACTAGTGATAATGTTTCTCCTGGTATTAAAATATACATTTAGGGGCACCTGGGTGGCTCAGTGGGTTAAGCCTCTGCCTTCGGCTCAGGTCATGATCCCAGGGTCCTGGGGTGAAGCCCCGCATTGGGCTCTCTGCTCGGCAGGGAGCCTGCTTCCTCCTCTCTCTCTGCCTGCCTCTCTGCCTACTTGTGATCTCTCTATCAAATAAATGAATAAAATCTTAAAAAAAAATTAAAATATACATTTATAGAAAAGAATTATAGAATTTTTATAGAAATTTTATGGATACTTGTAGATAATCTCTGATCCAACTAAAACTAATCAGAAATTTGATTCTAGAATGAACAAATACATAAGATGATTATAGAACACAGTTAATAAAAAATTAAAAACAAACGGCATTATACCATGAAAAATTCAAAATGAGGTTATAAACTAGTCAATAAAGTGAAATAGGTATCAAAAATAAAATTTAAAATAAATATTACTAAATTATGAGAAGTTATACTAAGCACAGAGTCCTGTTGAGCAACTAACATTTATCATGTATACTTTTTTATTTTTTATTTTTTAAAGATCTATTTATTTCAGAGAGAGAGAGCATGAGCGGGGAGGAGGGGTAGAGAGAGGGGGACATGCAGAGTACCGAGTGCTGAGCCCACTTCCCAAGGGACTCCATCCCAGCACCCAGAGATTGTGACTTGAGCCAAGGTCAGATGCTTAACCTACTGAGCCACCTAAGCACTACAGTTTCTTAAAATTTAGGACTTAACTTAATGCCCCCAAATATTGTTCATCTTGATAAACATTCTTTGTGCAGTTGAAACTGATGTTTATTTTTTAGTTGTAGATTGTAGTGTTTTATAATAACAGGAATTAATAGTTTTTTTTTTTTTTTTAAGATTTTTATTTATTTATTTGACAGAGAGACACAGCAAGAGAGGGAACACAAGCAGGGGGAGTGGGTGAGGGAGAAGCAGGCTTCCTGCCAAGAAGGGAGCCCGATGTGGGGCTCGATTCCAGGACCCCGGGATCACGACCCGAGCCAAAGGCAGACACTTAACAACTGAGCCACCCAGACACCCCAGGCATTAGTATTTTTTACTAACATATCTAATATGTCAGGTTCATTAGTATAACTGTTCAAACCTTCTTTATTCCTAATGATTTTTTTGGTCTACTTGTTTTATCTTTGATATCTTTGATAAGAGTGGGAAGTTAAAATCTCCAACAATGAGTATGAATGTTTGTGGTTTTGCTTATATTTATCTTAATTTTTTCTTCATGATTTTGAAGTTCTTTTATTAATTGTATATACACCCACAGTATGCATTTTTGGTGAACTGACCCCTCTTATTTTTATGAAATTCCTCACTTTATATTAGGTAATAATCTTTCTCTTTTGCACATAATTTTGTTTTTTTTTAATTTTCAAAATTTTAAAAATCAATTAAATTATTTTTTAGGAAGAGGGAGAGAATGTGAACATGTGAACGTGGCCTGACTTCTCATATCTCTGTTCAGCTCTCAGACCCATTGCAGTGATTCCCGGTTTCGTCTTGCATACTGCCATATGATTTCTGAAACACTTTTACTGTATATTTGCCTGTCATATGCATTATTTCATTGCAAACCTACAGCTTTAAGAGACATCCTTGCCATGTCACAAAAAGAAGAGCAGCAAAGTGACTCACTGTCGTAGTTATATCCAGTTCCAATACGGCTACCAGGTTTTGAAAAATTCTAGTGGGAATATCGATGCAGTTGCTACTTTGTCACGCTCTAGATGTTTAAGCAGCTAAAAACATGCAAAAGCTGTTGGTAGCTCCTAAGCCTTTAATGGTATCCCATTTTTACATTATAGTAAGCAAAGAGTTTAAGATTATTCAAGCGCCCTTGTTAGTATGGATGCAGATTCGGCTACTTTGTTATATGCCCTTGTGATTGCATTACCAAACAAGATACAGATCGTTACCCCAGAAAGTTCTTTCTATCCCTTTCCAGAAAATTTACATGCACATTAAGTTAATCCTGATCAGATTTCTATCACTGTGGTATAGTTTTACATGTGTAGAATTTCATCTTAATGGAATAATAAAATATGTACCCATTTGTGCAAGGGTTATTTCACTTGAGATTCATCCATGGTATTGCCTGTTCATTTCTTTTTACAGCTCAGAAGTATTTCATTGTTTGAATAAATCAGTTTGTTTAACAACTATCCAGTGATGAACATTTGGCTTGGTTCCTGTTGGGAGCTATTAAAAGTAAAGCTGATATAAACATTTACATTTCTTTCTTTCTTTCTTTCTTTCTTTCTTTCTCTCTCTCTCTCTCTCTCTCTCTTTTTAGTAAGCATATGTTTGCATTTCTCTTGGGTAAATACCTAAAAGGGGAATTATCTTACCCCAGATTTATGCTTAAGTTTTTAAGAAATTGCTAACCTGTTTGCTAACCTAAATTGCTAACCACAGAGTGGTTTTACCTTTTCCTTCCCTACCAGGAATCACACTGTCACAATTACTTTTTATTTATTTGTTTGTTTGAGGTCATCCTCTGGTATGAAGTGGCATTTAGGCTAACCTAAATTGCTAACCACAGAGTGGGTTTAGCTTTTCCTTCCCTACCAGGAATCACATTGTCACAATTACTTTTTATTTGTTTGTTTGAGGACATCCTTCTGGTATGAAGTGGCATAATATATGAAAGATTAATTATGTGCTTGCTGGTAATCTGTAAAGCATCTATTATTAAGTTTCTGTTAAAGTTACTTGCACACTTTAAACTTAAAAATTTTTTAATTGTTTAGCCATTCTGACTGGTGTGAGGTGATATCTCATTGTGGTTTTGATTTGTATTTCCCTGATGCCGAGTGATATGGAGCACTTTTTCATGTGTCTGTTGGCCATCTGGATGTCTTCTTTGCAGAAATGTCTGTTCATGTCCTCTGCCCATTTCTTGATTGGATTATTTGTTCTTTGGGTGTTGAATTTGCTAAGTTCTTTATAGATTCTGGACATTAGTCCTTTATCTGATATGTCGTTTGCAAATATCTTCTCCATTCTGTCAGTTGTCTTTTGATTTTGTTAACTGTTTCCTTTGCTGTGCAAAAGCTTTTGATCTTGATGAAATCCCAATAGTTCATTTTTGCCCTTGCTTCCCTTGCCTTTGGCGTTGTTCCTAGGAAGATGTTGCTGCGGCTGAGGTCAAAGAGGTTGCTGCCTGTGTTCTCCTCAAGGATTCTGATGGATTCCTTTCTCACATTGAGGTCCTTCATCCATTTTGAGTCTATTTTTGTGTGTGGTGTAAGGAAATGGTCCAATTTCATTTTTCTGCATGTGGCTGTCCAATTTTCCCAGCACCATTTATTGAAGAGGCTGTCTTTTTTCCATTGGACATTCTTTCCTGCTTTGTCGAAGATTAGTTGACTGTAGAGTTGAGGGTCTATTTCTGGGCTCTCTATTCTGTTCCATTGATCTATGTGTCTGTTTTTGTGCCAGTACCATGCTGTCTTGATGGTGACAGCTTTGTAATAGAGCTTGAAGTCCGGAATTGTGATGCCACCAACGTTGGCTTTCTTTTTCAATATCCCTTTGGCTATTCAAGGTCTTTTCTGGTTCCATATAAATTTTAGAATTATTTGTTCCATTTCTTTGAAAAAGATGGATGGTACTTTGATCGGAATTGCATTAAATGTGTAGATTGCTTTAGGTAGCATAGACATTTTCACAATATTTATTCTTCCAATCCAGGAGCATGGAACATTTTTCCATTTCTTTGTGTCTTCCTCAATTTCTTTCATGAGTACTTTATAGTTTTCTGAGTATAGATTCTGTGCCTCTTTGGTTAGGTTTATTCCTAGGTATCTTATGGTTTTGGGTGCAATTGTAAATGGGATTGACTCTTTAATTTCTCTTTCTTCTGTCTTGCTGTTGGTGTAGAGAAATGCAACTGATTTCTGTGCATTGATTTTATATCCTGACACTTTACTGAATTCCTGTATATGTTCTAGCAGTTTTGGAGTGGAGTCTTTTGGGTTTTCCACATATAGTATCATATCATCTGCGAAGAGTGATAATTTGACTTCTTCTTTGCCGATTTGGATGCCTTTAATTTCCTTTTGTTGTCTGAAATCAACAAGTCAGGAAATGACAGATGCTGGCGAGGATGCGGAGAAAGGGGAACCCTCCTACACTGTTGGTGGGAATGCAAGCTGGTGCAGCCACTCTGGAAAACAGCATGGAGGTTCCTCAAAATGTTGAAAATAGAACTGCCCTATGACCCAGCAATTGCACTATTGGGCATTTACCCTAAAGATACAAACGTAGTGATCCAAAGGGGCACGTGCACCCAAATGTTTATAGCAGCAATGTCCACAATAGCCAAACTATGGAAAGAACCTAGATGTCCATCAACAGATGAATGGATCAAGAAGATGTGGTATATATACACAGTGGAATACTATGCAGCCATCAAAAGAAATGAAATCTTGCCATTTGCGACAACATGGATGGAACTAGAGTGTATCATGCTTAGCGAAATAAGTCAAGCAGAGAAAGACAACTATCATATGATCTCCCTGATATGAGGACGTGGTGATGCAACATGGGGGCTTAAGTGGGTAGGAGAAGAATAAATGAAACAAGATGGGATTGGGAGGGAGACAAACCATAAGTGACTCTTAATCTCACAAAACAAACTGAGGGTTGCTGGGGGGAGGGGGTTTGGGAGAAGGGGGTGGGATTATGGACATTGGGGAGGGTATGTGCTTTGGAGAGTGCTGTGAAGTGTGTAAACCTGGTGATTCACAGACCTGTACCCCTGGGGATAAAAATATATGTTTATAAAAAATAAAAAATTAAAAAAAATTGTACATTAAAACTCCCAGTAAAGAAATGCCATGAAAAAAAAAAAATTTTAATTGTTGAGTTATAGGAGCTCTTTATATATTCTAAATATGAATCCCTTGTCATATATATATATACATTGAACATATGTGTGTAGATATGTTACATATAATTACATATATGACACACATATAACATACATATTTAATTTACATTGTTATATATGTATATATAATTTCTCCGTTTGCCTTATTAATTATTTCTTTGAATAGCAGAAATTTAAAATTTTGATGAATTTCAGTTTGCCACTTTTTTTTTCTAAGTACTTTCTGTGTGTTTAAGAAGTCCTTGGTTATACCAGGATCATGAAGACAGTCTCACATGTTGTCTTCTGAAGTTCTTGTTACTTTAGCTTTCGTAGGGATTCATAGGTTGGTGATTTATCTAAATAAAATGTGTGCACAGTTGATGCAGAGGGTGGAGATTTATCATCTTTCAGTTAAATATCCAATTGTTTCTTCTCTGTTTCTGGAAAGAGAATTCTTTTTTCATTAAGTGACCTCAGTGACCTTGTTGAAAGTTTATCGACCATATGTTTGGATCTCTTTCTGAAATTTCTATTCTATTCTACTGATCTAGGTGTTTATCTTTCCAATACCAGGCTGCCTTAATTTTAGTTGCTTTATAGTCTCAAAATCAGATGATGTAAATCCTTTCATTATGTTCTTTTTAAAATATTGCTTTAGTTATGTGGGTCACTTGATTTTCTATATATATATATTTCTCATTTTTATTTTATTTTTTTACCAATTTCTACACCTGATGTGGGGCTCAAACTCACGACCCTGAGATCAAGAGTCACACAGTCTTCTGACTGAGCCAACCAGGGGCAGAGAGCCAGAACTGGGACTTGATCCCAGGACTCTGGGATCATGACCTGAGCCCAAGGCAGAGGCTTTACCCCACTGAACCACCCAGGCACCCCTGGTTTTCCCTTCTAAACACAGGTCTGTAAAGAGGGCAATAAAGATTGTAATATTGGCACTTCAAATCTGTAACAGTAGTATATATCTACTCATATTTTGGTATTTTAAAAACCTTATCTCTCTAATGTTTTAAGGTTTTCAGAGTAGAACTCTTGCACATTTCTCTTTGAGTTTATCACCAAGTATTTTATGAAACTGTTATAAAAGGTACTGTTTAAATTTTTGACCATCTGGATGTCTTCTTTGGGGAAGTATCTGTTCATGTCTTCTGCCCATTGTTTAATTGAATTATTTCATTTTTTTGTTGTTGAGATGTAGAATTCTTTATGTATTTTGAATATTAACCCCCTATCAGATATTTCTTTTGCAGATACCTTCTCCCATTCAGTAGATTATCCTTTTGTGTGTTGATGGTTTCCTTCACTGTCCAAAACCTTTTTATTTTGGTGTAATTACAGTAGTTTAATTTTGCTTTGTTTCCCTTGCCTGAGGTTACATATCTAGAAAAATGTTTCTATGGCTGAAGTCAAAGATTTTACTCCTTATCTTTTCTTCTAGGAGTTTTATTGTTTCAGTTCTTATATTTAGGTCTTTAATCCATTTCCAGTTTCTATGTATGGTGTAAGAAAGTGGTTCAGTTTCATTGTTTTGCATGTAGCTGTCTGGTTTTCCCAACATCATTTGTTGAACAGATGGTTTTTTTTCCCATTATATGCTCTTTCTTCCTTTGTTGTAGATTAATTGACTATAAAAGTGTGTGTGTTTATTTCTGGGCTATTTTGTTTCATTGATCTATAGGTCTATTTTTGTGCCAGTACCATACTGTTTTGATTACTATGGCTTTGTAGTATACCTTGAAATCTGGGATTATGATACAGTTGTGATGCAATTAGTTTTTAAATAAAAATGCTAGAAACTCTTGCTTTCTTCCTCCTTATTTCAATTACTATTGGTTAAATCCGACTTCTTCATTTTTTATTTTTTACCCAAATGCAGAGTGGTGTGGTGTCCTCCTCTTTCCTAGCTCCTCTTTAGTACTTAGAAGTGATCATGTTTATTTCCTGCCGTTTGTCCCACCTTCTGTCATAGTTAATTCAAAAGCAACTTCTTTTGAGCTGAGAAAATTGAAATTCTCACCAGTAATTTTAACATAACAGGTCCTTTTGTTTTTTCTTCTTATAATTCACATATGTTAATCTCCAGTTTTATTTTTTATTCTCAGTTGTATCTCAGCAGTTTTCAAAATTTGAACCCAGTTGAAAAATTCATTATATTATTATATAGTATATGTTCAAGATATTAATTATTAGAAATAATAGGTTACTATTAATTATTACAAGTAACTGCCTCACATAATTTATTCTCAAGTCTCAAACTGAATCTGTCTGTCTGTTTCAAAAATAAAATCAATAGGTAGGCTCACAGTTAAATATGTTACATATAGTTTGGAACTGGCTTAGAGGGTGACAAATAGATTGCTTCATTTTTCCTCAGTGTAAGGATTAATTTCACAAGGGTTTGGCTGATTTTACACAGAAGTTGATATTAATCTTTGTTATCAAAGAATATGCATTTATTTTTAAAAAATATATTTTTTAATTTATTTGACAGACAGAGATCACAAATAGGCAGAGAGGCAGGCAGAGAGAGAGAGAGGAGGAAGCAGGCTCCCCGCTGAGCAGAGAGCCTGATGTGGGACTCCATCCCAGAACCCTGAGATGATGACGTGAGCTGAAGGCAGAGGCTTAACCCACTGAGCCACCCAGGCGCCCTGCAAAGAATATGCATTTAAAGAAGAGTCTACAGAAGTGGCAATATTATTTATATTTTGATTCTTTTATACCTTTTTAGAAGAATAAGATAATTTATGAAATAGTGCCTGAACCACTGCTATGCATTAGAATTATCTTGGAGTTTTTTCTTCTGTCACAATATACGTTACATGAACAGACTCCTTTTAACACTAATGTAACAAGAAACAAATATATATTATATAAAAATAAAATATCTATTTTATATAACATATGATTACATATCATACTGATTTTATATAGTAATTTCAATTTAATCACATATTTTGAAATATAAAATTGTAAGTATTAAAATATATAATATATAAATATATAAAAGTATATATTATATATAAATATATAAGATATAATATATAATAAAACATATAATATAATTATTGTATATGTTACATATAACTTTCTTTATGTTTCAAGTAATTATGTCTCTAGTTTCACAAAATGTTAGTATGCTTATAATAGAGTCAATTAAACATTTTCCTAAATATTATTTATCTTAATGTATTTTTTTTTAGAAGAGGTGAACTTTTTTTTGCAAAAGATTTATTTATTTATTTATTTGACAGACAGAGATCACAGGTAGGCAGAGAGGCAGGCAGAGAGAAAGGAAGGGAAGCAGGCTCCCCACTGAGCAGAGAGCCAGATGTGGGGCTCGACCCCAGGACTCTGGGATCATGACCTGAGCTGAAGGCAGAGTCTTTAACCCACTGAGCCACCCAGGAGCCCTTATCTTAGTGTATTTTTGATTAAGAAATATTAATATGATTAAAAGCTATTTTACAGCTATGGCTTCCATATTGATTCAATTTTTGACAGCTTTAATTTTGTTAGCAATTTTTAACAATTTCTTAATATTCTGGACTCACAACACCTGACCATGTTATTATCTACCCCATCAATTAAATCACTAAATTCTAATAATTATTTTGTCAAATGTCTCTTAAATAACTTTCAGTTCTGCATTTTTTTTTTAATTCATGCTAACTTGGGCTTGAGTAATCATTGAGAATGTCTCTTAAATCCTGATCTGATCATTTTCACTATATTCCTACAGAAGGAAAATTTTTCCAAAGTTTTGTTTTTGTGATGGTGTTCACCCTCTAGATGGAAAAGCTTCAATGCTCCCCACTGGCCACTCAAGATAGAGCATATTCCTTAATTTCTATAATCTAGGGTTAATCTGATTTTTGAAGCTATTCTCTGATTTTCTGCAGTCTTAATCTCCTAGTCCAGCTATTTTAATCTATCTAAATATCACTTTTTAATTATTTTTATTGGCTATTTCTTCCATACCTCTATTTTCCTTTCAAGCACCCAAATTTCCTTAATTTCCATATTCACTGCTATCAGTAAATATGGAATTCACCAGTGCCCAAATTAAGAACAATGATATCTTTCTTTTAAAAACTTGCAAAGAACTGAGATTTCTTTATTATTATTTTTGAATTAAATAAAGCTCTTAGTTTCCATCATTACAGGCCGACTGGGAATTCAATTTCATTCCTTACAGAGGTGGTAGAAGGGTACAGCAAGTTTCACTCTCCATAATACTTCACAAAAATGCTGAGTACTGTAAATACTGTCTGTATTGTCTCAAAAAAAAAGGGGGGGGGGAGAGAGAGAGAGAGAGAGAAAACATTCTATAACCACCCTTCAAATGAGCAACTTACATCTTCTTTCCTGAACCCACATGGGCTTTAAACCCTTGAAAACTTCAGTTCATTGTCCTTCTCAGGGAATGAAAGTGACAAGAGAGAGTAGGGTGTAACTTACAGGGCATCCTGCTTACCCTCCAGGGTCTGAGAGTCTACCCCACAAATTCTGACCTTGGCTTACCTTTGGGTTTCCCATCCTTCTGTGGTCTGAAAACTGCCTTCAACCAGTAAGGTTTGCTTGTTTAGGATTCGCCCACTCCAGTTGTAGTTTTGCTTTATTGTGTCTGTTATTAAATACCTGGAATCACAGTTCTGTTGATGTCTCTTTTATAATATCTAAAAACCACTGTTTCACATATGTGTTTAATCTATTAGGAATGCTTCTAATAGAATTTAACAGACTGTCTACCAATGGCTTTTCTTTCCCTTTTTTTAAGAAAAGACTTTATTTATTTATTTATTTGACAGAGAAAGAGAGCACAAGCAGGTGGAGTAGTGAGCAGAGGGAGAGGGAGAAGCAGGCTCCCTGCTGAGCACGGAGCATGAGGTAGTACTTGATCCCAGGACCCCAGAATAATGACCTGAAACAAAGGTAGGCATTGACTGACTGAGACAGCCAGGAGCCCTTACCAGTGGATTTTCTAAGTAAAGCAAAAACCATGTAGATCTGTCTTCCATGGGTTTCACGCATTTCAGAATAGAGCATCTTATTGGAAGGTGTGTTATAAGGTTTTCTGTTTGAAAGTCAAGAAATGCCTTATTATAAGACTTCCTGTTATGTTCTATTTATCAGACCTAGGACAGGGGCAACTGGGTGGCTCAGTCAGTTAAGTGTCAGCCTTGGGCTCGGGTCACGATCCTGGGGTCCTGGGATTGAGCCCCTCAGGTAAGGCTCTCTGCTCAGCGAAGAGCCTGCCTCTCTCTCTCCTCCCCACTTGTGCTCTCTGTCACTATCTCTGACTCTGTCTCCCTCTCTCTTTCTCTCTCAAATAAAAAAATAAAATCTTTTAAAAAAAGAACCAAGATGCCCTTCAACAGACGAATAGATAAAGAAGTTATGGTCCATATATATGATGGGTATTATGCCTCCATCAGAAAGGATGAATACCCAACTTTTGTATTAACATGGATGGGGCTGGAAGAGATTAATAATAATAAGTCAAACTGGGGAGGGTATGTGCTTTGGTGAGTGCTGTGAAGTGTGTAAACCTGGTGATTCAGAGACCTATACCCCTGGGGATAAAAACATATGTTTATAAAAAATAAAAAATTAAAAAAAAATAATAAGTCAAGCAGGAGAGTCAATTATTATATAGTTTCACTTACTTGTGGAGCATAAGGAATAACACAGAGGACACTGGGAGATGGAGAGGAGAAGTGAGTTGGGGTCAATCGGAGGGGGAGACAAACTATGAGAGACTGTGGACTCTGAGAAACAAACTGAGGGTTTGGAGGGGAGGGGCGTGAAGGGGTGGGTGAGCCTGGTGGTGGGTATTAAGGAGGACACGTATTGCATGGAGCGCTGGGTGTCGGTATAAATAATGACTTATGAATCACTGAAAAAAATTTAAATTAAAAAAAAAAACACATCTAGGACAGGTACTCATTCCTTGAGTTTGGGAGGGGAGTTTTACTTTTCTTGAGCTTGGACAAATAAATATAGCTCCTTTTAGCTAAGATAAAAGGAGAAAATGACAGCCATAGCATTTAATGATTAAACTATAGTGTCTAGAATTCATCTTTAAAGGTTAATTATAGGAGAGTAAAAAGTATTTTCACATTGTCTCTTCTTTTACAAATTAAAAAAATCTATTTCCAAAATGTATAAATAAATAAATCAGATTTGGTTATATCTCTGGAAATGCTGAAAGTTTTTAAAAGTCCAAAGAGATAAAGTTTGATTAGAGTGTTAAGATGAAAATTTATGCAATTGGTTGCTTCATATAGCTTATAATAAAAGTAAGAGGAATATTCTTTGACTTCTGAGCTAGCATACTTCCAACTTGTTGGTTACTAGAAAATTCTTAGGTCATTTAAATTTGTGAGTCTTCTATTTATTTATTTTAGATACTATACTTTATGAAAATTAGCTATTATACAATTAAAAAATGAATGGCTAGGTTTGGTCCTCTGATTTTCAACATTTCTTTGATGTACTAATGTAAGATAAAAATGTATATTACTGTAAAAGTTCACAAAGTCTATAACTGTATATAAATATAAATATGTTTCTTAAAAAATATATAATATAGGGTGCCTGGGTGGCTCAGTGGATTAAGCCTCTGCCTTCAATTCAGGTCATGATCTCAGAGTCCTGGGATCGAGTCCCACATCGGGCTCTGCTCTGCAGAGAGCCTGCTTCCTCCTCTCTCTCTCTGCCTGCCTCTCTGACTACTTGTGATCTCTCTGTCAAATAAATAAATAAATTCTTAAAAAAAATATATATATATATATAAAATATATTAAATGTAGAATTTACTTACTTCAAGCAAACTAACCCTGGCTTTCTCCTATTTGATTTCAATCCTAAATATATTTTTAAAATACATGCACAAACTATGTACAACATAAGTTTTATGTAAATTTAACAAATGAATATACATATACTTCAATGAAATCACAGAAATAATAAAAATAGAAAATATATTGTTGGTGATTGTTTTTTAACACGATGCTTTATTTTATATCACCAGAATAGTAAATAAGAGAATGATCTATACCGCAAAGTGATTTTTGTGAATGAAACTTGATTTAAATTAGGGACTACAAGAAATACAAGAAACATGAAAGCAAAAACAGATAGGATTTGTGACTAGCTTTTTTGTATACAAGAATAAATTGGCCTGTTCAAGTTGTACAGAATATTTTTCATATAAATGATATCACTGTGAATAAGTAATGGTTTTCTAGATAACTTATGCTTTGTATTGCAAATAGCCTGTATTTATAGTGATTATGTATCAAGAGAAATGAAACAGCACATGCACTGTTGGTAAATGTATGCAATTTGGGGCATGAATTCAATTTATTTGTCATATTGACTCACCAGAATATGCTTGGTTTATGCAAAGTCTTTATTAGTCTGGAAGAGAAGCAGAGTAGCTATGTTCCTCAGAATTTGTTTGGAATTAAAACCTTCTTCTGTTGTGATCACTTGTTATCAACCCTGAAATATAAA
Organism: Mustela erminea; assembly: GCF_009829155.1. Classification (NCBI taxonomy): domain Eukaryota; kingdom Metazoa; phylum Chordata; class Mammalia; order Carnivora; family Mustelidae; genus Mustela; species Mustela erminea. The sequence continues at coordinate 40,372,388 of NC_045625.1, forward strand.
ACTTTGTTTCTTATATCAAATTTATATCACCATGAAAAATGTAGAATTAAACCAATATAAAATTATCCGAATTTATTTTGTAAAGGGTGGACGTAGACTCACATGTATACCTTTAACAACATACGCAAGTTGAAAAGAATTGTTTTCAAAATGTGCTTTTTTCCCCTCTCTAATTTCTCTTATATGTGGTGGCTTACACTTACATTTTTTAAAAAGTCATTTTAAAATATAATTCCTTGTAAGGATGGGCTATATCAAGAGGTACCACAAAAGAATTCAAATCTCATCCCTATTAAATTAAAAGAATACTTCGAAGGGTTTTAAATATTTTATTCTGACTACATTACAAATTAAGCAGATCGTGAATCATTTAAATTACAACTATGAATATTATCTTTTAATTGATGTTCCAGAATTAGTTTATAAAGAATATTTTGTTTAAAAATAATCTCTCAAAGTCTATCAATAGAGTGTAAGAGGATTGGAATATGAGGAATAATATATTCAATATAATTTTAAAAGCTTTTAATTCAATTATGGATATTAACTGTAGATAACAAACCTCCATCTGCATTTCAAATGTTATCTGCGAATTTTGCTTCTGGTTTCACTGAGTAGCTCCTATCAAAACAAACTTTATAACAACTAAAATTTTGGAGACAGGTTGCCTACTTGAAGGCATCAGAGAGTAAAAAACAAACAAACAACAACAACAAAAACAAATGGAAGAAACTAAAAGCAAATTGACTCTTGGAAGAAAGGAATGCCACTGGGTAAGTTTCTCATCTTTCATGGCTCAACCTGAGGGCAGGCCCAAACCTACACTATTCAGGAACTTAAAAGTAATGCACAGCCCACAGTCATGCTGCCTGGAAGAAATAGAAGACAGATGGGAGAACTACTACAGCTATAGGACAATAAAGAAAAAATCCCAGAAAAGTGAAAGCCCGAGAAGGAGAGAAACAAGCCCTGTGTGTAGTCCCTACACAAATATCTGGCTAGTGCTAGATCGTTTGTGAGTAAAATTATTATCAAGCAACCCAGAAAAAAATAATTCAATTGAAATTTGAGCTGCTACCCATCACTGGGGAGATGAGTTCTATAATAAGTCTGATTTCAGTCTGCTTAAAAAAAAAAATCAATATTTTAGGGAAGACCATCACAGATTCCAGATTTTCTACATATACCATTCACGATATCAAAGATACCATGCAAAGCTACTCAACATGCAGGGAATTTAAAAAAATCAGGGAAGCATGGCCCATTCTCAACAGAAAAGACAATCAACAAAGACCAACCTTTTGATAACTTTAATTTTAAATTGAAAAAGGATTGTAAAGCAGCTAATAAAACTGTGCTCAATACCATAAAAGGAAATATGCTTGTAATAAATGAAAATAGAGGAAATCTCAGCAGAGCAATAAAAAAATCTATTAAAAAATGGAAATTCTGTTGTTAATATAATATCTAAAATATCAGCTAAGTCTTAAACATATAAAACCCAGATTAGCAAAACACACAACTACCTTTATAGTTAGTAAAAGGAACACCTTTTACTAACTATAAAGGTAATTCACATGGTCCCAGTCAAAGTTTAACTTGATAAGCTTATTGCAAAACTGTGTTCTGGAAATAATGTAGCTGGCATAAAAGATGAATGTGTACTCATTCCCTCTTCACTATTTAGGACAATCTTCCCACCAGTTCCCTGTTCAATTTAAGTTCAAGTGTCCAATAGCTCAGTCAATTGATTAAATCTATGTTGCTGCAGAAAAAAAAAAATAATCTAAGTAGATTTCCCCAGCAGATATTTCTCTAATACCATTTGCAGGCGTGGATTAGCTGTGCTTCCGCAGCAGATCATGGCTCTGCTGAGCATGTCTTCTTATTTAAGGGCTCAGTCTAAATGAAAACAAAATAAAATAAAATTTTTAGAATATAAAATACAAAGCGAGGCTGTGTGATCAAAGGAGGATATATTAGATATTTGGACTGAAGTAGAAGAACAAGGTAAAAATGAATAAAAGCATCAAAATATGTCAGGGAAATCCCAGGACTCAAGAGAGAAAGTGTACCACCAATTATACACCCAGATCATCTTATCAACGTCAGCATGAAGATCTATACACTTAGATAAAGAAGAAATCTATAGTTATTCTCTTAGACGATCCTGTACAGTGCATTGAAATAGGTTTCTAATTGTCATAGCTGTTTATTATGAGCTTCACGTTTATTTTGGTGATAAGACTGAGATTTTATAAAAGGAAAGAATTGTGATATTGTTATTTCTTTGTGCTGGACTTGATGCAGACTTGGGTTACAAGGCAAATGGAACATCCTAAAATTCAGCTAGGCAAACTGGCCTTCATCTTCATTATAACTCCAACAACCACCAAGCAAAAGCCGGGGTTATGATGGGTAATATGCTACTTGCAAAGGGAACATAAACCTCTCAGATCAGTTTAAAAACCTTGCTGAGGTGTCTGTATTTTAACACCTGCCCTGGATCACAAGCTAATCCAGGGCTTCTCCACATCAAAGTAAAGAAGCATACAAGCCTACTACTTCTTTGTAGTTCTATCATAGTTTTTCTGCACAGTTGCAGCATGTGACCCCAGGGATTTAAATGAGCCCTCCTCACGTATTTAACCAAGATCCTTTCACACCACACATCTACCTGAAAAGTTATTGCCTATGTCACTTTCTATACATTTCTTTAATTATTTTCGCAGTTCCTTACACAAAACTGGAAGCTACTCAAAGGAAGAAAGACTATCATGATTTTTGTAGCTCTGTTAGCTGTAAACAAAGCATTCTATTCAACGCAGGTTAATAAATGTTTGGGGATTGATTGATTGTTTGATATGCACTTGTTTTTTAATGCCTGGATATTGTGGTCCTGCCTGAGTATGAGTCTAGGGATCTATTCACATTCGTGGAACAACACACCAAGAGCCATGTATACATATTAAGCATAAATTTGCATGAAAAAATAACAAAAGGTAGCCTGAGTCCATGTATATGAATCGAGATGTAACATCTATAAAGGTTGCAGTAATCCCCTCTACAGAAGATTCGGGTAATTGGAACAGCTCTTTCTTCCCTGTAAAGTCTGCTGGTACCCCGTTATAACCTGACAGTGGAGAGTGTCTGCCTTAGGCTCGTTTGTGCAAGAGGGCCACCTTAGGTCTCCTTGAGGACGTTTATCTTGGCGCAGATCTTGAGGGCAGGGCCCAACTTGATGTTCATGGCACTCATAAGATGCTCCTCTTTAAGTAATAAAAGGGCCTGTCCATCAATCTCCTGGGAACGAAACTCCTCTGCAATCTCTTGGCAGCCTTGTAGAGAAGCGATAAACTCATACACCTCTTCTACACTCCAACGGCTGGGATTGCTGGACAGGAACACAGGGTTGATGCCATGTAATTCTGGCGTCAGTGGTGCCGTATTGGGGTTCCCCAGGTCACGTTCTCCATGCCCAGTTCACACAGATAAAGGCCCAGGAGATGTTGGAGAGAGTGCTTCATCATAACTGGAATTATCTGAACCCCGGCTAGAGTCCTCTTGACCCCGGTGGCGCTTGTCCTGGATCTTGGCACGAACAATGTCCGAGGAGCTGCGGCGGGGTCCCCGCGGACGAACGCGAGCATAGTTGGCTTCTTGGAACTCTTTCATTTTTTTCCTCTTCAGCCGGAACTGGTGACTACAGCTCATACTGCAACATATGCCAAATTACAGATTATATATTTTTACTGTAAATTTGTAAAACTTGTAAAATCTTTCCTCCATCCAGCAGCAGACTTTGTCAGTAAAATAATTAAACACCACGTGGGGATTACATGAAGCTCTCTTAATATAGTCTTTCCCTTTCGGCAAGAAGCAATTAATGGGAATTTCTTGCACTGCAGCCAGTTTTGGTAGTTTCTATGTGGCTCACAAGTTGGATTAGATATTGAGAAGCATTACAGAACTCAAAAAATATGTCAGTTTTCACGAAGATAAGAATTGGATGATATACTCAAGATTTTCGAGTTAGAGATTGAAAGATGCAGAAAAGAAGATGGCTAGATTTGGAGAGGATGACATAGTCTACTACTCAAATGCCATCAACTTTTTGTCCCTGTATGATCAAAATATTCTTTTCTAGCAGGGATTATATGATGGCTTTAAATTATGACCCTGAAACATTTGGCATTTCTGCCATCAAGAGGTGTGCCCCTCACACTGCTTCAACTGGTGGCTGCTTTGAACAATGGCTTAATGGGACAGTTCTACTTCTGATACAAAAGGCCATGTAGCTTCTGTCTCATTCCTTGCTCTGGAAGAACATGGCTGCTATTTCAGAAGCTGGATTGTCGTGAGGCAGTAACATTGAAAAAGCTGTGTTGACCCTCTTATCAACATCACTAGGTGAATTCATAAACAGTAACCAGACTAACTAACCAAACAACTAACCATGTGAAGGAGCCATCTTTACAGTCTAGGGAAGCCTTCAAATGACCACATTCCAGCCAACCTCTGATTGCAACTGCAGAGAGATCTCAAGGGATCTGCATGCTTTCTGAAGTCTTGATCCACAAGATTATGACCCCAGTGATCACTATGTTATACCTCTAAGTTTCACAGTAATATTTTATACAGCAAAAACTATTCAGAACTTTCCACCATGTTTTGGGTTTAACATTTGTCGCCACTTTGATTCTGTGCCTCCTGTGCTTACTAATTTACATGTGAGGAAGAAAAGATGCAAAGAAGTTATGTTACTTGCACAAAGTCTTACCCTTAGCTAAGTACAGAAGCAAATGGGAAATGTATGTAAAATATTAGCAACAATGCTTGACACATACTAGCTACATAGGAAAGACTAGGCTTTACTTTGACTTTACTATGACTATCATTGTGATTATTATTTAAATTAAAAGCTTCAAGCAAAGTGCTAGTTGTATATCAGGATGCAATTGAGAATGCTTTGCTGAAAAACTTTTGAAAAACCTCGCACCATCTTGTATTATTGACGTAAATGGAGGATGGTGTCCTGCTGTTTATAGTACTTTGTAGGAAAATTTGGAAATGTCTCATTCCTCTCTCGAAGTGCTAAAATAAGCAGGTGATAGACAGTCAGATCATGTCTTCTGTTTGATCTCAGCTTTGCCTTTAACCTGGGCAGGTTTCAGGCTTCTCTTCTCTTCTTCATCTATAAAATGAGAGAGCTAGTTCTCCAGGTAATGTTACATCTCTTTGACTTGGTATGTATTAATTTCCAAGATTGTGTTAGATACAGATATTCCTGGGATGAAAAGAACATTAAGCCATCTCTTGTCCATGGCTGATGAGATCTCAGAATATATAAGTGCATCGGGTACCTAGGAAAGGGATGGTCTGGAGAAGAAACATTGACAATGGAGTAGAAGTTAAGTGGTAGAAAGATAATCCCCAAGAAATGCTCGAGCTTCATCTACTTCCCAAAGCTCTGATGCTTCCAAGAGCCCAGATATAAAATAAAAATGACTGCAGCCTGGGGTACAATGTTAGTCATTTCTATAGGTGAGAGAATGTAATGTAATGACTGCAGAGGTCACATACCATGAAGCCAGCCTTGCCTGGAAGAGGGCACAAGATTATGCCATTGAAACCTCTCACTTCATAGGTAAAGAAAGCGAGATCCAATATGAACCGGTTTACTACTGATCACTCCAAAAGCAAGGCTCACAGAAAGATCTAGAACCTAGAAATATGGAGGCCCTTTATAACTGCAATTTGTATAATTTTAAGACAGTGGATTACAAAGACGTGGCTTGAGAAAAAGGCCAAGAAAACTGTAAAACATTCCACAAGACATTATAAATGAAAATGGAACATACAGTGGGGAAAAAAGCAGTGCATTTGCTCTGCAAACATATTTTCTTGACAAATGTCCTAATCCACTAATATCCAAATGTATTTATGCCTCTGTGACATGTTTATGTTGAAGAGAGGTCAGCAGTTTTTTTGTTTTGTTTTGTTTTGTTTTGTTTTTCTTGGAGGGGACAGATAGTAAATGTTTTTAGCTTTGTGGGTTCTGTGGTCTCTTGTAACTACCTGACTCCACTAATATAGCTTGAAAGCAGCAGTAAACAATTTGTAAGTGTGGGGCATGGCCAGGTTCCAATAAAGCTTTATTTACCAAAACAGACAACAAGGTAGGTGTGGCCCACAGGTAGTAGTCTTCCAATATAGATAGACTTTCTAAAACTTACATTAAATAAATACCTGAAATAACTCATAAACTCATAATCTTAGAGAAGTAACTATTAGAACTATCATCTAATTAGTGTATTCTAATGTTTTTGCATTTATATACACACAAACATGTACAGATACGCAATCTATTTAACAGCTCTTGTGCATGAAAAATATAAAGAAAAATGACAAAATCCATTGTCTATTTGTTTTAAAGTCCAATATATGTGTTCAAAGAAACAGAAAAATAATTCAGTGCAGTGTGTTTTATTTTTTATTTATTTTATTTATTTTCAGCATAACAGTATCATTATTTTTCCACCACACCCAGTGCTCCATGCAATCCGTGCCCTCTATAATACTCCCCACCTGGTACCCCGACCTCCCACCCCCCCCCCCGCCACTTCAAACCCCTCAGATTGTTTTTCAGAGTCCATAGTCTCTCATGATTCACCTCCCCTTCCAATTTCCCCCAACTCCCTTCTCTCTAATTCCCCATGTCCTCCATGCTATTTGTTATGCTCCACAAATAAGTGAAACCATATGATAATTGACTCTCTCTGCTTGACTTATTTCACTCAGCATAATCTCTTCCAGTCCCATCCATGTTGCTACAAAAGTTGGGTGGGTATTCGTCCTTTCTGATGGAGGCATAATACTCCATAGTTTATATGGACCACATCTTCCTTATCCATTCATCCGTTGAAGGGCATCTTGGTTCTTTCCACAGCTTGGCGACCTTGGCCATTGCTGCTATAAACATTGGGATACAGATGGCCTTTCTTTTCACGACATCTGTATCTTTGGGGTAAATACCCAGGAGTGCAATGGCAGGGTCATAGGGAAGTTCTATTTTTAATTTCTTGAGGAATCTCCACACTGTTCTCCAAAGAGGCTGCACCAACTTGCATTCCCACCAACAGTGGAAGAGGGTTCCCCTTTCTCCACAACCTTTCCAACACATATTGTTTCCTGTCTTGCAAATTTTGGCTATTCTAACTGGTGTAAGGTGATATCTCAATGTAGTTTTAATTTGAATCTTCCTGATGGCTAGTGATGATGAACATTTTTTCATGTGTCTGATAGTCATTTGTATGTCTTTATTGGAGAAGTGTCTGTCGATATCTTCTGCCCATTTTTTGATATGATTGTCTGTTTTGTGTGTGTTGAGTTTGAGGAGAGTGACTTCCAGACATCAAGTGAGATTTTGGATAAGACTCTAATGGAAGCGGTGACACTTGAGCTAGAGCTTGAGCTAGATAGGAGATTATCAACTGACTAAGGATAATGGTATTTTTTTTAATAGGCATCTTTCCTAATGGAGTATAGTCAATGAAAGAACTTGGTACTGTAAATCATGTAACTCTCAAGATTGATTTGTCCATTTAGATTGTGGCATTTTCCTTGGCCCTTCTGCTTTAGCATCATCTTTCTTGGCAGTTTTTGCCAAAGTTTAGTCTCATCTTACTTTCCCATGAAATTCACCCATTCACCAATTTTAGAATTAACCGGAAGCTACTGTGACAGGAAATCCTTTTTTAATACCAATTTAAGTTTGGAAATCACTTAAACCTTTTGATGGGGTAATCGTTGCTATTGCTGCCAAAAACTCTTTTCTGCATTTACCTTGCCTGCTTAGGATACACATACAGATCTACAGCACTGGTACTTCTGTTCTTCCCACCTTGTCCCAGCAATCTTTGTTGTGCTGTATTTTGTCTTATTTCTTAACTTACATTTCCTCTCATGTGATTTCTTTAGATAGGGACAGGAAAATAGGTTTCATAGCATAGGTTTCATAGCTAATAGCCATGTGGTTTATCGCCTTAAAAAGTCTTCTAAATTTCTTCTATCCTAAAAGATAAGGAGTACTTTATTGCAATGTCCTCAACAGATAGAAGGGAGAAATGATAGTGAAGAGTCACATATTTGCAAGTTATGGTTTAAAGACAACCCAGTTCTTCATGGACTTTCTGTATTATCTGTTTGATATTTTCACCCTCTTTTTGATATCAAACAATTAACCATGGCTCAAAGTTGCCATGTTTGCATGTGATTGCATATTTTGTATGCTAATACTAACTTAATCAATAATATTATTATGCACTTCTACAGATACATGCATAGAGTTCTAGTGTATTTGTGTTTTCTAATTATATATTAGTTTATTTCATAATCTATTTAAAGTAATACTAAACGAATACTTTTATACTTGCTACTCTTCATAAAATCTCTAGGAAATTACTTTTTAAATGCTGGGGTTTTTGTTGTTGTTGTTGTTGTTGTTTTGTTTTTTGGGTTTTTTTTTTCAAGTTTGAAACCAGGATGAAAAAAAAAAAATTGGAATCAACATCCTGGCACCAAGCTTAGGAATTCCGGTAGGAAGCCAATCTCTCTCACAGCTGGTGAATAAAGATCATCTCTTGCCATCTAGAGTGTCCCAAGAGGAAGAAAAGATAGAGGCATTGGTGGTCTCTCTATTCTATGTAGGAATCCTTTCTTAGAGTAGCTATGTTTTTAATTTTCCTCTGTTTTATTGGAACTTTGTATCTCCCCCATAGTTCTTTCTGAATTTATCTGGCTGCCCCAAGAGTAACAGTATAGAATGAAATAAAACCAGTGAATTTATCTAAGTAAATCGTGCTTAATCTTAATTTAGCTGCTAAAAGAGGAAAATGATCTATGAGAATTACTACATAGTCTTAGATCATTCAATGAAGAATATTCTAACTTTCATTAAAGAGCTCATTTTAAGTGTTGGCATTTAAGAGAAACTATTTTACCAATAAAAGCACATGGAGTTGAGGGAAATTGGAAGGGGAGGTGAACCATGAGAGACTATGGACTCTGAAAAACAATCTGAGGGTTTTGAAGGGGCGGCAGGTGGGAGGTTGGGGGAACCAGGTGGTGGGTATTGGAGAGGACACGGATTGCATGGAGCACTGGGCGTGAAGCAAAAATAATGAATACTGTTACACTGAAAATAAATTAAAATAAATAAATAAAGTAAGTTATACACCCCCCTCCAAAAAAATAAAAACACACACACACATGGAACAATAAAATCTAAGAAACAAATTGGAGAATTTTTTTGAATTTTACTATAATTGTTCAGTGTTTCAAGGACAGTAAGTTGTCCTCAACCTTCATTATACCAATAAGTAAATAAGTTAAACCTTATGATGTTTTTCTATAAGTCTATTTTAACTGCCCAAGTTAGTACCTCATATTTCACTATTAAATATTTTATAATTTTATTTTTTTCAGTGTTCCAAAATTCCTTATTTACACATCACACCCAGTGCCCCTTGCAATACATGCCCTCCTTAATACTCACCACCAGTCTCATCCAACCTCCCACCCCCCTCCTCTCCAAACCCTTAGTTTGTTTCTCAGAGTCCACAGTCTCTCATGGTTTGTCTCCCCTCTGATTTCCCCCAACTCACTTCTCTTCTCCATCTCCCATTGTCCTCTGTGTTATTCCTGATGCTCCACAAGTAAGTGAAAGCATATGATAATTGACTCTCTCCGCTTGACTTACTTCACTCTGCATAATCTCCTCCAGTCCCATCCATGTTGATACAAAAGTTGGGTATTTATCCTTTCTGATGGAGGCATAATACTCCATCATATATATGGCCTATAACTTCTTTTTTTTTTTTAAGATTTTATTTATATTTGTCAGACAGAGATCACAAGTAGGCAGAGAGGCAGGCAGAGAGAGAGGAGGAAGCAGGCTCCCTGCTAAGCAGAGAGCTTGATGCAGGGCTCAATCCTAGGACCCTGGGATCATGACCTGAGCTGAAGGCAGAGCCTTTAACCCACTGAGCCACCCAGGCGCCCTGGACATTAACTTCTTTATCCATTCATCTGTTGAAGGGTATCTTGGTTCTTTCCATGGTTTGGCGACTGCAGCCATTGCTGGTATGAACATTGGGGTACAGATAGCCCTTCTTTTCACTACATCTGTATTTTGGGGGTAAATACCCAGTAGTGCAATTGCAGGGTCATAGGGTAGCTCTATGTTTAATTTCTTAAGGAATCTATACACTGTTTTCCAAAGTGGCTGCACCAACTTGCATTCCCACCAACAGTGTAAGAGGGTTCCCCTTTCTCCACATCCTCTCCAGCACTTGTTGTTTACTGTCTTGATAATATTGGCCATTCTAACTTGTGTAAGGTGGTATCTTAATGTGGTTTTGATTTGAAACTCCCTGATAGCTAATGATGATGAACATTTTTTTCATGTGTCTGTTAGCCACTTGTATGTCTTCTTTGGAGAAGTGTCTGTTCATGTCTTCTGCCCATTTTTTGACATGATTATCTGGGTGTTGAGTTTGAGGAGTTCTTTATAGATCTTGGATATCAGTTCTTTGTAGTGTCATTTGGGAATATCTTCTCCCATTCCTTTGGGTACCTCTTTGTTTTGTTGACTGTTTCCTTTGCTGTGAAGAATTTTTTTATATTTTTTAAGTTTTTTTTTTTAATTTATTTGATAGAGAGATCACAAGTAGGCAGAGAGGCAGGCAGAGGGAAGCAGGCTTCCTGCTGAGCAGAAAGCCTGATGTGGGGCTCGATCCCAGGACCCTGAGATCGTGACCTGAGCCGAAGGCAGAGGCTTAACTCACTGAGCCACTAAGGCACGCCCAGAAAATTTTTGATCTTGATGAAGTCCCAAAAGTTCATTTTTGCTTTTGTTTCCTTTGCCTGTGGGGACATGACTTGAAAGAAGTTGCTGTGGCCGATGTTGAAGAGGTTACTGCTTATGTTCTCCTCTAGGATTTTGATAGATTCCTGCCTCATGTTGTGGTCTTTCATCCATTTCTAGTTTATCTTTGTGTATGGTGTAAGAGAATGTCAAGTTTCATTCTTCTATACATAGCTGTCCTATTTTCCCAGCACCATTTTTTGGAGAGACTGTCTTTTTACCCACCATATATTTTTCCTGCTTTGTCAAAGATTATTTGACCACAGAGTCGAGGGTCCATATCTGGGCTCTCTACTCTGTTCCACTGGTCTATATGTCTGTTTTTGTGCCAGTACCATGCTGTCTTGGTGATCACAGTTTCGTAGTAGAGCTTGAAATCAGGGAGCATTATGCCCCGGTTTTGTTTTTCTTCTCAACATTTACATAGCAATTTGGGGTCTTTTCTGGTTCCATACAAATTTTAGGATTGTTTGCTCCAGCTCTTTGAAAAATGTCAGTGGAATTTTGATTGGGATGGCATTGAAGGTACAGATTGCTCTAAGTAGTATAGACATTTTAACAATGTTTATTCTTCAGATCCATGAATATGGAATGGTCTTCCATCTTTTTATGTCTTCTTCAATTTCTTTCCCTAAGTGTTCTGTAGTTCCTTGAGTACAGATTCTTTACCTCTTTGGTTAGGCTTATTCCAATGTATTTAATGGTTCTTGGTGCAATAGTAAATGGAATTGATTCTCTAATTTCCCTTTCTTTATTTTCATTGTTATTGTATAAGAAAGCAACTGATTTCTGTACATTGATTTTGTATCCTGGTACATTACTGAATTGCTGTGTGAGTTCTAGTAGTTTGGGGGTGGAGTCTTTTGGGTTTTCCGTATAACGTATCATGTCTTCTGCAAAGAGAGAGAGTTTGACTTCTTCTTTGTCAATTTCAAAACCTTTTATTTCTTTTTGTTGTCTGATTGCTATTGCTAGGACTTCTATTACTATGTTGAACAAGAGTGGTGAGAGTGGGCATCCTTCTCGTGTTCCTGATCTCAAAAGGAAGGCTGTCAGCTTTCCCCCGTTGAAGATGATATTTGCTATGGGTTTTTCATAGAGAGAGTTTATGAAGTTGAGGAATGTTCCCTCAACTTTGAAGAGTTTTAATCAGGAACAGATGCTGTATCTTGTCGAATGCTTTTTCTGCATCAATTGAGAGGACCATGTGGTTCTTCTCTCTTCTCTTATTGATTTGTTCTATCACATTGATTGATTTGCAAATGTTGAACCACCCTTACATCCCATGTATAAATCGCACCTGGTCATGGTGGATAATCTTTTTAATGTACTGTTGGATCCTATTTACTAGGATCTTGTTGAGGATCTTGGCATCCATATTCCTCAGGGATATTGGTCTGAAGTTCTCCTTTTTAGTGGGGTCTTTGCCTGGTTTGGGGATCAGGGTAATTCTGGCTTCATAAAAAGAGTCTTGAAGTTTTCCTTCTGTTTCTATCTTTTGAAACAGCTTTAGGAGAATAGGTATTGTTTCTTCTTTGAATGTTTGCTAGAATTCTCCAGGGGATCCATCAGGTCCTGGGCTCTTGTTTTTTGGAGGTTTTTGATCACTGCTTCAATCTCATTACTAGATATTGGACTATTCAGGTTGCTAATTTCTTCCTTATTTGGTTTTGGAAGTTTATAGGTTTCCAGGAATGTATCCATTTCATCTAGGTTGCTTAACTTAATGGCATATAACTGTTGATAAAAATTTCTGATGATCGTTTCCATTTCCTTGGTGTTAGTCATGATCTCTCCCTTTTCATTCATAATTTTATTAATTTGGGTCCTCTCTCTTTTCTTTTGAATTAGTTTGGCCAGTGGTTTATCGATCTTAAAGATTCTATAAAAAACCAACTTCTACCTTGGTTGATGTGTTCTACTGTATCCCTAGTTTCTATCTCATTGGTCTCTGCTCTAATCTTGATTATTTCCCTTCTTGTGTGTATGGGGTTGGCTTACTTTGTTATTGATTCTCCAGTTCTTTAAGGTATAAAGAAAGTGGGTGTATTCTGGATTTTTCAGTTTTTGTGAGGGAGGGTTAGATGGCTATGTATTTCGCCCTTATGACCACCTTGTTATATCCCATAGGTTTTAGACCAAAGTTTCTTTATGCTCATTGGTTTCCATGAATTGTTTAAGTTCTCCTTTGATTTCCTAATTGATCCAAACATTCTTAAGCAGGGTGGACTTTAGCTTCCAAGTGTTTGAATTCCTTTCAAACTTTTTCTTGTGGTTGAGTTCCAATTTCAAAGCATTGTGGTCTAAGAATATTCAGGGAATAAACTCAATCTTTTGGTATCAGTTGAGCCCTGATTTGTGACCCGGTATGTGGTCTACTCTGGAGAAAGTTACATGTCTGCTCAAGAAGAATGAGTATTCTGTTGTTTTAGAGTGTATCTATGAGGTCCATCTGATCCAATGTGTCATTCAGAGCTCTTGATTCTTTATTGATTTTCTGCTTGGATGATCTCTCTATTACTGAGAGTGGCATGTTGAGATCCCCTAATATTAATGTATTCATATCAATATGAATCTATCTTGCTTAACAGTTGTCTTATGTAGTTGGCTTCTCCCTTACTGGGGCCATAAATATTTGCAATTGTTATATCTTCTTGGTGGATAGACCCCTTAAGCATGGTGTAGTGTCCTTCTTTATTTCTTTCTAGTCTTTAGTTTAAAATCTAATTTATCTGATATGAGAATCACTACCCTAGCTTTCTTTTGAGGGCCATTGGCATGCAAGATCCTTCTCCATCCCTTCATGTTCAGTCAGGATGTATCCTTACGTTCCAAATCAGTCTCTTGTAGACAACATATGGACGGATCTTGTCATTTTATCCAATCTGCAACCCTGTGTGCTTTTATGGGCACATTTAGAGCATTCATGTTGAGAGTGATTATTGAAAGATGGGTTTTTATTGACATCATGTTGCCTGTGAAGTCCTTATTTCTATAGATTATCTCTGTAAATTTCTGTTCTATGTCAGTCTTGGGTTCTTTCTTTTATAGAACCCCTCTTAATATTTCTTGTAGTGCTGGCTTGGTGATCACATACTCTTTTAAACCTTGCTGGTCTTAGAAGCTCTTTATCTCTCCATCCATTTTTAATGTCAACCTTGGTGGATAAAGTATTCTTGGCTGCATCTTCTTCTCATTTAGTGCCCTGAATATGTCTTGCCAGCCCTTTCTGCTTGCCAGGTTTCTGTGGACAGGTCTGACATTATTCTGATGGGCCTTCCTCTGTCCATAAGGAATCTCTTCCCCCTAGCTGCCCTCAGGAGCTCTTGTCTAAAATTATGATTCACCAGTCTCATAATCAATTGTCTTGAGGTCTTTCTAGATTGTTGATCTTGGGGGTTGATCTTTTTGCCTCTCCGACACAAATGCTGGTTCCATTCCCCAGATTGGAAAAATTTTCCTCCAGAATTTGTTCAACTATATCTTCTAGTCTCTCTTTCACACCCTCAGGGAATCCCAATAATTCTGACATCGGAATGCTTCATGGTGTCATTTATTTCTCTAATTCTGTTTTCATGGTTTCTAAGCTGTTTCTTTCATGCCTTATCCTGATACTTTTTCTCTATCAGTTTGTCTCCTAGATCACTAATTCTATGTCTACCTCCGTTACCCTATCTGTTAGAGTATTTAGATTAGATTAGATCTCATTAATAGCATTTTTAACTTCTTCCCAGGCAGCTTTCACTTCTGCCCCCTTGAGATTCTATGTTGTCACTAATGGTTTTCTCCAACCTAGCCATTGCCTGGATAGTTGTTACCCTGAATTCCCTTCCCAATGTACTGTTTATGTCCATATCCAATAGTTCTGATGAAGAGGGCACAGTCTCTGAATTTTTCCTCTGTTGGGTGTTTCTCCTCCTAGTCATTTTGGTGGGAGGTGGTTGAGGGGATGTATAGGTGAATATATCAACTGCAATCCAGGCAAGGTGCACCTTGGAATGTTTCTGAGCAATCGAAGTCACCACTTTCCACTAATGTCTTCTGCCCCTGTAGAGATCCAGAAGTGTATAGTCCTATATCTCAGGCTGATTTCATGTAACATAGTATATAGTTGCCTGGCATAAAATATATATAAATATTTTTTTGAAAAAAATTCCCATGATTTTAGAGATAAAGAATTTCAGGCTCACAAAAATTTGAAAAGTTGCTGAAAGTGACACTATATAACAACTCTAAATTCATTTGAGGAATAAGTAAAGATAATTTATCTTACTGATTGAGTCTTGTCTTTATAGTATATTTGCCTTAGAAGATAGATTACATGAGTTCAATACAGCTAACTACTATATAATATTTATGTAGGACATAATTATTTTTCTTTGTAAAAGTCACAAACTGTATACTATATTTAATGGCTGCTATTATGAGATAATGCTTGTTTCTGAATTTCATAATCCATTTTGCAGTCATCAACCTGTAACTGAGAACACTGATGGACTGTAGACCTGTCCTAAATGAGGATCTTTGAGATATTTTATCAATACAGACAAACAGAAGAGAATCATAGTCTAAAACATTACGATCCAATTTTCCAGGGTATTTAATTATATCATTCAGTATATGAGAAGTTTTGTACATCTTTTTAATTTTTATCTTTTATCTTACAGTTCATACTTCTGCCTAAGGTACCCTTTTGTAAAAACACCTCTCTTTCTCCTAAATGAATTAATCTTGAGCAAATCTACTAGACACAATTTTAGTCATTTTTCTTTCTTACTGCTGGTTTTGCTGCTAAGTTAACCTACACAATAGCTTTTTGAATTTATTCCTTGGCATCTGCAGCTTTAACATTTCTTTCTCACACAGTGTAGGTAACGGTCTATAATTGCATTAGAAACCTCAGTGCTCCTGTAATCATATTAACTGATAATGGTTTAGAAATTTCCGTGATTTTTAAAACATTTTTTTCTGTATATTGAATAGCACCCATATGTTAAAAACATTAAAATACTACCTGTCCTATCTTCATTTTCCAAGAACAAGACTAAAAGTAAAAATGTGACTGGTGTGAATATTTGGACATACTGACAGAAAATTTGAGTACCAAATAATGAAGGTAAGTCATAGCATATTATCAGAAAACTGTCAAATGATTAATATTATAGAGCCAACATTGCACCACTGAGAAAGGAGAGTTTGATTGGCTTCTTGGGGAGAATTTGCATATATAACCTGTCTAAAGCTTGTGTGATTAGTAAAGAGAGATTTAAAAATGAGTATAATAAAATATCATGGTTGTTGTTCAACACGGATATTCACTTTTACCAGAGGAGTTATCCACGGCTTAGGCAGAGGAAAAAAAGCATGGCATTAAAGTAAAAAAATCAAAATCAAAATCAAAACTAGCTTCATTGGGGCACCTGGGTGACTCAGTGGGTTAAAGCCTCTGCCTTCGGCACAGGTCATGATCCCAGGGTCCTGAGATTGAGCCCCACATTGGGCTCTCTGCTCAGAGGGAGCCTGCTTCCTCCTCTCTCTCTGCTTCCTTGTGATCTCTGTCTGTCAAATAAATAAATAAAATCTTTCAAAAAAAAAAATAGCTTCATTGACTAATTAAATGAATGGCTGTGGACACCCATTATTTTATAAGATTCAATTTAATTGTATGTGAGATTGAAATAAAGTTTCCTTTATTATGGAATTGTTACCAGGATTGAGATGCCACACATATAGAGCATTTATTTTTTGTTGGAGTGAATATTTTGTTGTTTTAGTTTTTAAACAGAAGGAGTTTAATATAAAAAATAATTACAGTCTGATA
This sequence comes from Mustela erminea, assembly GCF_009829155.1. Lineage (NCBI taxonomy): Eukaryota > Metazoa > Chordata > Mammalia > Carnivora > Mustelidae > Mustela > Mustela erminea. The sequence continues at coordinate 40,389,136 of NC_045625.1, forward strand.
GAAGAGTGGCTACAATATACAAAAACCCTATCATACCTTAGAGCATAGGAAGAGTACTAAAGGAAGAATGAACTGAAAAGTCCCCCAATTACTCACCACATCCCCCAGGTTGAGGTTCAGATTTTGGTGTAGAAGCCATAGCTTAACCCCGTGGATAGCAGGAAGATTGGCTGGTTTGCCCCAGCTACAGCTGGTGTGCCCTCATGGGGCATGGTGTACATGCAGGGTATAGGATATTAGCTGATGGCTGCTGGTGTGGGTGTGCAGAGAGTGGCAGCTCAGAGGGAATCTTTCAGGCATACGTGAGTCACTTTCTTGCCAGGAGGTGGAGTGCCAGAGTGGTCAGGAGGACTTCAGGATGCTGTTCTTGTGGGGGAACTGTGAGAAGGCCGTTACCAGGCCAGGCAGAGGTTCTGGGCACGAACCTGGGAACAGAATTCCAGTAGAATCCTCATCTATATATTGCAGACCTACTATGCAGTTGGAACCCCTTCCCCCTGCCGTGTCTGCTTCAGTGCACTGTCCTGAGAACGTCTACTATGGTGCTCACTGTGACGAAGAGAAACTTAAAAGGATGATGTCCATTGGGGCAGAGCATGCATGGAAGATGTGCTCTGGCATGACCCTGAAAACTGGAATGTGCGGTCACCTCAGGAACCTGAGGTAGTTAGTAGCCATGTTGTCCCTTTGTGTAGAGGAGTGACTTTAGAATGGATTGATTCTCTATAAAACTGAAATTGTGTCCATTTTAAAGTCAAATAATAATTTGTAACCAACAGTTCAATGTTTTCTGGGTGTTTGAGAATTTTGAGAGGACTATTTTTCCCCTTTCCACTACTCTTTCCCACTTAGCTTATCCTCCTTCCTCGGGTTCATCCCATTTTTTTCTTACAGTAACTTATTTTTTTTTAAAGATTTCATTTATTTATTTGACAGACAGAGATCACAAGTAGGCAGAGAGGCAGGCAGAGAGAGAGAGAGAGAGGAGAAAGCAGGCTCCCTGCTGAGCAGAGAGCCCGATGTGGGGCTCGATCCCAGGACTCTGGGATCATGACCTGAGCCGAAGGCAGAGGCTTAACCCACTGAGCCACCCAGGTGCCCCTCTTACAGTAACTTATAAACTGTTTAAGAGGCAAAGCCATTTACACTTTTATGTGATTTATTTAATAATTCTCCACAAATGATTAAAAAATTAGCTGTGTTCCTTGGTGTTTCTTAGGTTGTAGATATAGTTTTACATGTGGAGGCTCAGAAGATGTGCAAAACATGAGAAAATGTCATAAATATCCTGACTTGTGTGTTGAAATGAATCAACATTGCAAGATAGCTACTAAAGGAGAAAATGATATCCTCAAGAAGTGTGTGTGTGGAGTAAGTATGGTTGGTGACAGTCTTTTTCTGTTGATTGTCTCATTCTGCTTATTCAGGTGCAGTTCTGGATGTCACATATGGAGGGACATAAAGCAAATAAAATATATCTAGAGGACAATGACCAGGATGATTAGTTGGGCCATGAAACCATGTCAGTTTAAGAAAGATACATACCAAAATATTTATGCCATTAATGCTATTATGTCTGGAATGCTCTTATGTCTGGAATTTGCCACATATAAACCAGAGGTGTTTGGGGTTGGTAGTGATAATATTGACAAAACAACTTATTCTAACTCTGCTAGTTCTTGAAGCTAGTCATTTAGAACTCAGTAGGCATTCTCTTTTTTCTTATTTTTGTTTTTAATTAATCTCTACCCTCAACATGGGGCTCGAACTCACAACCCTGACATCAAGAGTCTCATGCTCTACTGACTGAGCCAGCTGGGTGCCCCCTTCTCTTTTCTTCTGCTTATGTTTGGATAGTTCTGTAGCTGACAGAAACATAAAAGATATAATTCAAGAAGAGAATGAAGAATTAGATCAGTGCAGAAAAGAGATGAGTTTGAGCTAGATTCACAGTTCTATGAAGGAATACCTTTAAGTTATTGGAATAGTTTTCATATCTCTAAATTATTACAAAAGAGAATTCAAATTTTAAGGTCTTAAGATAATATCTAGGATAAAAAAGGAGGTGTAAGGAAACAGATTTCAGTTCAGTAATCTGTATTTTTCATTTATTTATTATTCTTTTATTGAATACCTCTTAGGCACCAGAAGAATTTTACTATGAGAAAAGTAGTGCCCATTCTACTTGTGAAACAGATACAATAAGAAATGTATTCATAAAAAAGTTAGAACTTGACAATATTCCTGAAAAATCGATGATATTCATGATGCTAGCACATTTTGGTTATATCTCCTTTGCAGTGAGGATAAATTAAAGAGATTTAAACAAGTGAGGGATGGAATCAGATTCACAATTTATTTCGTTCTTTTTAGATACCGCAGAGAAGGAGTTTGAGATTCTTGAGACTAAAGAGCAATCAATTTTTTAAGATACTATTTCACTTATCCAAGTCAAATGTAATGTGTCCCTCAACTGCAGCAGGAACTGGTAGGATGGAGTATAGGGTATGAATACCAAGCATATTGAATACCAAGATCCAAGGGACTCAGTTAGTGAAAGAATCAAAAAAGGAAGTGATAGATTTTTAAACAGAACAAACATAGGTCAGTCTGTGTTACAGTCATTTTGAGATACCAGTAAGACTATCAGGTTTTAAAACAAAAAAAGGGAGAAACTTTACAAGGTAATTTCCTTTGGTCACAATTATAGAACTTAGGATATGGAAGGTAAGTCAACTTTTATTCATCCATCCATTTATTTACTTTTCTGTTAATGAAACATGCTTCAGTGTTTGAGTACACACTATCGGTCACATGAACACTTAGATGCATAAATATACAGGTCCCACTAGTTAAAATGAGGGAGTGCATCTGCTAATTTCTGTCAGGAGAAAACTCACAGAAGTCCAGCCTGCTTTTAGTCAGGAATTTGCCCCCTCTAGAATGTGTCTTTAGTCAGGATAGTCACAGTGGGATTTCTATGACCTCTCTTACACCCATCCCTTGAGGTTTTAAAAACTCCAGCAAAATTGGACTCTGTTCTCTGTTTTCATAAACCAGGGCTAATGGTTACATCTCATGGCAGTCTGCATCTGAGACATCTGCTCTGGCCCTTGTCAGTGCTGCCTTTATTTGTCTAAGGATCAAAAATGAGAGTGACCCTGAGGCTGAAGGAGAGGGGGTGCTGCAGCACTCAGACTAGATGTGACACATGCAGACTTTGACCACCACAGATCTTGATGCTTACACCTTGTGTTTGCCACACCCACCTTGGCAGTTATGTACCAAGACATCTTATGGGAGAAGAAGAGAAAATATTGCATTAGCCTTAGGTGTTAAAAGAAAACGCAGCACATTATATTTTCATCAACCATCCCTCTGAAAGAGAATTTCAAAATACATTTTTGGGCACTTCAAATATTTTCCCCCAGGGGAGAGATTTAACATGTACCTGAGATCCAGAAGCAAAGCTGTCTACAAACGGTTGAGTTCAGTAAGTAGACCAGTGGCCTCAATCTTTATTGAAAGAAACATAGGTCAGAAAGGAAGCACCTACATGAATCAGGAAACCATCAGAAGCTACAAAATTTTGCTCAAATATGAAATATTTATTTCCTCTTAAATTCACCCATGCTGTTAAAAAGATCCCTGGATACTAGAATTTCTATTAAGAATTTCACATATCCTGGTTATAAACTTCAAGTAACTCCCAAGTAGCAACATATGTAATAGATGATAGATTGAGGAAATACGTTTTTAATAGTGTAATCAAAAGAATCTCTACTTCATATGACTATACTTCCAAGTCATAAAAATGCATAATAAAATACCAACTGAAGGAATTTTGCTTTAATTCAAAACTTGTATTACAAAGGTTTCTGCTAAAAAATCAAGTAACATTTCCCTCTGTGATACCATAGCAATATCCCTGTTTATGGTAATTGTTTGTAACACTTACTTTCCTGATTTATGGGTAAATTAGGAAAGGGAGAGGAAAGTAGGAAGATGAAAGGGAGATAACAAGGGATTCCATTGTGGGGTGGTTTTTCCTTGTCTAAATATCTGGAATGCTAGGGAAATGGGACAGAAGGGAACCATGGTTTGCTGTGGTTCACCACACCTGAATTTATACCATATATATTTCTTATTTTATGTCATAAAGATCTGGAAATAGGAGACATGAGCATAGAAGAAAAATGTTCTCTTTTGATCAGACTTTGACCACCATAAAACTCGACACTAACACCTTGTGTTTGCCACTCCTGCCTCAGCAGTTATGAACCTAGAATATGGGAGAATAAGGTGGAAACAGAAACACTGTAGAATTTGTTTCTTCACCATCTCTTTCTCATGAGAAAACTGCTTATTTGGAATGTTACCATTGCTGGATGCTATATGCCAAAATGAACACCTTTGATGACAAAGCAGGTGATTGGGCTTTGTAAGCATGCAGTATTAGTGGATGGACATTGGAATGCTTTTCACATTATTTTTTAAGATTTGAATATAGTGTAGGGTTACCAGGTTACATGGCACTAAGGAGTAACCCAGAAGATGCTGTAGCCGACTTGAAATAATTAAGAGTCTATTATTCTTGTCAATGAAGCGTGTGATGTATCAGTATATTCCTTACTCAACCAGCTGTCATTTTTCCAGTCATTTCATGTATTCTAAGTGATGCTGCCTACTTTTTAACCCCTTACAGAGGTGAAAAAAATGCCAGCTTTCCTAGTCTCTTTCTCAACCTCAGAGCAGGTACATGGTTTAGTTGTAGCCAATGAAAGACAAAGGGAAATCATTTGGGGCTGGAGGAGGAAGATCTTTATGCTTTCCCCAACCGTGTGTTACACTGCCCTGTCAACATAGGGTGTTTGAGGAGATACTGTCAAACTGAAGGTAATTTAACAAAAGGACTAAAAAATCTTGGGTCCAAACTGGCCTTTGCAAATCGTTGAACAAAACTCTGAATCACCTGCCTACTGATATGCTAGGGCATCTAGTGATTCAAGCAGTAAATGAATTACTAAAGGGACCTGTCATGTATCATAAGTTTGGTTTTTTATTTAGTAGGTTTTTTTAAAAGATTTATTTATTTGGAGCATCTGGGTGGCTCAGTTGGTTAAGTGTCTGCCTTCATCCCAGATCATGATCCCAGGATCCTAAGATCTAGACCCCATTCAGTCTGACTTGCTAACCCACCCTCTTAATCATTGCATTATACCCACTGACATGTGTATACAGTTGTTTTGTCATGCAGTAGTTTCTGTTATTGCTGTCTAGTCCATTCTGCTATCAATTTAACTACTATTATCAGCTTTAACCAATAGATAGGACATTAACCTACCTAAATCTCAAGAGCTCTCCCCACATTTGTCCTTTCTGAAGTCTATTTTACTTTTATCTTTGATTATTAAAGTTTAAGGTATTATTAAGAGTGAATTTATCTAAACCAAATATCCAGAGTAACAGGCACAAAGATTTATACTGAATTTCATGTAACAGACTATCAATGAAATGTGGGGTATTTATAATGGGCAATGGCATTGGAATGCAGGAAATGACATTGAGATTCCCATTAACATTCCAGAACTGGAAAGTAACTGCCCCAAGGTAATCAGCAGTATAACAGCTAATTAAGTATTTCCCTGTGGTCACCTGGAACCATGTGTTCAACATGAGTAAAGCTTTGGGTGACTAACTGCTGTCCTACAACAGCTCAGAAAGCTTGAATAATTCTGCAAGCATGGGTGAGGAGAGTTGTTACTGACAGTTTTCCATATTTTAAAATATTTTAAAACCATATTTTAAAAACAAAAGAATGACAAACTTGTATCTTAAAAAGCTTGCCTCAAGGCACGGACTGAAACACAGGGCCTTTCTGTGACTAGGCTGAAAAAAAAAATCTCCTTTTATATATAGCCTGAGGGCTGAGATCACCAAGAAACAAATAAACGAACAAACAAAAAACAACAAACCGGGGCACCTGGGTTTTTTGAGGGTGCCTTCCGCTCAGGTCATGATCCCAGGGTCCTGGGATGGAGCCCCACGTTGGCCTCTCTGCTCAGCAGGGAGCCTGATTCCCTCTCTCTCTCTCTCTGCCTGCCTCTCTGCCTACTTGTGATCTCTGTCAAATAAATAAATAAAATCTTTAAAACAAACAAACAAACAAACAAAAAGAGATTAAGTCTGTAGATTGCTGAATCAAAAGTCAGTTCAATTTATAAACTTCACAGTTCTCTTATGTAAAATTCAAGCACAGCTCTAGAACTAATATATCCCCAATCACTGGGACAATTATGGTACAGTATATGAGAATAAGATCAGTGGGAGAACCCAGATCTCTTGAACCTTCATGAAATATCATTTTTGAAAGAAAGAAAATCCATGTTTCTTATGCAAGAGAAATCAAACGGTATCTGTATTGTTGAGAGACTACGGACCATAATCGTGAATATATGCAGAGAATGAAATGCAGAATTAGAACAGTGAAGCTAGGAATTAGTAGCAGAAGGATTTACAGGAATTTGCTAATTTGTGTAGTCAGAGCCTGGAAATTATTTGTAAGATTGGGTTTTGAGAAAGCTTAGCCAAGGAGGGGCCTGGGGAACATAATTTTGGATCAGGCTGGATTTATTGAAATAGTTACTCTCAATGGAGTTTCTGCATTTATTGAGTGAGCTTAAGAAGCCAGCTGCTGCCTCTGGTTTAGATAAAGCAAATCTGGATCCTGTTAGTTAACCAACATTGAAATAGCAAAAATCCCGGAAAGACCAAATATCTAGAAAGAAGTATTATCACGGACTTTGAGATATTGCAATCCTGGATTGGATCTTTTATGTTCATCTGTTCATTCATCATGGTTATTATATTGAGCATAGCAGATTGAAAAGTAACCAGATCACGTGGAAAATTATTATCTGCAAATATACTTGAGCCAGGAGGTTACTTGAAATAAATTACAGTTGTTATGGTCTCTTAAAGGGGGAACTGTATACACATTTACAACCACAAATACATACAGTGAATCTATCAGTAGCTCTCCATAAAGAGACCAGGATTAATATCCAGAACAACTTTATACGGGATAATGAGAAATAGTTCACAATTTGGAAAGCACTGGATACGATGTATCCAGTATTACTGTGGCCTACTAGGAAGAGGGGGTGCTTGTAGCATTTGCGTGATAGAGGAGGACTGATTATTACCTTAAACTCATCCTAGATTTTTTTTCCTTTGCATATTCTGAGATGAATAATATGAATACTCTCAGAAAATGGAAGAGTGCATCGCTGACTACACTGTAAAGGTCATTATTGCAGGAATGGTCAGGATGAAGCTTTAGGAGACGCTTTTCCCTACAGGAGTAATGACATACCCTCGGGAAATTCAAAGATATTAGCGCCACCACTGAAAACCTACAAAAAAAAAGGGGGGGTGCGGGTGAAAATGTCTATACCATCCCTGTTCAGATCTTTAATCTGACCTCTGAAAATTCCTGATAAGACCTAGAAAATTATGGGGGCATCTGGGTGGCTCAAAGGGTTAAAGCCTCTGCCTTCAGCTCAGGTCATGGATTTAAGGGTCCTGGGATCGAGCCTGGCATTGGGCTCTCTGCTCAGCAGGGAACCTGCTTCCTCCTCTCTCTCCGCCTGCCGCTCTGCCTACTTGTGATCTCCGTCTGACAAAAAAAAAAAAAAAAAAAAAACCACCTTGAAATTATGGGATTATTGAAGCTTAACTTAATAAAAACTATATAATATATATATAACATATATATTATATATATATATAAAACTTAATAAAACTATATACAACTATAAACACTATCCCTGACCTTATTGCCCTAGGGGATAAAATAATGCAGCTCCTGGTATTAGCTATGGAAATAGTTTATTTTCCCCAGTTAAGCCAGTAGTATCCTTTTACTACTTGTATACATTTTCAGCTCCTGCCTTAACAGATTGCCTGCAACAAATTTCATGGCTTAAAACAGCAAAAACATTTTAATTTTTTAGCCCTAGTGGTCAGAAGTCTATGATGTTAAACAGGACCGTGTTCCTTCTGGGGAGAATCTTGTCCTTGCCTTGTGGCCACAGGTTGCTCCTCTTCTCCTTCCTTTATCACATCTTGTCTGACTTTGACCTTCCTGTATCCCTCTTGCAAGGACCCTTGTTATTACATTGGTCCTCCCTGGATACTTCAGGATGAACTCCCATCTCTAGTTCCTTAACTTAATCACCTCTGAGAAGACTTTTTGCCATGTCGAGAAACATATTCAGAGGTTTTGGGGACAAGGATATGGACAGTTTTGGGGCCACTATTCAGTCTACCACACTCTTGTATTCTTTCCCTGAGAGTAAGAGTTTGTACTATACATAGAAGTGTTAAATGGGGGTCGCCTGGGTGGCTCAGTGGGTTAAGCCTCTGCCTTCGGCTCAGGTCATGGTCTCAGGGTCCTGGGATTGAGCCCCGTATTGGGCTTTCTGCCCAGCAGGGAGCCTGTTTCTCCCTCTGCCTGCTTCTATGCCTACTTGTGATCTCTATCCCTCTGTCAAATAAATAAATAAAATCTTAAAAATAAATAAATAAAATCAGTCTTTCCCATTAAAAAAAAAAAAAAAGTGTTAAACAAGAGTACCACAGAGAAGGAGATCATACAGCCAAAGAAAACATTTTAGATTTCACTTTAGGAGAGTTTCTGGAGTTGGAGTAGTCTGGAAGCATACTGGGATATTACCTCTGAAGTCAATGAAATACAGTTTATTTTCTGTCCCTCCATCAGTAATAAGGACCAACAATATTTCAAAGGCTGTTCAGCAGTTTGAAAACATTTTGGTTTTCAAACCCATTTCCCAGGTGAAATAAGAAATTGTGACATTTGTGTGCATGTCCCAGAGCAAGAAAAATCACTAGCAGTTTATATTGTGACTGACTCTTTCAACTAGTCTGAACATTGAGCAGAGGCAATGGTTCCCAAAATGTCCATGACAGAATGGATGGAACATTTGACCAGTATCATTCTCACTATGAAGAGCTGGGTCCTAACACAGGGATGAAAACCATGATCCTTTAAGTAGTTAACTTCAGAGAAAGAGCTCTTAACATGCTACATGGCTCTGATAAAAAAAATTTTTAAATGACAGAACGATGCTACTGACACCATTTGGTTGAGAGTGTTATTATGGGGCATATGCTGTGTTCTCCAAACCATTTATCTATATAGTGCTGTTTTTATTGTCAGAATATGGAAGTCCAGGAACCAGAGAGCAGATGGGGGAGCAGTGACTCCGGAAAGTTCACCCTTTGATCTTCTCTAAAATTAATCTCACTTTTGCCACTCTGGGTTTATCCTCCACCAAGGCATACAAAAATGGTAATGTTATATTAGAAGCTGATAATATCTTATATCCCTTGAGGCATTTTGCCACTGGATCTATAGACAAAAAGAGGTTCCTGTTAGGTGAAGGGAATAGAGCAGAATATAAGATCTTCAGGGTATAATGTTTTAAAATTAATATAATTAATATTAATTAATTAAAATAATTAAAATTTAATTTAATTAATTAAAATTAATGTTAATTAATGTGATAATTAATATAATAGTTGTAATTTTTTAAAGAATACCACTAACGTTGTATCTAAGCAGAATCACCAGAAAATCAGATTCTTTAAAATTGAAGTTTAGGGAAAGTATTCCAGTTACCTACGTTGTTTGCTTGAAGAAGGGGAATATCATCAGGAGGAGGAGCACCACAAATACAGGTTATAGATTTGAACAATCACAGAAGCAGATGTGGTGTTTGCTTATTAGATTTTACTCAAACACCAAAACTATATTTCCCCCCTTCTTTTCCATACTATTAATAAAGGAAATACTGATTATGGACACATATGGCATAAGTTGTGGGATATCTGGAAAGAAAAAAAAAACAGGATAAAAAAACAAGCAAAAGAATGCAAGTCATTTAGAGATCATGAAGCTATTGAGTTTATACCTTGGGTTTATGCTTGCCTCTCTTTTTGGGAAGCAGGGAGGAGGTGTGTGTGCGTGTGTGTTTGTGTGTGTGTGTGTGTGTGTGTGTTGTGTATTTAGATATACATTATACATTCATAATATATATGATATTGTGATATATATGAGAGGAAAGGATGCTATGCACCTGTGTTAAATTGTTAGTGTGAAACAAAATGATGTATTCATGCTAAGCAGCTAAGGAAAGCAAAATGTTGAATAAATTATTTTTGTAGGCACATCTTTCCTTCTGCTCACTTTCAGTCATAATGCCTGTTAGGAAACTACCCTGTCCAATTATATGCTGGCTGCTCCTCTCTCCTTTAGGTCTCATGATATAAGCTTATCAAGTTAAACTCTAGTGAAAGTTAATTTTTATGAGACAGATAAATGACATAAAATCTTCAAAACTGGGTTATTCTATAGAAACAGAATGAAGAACATGTATGTGATTTCTTTTTCTTTTCTTTTCTTTTTTTTTTTTAAGATTTATTTATTTGAGAGTGAGAGAGAGAAAGAGAGAGAGTACATGCAAGTGGTGGGGAGGGACCAAAGGGGAGAGAGAGAGAATCTGAAGTAGATTCCATGCCTAGCTCAGAACCTGACACAGGGTTGGATCCCATAACCCTGAGATCATGACCTGAACCAAAACCAAGTGACTGAAACTTAACCAACTGAACCAACCAGGCACCCCATGTATATGATTTCCTCCCTACAAATCCTCAGCCTTCCTGTTTCCTGCCTTTATTTAGAATCTATTGTAGTTTTCTCAGCTACCATTTGCCCTCAAATGAGTTTGTTATATAATGAAGTTGACTAGAAATATTGTTAATCTACTGTTCATAAGAAAAATAGCTCTATGTATATATGAATAATATCTTCAAAATTTTAAAAATAAATGATTTGCTCATGAAATAAAGTTAATGAAGCATCCTAATTTGGTTACATTTGAGGTTTTCTGCTTTTGGACAAAATAACTAACTAAATTGAGCAGTGTGTGTAGTCATTCCCTTTTCCTCTCTTAGTCATTAAACATAACATGGAAGGAAGCAGTTTTTAGACTCCCTGTATTTTCTCTAGCTTTCCTTTTTCACATAAGGTTCTGATCTTCCATGTTTTCCTGTCAGAATGGCCATTCATCATTTAAGGCCAAATTCTCTTCTTTCTAAGGGAATCAATTATTCCCTTGCTCATATTCTTATATGTGGGGTATACGTATAAGATTTTATTGGGATTGAATATGTATGCTTTTTTTTTTGCTCACTGGACCCTGAGTTCCATGAGGACTTTATGAGCATATTTTTCATTTCTAGTCTTTAACAGATGCCTCATACAAGGTAGATGGTCAATAACTGAGTATTTATGCAACAACATGGATTGAGTTAGAGAGTATTATGCTAAGCTAAGTAAATCAGTCAGAGAAAGACAAATACCATATGATTTCACTTATGTGGACTTTAGGAAACAAAACAAATGAGCAAAAGGAAGAAAGAGAGAGAGAGAGAGAGAGGCAAACCAAGAAACAGACTCTTCTTTCCTGTAGAGAACAGTTGTTTACCAGAATGAAGGTAGGTGGAGAGATGGGTGAAGTGGGTGATGGGCATGAAGGAAAACACTTGTAATGAGTTTTGTATGGAAGTGTTGAATCACTATATTGTATACCTGAAACTAATATTACAGTGTATGCTAACTAACTGGAATTTAAATAAAAACCAACCAACCAAATAAACAAAAACCAAAATTCAAAGCAGCAAAATAAAGCAGAAAAGGAAGAGTAATTTAACCTCTACTTACCAGTACTATCCATCTCCTAGTAAAAAAAGAAAAATGAAGAAAAAAGAAATTTGTCTATATAATTTATTCATAGTAGACAAGAAAGAGCAAAAAGGTGAATTACTTTTCATCAGCCACTATAAGGTTTCAAAGCAAGTGGGCATATTTTGATGTATGTTCATTTTTTTCCTTGCTCCATACCTAAGGGGGAACATTTTCAAAACCAGATACAAGAAAATTACGTGGAGACAGAATTTCTTTTATTGCTGTTTGGTTTGCCTTTTGCAGGATGCTTGTTTTGTTTTTGTTTTGTTTTGTTTTGTTTTGTTTCTAACTTATAAAGTTTATGTAGATAAAGAAGTTAGCACAACTAGAATTGAAGAAAGATGTAAACAATGGACTTTGTGACAAGGAGATCAAAAGTGTTATTTTAGAGCAGTGGTCTCAAATGGAATCAGTACATTCTCAAGATTATACAAGACTAATCATTGAAATGAAGAAAGAATATACAATATCAATATCTTTGCCCCATCTCTATCTATACCTGTACCTATATTGACATATTAAAGAAGTAAAGTTTCACTTATAATTAATAGAAGGCTTGATACTGTATATTCCCTCATTTAATTCATCAGGTGACCCTGTGTCAAACACATCAACACATGGGAGGCAATCTGAGTAAAGGAAGAGAAACCTACAACTCAAGAATTCAGAGGCTCATATTCCCTTTGAGATTCTTTCAGTTTATTGGGACATTGAAATTTACATGATCTAAACTGAAAGGGTTTATAGACTATGCTGTCTAACTTTACATTTACACTCACAAAAATGGGTTTAAAATATTTATATAAAGACATATAGATTAAAAACTAAACTAATACAAGTAGAAGCAAATAACACGATAGCAGAATTGACAACTTTGCTCCTATACCCAGGTGTGTTATCAGCAATATCAGGAAGCAGAAGGTTTTTCATTGATGATATAATCAGATATGAGTAGAAGTTGGGCAAAAAAACAATTAGTAGGGGCGCCTGGGTGGCTCAGTGGGTTAAGCCACTGCCTTCAGCTCAAGTCATGATCTCAGGGTTCTGGGATCGAACCCCACATCGGGCTCTCTGCTCAGCCGGGACCCTGCTTCCCCCACTCTCTCTCTGCCTCTCTGCCTACTTGTGATCTCTCTCTCTGTCAAATAAATAAATAAAAATATTTTTAAAAAATTAGTAGAGTAGTACACACATATCCACATGTACAATTACATACCTCCATATATGATTATTTTACTGATAGAAACATATAGTCCAAAAAGTTGTCTGAAAATCACTGTCTTGAAGGACTGGGTAGACTGAGATCCATTCTTGAGAAAAAAACTGGCCAAAGATGAAATGATGGAATAAATACATTGGTGAAAACAAATGTAGGTCAGCAAAAAAATTAAATAAAATGGAAAAAAAAAAAAAAGAAGACTGAGGTGGGTAGTAATGAAGCATTATAAGGGAATAAGAGAGAAAACTGGAAAATAAATACTGCCAATGTAGTCCTGCAATCAGAAGAAACAACTGAATCAAGAGCAGAAGCAAAAGAATACTTTCATATTTAGTGTAGCAAAGCCCTTGCTATAAGACTTTGTATTACAACGTATGCCTTTCATACACTGAAAGGTATACAAGAAAGTCAAAGCTAGACAAAACAATGAGATCAAGGATTAGGTGGGCCTGAGATTATTTACTTATTTACTCAAAGCCAGTGCATTTTAAAGAGCAACCTCATAGCATATGAGGGCATATGATTAGAATCAAGACAATCCATTATCCTTGTTTTTATTTGCAAAATTTCCTTTAGTTATTTAGTGGATATGCATGTATCTCTATCCCATATGATTTGATCAGTTGCAAGTACTGTACTGGATCTGGATTTCCAAACAAGCCCTGTTTTGAAAAAGATTTATCATATCCTTTATAAATAGGATAATGACTGGAACTACCAACTACAGTAAATACGTCTTATGTGATGCCTTGGGAAAGAGCCCATCTTATCTGGTGACAAGTGGGATATAGTGCATGCATGTGTGCACAAACTTGTGCCTCTTTCTTTCTTTCTTTCTTTCTTTCTTTTTTTAGTAGACTCTGTTACTAGCATGGAGCTCAACATGGGGTTGAACTTGAGATCCTTAAATAATAACCAGCTTAACTGACTGAGCCAGTTTGGGTGGCCCCCAAACTTGGTTATTATTTCTTGTTGTCTTTGCAGACAAATGCAACCCCTCTATGTTTCAGATCAAAAAAATTACAGAAACCATAGGAGTTCTGGATGGTATTTATTAATCTGTTGACAATTTTTGGTGAAGGGAAGAAAGCAACAGCATCAATGTACAAAGAATTGACAGCAACTTGGGAGAAAATATCAAGGAGAGTAGTAAGCACTGTTTTAAACATAGTACATTACCAATTCTCTTGGTGTCCCAGGAGACAAATTATGTAGAAAAATATAGACTTATTTACACCGAGTCAGAGAATATCTCAAAAAACTTGGGTTAAGAAGAAATTATAGATATCATTTGACCAAATAACTTTTCTCATGTTTTTATTTTTTGCAGCTATTTAAGAGAGATATATGACAAATATGTTTATCAGAATATGTATTAAAAAAGTTCTTTCAATAGTTATAAAACAAAGTTTCTAAGTGATAAGAAAATACTGAGTGAGTCACTTTGGTTGTGGTAACTATTAGTTAAATAATAGACAAAATCCTACTTCTTCCCATCATGTGTGATGCAAAGACATTTTTGAAGTTCATCTACTGTTCTACTAAGAATATCTTGCTAACATCTTGAAAATCTTCTTGAATTCTCATTCATGCTGTATTGCCAACAGGATTTCAATTATCATTCTCTTTTTTGTTGACTTCTGGATCAATAATTTTGCCTTCGTCTTTTTCAGTACAGCATCCTCTCTCTGTTTTGAGGGCTGGAGCTCTCAGTATAAATGTGGGAGTACTGTACAAACACGATTGGGCAAGCACGCCAGAAAGGTTGAATTACAAATGGAAGGAGGAATCACACACAAATCACACACATTAGGGTAACAAATTATAAATATAAGCTCTTAAAAATGAGAAAATATACCTTTTCCACTTTTCATACAGCAAACATGGAGCTACTGAAAATTTATATTAAAATAATCTAGCAACATCAGCAATAATTTCTACCTATCATTGTATCTTCCAACCTACCTTTCATTAGAGTTTTGCATTGTAAAATTTATCTAATCTCTCTCCATTCTATCAGAACATATGCTGTCTAACAATAGGATGCAGTAAGCTTTAGTGCTTCTTATCAAAATTTCCATTTCAGTATGCCCCCTGGTCATATAATTATTATAATATTGGAAAAATTCATGTTCAATGTATCCAAAGCTATTTTACATCAATTGCAATAGAAATATGAGCAGAATATTTCATGCTTTTCTTCTCTCTTGAGGATAACACCTTTAGTAATTTCCATATGTCATCCAGTTAATGTGACAAACAAAGAAAGTTGAGGATTTCAAGCACAATACCAGAAGTGAAAGATTTTGATTGACTGGTACATTATAACTCTTATTACATACTGTGGACCCAGGATGTTATAATAATTAGCCTGTCAAGTCAATTGTTACTCTTCATTAAAAATGAATATAAGGCAGCAATTAATCTCACAACTTCAGCTTCATTAGGACATTTTGTTTTTGCAGTTGGGTGCAGTTCAGTGTCTCAATCTAAAGGATGTATCATTTTCTAATAAAAGGTTTCACCTTCATTATTTTGATTATGTACTTGAATAGCAAAATGTAAGCTTATGTAATAACTGGGTGAAAATTCTGAGTTATTTATAATTTGCCTCTTGAAATTCATTGTAGATACAAGAGATTTTCCCCATTCCTTTTCTTTACCTTCGCAGTATGAGGCTATGGACTCAGAATTTCACACTCCTTGAAAGTGATTCTATCCTCTGTGAATCATGTCTCTGAAAATGCTGACACCCACAAAAATAGGCAAAACTAAGGACTTTTCTACAAGCCTAAAAAACATTGCAAAAAAAAATGTGAAATGAGAGTTGAGTTTTTCTTACATAGTAAAGGTTAGATGAGTGATAAGAAATAGTAATCGGGTTCCAATGTAGCCTGTGGACTGATTGACCACTCACAGTGATTTAAACCTGGCAGGTGGAAGTTATAGCACAGATCACAGAAAAGATGATGGTTCTGCCCTCTTTGTTCTAATGCAATAAAGACAAGAAATAACGACAGTTGTAAATCAGCAAATTCCTTCATTTGCTGACAAGGAATCCCATCGGTTAGAAAATTAGGCAGAGAAAGAAGACTGTATGGCCAGTAGACATTAGAGGGAAACATTGAACCGTAGACTACGAAGAGGAGAATGGACTCTGAAAGGCAGGCTGTTTTGTCCCATCACCCTTACTCAATCTCGACATATACAACTCTATATTGGAAATGTCATGATCTCCCTTGAGAATATACAGAACTTTCACTGTAACCTGATGATATTACTGCTGCTGCTTATGTGAACCAACATGGGGTAAGGCAAAAGTGCATTTACTTAGATTAAACAATCTCTGATTGGATCATATTCTCTACTTCTATCTAAGTGTGTTGACTTTAGACATGTATGTAACTCTGGGCTTCATTTATAGTATGTATTAGTTTGCTAGGGCTGCCATAAGCAGTCTGGTTTAAACCACAGATTTTTTTTTTTTTTCTTTTTACAGTTCTGGGGGCTGTAAATCTGAAATTAAAGTATGGGCGGTTTGGTTACTTCTGAGGCCTCTCTCCTTGGCTTAGAGATAGCTGCTTCCTTGCTGTGTCCTCACATGATCTTTTCTCTGTGCATGTTCATCCTGACATTCAAATTTCCCTGTATTGTAAGAACATCAGTCAGATTGGATTAGGGCCCACCCTAATAGCCTCATTTTAACTAAATTACCTCTTTAAAGGCCTTATCTCCAAATATAGTTACATTCGCCTGGGTGGCTCCGTGGGTTGGGTCTCTGCCTTCTGCTGGGGTTGTGATTCAGGGTCCTGGGATCCAGCCCCACATCGGGCTCCCTGCTCAGCTGGCTGCCTGCTTCCTCCCCTCTCTCTGCCTGCCTCTCTGCCTACTTGTGATCTCTGTCTGTCAAATAAATAAATAAAATCTTAAAAAGAAAAAAGAAGGGCTTCAAAATAGGAATTTTAGAGGGACACAATTCAGCTGATATTGCTATATCTACATAATTGCAACAATAGTATTCAACTCTCAGTGTTTCACCTGGCCTAAATAAATCAAACCACAGAAACTATCAGCTAAAATTTCTTTTATATATGGTTGATCTATTATATCTGTTAGATATTCAATTATATATGGTAGATATTCAACAGAAATTAGTTTCTACTAATCCTCCTAAAGCTATAGATCTGATTGTTGAATTTTTCAGGTTAAGGATTATTCTTTATTGGCCCAACAATCGGAATATAGCAATTGAGGGTAATGGTGAAATAATGCAATTGAACTAGTTTCTTAGGTGAATCATGTATACCCCAAAATTTACGAACTTCTGGAGCAGACTCAGAGGGAAAGGAATGAAGACATTTGGTCAGGCAGAACATAAAAGAATCTGAAGAATTTATTTCTAGGCAGGAGGAAAACATACTAGTCCTTCAAAGAAGTTCTTCAAGGCATATGGGATAAGTGTACTAGAGGTGAGCAGTGGACAGGACAGCCTAGACACATCACCATCAATGTTAGGTAGGTTGTCAAGAATGTTTAGCAATGGGTTGGGACAATCTGGGATTCAAAAACATAACTCCAGATACTTACAAGAGGTTATTTCAGGAGCAATTAGTAAAATAAAATAGCAAGCACAGGCTATAAAGGGATAAAAAAAATTAACAAGTGAGTGAATAACTAAGTAAGACAGCCACTACTGTGCTAACATTTTTTGATACATTTGCTCATTAATTCACAATTTTAGGCATGGAGTACAATTTCTGCCGTATGCATGAAGAAACAGTATTTTGGAGATCTAAGCTTCATGAGGCCAGAGGCCATTATTTCTATTTGCAGCACCCATCAAAAGGCCTGGCACATGGTGGGTAGTAAATAACTGTTCATTGATTGAACTAATGGACTGTCAATTAATTTGTAGAACAATGATAAAGCTAGAATTTAAACCAAAACAGTGATTTCCATCAACACAGCAGAAACAGAAAATGAAAGAAAGGAAAATAGTGTAATTTGCAGTATATGGGAAATAAAAATGAAAACAACAGTCCACAGGGTTAAGAATGATGTCTCCCAAGTTGTTGATTTCATTGTTGTAAAAACAGCAATACATGCAGAGAGCCAAAGAATGTGTCTTCTATTTTCTTTTATTAATTGATATCACTTGATTAATCCTCTCTGAAAATTGGTTGTTCATTTGTCTGTTAATAAATTTGTTTTAACACCTAGCCCATATTTTTTATTTAGCTCTAACACATATTATTATACTTATCATATCTCTAATAAGATTAGGCAGTATAACATAATGGAATAGTAATGCACTTTGGAGTTAGTGTATTTAATTTTGGTGTTCAGCTCTAGTGCCTACCAGCTTAGTTACCTTGGGCAAATTATTATTATTTTTTATTTAAATTCTATTAGCCAACATATAAGATATTATTAGTTTCAGATGTTCAGTGATTCATCAGTTGCATATAACACCCAGAGCTCATTACATCACATGTCCTCCTTAATAACCATCACCCAGTTACCCCATCCCCCCGCTCCCCTCCAGCAACCCTCAGTTTGTTTCCCGGTCAAGAGTTTCTCATGGTTTGTCTTCCTCTCTGAATTCCTCCCATTCAGTTTTCCCTCCCTTCCCTTATAATCCTCTGTGCTATTTCTTATATTCCACATATGAGAGAAACCCTACAATAATTGTCTTTCTCTGATTGACTTATTTCATTTAGCATAATACCCTCCAGTTCCATCCACTTTGATGTAAATGGTAGTATTCATCTTTCCTGATGCATGAGTAATATTCAATTGTATATATGAACCACATCTTCTTTATCCATTCATCTGTTGAAGGACATCTCAGCTCCTTCCACAACTTGGCTATTGTGGACATTGAGGCTATAAACACTGGGGTGCAGGTATCCCTTCATTTCCCTACATCTGTATCTTTGGGGAAAATAGCCAGTAGTACAATTAATAGGTTGTAGGGTAACCCTATTTTTAACTTCTTGAGGAACCTCCTTACTGTTTTCTAGAGTAACTGTACTAGTTTATATTCCCACCAACAGTATCAGAGGGTTCCCCTTTCTCCACATCCTCACCAACATTTGTTTCCTGTCTTGTTAATTTTAGCTATTCTAACTGGTATAAGGTGGTTTCTCATTGTGTTTTTGATTTTTTTTTAATATTTTATTTATTTGTCAGAGATAGAGCACAAGCAAGGGGAGCAGCAGACAGAGCAAGCAGAGAGAGAAGCAGGCTTCCTGCTGATCAAGGAGCTTGATGTGGGACTCGATCCCAGGACTCTGGGATCATGACCTGAGCCAAAGGTAGCCACTTAACTGACTGAGCCCCCTGGGTGTCCCTCTCATTGAGGTTTTTGATTTGTATTTCCCTGGTGATTAGTGATGTTGAACATCTTTTCATGTGTCTGTTAGCCATTTGTATGTCTTCTTTGGAGAAATGTCTGCTCATGCCTTCTGACTTCTTGACTGGGTTATTTATTTTTGAGGTGTTGAGTTTGATAAGTTCTTTATAGATCTTGGATACCAGCCCTTTACCTGATATGTCATTTACAAATATCTTCTCCCGTTCTGTAGGTTGCCTTTTAGTTTTGTTGACTGTTCCCTTTGCTATGCAGAAGTTTTTATCTTGATGAGGTCCCAATACTTCCTTTTTGCTTTTGTTTCCCTTGCCTATAGAGATATGTCTTGCAAGAAGTTGCTGCAGCTAAGGTCAAACAGCTTGCTGCCTTTGTTCTTCTCTAGGATTTTGATGGGTTCCTTCTCACCTGAAGTCTTTCATCCATTTTGAGTTTATCTTTGTGTGTGGTGTAAGAAAATGGTCCAGTTTCCTTCTTCTGCATTTGGCTGTCCAATTTTCCCAGGACAATTTATTGAAGAGACTGTCTTTTTTACATTGGATATTTTTTCCTGCTTTGTTAAAGATTAGTTGACCATAGAGTTGAGGATCCATTTCTAATCTCTCTATTCTGTTCCATTGATCGATGTGTCTGTTTTTGTGCCAGTACCATGCTGTCTTGATGATCACAGTTTTGTACTATAGCTTGAAGTCAGTAACTGTGATGATGCCAGCTTGGTTTTCTTTTTCAACATTCCCCAGATGATTTCAAGGTCTTTTCTGGTTCCATACAAATTTTAGGATTGTTTGTTCCAGCTCTGTGAAAAATGTTGATGGTATTTTGATAGGGATTGCATGGAATGTGTAGATAGCAGGACATTTTTAAAATATTCTTCCAAATCATGAGCATGGAATGCTTTTCCATCTCTTTCTGTCTTCCTCAATTTATTTCGTATGTGTTCTGTAGTTTTTAGAGTACAGATCCTTTACTTCTTTGGGTAGGTTTATTCCTAGGTATCTTATGGCTTTTGGTGCAATTGTAAATGCATTAACTTATGTTTGTCTGGAAAATTAGCTATCCCTCTATTCTGAATGTTAGCTTTGCTGGATCGAACATTCTTGGGTGCAGATTTTTCCCACTCATCACTTTGAATGTATCATGACATACCCTTCCAGTCTGCAAAGCTTCTACTAAAACATCAGTGGATAGCCTTATGGAGTTTCCCCTGTACGTAACTGCTTTCTTTTCTTTTGCTGACTTCAAAATTCTCCCTTTATCACTATTGTTTGTCTTCTTATCTTCTCTGTGTCTTCATGAGAACCTCCTTGGGTTGATTTTGTTGGGGGATCTCCTGTGCCTCCTGGATCTGAATTTCTGGGACATTTTCAACTTTGGGAAATTTTCAGCTTTTTTTTTTTTTTTTCAAATAAATTTTCTATCCCCTCTTCTTTCTCTTCTTCTGGGATCCTTATAATGCAAATGTCATTACAATTGATGGTGTTGCTAAATTCCCTAAATATAATCTCATTTTGCAGATTTTTCTCCTCTCACTGCTCAGCTTGATTACTTTCAATTACTGTGTCCTCCATCAGTGTTCACTGAATCATTTCTTTTATTCATCTAGTCTACTATTTATTCCATCTAGTGTATTTTAATTTCACTTATTGTGTCCTTCATCTCTAATTGGTTCTTTTTAAATTATTATTACATTATGTTAGTCACTATACAGTATGCCATTAGTTTTTTATGTAATTGGTTCTGTTTTAATTTTATTGTTAAGGGTTTCACTAATGTCCTCTACTCTTTTCTTAAATTCAGTGAGTATCTATGATCATTACTTTAAATTCTCTATCAGGCATATTACTTATCTCCATTTTGCTTAGGGGTCTTGCTGTGATCACCTATTCTTTCATTTGGGACATATTTCTCTTCTCTCCTCATTTTGTCTAACTCTCTATGTCTGTTTCTGTGTTAGGAAAGACAGCTATGTCTCCTGCACTTGAAAGTAATGGTTTTATGAAGAAGGGGTCCTTTAGTGCCCTGTCATGCAGTGTCTCCTGTTCACCAGGACCTGGCACTTCAGGGGTGTCTCCTATTTGTGATGTGTGTGCCTTTTCTTGTGGCTGAGCCCCTTTTCCTTCAGTCCAGCCATTTGCAGTAGCTCTTTTTGCTGGTTGTGGGCAGTGTTTGGTAACTCTAGTGTTAGTGGGCTAGTCTACTTGAGTATGTGTTTATCTGAGATGCAGTAGCATAAAACTGGAGAACACTTTCCCTGTGTTGTCTCCTGAGAAATTTTTATTGGCAGGTGGGGCCTACAGCCAGACCAGTTGTCTGCTGCCAGCCCACAGTATGGCTGTCTTTCCCTCTCTCCAGGTCAAGAATCATTTTGTGTGGTGCTTGCCACTGTAAGAGCTGCTTGCTAACTATCAAGTTTGTGACACTACTCCGTATAGGCTCCAGCCAAGAAGGTACTAGAGAGGGTAGATCTGCCAAAGCTCAGTGCAGGGGGCAGTGATGTAGGGTAGGAGTGCTGGGGAAATTTGCATGAACCTGCCCTCTGTGGGAGGGGTCCTGCTGTGCAGGGACTGGGGCAGCCTGTCCAGAGCAGGGATATCTCCAGAAGCATAGCATGATGGGACAAGATGGCAACATGAGCAAGTTAGGTAGTGAGTCCTGCAGATGGTCATTGTTTATGCTGGGCCAGATGACACTTTTTGGTCCCTTTGTTCCTGGTGGAGTACCCCAGGGATTTTTTCCCTACAAGACATGCTCTCAGATTAATAAATAACTCTCCCTCCTGTATACCCCTGGCACCTTTCCAACTGCTACTTCTATGTTGTGTCTCCAGGCTATTTGTTGTACTCTTTATGAGCAGGGAACCAGTTTCTTTTTGCCCTCCCAGCTCTCAGAGTGAGCTCACTGATTTTTTTAAATTCCATGCTCTAAGTCCCACTGGTTGTGAGAACTCATGAAATTTGGCCCCTCTGGTCTTCAAAGCTGAATGTTATGGGTATTTGCCTCCCCCATGTGGGCTCCCGCAGTAGTCTCTCTTCCCTCTCTGTGTCTGTGGAATCCCTCTCTCCTGTAGTCTCACAAGTCCCTTTAGTGCCCAACTGCATCTCCAGCCTTTCTACCTTCTTCATTGTGGCCTCTTTACATTTACTTGTAGAGCTTATTCTGCCAGTCTTTTGGCTGTTTTCTGGGTTATTTACATTGATGTGAGTGTTACCTACTTGCATCGATGTGACAAGGTGAGCCTCTGCTCCTCCTACTCTGTTATTCTCCCTGGAAGTTTGGAAGACTTTCTTTTGAAATGTTCCCCCTCAATCTTTGCACTTAAAGGTCTTTGCACTCAATCTTTGCAATTTTTTTTTCCTTTTTATATGCTTTAGTGGCACTGCTAGTGAACTCCAAGTCCAGAGCCAGGTATACTATCAGTAATTAAAGCCTTTGTCTCATAGTAATAATGTTGATATTCCAGCCCTAGTTATTCAACCAAGGGATGGCTTGTACCCAAGCTTCATCTGCAGTAATTTCTCCTGCAACCACAAGTACACTGATTTGTATCAGATGTACTCCCAGGCAGCATTTCCCACTTATTTTTAGCCTCCTTAATTCAAATAGTCAGTTTTGATCCAGACCTTGACACTCAAAGGTTTTTTTATATCTACTACGGATGTACTGTGCTACTCTGATCCCAGTATACTTCTGTGCTTTTAGAATCCATGGGAACTTTTTTTATTGAAGCTGTGCTGTTTTTATTATTATATGTATGTATTATAATTTATTTGAACACTATTATTGGAATGATCATTATTCAGTTGTATTGGAAGAAAATTTCCCAGTGCTAATTTTACCTCCTTACCTTGATCCCAAGTCTTTAATGAGTTTTCCAGACCTTGTCATAAATACTCAGAAACATAGCAACTGTTGTTCTTTGAATTGCATATCTCTACAGATGAATAAAAGTTCTTCTGACTAGCTTCTGTGAAATTTATCTGCACCAGTTAGAGCCTTCTTGTCTACATAGCATGTGTGGTAGCTTGAACTATTCTTACATAGGCATCTATCATAAATACCATGAGCTTGGCATAAAATGTCTATGAGTTCTCTCACTTTCAAGTCAGATTGTGCATGAAGAAAAGGTGGATCTACCTCGCCTTCCTTTGTTGTCTTTTTTAAAAAACATTTTGTTTGGAAGTAATGATAGAGCCACAGAAAGTTGTACAGAAATGTACAGAGTTTTCTGCCTTCTTTGTAAATGTACTATAGTACTGGATTTTCTTGGAATTATTTTTGTTACTATCTTCCACATTCCCTTCTAAATATTTGATATACATTTGTACATAAAGATAGCTGGGTTCAGAACATATTTGCTTGTAAATTCTAACTTACTCATTTAAAGTTTTCTTTAAAATAAAAACATAGTTTTTCAATGATGCTAACTAAAATTAGCAAAATCTCTGAAATATTTACTATATAATGGTGTTTTTCCTATACTGAGATATGCAGAGTTAAACTTTATTTTCATACACACACATGACAGCCTACACATACATTCATAGGATATCTTTGGAATTTACACAGATAAAACTGTACAATAGTATGTTTTTCAAATTGGGAATTACTATCTTACAGACTTGGACAGTGAGAACACATCACTTTCCTGTGGACTTTTGAACAGAAATGGCAGGATCTTCTTCCTTCTTTTCATCCTGGTTATAACTCATTTCCTTAATATTGTTTTCCCTGTATCTTACCAAATTTTTTCCTCTACCAGTACTTTCTGTAAGTTCCTTTCCAGTATTCATTGTTAAGTTAATTACTTAATAATTATTAAGTTAGTTACTCTCTTCATAGGACAGTTCTTTTCTCCATCTCTCTCTGAAACAGCAGGCCACATACATAAAATATCATTTATTTATTCATTCATCAATGAACACTGTGTCTGTCCTGCCAATTAATAGCTATTGTGAGTGTCATTAAGTCCCATAGAGCTAGGGACCCATAAATGGGAATGTGTCCTGGATATCTTCAATAACTCTCATGTGGGAGCTTTAGCACAGGATCCAAGACAGAGAAAAAGAAAACTTACCCATTAAAGGATTTCAACATCCAAAATAATGAAATCAGTGTCCTTTCAGAATGTATACAACATCAAAATTCCATTTGTGTTTTTGAGAATTTTTGCTTAGGTATAAACTTTAGCCAGTTATAACAATTGTTTTATTAGTTATTATTGCTGATTTTATTTCTAAAGTGTATACATTTCTTTCTTCATATGTATTTCTTTCTTCACTAAATTTTCTGCCAATATTATGTAAGAATGAAAAAAAATGGAAAAGAAACTAAAAAGAAAAGGTATACCAGAGAGAAAGGCAGAGGGACATTTATTTTTAAAATGAAACAGAGTAATTTGTGTTGCTCACAATGCAAATGTTGCTAATAATAGATATTATCATACATTGTTTGTAGACTTACAAATATTTAGAAACTGTTTTAGAAGTATAGCAAATAAACCTTTAGAGTGATATACAGTTACTCAAAAGCACATGAGAGAATGTGCCACAGAAGTTGCTTTTATAAAAATTATCTTAAAGATAAATATAAAGCATCTCCTAAATTTCTGAATTTCTGATATACATGAAGTATTTCCTTTTTTTTTTCCTTTTCTTTCTTCCTTTCTTTTTCTATTGTATTAACTAAGAAAGACGACTTTGGGGAAAAAATTGCCCCCCAAAAAAAGAGATTGGGTTTTCAGAATTTGTGCAAAGACAGAACTTGTTTGTGCCATTAATTGATTCATAAGAATAGGCTTTTTAAAATTTTTTTGAAAATAATACTGCCTTGAAAAAAATATAGGTATACTTACAGATTTTTGCAATGGCCCTGGAATTTATATAACACATACACACATGAGATTAGAAACTTCATAAGATCGACCCAGTTCCTGGGGAACATAAAAAGTCATGTAAGACAGGCTAGATGCATTTATGTAGGGCATAGTTGTTACAGCTGTGCACATCTCAGCAATATCCTCTTTGCTGAGCTAGAAAATACCAGAGGCCAGCATACCTCATATCAGTACCCACTGATAACATTTATACTTTAAAGAAGCAAAAAAAAACACCGGGGGAAGAAAACAGGCCCTCAAGACATTGTTCTTGTAATTCTACTTTCATCTTCACATCTTCACCTTAAACTAACAATATTTTGCAGCCCATGGACATTCTATTTAACTTTTATGAGCCATTCATTTTGATTGATACAGTAGACCAAAATGGATAGCTGAAAAATAAAGTATCCAGTTTTTCTGTGTGTAAAGACTATTGGAATCTTTGCTATCCAAACCCGCAACTGTCTAAAGCTACCTTTACAATCCATCTCTGTGGGTGGCCTCTTGCAAAAAGGGTATCTTATCTAACAATCTCATATAAGAAGTGGAAGAAGACGGGGAAAAAGAGAAGAGGGATATCTTCCCTATCCAAGGACTATCCTTCATCCTGCTAATGAGTTAGTTTTTCTTCAGATTTCTCGACCAAAATGTTCCCTATACCCTCCACAGTTCTGGTAACTCAGAACTTCAAGGGTTTTATTTTTTTTTTTCCTCTCTCTTTCTTCTTTAAAATTTCTAGCCATTGATATAGAAGATCATTCTAATTCCAAGCCTGATAAACTTTAATGGACTTTGAATTATTTTATATAATACCATCATATTAAAAAAAAAAAAAAACCTTAGATATGAGCATACCACATATGTTCTCAAAGGTATGAGTCTTTCTCTAGGAACAGTAGAAGAATATGTCTCTCACCTCGTGTAGCAGAATCCCTGATGTGCTCCCAAAATGGAATTGAAAGAAGACAAGGCATTAGAAAAGTATCAAAACATAGAAGAGAATTCAGTTGATAAAATCTCAGGAAGTTTCAGTAAAGTATACTTTTGATTTATGAGAAGTTATGTCCAGCAATAGCAAAAGCTTGGGACTTGTATTATTCTAGGAATGCTTTTGGGCCTGACCAATTAGAGATTCAGCTGGACGGGGATGACCATCCTCTCCCATCTTGGGTTAGACTAATGGAGATCTCCAAAGACCCAAGAACTAGAGAGTGATCCATGGTAACAGGGACCCAGGGATAACAGGGGATCCTGTAAGAGTCATGCTCTGAATCTGGAGGAGCATAAAAGGGGTTAGGAAAGAGGAAGGAGATTGTGGCAGTAGAGAAGCCACTCAACTAGTAGCTTACAAGGGGATCACCAAAGAAGTTCAGTCCTGACCATAAATTGGGACGTAATGTGGGACTTGGAGCCCAAGATTTAACAGTATTTATCCTTCAAGCTTTTCAGAGAATCTTTATTAATAAGGGCTGGTTAGTGAAAGAGAAATGATATTGGGGACAATAGCTGAAATCTAATGCCTAGTATTAGACATATGGAAATGGCCAAGAGTAAAGAATAAAATGGGAAATTTGGAGCTGGGGTATCAGCAGGTACCTTGCAGAGATGTGAAACTTTTGCCCCATGCCAGAATAATTTCACATTAGTCTCAACTTCTGGGGAGGCAGAAGTTGCCTTTGGTTATGCTCTTGTGAGTCTTGTTTAGCCATGGAAACTGAGTGATGCTGACCTTGAAGGAAAGGAGCTCAGTTGTATTGAGTATAAAGAACTGGGGGTGACAAAGTCAGGGGCTAAGAATCTGGTAAGGGCTTATCAAACCAAGGATGCTTTTGGGAATGCACTGGCCTCTATGGTATTTCTCCTATTTTCTATCTTTGGAAACGTGGCTCATGTGGTTGTTGCAATTAATTCATGTGATGTCATATTTTATGAATGTATGAGTTGTGTATTGAACACTGAACTTTTATTTTCTTTATTTTATATGTTATGGTTAATAATCTCTTCTGTTTTCAATTATTTTGTAGGCCCTTGAAATCCTAGAGGATTAGACACTATGCTGACCATGTCTAATGACAAAAAAGGCCTAGACTAAATAATTAGGAATTCACAGCACATTATCCATGTGAATATTATATTTCCCCCCTTCTTTAAGTACACCGGTCCTGTGATATGAAGTCCATGTGTGTTTAGCTCCATTTTCCATGGCTGATGAACTGTCTCATATATTATGATAATAACTGACCTACATATCTAATCTTCTAAGAATTTTGCTGTGTGTTTTCACACTCTTTTGTGCCTACACAGACATTTATAGGGACGTTGGCAGGGATTATCATAAGTTGCTAACCCATTGCTTTCTTAAAAATATTTTTTCTTTTTTAGTCATTTATCATTGTTACAAAGATGGTTAATAGGTAAAACTAATAGTGTTTGAATGGCTCTCAGCTTATAGGTTTTTTTTTTTTTTCCCCCTTCTTACCTTGGCTGGAGAATCCTTAGGCTAGAATCTGAGAGATCCAGGGGTAGATTGGAGCATTTCAAACCTGATGTTGGAACCAAACTGTCTGGATTCAAATCACCATTTGTTTTATTTGTTTATTTGTTTTGTTTTGTTTTGTTTTACTAGATGTACAACACTGGGGACCTTGGGTATGTTTCTGTTCTCTAGGCTTTATTTTCTTTATCTGTAAAATAACATCAGTGAGAGGATGTGACAAAGTGATGGGGAAAACATTTAGAGAAACACCCACATAGAGTAACTCTGTAGAGCTATTATTATTGTTGTCTTTGAAGACCAACAGTATAATTTTATACAATTGCTTTGAAACTTATGTTTAGCATTTTTTAAATTATACTTTGATCATACTTAGAGCCACAGAAGCCAAAGATATATGCCTCTCTTAGTAAGGTTTCAAATGATACTGATGATTATAAAAATAAATAAATAATAAATACTATGGTTTATTATCATGGTTTTAAATTCTCTATCTTTGGATGATAAAACAAGTATATATTTCATGACTACTTTGGTTGTTTGAATCAAAACCATGTTAACAGTCATTCAGGATACCATGTGTTTTAGTTTAAAAATATTGAAAGATGGAAGCCAAATATATAACTGTCAGGACATTTGTTGTCAGTTTACCAAAGCTCATCTCTCACTGTAATCAGGCTTAGATTTACAGTTGTCATAACAAAGGGTGCCAAAGAGTCCAAGGGTGAAGTTGATTTGCTTAAATATTTTTTGTGTGATTTTTTTTCTGATTTTTATTTATTTGGCATAATTTATCTTTTTAATGTTTTCATCATTTGTAATACTTTTTCCTCTGGTTCCTGGAGTTTGCAGTTCTTAATGGCTTTGGGCCAGAGAGGTGAAAAATACAGAATGAGCTCTGTAAAACACTGAAACTACGAGCTTTTGTGTACAGTTTTTGAGGTCCAGCAGGTGCTGGCAGAAAAGAAAATAGAATCCTTGCTGTCTCACTATTGATAGAAAACTAAAATCAGTGGCATGGAGAACAAAATCCCAAAGTCTACAGACTTCTACACATCTCTTATTTATAACAATACATCTATATTAGGCAAAGCCTATCCAATTTTTTATGACTTAATTGGTTCTCTCTCTTTGCATTTATAACACCAATCTACTTTCTGTCTTTCAACATATATCCCAGAGAAAGGAAATAGAAAATAAAACACATTATTCAGTAGGATTTCATTGTGCACCAAGGGTAAAAAGCAGGCATGTATAAATGGAAAGACATTTAAAAGCCTTCCCAACTGAAATCTGGCAGGAGGTAAAACACTTCATTAGGATTTGTAACATCGATGGCGAACGGCTTCACACAATGTGCTACATTTGCGAATAAGGCACAAAATTGACTGTCAAAGAGATGTAAGACCAGAACAGATTCCAATCCATTTTATACAGGGGACTCAATGGGAACCCTATACCTCAGCAACTCCAAGACTTAGGTTTCATAAACTGCTGGTGGAGATTCACCACTGAATCTTCATTTGGTTCTGAAATAAGTCCTCTCGATAATGACAATGTGTAAAGGGCACAGCTACATCTCGGAAGTCAATAGGCTTTTTACTGATTTACTCTGAGAATTGCTGGCAGAAAAGCAATCTGCATTTCCTAAATTTGAAATGGAGACATTGACATATCCTAATGTTATAATGGTCATAATTATGTCACTTGGTAAAATGTATGGTTAAAGATAATGTCAAAGGTGCATTTTAGAATTCAGAGTCAGACACACAAAAAAGCAAAGGCTCTCATCTTCTACTCATATTGACTTTCATTATTGACCAGCTTATTAGCATGTAATAAGTATGTTCACTTGCTGAGTTACAGACACATGACTGGCAAGCACCTTTTACAAACATAAACCACTCTTCAGTATTTAATTGTCTCTTTACCAACTCCTTTCTCCAAACCACCGTTCTTCCTCCCCGCTGTTACCCGGATCAGAGTCAAACCATCAGGAATGACCCTTTAGTCATAAATGCGACTTATGTCATTTAATATGTAAAAACACTATGAATTTAGTTTTTGCAGTGTATGGGTAAAATAAAGATTTGCTCCAGAGCACCAATTTCCTACCTCATCCCATAAAGAGAAGGATATGACTTCATATGCTTCCTTTTTAGACTTGAAATTTAAGAATCCTAGATAAAATTATTGTGGAACTCATACCCCCCCCCCATAAGATTCTTGATACATCTAATTCTCCTTTGCTGAAGGTGTTTTTTCTCAATTTTTACCTCCGTTTGAACTGTGTTGTCAGAGTATGAGCTCCTCAAGGACAGGAGAGATGTCTGACTCATCTGGGTCCCAATGTCTTACAGTGCCTGTAGCATAGATGTGTTGCATTTCATTTATGCAAATATTAAAAATATAGTCTTTTTTTAAAGAAGAAGATATTGCTTATTAGTAAATTGTGTGGAGTAAAGTGGTTCAAAATTTAAATGGCTTAGAATGGAGAACTACATGGTACCACTGGTATTTCTAGGTAGTATTTCAGCACAGGCCTGGATTTAGGTTGTCCTCCTGGGATTTTGGAACCTTGTAGGAATCACCTGAGATACTTGTCAGACATACAGATTCTACAGAATCAGAATATATAACAGAGGAATTTGGTAATCTTAGATTACCATAGGGGCAATTGTCGAATAGTGCTTAAAGAGAAATCTGGAGATGGGCAATGAAAGAAGAAACTGATGCGAAAGCATCCAGGACTTGAGGAATAAATAAGTCATCATGGAAAGCAACTAGGAGGGACGCCTGGGTGGCTCTGTTGGTTAAGCCTCTGATTCTTGACTTTTGGCTGGGGTCACGATCTCCAGATTGTGAGATCAAGCCCTGTGTCAGGCTCTGCACTGGGTGTGGAGTCTGCTTAAAATTGTCTCTCTCCCTGGGGCACCTGGGTGGCTCAGTGGGTTAAGGCCTCTGCCTTCGGCTCAGGTCATGATCCCAGGGTCCTGGGATCGAGCCCTGCATCAGATTCTCTGCTCAGCGGGGAGCCTGCTTCCCCCTCTCTCTCTGTCTGCTTCTCTGCCTACTTGTAATCTCTGTCTGTCAAATAAATTTAAAAGTTTTTTAAAAAAATTTTAAAAATTGTCTCTCTCTCTCTTCCCCTTTCCACCTCTCTGTCTCAAAACAACAACAACAACAACAAACCCCAGAAAAGCAGCTGGGAGCTTCTGACTCAAGTAGCACCAATGGTTGTATTCCTGGCAGTTTTCATCAGACAGAAAAGCCAACAGAGGTTTGTATCCTCCACTGACCAGGGCTCTAGGTGGACTAGAAGTAGAGGGAGCGCCAGCCTGGGAAAACCATATTGATTAAAGGTCTCTTTTCCTTTCTATATCAGGTGAGTCACTCCTAAAATCCAATGCAGAGGTAACTGAAAACATAGGAATGGAGAGAGTGAAAGGGTCCATAGACAAAAGGACGAGACTGATAAAAAGCGAAAGTTAAGCAGGGCTTTATTTCGCGCCAAGCATCGAGAATCAAGCTGACCGGCCAGGACCATCTCTTTCAAAAAGGTGACCCTTCCAGTCCCACAGACTAACTTTTATAGAGTAAAGGCCATGTGGTTGAGCCTGGCCACACACAGGTGGCCAATTGAATTACAATCCATCCTATAGTAGTTATTTGAACTAGCCTATCACTCTGGTCAGAATTGGTGCCCAAAAGGTAGGGCCCACCTTCTTGGGTGGTTAGAGAAGTGCTTTCCTGATTGGCTGTCCCCACCTGGCTTGGCTCATCCTTGGCGGGTAGGGAGGTAATACGTGCGCTTTTCCTGATTGGACGTTTCCACCTGGCCGGATACGTCCTTATATCTGGGCTTCGTTATCAGGAGCTGGTCAGTCATATTTTTCTGGTTTCCCAGACTTGTTTCCAAGTAAGCTTCTCTGGGGGGTGGGGGGCCAAGGTCAATCTAAGTTTGCTGCATAAACAACAAAATGGCTCACTCTGGCTAAATAGGCCCTTACAGAGAGAAGGTGAACGGAGAGCTAGAAACTCCAGGTCTTTCAATATCTAGTTCCCTGAGAAGAAAATAAGTGTAACTTCCCCAGGGCATGTGGGACTTAGGAACCTGGGCTCTCAGCAATTCTATCCCCCAAGCATCGGAGTGCTGCCTAAGGCTCCAGTCTTATAAAACACATAAGAGGGTTAACTATTGATAAAACTCATCTGTTTCAACATGGTTTTTACCTTTTGAGATTTAATGAACAAGCTACACACTTTCTTTTGTTTTTTCATATCTGTTTACTCAGTCTTTTCAGTTTCTCCCATGTAAAAAGAACGTAGGGCCATGAAAAGAGATACCAAACTCAGTTATCAAAGGTAATTTTTTGGTTATCTATTGCTGCATAATGAAATACCACAATACACAGCAGGCTATGCCAATGCAGCTTCTGTTGTTCAGAAGTCTACACACTATACAGTGTAGTAACACATTATACATGATATGCAGCCGGGTCCTCTGACTCAGAGTTTCTCCTAAGGCTGTAATTAAGGTGTAAGCTACAGTTGGAATCCTATCAGAGCTCAACTGGGGTAGGATTTGCATCCAAGTCCAATTGCGTGACTGGTGGCAGGAATCAGTTCCTTGAAGGCTGTTGGACTGAGAGCCTAATGCCCTTGCTGGCTGGTGGCTAGAGGCCTGCCTCAGTCCCCTCCTATGTGGTTTCTGCGTAGGTCCACGCACAACATGTCAGCAGGCTTCCCTCAGAACCAGCAAGCAGAAGCGCAAAAGAGGACAAGCAAGATGGAAGCCAGAGTCTGGCTGTGACCTGGTCTTCAAAGCATCTTTTCTCCCATTCTATTTTTAGTAGAGAATTACCAGTGGAACCCACAATTAATAGGAGGGATTAACAGTGTCATGAATAACAAGAGACAGGAAACACTGTGAGAAATTTTAGAGGCTCCCTACCACAGATGTTAATAACGAGTATCAGAGGACAGCAAAACAATAAAATCACTAGGTTTTGTTGTAGAATCAAGCATAACAACGGAATACAACACATTAGTAGTAATGATAACAGTAGTGTGGCAATTATGCTAATAGTTGTAAGAACAGAACTAGTAACAACAGTTCCAATGATACTAGTAATCCAAGAGAAAGAAACAATACTATTTCAATAATATTTAATGTTAACATATTCTAGGTACAGAGACTTGATTCATTTCAGAGGCAGACGCTTTGATGTTTTTGGGAAAATAACTTGTTTAGTATTTTTTTGTGTGTGATATCTGAAGGCTGTGGGGCATGACTTGAATATGTTTTTTGGTACACTATAACCCAACACCCATTAGTGTATTATGAAATCAATTAAGAGACTTGAGACTAGGATGCAGAAGACAGAGACTGAAAAAGTAAATTATTCAGGTTAAAAAAGACAGATTAGGAACATAAAATCCTTTTTTTCTTTTTAAGATTTTATTTATTTACCTGACAGACAGAGATCACAAGTAGGCAGAGAGGCAGGCAGAGAGAGAGAGAGGGGGAAGCAGGCTCCCTGCTGAGCAGAGAGCCTGATGCAGGGCTCCATCCCAGGACCCTGAGATCATGACCTGAGCTGAAGGCAGAGGCTTAACCCACTGAGCCACCCAGGCGCCCCAGGAGCATAAAACCTTAACTGGAAAATCATACGGGAGGAATATTGAAAGGAAAATTGATCTGAGGCAAAGGAAGCAAATTATGATATGGTTCTATTATTATTATTATTATTATTATTATTATTATTATTTTGGTATTTAAAATTTACTCTAAGTTCCCATATATTTAGTCAGTTTTTTCTGTACACAGCAGCTTGTGTTAGCAGTGCATGGAGAAAATGAAGGAAAAATGTGTGTGGGGTGAATAGTACAGAGAGAAATCAGCATCATGGAAGCCAACAGTAAGAACTAGGATCTTGCTTGGCAAGGGAACTGGCTGCTGGGGAACAACTCAGAAACAGACTTTGAGACCCAGTCAGGTTGCCTTTGATGTCCTCTGAATGAGACCCGAATCCACAGCCAGTGATATCTTCCATCAGACCAGCACTGCACTTAATGCCGCACTGCTAGGGATGAGAGTTGGAGAGTAGATTCAAAGTATTATAGTAAAAAAAATGGTACTTAAAATCCAGGATTAAAGTAAAAGTAAATGTAATCTGACACAAAATCCTGGCACACTGAGGAAAGGATGAGACAGCGCTCATTTCACCGGTTTAGGAAAGCAAGGCTGCCATGAAACTTCTGGGATGTGGGAAGAATTCTGTGGCCTAGTAAATAATATCTCCTTACATGGTTTCACCACACCACTCTTATATTCGTGTGTCAGAAAATGTTTTGAACTTTTACATTCTCTTCACCATCCATGACACCTTTAAAATACCCAGGTTTTGGGGCACCTGGGTGGCTCAGTGGGTTAAAGCCTCTGCCTTCAGCTCAGGTCATAATCCTGGGGTCCTGGGATCGAGCCCCACATCGGGCTCTCTGCTCCGCAGGGAACCTGCTTTCTCCCCTCTCTCTGCTTGCCTCTCTGCCTACTTGTGATTTCTCTCTCTCTGTCAAATAAAATATTAAAAAAAAAAATACCCAGGTTTTACTAAAACTGATTGCCATTGGACTGTGTCCCTTCTACTTTCGTGGAGGTACTGTTAGTCTTAAATTTTTTCAGTCTCTCTTTTTTTTAACCATAACTACTTCAATATATATTACTGATTTTTAAGGAAATTCAAAATACATGTTCTCCTAAAAATCATGTACAATACTATTTAAAATGCCCTTTATATATTTAAATTACAGATATTTTAGGAATAGCATTTTTTAAAATTTCAGAAAGGATGATTTATAACTATAGTTTATTTGAATTCACATATTATTTTGTGATTCTTTTCTTAATATGTTATATACTATGTTATATGTTAATATGTTATATATATGTTCTTAATTTTATACACTGAAATTTTGAGATATTTTGACAAAAAAAATAATTTCTAAGAAAAACGGGATCATGGGAATAGTAGCTCCTGTCTCTCAGCTGAAGCAATAATTGGTGAAATAAACTCATGCACAGTTCATGTGATTTCAAGATACTGAAGGAAACTAATTGAGGACAAGTGTTTAATGAAATCAGAATTGGCTCTGTTTCTGGATCTTTTTCCTGCTGAGGGAATGTAGTTAGTTGCTCTATACAACAGGGACATA
This sequence comes from Mustela erminea, assembly GCF_009829155.1. NCBI lineage: Eukaryota > Metazoa > Chordata > Mammalia > Carnivora > Mustelidae > Mustela > Mustela erminea. The sequence goes on from NC_045625.1 coordinate 40,424,139, forward strand.
AAATAGTCTCTTATACAAATGAAAGTTCTAATAATGTTTTTTTTTCCTTTGGATTAGCAATTAAGCAAGCATAAACATTTATCAAATTGTGAGGAAAAAAGACTTAAAAACAAATGAAAAATAATACTAATTTTAGTGCAAGGATAGAAACAATGAACAGACAATGAATATAGGAGCACTTGAGCTTTCCTATAAAGGAAGGATAAGAAAAACAATGTATTTAATTTACCCAGGAGAGAATTATGCAAATGTGCACTTAATTTTCTTTGGGCGACTTACAATTAGATACAGGGTATAAAATACGGTCAGCAGTCACACCAGGCTAGCATCTGGGAACTGAAACTAATGATCATAACACAGTTGTACTAGCTTTCTTTTGCTGTGTAACAAATTATCACAAACTTAAGTGTTTCATACAACACCCATTTATTATCTCAGAGTTTCTGTAGGTCAGAAGTTCAGGTACTGGTTAGCTAAATCTGCTCAGATCTTATCAGGCTTAACCCAAGATGAGAGCTGGAATTCCATTCCTTTTTGGAGTGAAATCAGGTTCTCTTCTAAACTTATGTAGTTATTGGCAGAATTCAGTCCCTTGCTTCTATAGGTTTGATGTTCCCTCTTTTCTTTCTACCTGTCAACTAGAACCACGTTCAACTCCCGGAGTCACCTGTCAGATCCTAACCATGTGACCTCTTGCATAAGCAGTTTAGCATATGCTTATGTCCTTTCTTCTAGTCCAGCAAGAGAGTTCTCCTTTTAAAAACTCATCTGATTAGTTCAGCCTCACCAAGGAGAATCTCTTTCAAAGTCAATGAGTTAGAGATGTGAATTATGTGAAAATGCCTTTACCTTTGCTATTACTAAGTAACCTGATCATGAGAACAACATTCCCAATGAAAGGGGATATTACCAAATATATATTACAGGTGGCGGGAATCTTGGAAGCTATGTTAGAATTCTGGCCACCACAATCTGCCCTCGAGCCCCCAAAGATTCACATATTTCTCAGATGCAAAATACATCCACTCTTTATCATGATTCCCAAATCTCAATGCATCACAGTATCGGCTCAAAGTCCAAAATCTCATAATCTAAATCTAAATCTCATAATATCTTCGACTTTAAACTTGAGTTTAAAATCAAATATAAATATCATCATTTTAAAGTCCAAAATCTCATCATTGTCTAAATCAGATGCGGTTGAAACTCATGGTTATAATTCTTTAGTATAGCTCCTTGGAGGCATGAATACTCTCCATCTGTTTCCTTCCACCTCGTCCCATCCATAGTTTTCTTACAAAATGGAAATTTGCCCCTTCTTCCACCATCTTCCCCTGCCCTACCCCAGCTTTACTGAGGTAAAATTGATCAAAAATTGTAAATACTTAAAATGTTCACTATGATTATTTAATATGCCTTGTGAAATGATTACCACAACGAAGTTAATTGTGTGTGGTGAGAACACTTAACATCTACTCTCTTAGCAGATTTTAAGTGTACAATACAATATTGTTAACTATAGTCACCATGCTGTAGATTCGTTTTCTAGAACTTACTTATTTCATAACTGATAGGTTATACCTTTGGCCGACATCTCATTTTCCCCCACCCACACCCCCAGTCCCTGGCAACCACATTCTACTTTGCTTCTATAGTATGACATTTTTCTTTCTTTCTTTTTTTTAAGATTCCACATATAAGTGAGATCATACTGTATTTATCCTTACTCTGTCTGACTTATTTCATTTAACATAATGTCCTCTAGCTTCATTCATATTGTTGGAAATGGTGGGATTTCCCTTTTTTTAATGGCTGAACAATATTCCATTGGGTGAAATATTTATTTATTTATTATGTTTATTTTATCCATTCATTGTTTCAAAGCTAACACAAGAGCATATCTCTGAAATCTCTCACTCTTTCAAAGGGTTCACCTGATTAGTTCAGGCCCACCATGATACAATCCCTTTTTGTTAAATTAGAGCCACCTAATTAGAGATCTTAACTACATATACAAAATTTATTTTTCATATGACATAATTAGGAGTCTTATAGCCCATCATATTTACTGGTTGAGCTCACACTTGAAGGGTGAGATAAAATAGGTATGCAGTTGAAAATCTTCAAGGTCATTTAAACATTATGCCTACTATAATAGGCTATTAAAAATACAGTCATTTCCTCAAAGCTATTTTAAACTTAATGCATGTAGGCAGGGGAAAAAACTCATATGTCTTATTTTTAGGTAGTTCAAATATAATTCCAATATTGTCAATAAGAATCGATGGGGTATGTAATTTTGTATTAAGAGAGAGAGCAGAGAGTATGTAGATGGCATAATGTGGGAGAACTTAGAGCATCTTGTATTTAATCAATATATATATGAATGGGAAAGACCAAGGGGGGAGGAAATAATAAAACTCTAAACTGATAGTTGTATTTCAATATTGTAAAGAAAATTAGGCAGATATGATATAGCTATCATAAGGATTAACAATATTTTTTAAAAGATTTTATTTATTTAACAGAGAGAGAGATCACAAGTAGGCAGAGAGGCAGGCGGGGGGGGGGGGGGAAGCAGGCCCCCTGCTGAGCAGAGAGCCCAATATGGGACTTGATCCCAGGACCCTGGGATCATGACGGGAGCCGAAGGCAGAGGCTTTAACCCACTGAGCCACCCAGGGACCCCAAGGATTAACAGTATTTTAAAAGCACAGTTAACTCTGTGTGTGTTAATGAATGCCAAACAGGCTTCAAAAGAAAGGAAAGGAGGAAACCTGTTTTAGATGGACCTTGCTGCAAGACACAAAATTATGTGCAGACAGTATGTTTAGAGAACAGTAGAGTAGGGACATGGGACATAATAAGGGGTGGCAGATGATTAGTGTATATTGTGGTCAGATTATGAAGGATCTCTATATCATTCTTCACAAATTACATATTTTCTTTTCTTTTCTTTTCTTTTTTTTTTAATTTCTTTTCAATGTAGCAGTATTCATTATTTTTGCACCACACCCAGTGCTCCATGCAATGCATGCCCTCCCTAATACCCACCACCTGGTTCCCCCAACCCCCCACCCCCCACCCCTTCAAAACCCTCAAGTTGTTTTTCAGTGTCCATAGTCTCTCATGGTTCACCTCCCCTTCCAATTTCCCTCAACTCCCTTCTCCTCTCCACAAATTATGTATTTTCAGGTAGGTGGTAGCTTTAAACCTCTTGAAATTTTTTCTTTAAGCTTCCAAAACTTTTTCAAGTTAGATCTCATGGAACTTGGAGTAGATCAAAGCCAAGTTGCACTGATATTTAGGGGCTCTTAGTGTCCCACTGGGGGAATTTATTTCTTATCTCGAAGACAAGAAAAGATAAAGAGACAAAACAAAGTTTAAGTCTGGATGCACTGATTAAACAAGTTTCTATCTACTAAGATCACAATTGTTAATAGTCTGAAGACAAATACAATGAAACAATGTTGCTGTTATAGGTTTCTTGTTGAGGGGGCTGCTTAGTTCTTAACACTCCTCTGCCCAGTCTTTTCTGATAATTGCATCTGGTACTGAGGGTAAGCTTCCAGAGACTCTGCCTGCTTTGTGTGGCCTTTCCCATCTGGCAGAGATCATTTGATCTAAGAGTATAAAACCAACTTCAAATAAGACAATAGGATTCTCTTTTCCAGCATTTTAAACTTTGAACAAAGAGAGGTTGAAAGTCCTTGAGAGTTCCTGGCAGCCTCTCAGAGGAAAAGTAGACAGACTAAGACTTTCAGGCCAATCCAGTCTACTGCCTATTTTGGGGTTTTTGTATTTTTTAAGTGGTTGGAGAAGAAAGTCAAAAGAAGAATAATATTTCATGGCACATGAAAATTCTGTGATATTCACATTTCAGTGTATGTACGTAAAGCTTTTTTGGAGGACAGCCATGCTCCTTCATTTGTGGCCTATATGTAGTTGACTGCTTTTGCACTGCAATGGAGGCACTGAGTAATGCAACAGGGATTGTATGGCCCACAAAGCCTAAAATGTTTTCTGTCTGTCTCTTTATGGTAAAAATAAATTAATTAATTAATTTAAAAAAAAAAAAAAAAAGAAGTGTGCTGTCTCTGCTCTAGTCTAGAGGAAAGGACTGAGTGTTTAAGGTGGCCTCTGGCCTGTGTGGCTCAATCCCTTTGTCAGTCTTGTTTGCACAACGGTTCTTTTGATGACATAAACTATTTCCGTGTCTTGCCATTAAGGTTCCTGTTTGTTTGAGCTCACAGAGACAGCTTTCACTGCTCGCAACCAAAAGAACATTAACTAATATAATTATCTAATGACTTAGTCCAAGAAATCCATTAGCTTTGCATAATTATAGAGCTGGGTTGACCATTTCAAGTAAATTTACCAGTAAATTAGTGGAAACAAACAAGCAAAATATTCATTTTAAAAAATATCCAACACAGTGAAAAATTGCTTCAATTTGTTTTAAATGGACAGCTAAAAATTGTTAATGGAATTTATATTGTATGAATGGGTTGCTGTGAATTTTGAAATTATTGCTGTTTTCAGAAAATCAGTGATTTCTGGGGATCAGTATTTATATGGAAAGCCTATGGTTCCTAATATGACTTCTGTAAGAATCACATGGTGAACAGGTGGATACAGTATGTAATGCTGTCCTTTGAGCTATGCTGCAGGGAAAAGCTGCTTTTTCAGCTTTGCTTGACTTTGAGCATGAAACTTAGTCATTCTTCAGATCACCCTACTTGACATCTTTTTTGCTTATCTTTTTAAATTCTGACTTTATTTTTCCACAGCAGGTGGCCAGTGGGCTCTTCTCAGCCGGTACATACTCACCCAAGCAGGCACACACATGCCAGGTACAAGCTCCTCCTCCTGTCTGCTTTTTGTTTTCATTATGAGACCATTATTCTTCTTTATTTTGTACAAGTGCAATTTTAGGAACAAATTACATCATCTTTTTAAAAATTTTTAGATATTACTTTATTTATTTATTTTAGAGCGCGAGAGTGCACAGGAGCAGGAGAAGGGGCAAAGGGAGAGGGACAGTGGACCCCGTGCTGAGCCTGAGCCCAAGGCAGAGCTCAATTCCAAGTCCCTGAGACCATGAATTGAGGCAAAACCAAGAGTCTGAGGCTCAACAGACTGAACCACCCAAGCACCCCACTTGCTGCTTTTTCTCACTAAACTTATCCCAAGAGTAAAACCTATTACAAAGTATCTATTTAATTGTTTCTTTTCACCTGTAAATCAACCACATTCTGATTTTATTTCTCAATCCAAACAGCATCGACGATGTGCGACTATGTAATAACCCTATCCATGGTACATTTGCTAGCACCAGAGATTCCCTTCCTTGTTCTAACACAACTGGTTTTCCACTTGCCAACCATGGGTCAAATATGTCTTCCACTTCTTCACTTTTTCTTCTTCTAAGGGCAGAATAAGGGACACACAAAATATGGCTTCCAAAGGTACTAGTGAATAAGGAATACAAGAGCACCAGTGGATACTTTAGAGAATCCTAAAATGTTTTTAGATTAAAGGGAAAAAAACCTGCTTAAGTCTCAGAAAAAGTCATGTAGGTATTTGGATGGATTTCTCTCATAATCTGATTATTATGGATCCAAGACCCAAAAATATAAACTAAACTGTTTATTTGAGGTGTGCAATCGCTCAACGTAAGGTGGTATTTCCACTTTTCCTCAACATGAGTGGGGCCAGCCCTCCTGAGCTCTGGCAAAAGCAGGACAATGATGAAAAACAGCAAGCTGTCAAGACTGCTCCTATCCCAGAATCCTCTATCCAAGACGAAGAATGGCAGTGTTGGACTTCTTCCAGCTTATGATGCTGGGTTTTCTAATGAGCAGTGATGCTAAACAACTTAATATAGCGAATGCTTCCATATGAATGCAAAACTACATAGTTTATTATCTGGCCAACCTGACCAGAAGCCAAGATTGTAATACACAAGAATTCTGACATATAACAGTTTGTATTTACATAAATAGAATTTTAAGCTCCACTTTTAATTTTTTATTTGTCTTATCCAATCTAGCTTCGCACTTAGAATCATCCTTGGGGTGACCTTAGGTTATTAACCTGGAGTTATGTTAGGTCTGTTCTTTCTTTTTTTACTAATTCCTTTTAATATAAAAACTGGATTTTTTTCCTTCCCAGTCTCTCTTGCTAATGACAGTTGGTACTAAGACTTTTGGTTTGACCAGATTGACTAGATTAATTTTAGGCATGTCCATTCATTTTTAAAAGTACCATGAGACTGGTTTTTGGGTTTTTCACTATTACTTTCAATATCAGGGCTTTGGTTTTATTGAATGGGGTATGAAACATTGAATTATAAATAAAGAACCTATGAAGGCCTCTTTCTCAACTCCTTTTGCTATAGGACTGCACCTCTCCTCTGGGTGATTCTGACCAGAACCTCACAAAACATTGTTTTAGGATTCTCATTTTTTGTATGCCTGAAGAACCAAATTATTAACCAGCCTTTCTCAGATCCATGTCTAAAGCTGGTCTCATCCTCAATATATGATCTTGCCTTTCACTTAACTAAAATATCCAAGAGTTATGAGTTCTATTCCCGATCACCCCTGTTCTTTCCCTGCGTTTTACGTCCCCTCACTTCTCCAATCCTCATTCTACAAGTGAGGCCGATGTGCCACTCCTTTTAACCCTAAGCAAAATTTCTATTTTGTCTTCGACTCTACTGAGTCTCTTTGTGTAGTAGCTTATTGCCTTGTAAAAACACCCACTCTTCACAAATGTCATTGCTTCAGGGCTATAGTGCAATATATTCCTGAGCTGGATCCTTGAACTATCTTTCCACCATAATATGTTGCTTTTCATGTTCAACAAATGTTTAGTCAATGCCTAACTACCATATATTCAATTGGATCAAAAGGTATCATTGATCGTAACATGCACTAATATGTACGACCCACTAAGAAGTTAAAAAGAAAAAAAAAGAAACTATGACATGCCTTTGATTATAAGACATTCTAATTTCAAAGATGTTAAATTATTAAAAATGTGCATTGTAAAATTGATGAAATACATATGCTCTGCACGGAGGTGTACCAAAGGTACAGAAATGACTAAGATCATGTCACAACTCTTTAAAGGCTCACGGACCTGTATTCTTATGACATTTCATGTTCTCTCAACAAATGAGGAAAATGTTAAAAACTGAGAAATGGTATTTTACTGCACAAAGATAGCTAATTTCTGATTGTGTGTTTGCACCATATGAGTTTTACGAGCAGTTTTTGATCAGTTGTTCAGAACAATTTTTATCTGTGGTTGTTGATTACAAAAATCCTGTCAGATTTGTACGGTACTATTACTCCCAGCAGATAATCTGACCTTGTGTGTAAGCCAGCTGTGATATTCACTTAAGCAAATATAATTAGGAAAGTAAATATGCTAACAAACAAATTTTAAAAGCATTCTAGTCCCATGAGTCCATATCAGTGAGGACTTTGTCTCCTCTTTATTACTCAAGGATAATAGGAGACTCGTGTGTTGGAGTTAGCTGATGGTAAGTTTTGTAATTGTAGAGCCAGTGACAGGTTTCAGTTTGGAAAAGATGCAGGTTATTTCACATGCTGGAAGAAATCTTCAGCGTACATTGTGCCCTACACTGACACGGACTATAGCTTCAGTTGAAAAGAAATGTTAATGTAGTTGTAATGATTAATCTCACTTCAATTCCTGAGTGAAAAAAGGATCAGAAATTCCTCTACCATTTTCCCCACCATCACAGACACAGACGCAGAAAATAAACTATGTCTTTCTATTGTACAATTCAGTTGAAATTGGATTGGTCACAGACCGGTTGTGCTTCTATTAATCCTTTTCCTGATACTTGTAAGTACATGAATCCTTTTTGATAACTGCAATTTGACAACCCAGGGCTAACGCAGATAATTTACTGAGAAGTAGGGAATGGATACCCATGAGTAAAGTCATGAAATCAAAGAAGGAGATTAGCAGTGGCTGAGATATCCCCTCCAGAATCTCCTTCACTTCCTTAGACTTGAGGAGAAACTGAGAAGAGTTTTGAAACTAGTTTAGAGAGAGCAAAGGATGTGTATGAAACAGGAATAAGCTAAATATTATATATTTCTCTTATACTTGAGCAAGTCATAGCTAAGAAAGGTATGGGTCAATTTAAAACTTAAATTTGAATATAGAATATTTCAAAATAAATCTAACATATCTTGTAAACCTACCGACTCTTTATAATATGAGCCTATTTCTCAATGAATTTCCATGGCGGATGAGTATATTCAAGAGGGTGATCTGTTTGTTTTTCTGTATCTGTGTTTAAGTGTATAGTTGAACGAGGTTCAGATTTTAGCTCCATTGATAATAATTCATCAGATATTAGCAAAAGGGAATGTGATGAAATCATTATAACTTATTATTTTGGAAACTTGCCAGTAATAGAATTCATGAAGTCAAGATAATTTATCAAATTATGGCTTTTAAATCGAAGGGCCTTTTAAATAGCATTGGATTTTTATTCCAACTTTAATGTCGCATTTACTTTACTCAGCTTTTAAACTATGGGATTTTTTTTTCATTACTATTAAATTACAAATCTATTTAAAATTTTTGGCATTAGACAAAGTAATGGATATTGTTTCTGATATTTTTTAAGATGTTATTTATTTATTTATTTATTCATTTAAAAGAGAGAGTGAGGGAGAACACGAGCAAAGGCAGGAATAGAGGGAGAAGCAGACTCCCCTGCTGAGCCAGGAGCCTGATGGGAAGCTTGATCCCAGGACTCTGGGATCATGACTGGAGCCAAAAGCTTAACTGACTGAGCCACCCAGGGGACCCCTGTTTCTGACCTTGTGTAGTTAACTCTATTTAATACTTTTACTTTTTCTTACTGCCAGTATATTTAGGGCAGTGTCTGGGAGTCTCTTCCTGAATCTGCATAAACTCAGAGAAACCGTACACACTTAACTATAAGCTAGAAACCTATTTTCAGAGGAGACTTAAGGCTCTATTAGCCAATAGATACATATATATCAGCGCTTCTTTCATCATTCAGCTTAGTTTTCCTTGTAAGGCGGCAAGAGGAATGTAGGTAAGTAAGTAACCTAAGGGGTCTTATTTGCATTTCATTTTTTTTTATGTAAAAGTGATCACATTTAATTCCTCAAAAGGGAGTTACATAAACAGAAAAACTATGTTTATACAAAAAAAAAAATCTACTCAATTTGCTTTGAGGGTGCTTGAAGGACCTAAGACCCAAATTGAATGTGCACCCTTGAAAAGACCCTCTCTGTTACAGATGATCAGGTTCAGAAGGAAATACATTGTTCTTACCTGAGCCTTTTGTTGTTTCTACTGAAATCATTTTTTAGTTTTTTGTTGTTTTTTTTAATTTCTAATTCTGTGTTTATAACTATATTATGCAGTATTTTTATGATAAGCCATTTCAATATTTTTAAAATAAAGATTAAATAACAAAATGAAATATACTCCCTTAACCCAGTACTTTTAGCTTCTGCTGGGAATAAAGGATGCCTTTGAACACTAGCTTTCATTTTAGAAAATACAGAGGAAGTTTGCATTTTATCCCATGTCTCTTAGAAGTAATTTACTCTAAAACTGATGTTTCAGTTGTGTTATCTTTCAAGGAGAGGGACAAGTGCACACAATCATTCTAGGCATCGAGTCCTAGCATGCCACCCAGAAACCATGATAGGGATAGGACCACTGTGTGAGACACACTGTGTTAGGCACTCCGTAATGTGGACAAAGAGAAAAAATAATCAGTGTTGAAAGCGATTACAGCCACAATGTACTCATAGCCTGATGATTTTATTAACTATTTGCAAGTGACACTGTGATAGGTAGAAATACATTGAGTCATGCATAGTATATATTTTAATATTGCTACTATGTTCAAAAATAAGGGGAGATAGCTGAAGTCACACTGCATTCTAGCCTATATTTCATGGTTACAGACACAAAGTTCATCTAAAACAGCATTTGCTATCTTTATAACAATTTGTTTAGTATATCATTGCAGTTCTTTTGCCTCTCTTACTGGAAAAGCAATTCAGTGAGCCATAAGTATCATTATTGTACATGAAAAATGTGGAGTGAGTGACAATACTTAGTTGATGTCTTTATTATACCATTGGAAAATATACTGAGATGAGAATACCATGTATTTTTTTTTTTTAAGATTTTATTTATTTGTCAGAGACAGAGGGAGAGAGAGCGAGCGAGCACAGGCAGACAGAGAGGCAGGCAGAGGCAGAGGGAGAAGCAGGCTCTCTGCCGAGCAAGGAGCCTGATGTGGGACTCGATCCCAGACCCTGGGATCATGACATGAGCCGAAGGCAGCTGCTTAACCAACTGAGCCACCCAGGCGTCCCTACCATGTATTTTTTACCCAAAGATGTTTGACTCATCAAGCATCTACTTTATCCCCTGTTGGTATATTAGGAAATTTCACTAACTCTTCTGTGTCTCTATACAATCTGTCATTTGTGAAGGGTAGAAGTGGACAGGTTTGGAAAACATTGAAACACACTAATATCAATTTTCAAAAATTAAGGTACTGAACTTTTATTTGTGGCTTTATGGCAGACTAGACATTCTGAATGTTGTTTTCAGTGCAAAGCACCCAGATGTTAGACCATCTAAAACAAACCTCTACATGTGTTACTGAAATATTTTCTGAAAAATTGTTCTTATTCTCTATCTTTTCCATCTTAGAATCAAATTGCACATATATTTAATTTGATACTGTACCTAAGTCACTGACATGCTTCCTATTTTTCAATCTCCTTGCTCTCTGTTGTTAGGTTGGGGAACACTACATCCCTATGTCTTCAAGTTCAGCAAATACTTTGTTTTCTTCCTTGCTATGAAGCTTGGTCAATGAAGTTTTCATTTCAGACGTTGAACTTTCCAAGTGTAGATTTTGTTTTGTTTTAATTTACATTTTTTCATTTGTTTGAATTTATAGTTTTCCTTTTAAATTCTGCAGTTTATTCATTAGGATCATCTTTTCCACTACCTTTTTGAAGACATTATAATAATTGCTTCAGATTCAGTGTCTCCTAATTTAAACATCTGGGGAAACGCTTGGTCTTTTCTATGAACAGCTTTTACTTTTGATTATAGGTTCCATTTTTCTGCTTCACCATATATCCAGTAAGTTCTTATTTTATGTTGGTCATTTGAGTGATATATTTTAAGGTGTCTAGATTATGTTGTTTTGCTCTGAGAAGTGTTGAGGTCTGTTTCGGCTCATGGTTAAGTTACTGGAACAGCCTTTTGCTCCTCTCAGATGGATTTAATCCTTTGTTAGAGCGAGGCTTCAGTGGTGTGGGGCTCTTTCCTAGGGAGTGGCCCTCACTCTAGTGTGTGCTCCTTCCTATTAGGCTTGCCTTTACTGGAGGATTTAATCTGGATGTACCTCATGCTCCGTGAGAACTCCCCACCTCTACTGGGTGAGAACTCTAGTATCCCCTAGTGATGGATAACCTCTGGTATCATCAGCAAGTTCTCAGCCCAGAAGGTAAGTGATAGCTGTAGGTCTCATGAAGTCTTTGCTTATACTTAAAAAGCACAGCCTTTAGTGAAGTCATTGTGGTGAATTTCCATGCAAAATCATTTTCCCTAGGATCTTATCATTTTAGTGGGAATGGAGTCTAATTTCTACCTCCTTAGCTCAGCCTAGGCACTCCTTAACTCATTGCAGAAAAGCATCCCCATGGAAGGGGTTAAGATGATTCACATGGGTCACATCTTGTGTTTGCCTTTGTGTGAAAATCAGAGTGCTAATGCTGCGTGTTCTTTGCCCAACAGTCGTTGCCTCAAATATTTTGGTTTTTTTTGTTGTTGTTTTTGTTTGTTTGTTTTTCCTGGAAAAGTGAGTCTAGTACCAGTTACTGTGTCATGATTGGAAGCAGAGGACTTCTGCTGTTTATTTTTCTATCTGAAATCGTATATTGGTTATACAGAATGACATTTTGTATACCTTTACTCAGCAAAACTTCTTTGGCGTCATCAAAATTCTCAAATAAACCACCTCAGTCCAGATGAGTTTATATGTATATTTTTTAACTAAACTAGCTGAGAGTAATTTCTCATTACTGCTGTTTTTCAAATTTTGTTCATGTACATTCCTAATCTAACTGTTTATAAAAAAATAGATCCTGAAGAACAGAATTATAGTATAATTGCTTATATGTGGAGGCTTAATGACTCTCTTCTAAATCAGTTCATTACAAATAAAATAAAATTTCTAGTTTAAGAAAAATAAGGAGATGATTTTTGCTGCTTTGTTTTAGTCATGGCCCAATGAGAAGTCTTTTCTGCCTCAGGCAGGGGAAAAATGTTAATAGTTGGAAAAGGTCATTTAGTTTTCTTCATTAAGACCATGAAATCAAATTGGATCTCAATGGTTCCTCACTCGAAAATAATCAGTCTAAGGTGATCTTTTTTTTTTTTTTTAAAGATTTTATGTATTTATTTGACACAGAGAGAGAGAGAGAGAGAGAGATCACAAGTAGGTAGAGAGGCAGGCAGAGAGAGAGGGGCAGGCTCTCTGCTGAGCAGAGAGCTCGATCCCAGGACCCTGAGACCATAACCTGAGCCGAAAGCAGAGGCTTTAATCCACTAAGCCACCCAGGTGCCCCTAAGGTGATCTTTATAAGATCATTTTAAAGGGACCTCTAGATCACTTCTGCTGAAAAATAGCATTGATGTGTGTGTGTGTGTGTGTGACCAGTTACATCAGTTTAAATAAAATAAATTCATTTAAGACACAAATATAGACACTTTGCTAATATTCAGGGACATTTATAAGGTTTTTAATGATTACTTTTCATGATTAAACAAAACCACTCAGAAACTGGATATGCCCTTTAATTTTTTTTTTTTAAGATTTTATTTATTTGACACAGAGAGAGAGAGAGATCACAAGTAGGTAGAGAGGCAGGCAGAGAGAGAGGGGCAGGCTCTCTGCTGAGCAAAGAGCCTGATATGGGGCTCCATCTAAGGACCCTTAGCCCGTGACCAGAGCTGAAGGCAGACACTTAACCCTCTGAGCCACCCATGCACCCCTTTTAAATTTAATATTAACTCTGATTTGGAAAGTGTTATAAGTAGATATTTCATATCTTTGAAACAGAAGTTTTCTAAATCAAATTCAGGTAAGATTCTGATTATTGGAAACAGATGTCATCTATTTAAACTGATTTATGTTATGTTGTAAGAACAAATATTCTGAATCCAGGGGAATCAGTTGGGGTTCAGTCAGAGAAACAGAGCCAATAGCAGTTATATATTTAAAAATTATTGCCTTGGATGGACTTGTGTGATTGTGAGAGCTGACTAGGGAAGCCTGAAATCCACAGGACTGGCGGCCTGAAGGGTAGGCTGGATCGTTCGGATGTGAACTAAAACTTCCTTCCACTGGCCGAGTTTCTTCTTTTTCAGGGAAGCCCCAGCTCTGGTCTTAAAGCCTTGCAGCTGATTCAATGACCATCCTGATGACCATTACTAGATTTTGGCAATCTTCCTTATTTAAGGCTGCTGAGTACTTTAGTGATAGCTAGAAAATAACTTTATGACAATACCTAGGAACGTGTTTGATTGAATAACTGGGGGGCTGTAGTGGCTATCATCTGTATTTGTTCCTCCAAAATTCATGTTGAAAGCTAACCTCCAAGATGAGAGTGTTAGAAGGTGGCCACTCCGGAAGGTGATTGGGTCATGGGGTGGAGCCTTCATGAATGGGAGTAGCTCTCATAAAAGAGGACTTGGAGCGTTCACTCGCTCCCTGGCACTGTGCGAGGCTACAATGGGAACTCCGGGACTCCTCAGACCATGTTGGCACCCTCCTCTCAGACTCCGAGCCTCCAAAACTGTGAGAAATTTCTGCTCTTTATAAGCTACCTGTTCTGTGGTGTCTTGTTACAGCAGCCCAGACTAAGCCGATGATAGTCTAGATCATGCCTGAGCTTTTCATCTGCGCTTTATGGCAGTCTGTGCTATGAATTTCAGACTTGCCTTGGCAGCCCCACAATCATGGTGACCAGTTCTTCAAAGTAAACATTTTAACATATATCAGCATTGGTTCTGTTTCTCTAGCTGAACCCTGACTAATACAGCTTTTAATATCTGGAGGTGGTTCTGTTTCTCTAGCTGAACTCTGACTAATACAGCTTTTAATATCTGGAGGTGGGGTGCTACTATATCTGGAAAGGCTTCAGTGGCTTTGGTATTGGGCCGTTGGTAGAGGTGGGGAGATTTTTAAAGGGCATGATAGAAAAGGCCAGGATAATCCCGAACAAACTGTTAGGATTATGGATGTTGAAGATTCTGCCACTAAGAACTCGGAAGAAAATGGGAAACATGTTATTGAAAGTGGAGGCAAGGGGATCCTTGCTAATTAGTGATAGAAATCTTCATTCGGCTGTGTCCCGCAGTTACGTGAAAATCCAAACGGGTAAGCAGTAAACTTGGATATTTAAGGGGATTTCCAAGTAAAGTATTGGAAGTGTGGCTGGAGGAGGTCTTGCTGCTTACAGTATGAGGAAAAGGAAACATTGAGGGAAGAAATGTGCCATGAGCAGCTGTGAAGGCGCATACCGGAACCGTGTCTGTCCACATTGTCAGCTTTGGTCAATCATAAAGCAAAGGTAAATCACAGCTCTAAAGCAGATTCAGGATTCCAAACTCCATGACCCTTCACCAGGTGATTCAGTTTGACTTCTTACACAGAGCACAGAGCAGTACCGAAGACGGACCACACAGCAAACAAGATGACAGAAGGGTGTAGGAAGTTAAGGAACCAAATGCAAAGTCAGTCTGTGGGCACACGGTTGGCTCTTGGCACTTCCTGCTTATGGTCAAGCAGTAGGGATCTCAAGCTCTGTTCCCAGACGAGTCAGGCAGAGTCTTTGGCCGCAGTTGCCTTTTTTAAGAGGTCAGACATAGAGGGGTCAGGTCTGAAGAGTCTGACAGTTTGCTGCCAAAATCCTTCTCTTTTTAAAGGGATTTAATCAGTGTTGGATCTCTGCAGTCTTCCTTTGGTTATGCTCTTGGATCTCTGCAGTCTTCCTTTGGTTATGCTCTTTATCAGTTCTGGATGGTCAGCTGACGTTGGTCCCGGCGATATCCTATCACTGCAGTAACTTAACTGCTTGTGTCATTGCTTGACACAGGCTCTTGCTTGACATGAGAGACACCATTTTGCTCTCTGTGAAAAGGATTTGATGGTGAGTTACAGCAGCCTACCCGGGCTGTAAAAGATACTGCAATTAGGAGATTATGTGTCAGAGAAGTGTGTTTTAAAGAGAAAGTCAAGGGAGTAGCTGGGTATACTTTTATTAGTACTGTGGAAGAATCAAATAAAGTATTCAGTCAGAAAGAGAGTTGTTGGAAGAGAATCTGAATGTAACTCAAGGATCTCCATCATCTCAGCAGAATCCAGGAAAGGGGATGAGATCAACCATACAATGTTGCTGGAGAAGGCTCTTGTCCTTCTTGTCTAAGGGAATTCCTATGACATATATAGGACACAGAGTTCTGGAGCATGTAATACCAGAAAAAAACAGTCCTCTTGGACTGAAGGAGATAGCTTGGGAATATGGCAGTGGAAGCAGAGGGGAAGAACCCAATGGGATAACAGAAGCAGAGGTTAGAGCCATGCTAGATCACAAGACAAAGAACTTGGGGCAGAGTCTCAAACCAGAGAAGGGCAAGGACACAAATGCTCCTGTAGAAGTTCAGGGAGGAACCAAGTGGCAGCTTAATTTTAGACCTGCAGTCATTGTGAATTCATGACCTGCTGAACTCTAGGATCATAAATGTGTTGTAAGTCACTGAGTTTGTGATCAGGAGTCTTTTGTTAGTCATTTTCCTTTTGGTTTTCCACAACCCCTGGCATCTACTGCAATCAGTAGTTTACTTTTCAGATATTAAACCAACTTTATATTACTGGAATAGATACCACTTGTCCAACTAACATTTGTATGTGGCTGGTTTTACCTTGCTGATTTTTAGGTAGGGATTTGTGTCCATATTCGTAAACAGTATCTGTCTGTAGTCCTTGTTTGTTGTGATGTCTTTGTCTGGTTTGGGTATTGAGTTGGGAAGTATTACCTGTGTTTCTTAGGAGAGTTTATGAATAATTGTTCAAAAATTATTTTTTTAAAGATCTGGTAGTTGATAGCCCTGAAGCCTTCTGGGTCTGAGATTCTCTTTGTGGGTTCATGATGATGGTGATGATTGCTAATTCAATTTCTTCAGTCGTTTTAAGCCTATTTACATTGTTACTACTTTGTAAGTCAGTTTTGGTAGTTAATGTCTTTTTTAAAAAAGAAAACCCTTTCCCAGTAAGTTATCTAATATTTAGCATACAGCTGTTTCATGTTCCCTTCTAATCTTTGATTTCTCTATGGTCAGTAATAATGTTCCTTCATTCATTTCTGATTACAGTCATTTGATACATCACTTTTTTCTTGACGAATCAAGCTAAAAGTTTGTCAATTTTGTTATGTTTTTTTCACTATAAGTTTTTGGACTCTTTAACTTTATTGTCCTTCTATTCTCTCTTTAGTATTTGTGCCAATCTTTATTTTCTTCCTTATGCTTGACTTTGTTTTAGTCTGCTCTTTTCCCCAATGTCTTCAGATGGAAGGTTAAGTTTTAAATTTTTTTCAACTCAGGGGCGCCTGGGTGGCTCAGTGGGTTAAAGCCCCTGCCTTCAGCTCGGGTCATGATCTCAGAGTCCTGGGATCAAGCCCCCCATCGGACTCTCTGCTCAGCGGGGAGCCTGCATCCCCCTTACTCTCTGCCTACCTCTCTGCCTACTTGTGATCTCTGTCAAATAAATAAAATTAAAAATATATACATTTAAAAAATAATTTTTTTCAATTCAATAGCAAAAAATAAAGAAAAGAAAAAGATTAAAAATATGGGCAGAGGATCTGAATAGACATTTCTCCAAAGAAGACATAACAGATGGCCAATAAGTACACGAAAAGATGTTTAACATCACTAATCATCAGGGAAATGAAAATCAAAACCACAATGGAATATTAACTCACACCTGTCATTATGGTTATTATCAAAAAGACCAAAAAAAAAAAAATGCTGGCAAGGATGTGGAGAAGGGGAACACTTGCACACTGTTGGTGGGAATGTAAATGGACGCAGCCACTACGGTAAATAGTATCGAGGTTCCTCAAATTAAAATGAAACTACCCTATGTTTCAGCATTTCCTTTTCTGGGTATTTATTAAAAGGAAATGAAAAGATAGCCCAAAAGTACATCTACACCCCATGCTCACTACAGAATTATTTAAATTAGTCTAGACATGGAAGCAACCTGTGTCCATTGACAGATGAGTAGATAAAGAACATGTAGTATATGTATATACAATGGAATATTAATCAGCTATAGGAATGTAACAATATGCATGGACCTTGAGGGCATTATGCTAGAAAAAAAAATTAAAAACATATATGGGTATAGCTATGAATTTCTCTGAAGATGTATTACATTGCATTCTATTAAATTTTGGATATGTTCTGCCTTCATTTTTATTTTTTTTAATTTTGATTTTGATTTTTTTAATTTAAATTGTAGTTAGTTGACATACAGTTCAGTATTGGTTTCAGGAGTAGAGTTCAGTGGTTAATCATTTACATATAATACCCAGTACTTATCGTAACAAGTGCCCTCCTTAATACCTATCCCCCATCTAGACCATCCCCACTCCTTCCCTCCCTCAACCCTCAGTTTGTTCTCTTTTTTTTAAGATTTTATTTATTTATTTGACAGAGAGAGAGATCACAAGTAGGCAGAGAGGCAGGCAGAGAGGGAAGAGGAAGCAAGCTCCCTGCTGAGCAGAGAGCCCGATTCGGGTCTCAAACCCAGGACCCTGGGACCATGAACTGGGCTGAAGGCAGAGGCTTTAACCCACTGAGCCACCCAGGCGCCCTCAGTTTGTTCTCTTTGAGTCTCTTATGGCTTGTTGCCCTCTTTTATCCCCTCTTCAATATGTGCATCCATTCTGTGTATTAAGTTCCACAAATGAGTGAAATCATATAGTATTTGTCTCTCTCTGACTTATTTCACTTAGCATAATACACTCTAGCTCTTTCCATGTCATTGCAAATGGCAAGAGTTCATTCTTTTTGATGGCTGAGTAGTATGCCTGTGTGTGTGAAACATCACAACTTTATCCATCAGTTGTTGGGCATTGGGCTGAGTAGTATTCCATTTTATGTATATATATGTATATAGACACATAAACATGTATGTGTGTATGTGTATGCATGTGTATTCATGCATATATGCATGTGTGTATGTGTGTGTGTATGTCTATGTACATGTGTGTATCTATACGTGTGTGTACATATACCACCTCTTCTTTATCCATTCATCAGTTGATAGACATTTGGGCTCTTTCCATAGTTTGGCTATTGTTATTGCTACTATAACATTGCAGTGCATGCACTCCTTCAAATCTGTATTTTTTATCTTTTGGGTAAATACCTAGTAGGGCAATTGCTGGATGGTTGGGTAGGTCTATTAGCTTTCTGAGGAACATGGTACTGTTCTCCAGAGTGGCTGCACGAGCTTGCATTTCCCTCAACAGTGCAAGAGGGTCCCTCTTTCTCCACATACACACCAACACCTGTTGTTTTTGTATTGTTAATTTTAGCCATTCTGACAGGTATAGGGTGGTATCTCACTATGGTTTTGATTTGTATTTCCCTCATATGAGTGATTTTGAGCATCTCTTCATATTGTCTGTTGGCCATTTGTATGTTTTCTTTGGAAAGGTGTCTATTCATGTCTTCTGTCCATTTCTTAACTGGATTATTTTGGGGGGGGGGGTGTTGAGTTTGATAAATTCCTTGTAGATTTTGGAAACTAATAACCTTTTAGCAAATATGTTTACAAATATCCTCTTCTATTGTATAGGTTGCCTTTTAGTTTTGTTGGTTGTTTCCTTCATTCTGCAGAAGTTTTTAACTTGATGAAGTCCCATTACTTCATTTTTGCTGCTGTTTCCCTTGCCTCTGGTGAAGTGTAGAGTAAGAATTTGCTGTGGCTAAGGTCAAAGAGGTTTCTGCCTGTGTTCTGTGGGATTTTGATGGTTTCCTATCTCACATTTAGGTCTTTCATCCATTTTGAATTTATTTTTCTGCCTTCATTTTCATTCACCTCAGAATTTTTTCTGATTTGTTTTTATTTGTTTCTCATTAGTTATTTAAATAACATTACTAAAAGTATGTTGTTTAATATCCACATTTGTTAGTTTCCCAAATCTTTTCTTTGCGGTTTGTAATTTCATTCCATTATGAACAAAGAACATACTTTGTATTTCTCTGCTTTTTAAATTAATTGAATTTTGTTTTATGAAGGAAGATATGGTCAGTCCTGAGGAATGTTCTATGTGCACTTGAGAAGAATGTATATTTTATTCACTGGAGTATTTTATAAATGCCTATGAAGTCTATAAAAATGTTAAAAATGGAGCTTTGAAGTATGCAACCATTATTTCTGAATTGGTATCTCTATTTCTATCTGCTTTTTTGGTGTAAATTGGCATTCTGTTATAAGGTGCATGTACTTAGAACTTCTTTCTTTTGTTGGCTTTACCCTATTTACCTTTCTATCGTTACCCTCCTAATCTGTAATAAAAACTGGTTTTAACATCTGTTTGGTATTTATATAAACACTTCACATTTCTTGTGTTTGCTATTTGTATATGTATCTTATTCGTTCTTTTACTTGGAATTTATTTATATTTTTAATATTTTTTTATTAACATATAATGTATTATTAGCCCCAGGGGTACAGGTCTGTGAATCACCAGGCTTACACACTTCACAACACTCACCATAGCACATACCTTCCCCAATGTCCATGACCCCACCTCCTTCTCCCTACCCACCCCCCCCTACAACTCTCAGTTTGTTTTGTGAGATTAAGAGTCTCTTATGGTTTGTCTCCTTCCTGATAACATCTTGTTTCATTTATTCCTTTCTATTTATATTTTTAAATCTGAATGTAGTAGAGAGCATATAGGGGAATTTTTTTAAATTAGTGTTAAAATCTTTGTCTTTTAATTGGATTTTAGTCCATTTACATTTCATGATACTGCTATTATTGGATTTCTGTCTATTAAACATCATGCTTTCTGTGTGTCCCATTTCCTTTGTATACCTCTATGCCTTCTTTACTGTCTTCTTTTGCATTAAGTGAATATTTTCCCATGACAAATTGTACCTTATATTTTTTATACTTTATGGAGTCTTTAGTGGTTGCTTTAAGGTTTATCATACATATCTTCACTGGCTAGAATTAGCATCTGCTCATTAGCAAATTATCTGCTAATTAGCTAATATCTGCTAATCTAAACTGCTAGAATTAGCATTTATATTACCTTAATTTTCAGTGAGAAATCTTATTTTTCATAATATTTTTGTGACTTATATATTATACCTATTAATATTACAAACTCCTCCCTATTGTTTTTCACCACAACCTCCAATGTTCAGTGAGTATCCTTAGGCTTTAACATCTCTAGGTCCTATTGAAAATTAAATTTAATCTTTTTTTTAAATTAACATAATGTATTATTTGCTTCAGGGGTACAGGTCTGTGAATCATCCGTCTTACACAATTCACAGCACTTACCGTAGCACATACCCTCCCCAGTGTCCATAGCCCAGCCATCCCATCCCTCTCACCCACCCCCCAGCAACCCTCAGTTTGTTTCCTGAGATTAAGAGTCTCTTAGGGCTTGTCTCCCTCCCCAGTCACACCTCATTTCATTTTTTTTCCACTCTCTTCTCCCCAAAACGCCCCCGCATTGCCTCTAAAATTCCTCATATTGGAGAGATCATATGATAATTGTCTTTCTCTGATTGACTTATTTCACTTTTGGAAACAGATTAGGAGCTATCTTGTTTTTGTCCTGCTTCTTACCCCGGGCGAAATCTCAGATCCAAGGCTGGGACTTTGCAATTAAGCACAATGGCATACTTTTCTTGGAGAGACAGACCCTCTTTAAATATTAAATGTTCAATTGAAAGGTGAACAAAAGCCTGAGGTCTTTGTGGCTCACCTTTCCTGCCATGGAACTACTGCTTTAGAAGTCAGGACAGGGTGCTTAGGGATCCAATATTCTCGTTGCCATGAGTAAGATAGAGTATTCCATAAAGGGAGGCTGGGCAGGAGGAAAGAATCCATCTCTCAACCATGCTCACCTAGAAGTTAGCAACAGCAATAGGAAACAGAGGGCATGTTGAGAAATGCCTATGTTTGCTCTTCCCAGGAATAAAGCCCTATGTCTGGGAGTTGGCAGAATAGGGAGCCCTGCATTCTTGAATACACTAGTGTGAAGTCTCCACCTTGCTGAGCTGGGAGGTGGAAGGAGAAAGTTCTCTTGGTTTAAATACTACAGGTTCTCCAGTATTACTGAATTTTCATGAAGTTTCTTGAACAGAGGTTTCTTTATTTGCTGTTTTAGAAGTATTTCTAAAGACCTTAAATCATTTTCTTTTGTTAAATAAAGAACTTTCAACACTTAACTGTAGAGTTATCAGCTCTAAGTTGATGTAGGTAAAAGTTCTGAACTTCCATTTCTAAAACAATAAAACTGTTCCAAAGCCATTAGTTCCATGTATGTATGTGTATATATATATATATATTTTAAGATTTTATTTATTTATTTATTTGACAGACAGAGAGATCATAAGTAGGCAGAGAGGCAGGCAGAGGGAGGGGGGAGCAGGATCCCTGCTGAGCAGAGAGCCCGATGCAGGGCCCGATCCCAGAACCCTAGAATCATGACCTGAGCCGAAGGCAGAGGCTTTAACCCACTGAGCCACCCAGGCGCCCCAGTTTCATTTATTTTTTGACCCACAGCTCATTTTCCAGCCTGGAGACCTAGTTCTCCATTATCTATTTGACTATGGTTTCATTTCCTTATTGACATTTATATTTCTGTTAAGCCCTTGAGTAAGACAAATACTTGTATTAAAAGAAAATGAGAAAGTATAGAGTGACTCTAATTAAATTTAGTAAAGTTTTTCTATTTCCAATCATATAAACCACTTGAGCTTTATACCATTTCTTGAATAAAGTAGGAAATAAGTCATTCCATTTGCCCTCATTTTTCCTTCATGAAATAATTCCATAATGAAAAAGAAACATATTATGTATCTGATTCATTAAGTTAGGAAATCTGGTGTGGGTTTTTTGTTGTCATTTTGTTTCATTGTTTATTTTGTTTTGTTTTGTTTTGTTTTAAACAGAGGTGAAAAATGTCTATATTACAGATAGGCTAAAAATGCCAGACTTCTCATGATGGACTTTTTTTCCTTACCCAGAGGCTTACATACAATGTACCCACTCATAGAACCACGATCTTCAGAAGAAAGTTGTAGGAATGCAGCCAGTTTTCAGTTTAAATACTGAACGCAAGACAACTCAAAGATTTCCTAATCTCCTATGACTTGCTCTTGCCAAATTTGTGAAAATAATAAAAAAAAAATTAACACCTTAAGAGGCCAGGGAAATTATTTTTTGTTGTTGCTGTTCTGCTTTTGAAAAACAATAAGGTATACAATTCCAAATAGTTTTCTCCAAAACAACATAGGACTTAACCACCCAAATAATGATGTTGGGAAAGCTTTACTCTCTTGTAACAATAACTGAGAAGTATCAGGCTTTCCTTTTCCTTACTGGCTTTTGTTCTTAAAACTGTTAGTCATTAGGTTTAAAATGGTCAAAACATGATGTAAGATCAAGCAAAAGAATCACCAAAGAGAGAAGTGATAAACTTTTTCTAGTTGTGAATACTTTTTACATAATTATGCTTTCACTTTTGAAACAATTCTAAACAGAAATTCCATCAGAATAATAACTCCTAGATAAAGCTTACTAAGATACATCAATTTCTTACTTTTTTATACCTTCCTCCTCACCCCTCTTTGTGTTTGAGTGTGCATTACATATATCACCTTTTTAACCAAAAGTGAATACATGACCCATTGCAGGTATCAAATTCAGGAATTTAATACTGATGCCTTTATTTTATTTTTATTTTTTTTAAGATTTTATTTATTTATTTGACAGACAGAGATCACAAGTAGGCAGAGAGTCAGGCAGAGAGAGAGGAGGAAGCAGGCTCTCCACTGAGCAGAGAGCCCGATGCAGGGCTCGATCTCAGGACACTGGGATTATGACCTGAGCCGAAGGCAGCGGCTTTAACCCACTGAGCCACCCAGGTGCCCCGGATGCATTTTTTTAAACAAAATTATACTCTATATTCCAATTTGGTCACTTTTCCCAATAATGTTCCTTATCCTTCTTCTATTCTAGGATCACTTATTTTTGCCCTCTAATGACATAAAGATTTGGTTATGAAATGGTAAATATAAATATTTGAAGATTTACTAACTGCCAGGTCTGAACAATGAGTTCTAACTAACAACACATGGTATAATGTATGGATTGTAAGGGCCTATTTAGCCAGAGCAGCTCCATCTGGTTAAACAGTGATTCTGTTGTTTATGCAGTAAAACTTAAACTGACCCTGCCACCCCTCAGGGAACTTACTTAAAAACAAGTCCCAGAAACCAGTGCCAGGTAACAAATCCCAAATATAAGGGTGGGTCAGGCCAGGCGGAGGTATCCAATCAGTGGGGGCGCTTACTGTCTCCCTAGCTACCAAGAAGTGTGGGCCCCGCCCTTTTGGTGCCTTTTGGGCATCAATTCTGACCAAGGTGATAGGCTAGTTCAAATATCTACTAGGATAAATTGTAATTCAATTGGCCACCCGTGTGTAACCTAGCATGACTGTGCAGCTCTCTCTGTGTGTTACAATCTCATTGGCCACCTGTGTGTGGCCAGGTCCAACCACATGGCCCTTGCCCTTTAAAAGTTAGTCGGGGGGGGGGGCGCCTGGGTGGCTCAGTGGGTTAAGCCGCTGCCTTCAGCTCAGGTCATGATCTCAGGGTCCTGGGATCAAGCCCCGCATTGGGCTTTCTGCTCAGCAGGGAGCCTGCTTCCTCCTCTCTCTCTGCCTGCCTCTCTGCCTACTTGTGATCTCTCTCAAATAAATAAATAAAAAATCTTTTAAAAAAATAAATAAATAAAAGTTAGTCGGTAAGGCAGGGAGGGGTCGCCTCTTTGCAAGAGACAGCCAAACAGTTAGTTTGATTCTCGATCCTTGGTGTGAAATAAAGCTTTGCTTGACCTTTCACTTTGTATCAGTCTCGCTCCTTTGATTACCGACCCAACATGGATAAGGTGACCAAACTAGACTTGGTTACTGCCTTGCCCTAACTAGATGTGTTTCTTCTCTATAAAGACCTCAGGAGATACAAAGGGAAATTTAGACAACAAAAATAAAAACTAAAATTAAGTGTATCCCTATTATGCAAATTTTGGCGTGAATATAATTAAAAGACTTTATTAAAGTTACTGAAGCTACAATGACTGCATTTACCAAATGATAGTCATGACAAAGAACTTTCTTACAAACAAAATTATCATTACTTAAACCTACTAATTTACCTGTTAACATTCTTGTCTCCTCAAATAGAAGAATCAGAATGTCTATACAGGAAGCTTCCAATCTTGGTATTCAAACTTTGATTTGATACTGCATTTTACTTGGATTTTGTGTGTGAAGGATAGAAAGCTGCTTTTATAAACAAATTATGTGAGATCTAAAAAGCATTGTATATAAAAAGGTTATTGCTTGGTACTTAGTACTAAGTAGCACTTGATCTCTTTATTGTTACTTATCTTTTTTTTATATTCTGCCTTATTTCTAAGAAGTTTTATCTTATTAATTGTCCTAAGTGGGTATTTATTTTCATTCCTTTTTCCATTATTTGCCCATAAGACCAGTCCTATTTTGTAAAAGATGCCTTGTTTTAACAAAAAATTGATAATTTATCACAGGCCATTCCTTTTATCTGTCTGACCGTTCCACTCAGTTTAGGAAGCAGAAAATTATTGATAAGGTTAAATTAAGGTGTCCTTTTAAAAAATCTGTCACAGTAAATCCAGCTGGAATTAAACTTCCCCCAATCCTTCTACCCCAACTGCACTTCTAAAATAGTTTTGATCTGTCAAGCAGTAAATCTTTTGGCATCAATGTTATTCTAAAATTGCACATATTTAGGAATAAATGATTCATTTCTATGTTTGTCTTCCTCAATCTGGTTTTGTTTCTTGAGAGCAGGAACTTTGTATCCTCCATGGTGTTACTCAGGACTATACATTGTAGCCATACATATATACATACCTGTGTACATAAATAAGTATATATTGAACTCTATTTGCTAGTGTTTTACCTACACAAGAATAGGAGACTGCAATGC
Organism: Mustela erminea; assembly: GCF_009829155.1. Lineage (NCBI taxonomy): Eukaryota > Metazoa > Chordata > Mammalia > Carnivora > Mustelidae > Mustela > Mustela erminea. The sequence continues at coordinate 40,449,561 of NC_045625.1, forward strand.
TTACCTCCCTGAAAGAATTAGCTATACTTACAGACCTATTGGGCAGTGAACTTTGTGATGTGATTTTTAGGACTATTGAAATAAGCACGTGTTTCTTGGGCTGACCCAAAAAAGCACTACAGACTAGGCAGACTTAAACAGAGCTGGATCAAAACATCAGTGGGCTGATCTCTTCCGAGAACTCTGAGGTAACCATCTCCTCCTAACCTCTGTCCTTAGCTTATAGATGCTGTCTTCTCCTCATGTCCCCCATGGTCTTCCTCTTCTTACAAAACTCCAGTTAGATTAAATTAGGGCCCATCCTAATGATCTTACATCAAGACACTATTTCCAAGTACAACCACCATTCTGAGTTACTGGTGATTCGGGCTTCAATATGTAAGTTTAGGGGTAAAGGAACACAATTCAGCCCACAATAGCACCAGTCCAAAAATTTTGTTAAATGCACATTTATGACTGCAAGTGTTTTGATGAAGATGAATGTTTTCTATTACAATTAGAAAGACAATTGTAAAAACCATTAGAAAACTTAGAACATTACCTTAAGATTTATATGATGGGTAAAAGATGCTACTGGAAGATAGAATTTGATAATAAGGGGATAAAGTAGAATTAAAAAGCAAAGACTATAAATTACTAGAGAAAGAGAAAAGGGTTTTGTGAAACGTATAAAATGGTAGAAAGAACATAGAAATGAGAGAAAAGAGCACTAACTACTGTTATGCCCCAATAATGGGTCCATGATTAAAGGAGCGAGACTGATATAAAGTGAAGGTCAGGCAAAGCTTTATTTCATGCCAAGCATCAAGAATCTAACCAAACGTTCAGGGATGCACCTCTTACAAGAGAGGGCGACCCTTCTGTTTCACAGACTAGCTTTTAAGGGCAAAGGTCATGCGGTCAGGCCTGACCACGCACAGGTGACCAATGAGATTGTAACACACACAGGAAACTCCACAGTGATGCTAGGTGACCAACTGAATTACATTTTACCCTAGTAGATATTTGAACAAGCCTATTACACCTTGATTAGGATTGGTGCCAAAAGGGCTCCCACAGGGCAGGGGTCCATACTCCTTGGTAGCTAGGGAGACAGTATGCAACCCCCCACTGATCGGATGTCTCCACCTGGCCTGACCTACCCCTGTATTTGAGTTTTGTTACCTGGAGCTGGTTTCCAGGACTTGTTTCCAAGTAAATCCCCTGGGGGAAGGGGAGCAGGGACACTTGAACTTTAATGACAACCTCTTGCTAAATAGGTCCTTACCTTCCCCCCTTTTCTTTGGAGGCTAGTCAAATCTTTGACTTTTTAGCCAGTTCTATACCCTCCTTTTAATGGCTGCTAGACTGTTTTAATGACTCCAGTGTGATTTACCCAGAAACAGTATTTCTCTCCTAAGGTTATGCAGAGCCCTCCCCTTCCTTTTATTAGAAATAGTAAGTTAAGCCCCCCCCCCTTTTTATTTTGCAATTGCTTATACCTCCCGCCTATATCTTAACAACAGGGGAAACAATAAATTTAATGAACTCATTGTTTTTTGGGTCTTAGTTTTAGTCCATGATCAGTGGGGTCCATGGGCAGTGGCATCCACCTCCAGGGGGTGTTCTCATCCTGGGCTTGTTTGACATGACCCATATGAATCCAGGTCCTGACGCCATCTACTTTTATTGCCGTGGGGGTGGTCAGGATGACACTAAACGGTCCCTTCCAGCAAGGCTCCAAGCCTCCCACTTGGCGGCAGCACATCCAAACTAAGTCCCTGGGTTGGTGAAGATGTGCCTCCACCTCAGTTTCTGTCACAGCGTGGGCAGTCCAGATCCCTGCATGGGCTCTTTTTAAGACAGACTGTAATGCCTACAGTGACTGGCCAGGCTGCTGGAACTCTGTAAGCAAGGTATCAGGCCAATAGTTCCAAAGGGCTTTATGGCTCCCAGGTTTTATAAAGTCAACCTTAGTTCCTTTAAGCTGTCTGGTCATATCTGAGTCTTTTCAAATATGACATTCCGGTCAAAGCCTTGGTAAAATAACCAGGTTTTCCAATGCTGTCCTGTTACAAGAGCAGATTCTTATTGAACTTATGCAAATGACTGATTGCGAAGGAGTAAAGAATACTTACCTGAGACCTTTTGGTTTCAGAGGGTTCAGATAGAAAAGTTGAATGCCTTGATTCATTTACAAATGAGTACTTTTACATCTCTGTAAGTTACAGGTAACTTAAGAAAAAGTTTCCCTAGTCTGGAGGAGCAAACATTACAGAACCAGTCATGTTTAAAATAAGACAAAACATTAAGAAACACCGCATTACAACCTTTCAGTTCATCTAGTCCCATGTTACTAATTCTGGTTTAGTCCAAATGCAGCTTTTACTTCTTACGCATTTCAGTTCCCAGGATTTTAACATATCAAAGACCTGCATTTGTCCTGAAAGTCTTCCCATATGAATTTCCTTTAAGGCAGAATTCATCTTACAAGAGAATTAAAACAATTACAAATGACAAAAACTCAGAATAAATATGGTTAAATGCCAAGTGATGACCCTTACCAAAACATTAAACTCTAGGAAATGTATAGAACCTCTAGAGTAGCTACAGCATTTACCCAAATCTAACCCAAGGTTTATCATTGGTTTAGCAGTACTCCCTGAGTAACTTAGCATATCAAGGAAAAGCCTTATTACTCAAAGAGATCTCATTTACAACTCTGGGCAGGCAAAGAGAAAACCATTTACATTTCAATTAACCGAAGAAAACTTTGCCCTTTTAAACAGAGAGAAAACCAGCTTTTCTATACCAGTGTCTTTCCTTTCCTTTTTATTTATTTATTTATTTATTTATTTATTTATTTATTTATTTATTTTAAGGGTGCAATCTTAAAATAAGTTTTCTGGGTTCCCCTCCCATTGTGAATGATGTTGCAGACAAAGGGAGGGGGATCTTTCAGGTGCTGTCCTGCTTGCGTCCCTTGTGGGAACTTAGGAGCATCTTAGCTAAGGTCTGTCCATATAAACCCCGGACCAGGCTACTCCCTGGAGTTGATGACTGTTATGCCATATGATGCCCCGCGAGATTGAGGGTGGAGCCCACTCAGACTCTGTAGCCGAAGCAGTGGAGTCATACAGACACATTCACACAGTCAGACACTCTTCAGATTCAAACAGGTTGGACACCCACCACCACCCCATGCCCACCTCCAGGTCTCCCCTTCCATTCTTTAGGAATGGATCTAGTTCAGACAGTGGCCCCGGGCCTGCTTTTTCTTTCTTTCTTTTTCAAACAGGATCAGGTATATGGTCTTTCCTTTTTCACATGTCTTCTACTTTTTACATACAGAGTTGCTTTTCTTATTTCTATCAGTCTTAGTTACACTTAGCAGAATTCTGTACTCTTAGAAATACCTTAACCTCTATTGAAGACTAAATATAAACCAATTGTGAACTGTTACAACAGAATTCTTTAGATGGCAAATTTATGAATCAGTTAAGCATAAAACATGTTTACCAACAGATTTTAAAAGCACAAACCTAGTTCCAGCAACCAGTGCTCTAGCATTTTATCCCATTTGGTTTAAAATTTCAGGTTAGCAAAGATTTTGAAAGCTACTTTAATAATTACCCATTAAAACTCTGAGATAGACAACCATCAGTTTAGTCATCTCTTTGCTAATAGATTTCAACAGCTTTTAACAACATGAGCTTGACTTTAAGTAAAAACTCTGAAGTTTCACATTTACTACTGTTAATTCAAAAGACATGTTTACCCTAATTAACCCAACAAACTTAACTTAGTTCAAATACTGATTTACATTCCACCTGGGCCCACTCCACTTCGAATGCTTACCTGAGACCCAGGTGGGAAGATCCAGAGTTGGGGGGGTGTTAGGTCCAGGGCTGCTCTTCTTGGTTCCCAACAGTGAAGAGCAGAACAAAGTGCCACCAGAAGACAGAGAAAGGGTTCCCAGTTCTAGGGCTCATGAGCTTCAAGAGAGGAGCAGGTGTCATGCTTTCCCACCAGCAATGGGGAGGGGCTGGGCAGTCTCCGTCAGGCCAGAGAGGGCAAGGAATGTCCCCAAAACAAAGTTGTTTTGGCAGCTGCTTGGGAATATTCCTTAAAGTCTCTGTCTTGAGTTAGACTACCCCCAGTTGGCTCCAGTTATAGCCATTAAAAGTCAGAGTCCCTTATTCTCTGCTTGCCCCATTCCTTCAAATACAACAAACAGCACAGCAGACAACAAAAAGACAAGACAAAGACAACCGCAGGCCCAGCAGTTCTTACCCAGAAACTGCCACCGGTGGGGACTTTTTGATCTTCTGGCCGTCCAGGGTGACTTGAACCTCCTGGCTGCCTAGGGGTCTCGAACCCCCGGTGACCACCTGGGGGGACTTGAACCCCCTGACTGTCTAGGCGACCGCCTAGGGGGACTTGAACCCCCCGATCGCCTAGGGGGACTCAAACCCCCCCCAACTACCTAGGGGGACTCGAACTCCCCCGACGGTCTAGGGGGACTCAAACCCCCTGACGGTCTAGGGGGACTCGAACTCCCTGATTGTCTAGGGGGAATCAAAACCCCTGGCTGCCTGGGGGACTTGAACCCCCTGGTGATCTACCAGTGGAAGGAAGGGGCATCCCTGCATCCTCTCCAGCCCTGGGGAGCATGGCCGCCTCTGGCTTCACCCCAGTGGGCTATACCTGTAGCTCCACCCAGACAGACAGACCAATCTCACACAGCACCTGGAGATCGGTGGATCCCACAGAGTAAAATCTGTGAGATCTTACCTCTGAGGCTTTTCCCAGAAATTCTGATGCTGGCTCAGTTCTCGTCATTTCATCCCGGACGAGCCCCCATATGTTATGCTCCAATAATGGGTCCATGATTAAAGGAGCGAGACTGATATAAAGTGAAGGTCAAGCAAAGCTTTATTTCATGCCAAGCATCAAGAATCTAACCAAACATTCAGGGACACCCCTCTTACAAGAGAGGGTGACCCTTCTCTGTTTCACAGACTAGCTTTTAAGGGCAAAGGCCATGTCATCAGGCCTGGCCACACACAGGTGACCAATGAGATTGTAACACACACAGGAAACTCCACAGTGATGCTAGGTGACCAACTGAGTTAAAATTTACCCTAGTAAACATTTGAACCTATTACACCTTGATTAGGATTGGCACCAAAAGGGCTCCCAAAGGGCAGGGGCCCATACTCCTTGGTAGCTAGGGAGACAGTATGCAACCCCCCCACTGATCAGAGCCCCCACTCCACCTGGCCTGACCCACCCCTGTATTTGAGTTTTGTTACCTGGAGCTGGTTTCTGGGACTTGTTTCCAAGTAAATCCTCTGGGGTAAAGGGAGCAGGGACATTTTAATGAAAGCCTCTTGCTAAATAGGTCTTTACAAATACAACTTCACACCAATATCCCTAGAGATGACCCAGGCTCAACATGTTAAAAAATTCCATATTGATTGTACATTCCAACTACAATACAACAAAAAGAGAATACCCCAAACCTCTGAGACTCTTCTAAATACATTGGTAGCAAATATCGTGATTAGCCCTCTCCTTAAAAGCTGCCCAGGTGAAGCAGTAACACTGTTTATGTCTTGATGGAACCTGTTTTCTCTTGAGAGATAACATCAGTGATGTTAACCCTCTAAAAAAAAATTCTAAAAAAATGTGACAGTGGCCACCTAATCCTGTGTACATGTACTTTCAGGAGCACCAACTTCTTGACTGGATGTTGAAGTAAACCACATCTCTTATTTAGGGACAGCTTACTCTGTTGATAAATTTTTCAACCCAGTCTGATTCCTGCTTCCTCCCTCCAGTGACTTTAGTTCTAATTTGTTGCTCATTCACACCTCTGTCAAAGGGTAAACACAGGAAATACATGAAACAGTCCAATTCAGTCGTTATTATGGACTCATAAAAACCTTTAATGAAGGGTGCCAGGGTGGCTCAGGTGGTTAAGCCGCTGCCTTCGGCTCAGGTCATGATCTCAGGGTCCTGGGATCGAGACCCACATCGGGCTCTCTGCTCAGCAGGGGGCCTGCTTCCCTTCCTCTCTCTGTGATCTCTTCCCTTCCTCTCTCCTACTGTGATCTCTCTCTATCAAATAAATAAATAAAATCTTTAAAAAACAACAACAACAACAAAAAAAAACAAAAAACCTTTAATGAAAAAGGATGTTGAATTTTATGGGATGGATAAAAGTAAGTGGTTGCTTTGAAAAGCCAGCTCCTTTAAAATTGTAATGAGTAGCTTATTAATGTTGTAAGACTACATTGAAGAAATAAATGTATGCTAAATCTCACAATACTTGGCACAGAACAATAGTATTACAGCTTCTGAAGATACATAAGGTCATATATTATTGAGATTACTATTTATAAACTCCAAACAAGATTAGAATAGATTAATATGACCTTTTTCTAAAGTGATAAAAATAGTATAAAGCTATTTGTTACCTGTTATATCTCACAGTTAAATTTTTCAACATTTTGAGAACTATTGACTGTGTTAATACCCATGCAAGTATTCCCTATAAATGATTCCCACCACTGCTAATATTGTTATCCACGGACTTTTCTTTGGGTGATTTTAGGCCTCGGTAACCAATTACTCTGTACTGACTTGCTATGATAGCAAGTAGTATTTTCCCAAGCTTGAATTTTCTGAAAATAATATTGGCACTTTTTTTTTTTTTTTTTTTTTTTTTTTTTTGCCCTCAAGATGTCAAATTGACTTAGAAAACAGACTCATGGATACTCCTATCTGAAGTGAATTAAAATAGAAGTCAAATTGTGTTGTAAAGTTCTTTTGAAATAGTAAACGTTTGAAGCATGAATTTGGAGGTTGAAATGAAGTATTAATAAGCATATTTTGGCAAGTACTCTGAAATCTAAGGCGAATGAATTTTAGGGGGAATGAATTTTAAAAAACTTATTATAAATTGATAAAGACTACTTAAAGACATAACTTTCCCATGCTAGTGAGATGGCAATTTGGCTTTTAATGGGTTTAGGTCTACTTGCTGCAATAACCAGTGTTCCCCTCCAGCTATGCTCTAAAAAAACTATTTCTGCTAATAGTAATTCCATCTGAATAGTAATAGTAACTGTGAACAGTTTACTAGTGCTATTACATTCCAGAAATTGTCTGAAGGGTATTACACGTATAACCATGTTAGTCTTCTCAGCAAGGTGCTATTACTTTAAATAGGAAAAACTGAGGCAGAAGGTTAAGTAACATGTCTTTTACTTGTATTACTGTGAGAGATGAGGGAGGTCTGAGATCTTGCACTGAAGATCTTGCAAGTTCCTGCCTGTCCCCAAAGTTCTTCCTCCCCAACCACCCTTACTTATTTTCACATCTTTAAAATGTAGTAAAATACCCATAAACATCACTGTCTTAAGTTTACAGTTCAGTAATGTTCAGTACATAAACATGGTTGTGCAAACCAGTCTCCAACAACACTTTTCATCTTGCACAACTAAAACTCTAGACCCATCAAACCGATCCTGCTTCCTTTCTCTCTCCAGCTTCTGGCAACAACCACTCCACTTTTTATTTCCATGAATTTAACTACTGCAGGTACATGATAGAATCAAACAGTATTTGCCTTTTTGTGACTGGTTTATTTCAGTTAGTGTAATATCCTCAAGGCATGTTGTAGCCTGCATCACAATTTATTTTTTTAATGCTGAGTAATACTCCATTGTATATGTAAGCCACATTTTATTTATCCATTTATTCATAAATTAATACTTGGGCTTCTTCTACTTCTAGTAATTGTGAATAAGCTGGTGTGAAAATGCTTTCTGAGGCTCAGCTTTGAATTTTTTTTTTAATTTTTTATTTTTTATAAACATATATTTTTATCCCCAGGGGTACAGGTCTGTGAATCACCAGGTTTACACACTTCACCGCACTCACCAAAGCACATACCCTCCCCAATGTCCATAATCCCACCCCCTTCTCCCAACCTCCCTCCCCGCAGCAACCCTCAGTTTGTTTTGTGAGATTAAGAGTCACTTATGGTTTGTCTCCCTCCCAATTACATCTTGTTTCATTGATTCTTCTTCTACCCACTTAAGCCCCCATGTTGCATCACCACTTCCTCATAACAGGGAGATCATATGATAGTTGTCTTTCTCTGCTTGACTTATTCCGCTAAGCATGATACGCTCTAGTTCCATCCATGTTGTCGCAAATGGCAAGATTTCATTTCTTTTGATGGCTGCATAGTATTCCATTGTGTATATATACCACATCTTCTTGATCCATTCATCTGTTGATGAGCATCTAGGTTCTTTCCATAGTTTGGCTGTTGTGGACATTGCTGCTATAAACATTCGGGTGCACGTGCCCTTTTGGATCACTACGTTTGTATCTTTAGGGTAAATACCCAGTAGTGCTATTGCTGGGTCATAGGGCAGTTCTATTTTCAACATTTTGAGGAACCTCCATGCTGTTTTCCAGAGTGGCTGCACCAGCTTGCATTCCCACCAACAGTGTAGGAGGGTTCCCCTTTCTCCGCATCCTCGCCAGCATCTGTCATTTCCTGACTTGTTGATTTTAGCCATTCTGACTAGTGTGAGGTGATATCTCATCGTGGTTTTGATTTGTATTTCCCTGATGCCGAGTGATATGGAGCACTTTTTCATGTGTCTGTTGGCCATCTGGATGTGTTCTTTGCAGAAATGTCTGTTCATGTCCTCTGGCCATTTCTTGATTGGATTATTTGTTCTTTGGGTGTTGAGTTTGCTAAGTTCTTTATAGATTTTGGACACTAGTCCTTTGTCTGATATGTCGTTTGCAAATATCTTCTCCCATTCTGTCAGTTGTCTTTTGATTTTATTAACTGTTTCCTTTGCTGTGCAAAAGCTTTTGATCTTGATGAAATCCCAATAGTTCATTTTTGCCCTTGCTTCCCTTGCCTTTGGCGATGTTCCTAGGAAGATGTTGCTGTGGCTGAGGTCTAAGAGGTTGATGCCTGTGCTCTCCTCAAGGATTCTGATGGATTCCTTTCGCACATTGAGGTCCTTCATCCATTTTGAGTCTATTTTCGTGTGTGGTGTAAGGAAATGGTCCAATTTCATTTTTCTGCATGTGGCTGTCCAATTTTCCCAGCACCATTTATTGAAGAGGCTGTCTTTTTTCCATTGGACATTCTTTCCTGCTTTGTCGAAGAGGAGTTGACCATAGAGTTGAGGGTCTATTTCTGGGCTCTCTATTCTGTTCCATTGATCTATCTGTCTGTTTTTGTGCCAGTACCATGCTGTCTTGATGATGACAGCTTTGTAATAGAGCTTGAAGTCCGGAATTGTGATGCCACCAATGTTGGCTTTCGTTTTCAATATCCCTTTGGCTATTCGAGGTCTTTTCTGGTTCCATATAAATTTTAGAATTATTTGTTCCATTTCTTTGAAAAAGATGGATGGTACTTTGATAGGAATTGCATTAAATGTGTAGATTGCTTTAGGTAGCATAGACATTTTCACAATATTTATTCTTCCAATAAAGGAGCATGGAACATTTTTCCATTTCTCTGTGTCTTTCTCAATTTCTTTCATGAGTACTTTATAGTTTTCTGAGTATAGATTCTGTGCCTCTTTGGTTAGGTTTATTACTACGTATCTTATGGTTTGGGGTGCAATTGTAAATGGGATTGACTCCTTAATTTCTCTTTCTTCTGTCTTGTTGTTGGTATAGAGAAATGCAACTGATTTCTGTGCATTGATTTTATATCCTGACACTTTACTGAATTCCTGTACAAGTTCTAGCAGTTTTGTAGTGGAGTCTTTTGGGTTTTCCACATATAGTATCATATCATCTGCGAAGAGTGATAATTTGACTTCTTCTTTGCCGATTTGGATGCCTTTAATTTCCTTTTGTTGTCTGATTGCTGAGACCAGAACCTCTAGTACTATGTTGAATAGCAGTGGTGATAATGGACATCCCTGCCGTGTTCCTGACCTTAGCGGAAAAGCTTTCAGTTTTTCTCCATTGAGAATGATATTTGCGGTGGGTTTTTCATAGATGGCTTTGATGATATTGAGGTATCTGCCTTCTATCCCTACACTTTGAAGAGTTTTGATCAGGAAGGGATGCTGTACTTTGTCAAATGCTTTTTCAGCATCTATTGAGAGTATCATATGGTTCTTGTTCTTTCTTCTATTGATGTGTTGTATCACATTGGCTGATTTGAGGATGTTGAACCAACCTTGCAGCCCTGGAATAAATCCCACTTGGTCGTGGTGAATAATCCTTTTAATGTACTGTTGAATCCTATTGGCTAGTATTTTGGTGAGAATTTTCGCATCTGTGTTCATCAAGGATATTGGTCTATAGCTCTCTTTTTTGATGGGATCCTTGTCTGGTTTTGGGATCAAGGTGATGCTGGCCTCATAAAATGAGTTTGGAAGTTTTCCTTCCATTTCTATTTTTTGGAACAGTTTCAGGAGAATAGGAATTAGTTCTTCTTTAAATGTTTGGTAGAATTCCCCTGGGAAGCCGTCTGGCCCTGGGCTTTTGTTTCTTTGGAGATTTTTTTTTTTAAAGATTTTATTTATTTATTTGACAAAGATCACAAGTAGGCAGAGAGGCAGAGAAAGCGAGAGATAGAGAGAGAGAGGGAAGCAGGCTCACCGCCGAGCAGAGAGCCCGATGCGGGGCTCGATCCCAGGACCCTGAGATCATGACCTGAGCCGAAGGCAGAGGCTTAACCCACTGAGCCGCCCAGGTGCCCCTTTTTGGAGATTTTTAATGACTGCTTCAATCTCCTTACTGGTTATGGGTCTGTTCAGGCTTTCTATTTCTTCCTGGTTCAGTTGTGGTAGTTTATATGTTTCTAGGAATGCATCCATTTCTTCCAGATTGTCAAATTTGTTGGCGTAGAGTTGCTCATAGTATGTTCTTATAATAGCTTGTATTTCTTTGGTGTTAGTTGTGATCTCTCCTCTTTCATTCATGATTTTATTTATTTGGGTCCTTTCTCTTTTCTTTTTGATAAGTCGGGCAAGGGGTTTATCAATTTTATTAATTCTTTCAAAGAACCAGCTCCTAGTTTTGTTGATTTGTTCTATTGTTTTTTTTGGTTTCTATTTCATTGATTTCTGCTCTGATCTTTATGATTTCTCTTCTCCTGCTGGGCTTAGGGTTTCTTTCTTGTTCTTTCTCCAGCTCCTTTAGGTGTAGGGTTAGGTTGTGTACCTGAAACCTTTCTTGTTTCTTGAGAAAGGCTTGTACTGCTATCTATTTTCCTCTCAGGACTGCCTTTGTTGTGTCCCACAGATTTTGAACCGTTGTATTTTCATTATCATTTGTTTCCATGATTTTTTTCAATTCTTCTTTAATTTCCCGGTTGACCCATTCATTCTTTAGAAGGATGCTGTTTAGTCTCCATGTATTTGGGTTCTTTCCAAACTTCCTTTTGTGGTTGAGTTCTAGCTTTAGAGCATTGTGGTCTGAAAATATGCAGGGAATGATCCCAATCTTTTGATACCAGTTGAGTCCTGCTTTAGGACTGAGGATGTGATCTATTCTGGAGAATGTTCCATGTGCACTAGAGAAGAATGTGTATTCTGTTGCTTTGGGATGAAATGTTCTGAATATATCTGTGATGTCCATCTGGTCCAGTGTGTCGTTTAAGGCCTTTATTTCCTTGCTGATCTTTTGCTTGGATGATCTGTCCATTTCAGTGAGAGGAGTGTTAAAGTCCCCTACTATTATTGTATTATTGTTGATGTGTTTCTTTGATTTTGTTATTAATTGGTTTATATAGTTGTCTGCTCCCACGTTGGGGGCATAGATATTTAAAATTGTTAGATCTTTTTGTTGCACAGACCCTTTGAGTATGATATAGTGTCCTTCCTCATCTCTTATTATAGTCTTTGGCTTAAAATCTAATTGATCTGATATAAAGATTGCCACTCCTGCTTTCTTCTGATGTCCATTAGCATGGTAAATTCTTTTCCACCCCCTCACTTTAAAACTGGAGGTGTCTTAGGTCTTAAAATGAGTTTCTTGGAGGCAACATATAGATGGGTTTTTTTTTTTATCCATTCTGATACCCTGTGTTTTTTGACAGGGGCATTTAGCCCATTCACATTCAGGGTAACTATTGAGAGATATGAATTTAGTGCCATTGTATTGCCTGTAAGGTGACTGTTACTGTATATGGTCTCTGTTCCTTTCTGATCTACCACTTGTAGGCTCTCTCTTTGCTTAGAGGACCCCTTTCAATATTTCCTGTAGAGCTGGTTTGGTGTTTGCAAATTCTTTCAGTTTTTGTTTGTCCTGGAAGCTTTTAATCTCTCCTTCTATTTTCAATGATAACCTAGCTGGATATAGTATTCTTGGCTGCATGTTTTTCTCGTTTAGTGCTCTGAAAATATCATGCCAGCTCTTTCTGGCCTGCCAGGTCTCTGTGGATAAGTCAGCTGCCAATCTAATATTTACCATTGTACGTTACAGACTTCTTTTCTCGGGCTGCTTTCAGGATTTTCTCTTTGTCACTAAGACTTGTGAATTTTACTATTAGGTGACGGGGTGTGGGCCTATTCTTATTGATTTTGAGGGGTGTTCTTTGAACCTCCTGAATTTTGATGCTCGTTCCCTTTGCCATATTGGGGAAATTCTCCCCAATAATTCTCTCCAGTATACCTTCTGCTTCCCTCTCTCTTTCTTCTTCTTCTGGAATCCCAATTATTCTAATGTTGTTTCGTCTTACGGTGTCACTTATCTCTCGAATTCTCCCCTCGTGGTCCAGTAGCTGTTTGTCCCTCTTTTGCTCAGCTTCTTCATTCTCTGTCCTTTGGTCTTCTATATCACTAATTCTTTCTTCTGCCTCATTTATCCTAGCAGTGAGAGCCACCATTTTTGATTGCACCTCATTAATAGCTTTTTTGATTTCAACTTGGTTAGATTTTAGTTCTTTTATTTCTCCAGAAAGGGCTTTTATATCTCCTGAGAGGGTTTCTCTAATATCTTCCATGCCTTTTTCAAGCCCGGCTAGAACTTGAGAATTGTCATTCTGAACTTTAGATCTGACATATTACTGATGTCTGTATTGATTAGGTCCTTAGCCTTCGGTACTGCCTCTTGTTCTTTTTTTTGTGGTGAATTTTTCCGTCTTGTCATTTTGCCAAGATAAGGGTATATGAAGGAGCAAGTAAAATACTAAAAGGGTGGCAACAACCCCAGGAAAATATGCTTTAACCAAATCAGAAGTGATCCCAAATCGTGAGGGGGGAGAAAGGGGATAAAAAGAGGTTCAAAAAGGAAGAAAGAAAAAAAAAGAGAAAAAAAAAAAAAGAAAAGGAAAGAATTAAAAAAAAAAGAAACGAATAAAGATAAACATAAAAAAGAAAAAATATATATATTAGATAAACTAGTTAAAAAACATTAAAAAAGAAAAGGGTAAAAATTAAAAAAAAATTTTACCCAAAGGCGAGAAAAAAGAAAAAAAAAAAAAAGAAAAAGAAAAAAGTTAAATTAACTGCAAGACTAAAAAAAACAAAAATCACAGGGAGAAAGCCATGAGTTCCGTGCTTTGCTTTCTCCTCCTCTGGAATTCTGCTGCTCTCCTTGGTATTGAAACCGCACTCCTTGGTTGGTGAACTTGGTCTTGGCTGGATTTCTTGTTGATCTTCTGGGGGAGGGGCCTTTCAGAAAGTGGTTGTTTTTCTGTTTCCAGAATTGCTGTTCTTCTTCTCTTCGATCTGCCAATGGATTTGTAGGTGTTTGCAATCTTTAGATAAGCTATCTAGCTGATCTCCGGCTAGCGGATATAGTCTCAGCCTGCTACTTCTCCGCCATCTTGACTCCTCCCCCAGCTTTGAATTTTTTAAAGATATATACCCAGAAGTGGAATTGCTGGATCATACAGTCATTCTATTAATTTTTTTAAGAAACACAGTAGTTTTCCATAATAGTTATACTACTTTACATGCTCAACAACAGTGCACTAGAGTTCCAATTGCTTCACATCTTTAGCCATATTTTCAGTTTTCTGGTACATATATTCTATTTATTTCCGCTTTTTATTTTAATAGTAGCCATCCTCAGTTGTGTGAGACAGTATCTTTTGTAGTTATTTTCCTGATGAGTGATGTTGAACATCTTTTCATGTTGTTTAGCCACTTGTATATGTCCTTTGGAGAATCTCTATTCAGGTCATCTTCCCATTTCTCATTCATGTTGCATTGTTGAATTTTAGGAGTTCTTTATATATTCTGGACATTAATCCCTTATCAGACACATGATTGGCAAATTCTTACCCTTAGGTTGTCCTCTCACTCTCTGGGTTATATACTATGATTCACAGAAGTTCTTAATCTTGACATAGTACAATTTACCTATTTTTGCCTTTGTGGCCTACGTCTCCCTATAAACTCCCTACCCACTCATGCATATGTCTTGAGCCATTCACTCCTTTTTTCCTTCCCTGTTGATAAAATTTTAAATACCACCAAATGGCTGATAATAAGAAAAATTCCTCCCTCTCCAGAGAACTGACTTTGACCAACTAATCCTAAACAACTTCAACTTGCTAACCCCTTCCTGCTAAAGTCCTATAAAAAAATTTGACTTTACTTGCCCAAGTTGTTGGGCTCACCCAGCCTTATGAACTGTTGAAACATAGATTTGAAGCCCAATAGGCTGATCATAGAGTATGTTATTTTAACCTGTACCCACTGCAAGTCTATCTGTAATCAGCATTGACAAGAATTACTGTATTACCTGCAAACCTACAACTTAAAGATATTTTGTATAAAGATGCTACTAAATTCTTTAATTTAAATTTATAGCTAATACTGAATTAAAACACAACTAAGTTCATATATACTTTATTCAATAAAATTAAAAAACATTTAGTCCATTGATATGTAATTTCATGGAAAACTAAGACAAATGTTTGAGATGATTTGAAGCTGGCTGATGTCTCAATACTTCAATTCTTTGTGTTTAATTTCCCTTTGGAAATAAACTCTAACTCATCATTCTGGTAGAGTGGCAAAAAAATCATAATGGGCAGTTTGCAATAATTAACAACCCATTATCTATTACTTCCTGTGAAAGCATGCATTAAAATTGTTTTGATATAACAATTTTTAATTTTGTCTGCTACATACCCAGTATTATGAGGTAATAGTAGCAAAGTAATAATTCTTTTAAATTTATGCATACATGTTATCTTAAAATGCATTTTTTAAAATTTTAATTACCCAACATATAGTACATCATTATTTTTTGGCATAGTAGTATTCAATGATTCATAAGATGCATATAACACCCAGTGCTCATCACATGTCCTCCTGAATGCTCATCACCCCATAACACCATTTTCCCCACCTCCCTTTCCACAACCCTCAGTTTGTTTCCTGGAGTCAAGAGTCTCTGATGGCTTGATTTCCTCTCTGGTTTCCTCCCACCCAGTTTTCTCTCCTTTCCCCTATGATCCCCTCTGCTATTTCTTTATTACACATGAGTGAAACCATAAGATAATTGTCTTTCTCTGACTAATTTCACTTAATATAATACCCTTCAGTTCCATCCACTTTGATGTAAATGGTAGTTATTTATCCTTTCTGATGGCTGAGTAATATTCCATTATATATATATATATATATATATATATATATATATATATATATATATATATCCCCCTTCTACTTTATCCATTCATCTGTTGAAGGACATCTCAACCCCTTCCATAGTTTGGCTATTGTGGGCATTGTTGCTATGAACATTGGGGTGCAGGTGCCCTTCATTACATCTCTATCTTTGGAGAAAATAGCTAGTAGTGCAATTGATGGGTTGTAGGGTAGCTCTATTTCTAACTACTTTAACATTAACCTCCATACTGTTTTCCAGAGTGGCTGTACCAGCTTGCATTCCCACCAACAGTGTAAAGAGGGTTCCCCTTTCTCCATATCCTTGCCAACATTTGTTGTTCCCTGTATTGTTATTAAAATGGAATTCTTTTAAGAAACAAAAAAATTAATTATAAATCAGTTTATCCTGTGAAGTGCCCTAAATAAAATATGCCCAACCTGAATGTGTTAGAATGAATGATCACATTTGTATTTTACTTAAAGAACTTATGGGCACATATGGGTATATAATTTTACATGGTAAGGGGCATTTACTGAAAGGCTCTCCAGAAGAAATATTCCTGTATTAGGGATGTGCAGTATACAAGAAGAGATGGAACTGGTATTGCACATGATTTCTTCAATCCAGCTTATACCATCAATGACTTAAGCCCAACCTTGCAGAAAACAAAAGCAGATCCTCATAAAGTTCAACTAAACTTGAATGAAAGCAAGATCACCAAATATTCCCTTAAAATTCATAAACCTCTTACCTCTTGGCTAATGTAACATTTTAATCAAGAAATAATTGAAAGAACTTTAAACAATTAGGCTCTACATTGGAGAATCTGAATACTTCACTTGGGAAAGGAGTGTAGATGCCTACCATTTACCGCCCACACCCCAACAAAAATCAGAATAAACATGGCTCTTTATGTAGCTACCCTTTGTGGATTCCCCCTTGAACTGAGATCTGGTTTGTGGTTGCTTCATCTGAACTCTTCCCCTTAACATAAGAGCCTTTTTAAAATAAAAATTCTGATTGTTAATGGTTTCAGATGTTATTTGGAATAAGAAACTCATATAATTTATATACAAATATTTCAGTTTAACTGTAAGGAGCAATCTCTTAGTAATTTTCTTAAGGTTTAAGTTGAGCTCATAAATTAGTGGCAAATGATTTAATGAGATTATCTTCAGGTTCCAGCCCTAGTTCTTGTATCCACTATCTGTGTTAACAATTAGTCTCAGAGTTCCAGGTTCCCCAGTCATTACATGGGCATGTCAGTCGCAAGCTTCTTATCTACCTCAGGTATAGCTGGAGATTATTGGAAGTCTAACACGGGCTAAACATCTTACACATAGTGTGAGAGTCACTTTAATTCCAAAAATAACCTGATACTGTAGGTATTATCCTCATTTTACAAATCTGTCAGAGGACAACCAAGGAAGCATGGTTATTGATAGAATAGTCAGTTCTATACAGACATACAGAACCAAATAACAGATTTTTTTCCCCAAAATTTTCTTTCTACAGTGTTAGGGCACATCTTCATGATTGTGAGAGGCAACTTTACCAGTAGCTTTGGCAACACTTTTTAGCGATGGCTAATACCTTTACTTCTTTATACTTGTCTAATAGTAGAAAAGAAGTAGCCTGTTAAAATAGAGCAAAAGAGTGCTGGGGTAGGGATTTGAAAATCTATGTGCTACTCCTGTGTACTGGTTTCCTATGGCTGTCATAACAAGTTAGGACAAAATCGATGACTTAAAAAAACTTAAAATTATCCTTACAGTTTTGCAGATAAAAAGCAAGTTGTCTGCAGGGTCTGCTCCCCTCTGGAGGTTTGAGGAGAGAATCTATTTCCTTGTCTTTTTCAGCTTTTAGAGCAGGATTCCTTAAGTTCCTTGGTGCATGGCCCCTTCCTTCAATACTAAAAACCAGCAGGATAGTACCTTGCTGCAGTAGTAACTTCGTCTCTTTTTTTGCCATATGTCCTTCTGCCCGCCTCTTGTTAGGACCTTTGAAATTAGACTGGATGCACCTGGATAACATAAGGAGATCTTCCTGTTTCAAGATCTTTAATTACATTTGTAAAAGCTCTTTGGCAGTATAGTGTAACTTTCACAGGTTCTGACTGTGAGGACATGGATATCTTTGGGGACCATTATTCAGCCTATTACATTCTGATTCTCACACACTGCACAAAGTTACTTACATTCTCTCAGTTTTTCTATTAATACATTCCCCGCACTTTGCAATGCTTTGATATTTTTGGAGATACTATATGGATACTATCATAAGACCTCTTACTGTATCCTTTCTACAGTCAAAATTGCTAAAGACAAAATAGCAATGAAAATACCACTTTAGAAATAAGTACTGCTTTTTGCACATATTGCATGGAGCACTGGGGGTGGTGCATAAACAATGAATTTTGGAACACTGAAAAAAAATTAAATTAAAATAAGTACTGGGGTGCCTGGGCAGCTCAGTGGGTTGGGCCTCTGCCTTCATCTCAGGTCATGATCTCAGGAACCTGGGATTGAGCCCTGCATTGGGCTCTTTGCTTAGTGGGGAGCCTGCTTCCCCTCTGTCTCTGCCTATGATCTCTATCTGTCAAATAAATAAATAAAATCTTCTTAAAAAATTAAGTACTACTTTAAGTACTCAAACCTAGATTGACTTCTATGAATATTTGGTTCATTCTATTATTTATTATGATTATGATTATGATTATTAGAGCAGAAAGGGGAGAGGGAGAGAGAGAATGTTGAGAAGACTTCATGTCCAGCCTGGAGCCCAACATGGCTCCATCTCCGAACTCTGAGATCATGACCAAGCAGAAATCAAGAGTCTGACACTTAACCAATTGAGTCACCTAGGCACCCCTTCATCTGCTTATTTTTTAAAATGTGGTTTTTGTAGTCCCAGCAAAATTAATGTGTTGGATTCAAATCAATATGAAAATAAGCAAGATTGGCACAAAGGGGTAGTTATACCTTATGTTATCGAACACCAACTGGATCCTGGCTAAAAAAACAAGTGGTACTTGGAGACTTTGGAGGATCAGAGGTTTATTTTATGCCAGAGCCCAGAGGAGAGTAATCTCCAGGTCTGAGGCCTGAGCAAAACAAAGGGGTTAATTTATACACCTTTTACATCTGTATCTGTGCTACCCTTGGTGCTGCACCCAGTGGGGCTAGGGAAAAGACTGGAATGGTCCTGGGACCAGGACTGGGACTTTTCTGCTGGATTGGTTGGCCACCTAAGGACACAGATTTTGCATATAATTCCCCCCTTTTATGCCCTTTTAGATACCTGGTTTAGAGGGCATCATCATTATTATCTATAGGGCAATAGTGAATAAGGAGCATAAGGAGGGGGCCAATGGGGGGTGCAAACCAAGGGAATCATTTGCCAGTAACAGTAATGGGAGTGTCGTGTCCCCGCCCGCCCCCACCCCTGCCGCGCTCAGGCAAGCTGAAGGCAGTGAGGAGGAACAGCACACCAGGTAGCAGAAGACCAGGACTGCAGTCAGGAAAACCATATGAAATGGGCTTAGGAATAGACAGTAGAGGGCCCACAAAAGTGGGGTTCCTGGCCTTAGTTAGAGGAAGCCATTGTGGCTAGCCGGACAGCAGATAAAACCTGTGGATAAGTAAGTGTAGTAAAACACCCTAGGGTTATCCAATAAATAACAACAAAGCAAGTCTCTGGGGGAAAGTCCAGTCAGAAGGGTCGACAGTGTAGAGTCCAGCCCCTAGGATGAGGGATGTTGTGCCAGTGAAAACTAGGGACCATAGTGAGCAGATGTCCATTAGTCAGTGGGGTCTCATGGGAGGCGAAGCTGGAAAGGGTCTGTGGGGTTTGGCTGGATTTTCCATTGGTGCAGTTCTTAGTCTGAATGATGAGCTTTCTTTTCTTTTCTTTTTTTTTTTTTTAACTCTGGAGTGGTGAACCCATGGGGTGACACCAGAGACCTTATGGGCAGTAAGTGTGGTTAGAAGAACAGTGTGAGACTGACCCTGTTTACTGTGGTTTGTATTGTGGGGTACTTTTTAAATCTTTGACCCAGACTGAGTCTCCTGCCTGGAAGAAATGTACCTGGGACTCTAAGGAGATTTGGGCCCTCTCAATGGTGTACTTTTGTAAGTTATTGGGGGTGGCCCCCAGGGTCTGAAGTTGTCCTTTCATCTCTTTATTCCCAATCTGATATAAGTTTTCTGGAAGCCTCCCCAGGCACAGGGGAGGCTGTCTGTATACTAATTGGTTAGAAAGGAAGCTTGATTTTTGAACACAGGTAGTACTACAAAACTGAATACTTAACACCTACATAATAGCCCTTAATAACATTAACTTTTCTGGGCTGGGTAACATTTTGTTTTCTATTGATCAAGCCATAGTTTCATCTTTATATTAAAGATACATATATATGGGGCGCCTGGGTGGCTCAGTGTGTTAAGCCTCTACCTTCAACTCAGGTCATGATCTCAGGGTCCTGGGTTCGAGCCCTGCATCAGGCTCTCTGCTCAGCAGGGAGCCTGCTTCCCCCTCTCTTTCTGCCTGATGCTCTGTTTACTTGTGATCTCTCTATCTCCGTCAAATAAATAAATAAAATCCTTAAAAAAAAATACACATATTTAGACAAAATGCCATTTTAATTCGAACTGTAAGGGCTAAAATATTATTTGCTGGCAACTTTTTTAGCCCATGGATTGCATAAAATTTATGCAGTCTAGATGTGATATAACTAGATGTCATTGAGAATTCAATTGATAAGAAAATCTAGTATTTGTTCAACTAGGAGGTCCTTCTGATACTGAGGCTCAAAGAGGTCCTAAGGTGCTGACATTAAAACAGTAATGCCTTAACAGTTTTGTTCATTTGATTCATGATTTGTATCACCAAACTCTGAGCTGGTATGGATAGTATTCTTTAATATGCTTGATAATCCCCACAAAATCTCTGATTTATAGAGTAAAGTAGTCCCCATGAGTGACCTTAAGAGAAATCTCTTTTGGCCTAAGAAACCAGTAAGTACAGAATTCTATCTTGTCTTTATGGACTATTCTCTAAGAGAGACCATATGTTAAGCATAGAGCAAGTAGTCACAAATAATCAGTAGCATTAAAAACACAGAATATTTGTTCTCCAATTTAAAAAAAGAGTTAAATTATAAATCAACAGAAGAAAATTTGGGAAAGTCACCAGTATTTGGACGTATAAAAATAATTTTAACAGCAGCATTAAAAAACCTTTGAACTCTGAAAGTTCTAAAATCTTGCTGAGAGAAATTGAAGGTCTAAATAAATGGTATCTCACTGAGGTTTTTTGTTTGTTAAGCTTTATTGACAGATAACTGACAAACCAAATTGTAAGCTATTAAAGTATACATCAGGATAATCTGATACTATGTATACATTGTGAAAGGATTCCTGCTATGTGGTTAATTTACACAACCATCACCTCATATTTCCCTGGGTGAGAACATGTAAATTATACTGTCTTTGCAAATTTCAATTATCCAGTACATTGTTATAAGCTGCAGTTCCATGTTATATATTAGAGTAGATCCTTATTCATCTTACAGCTGCAAGTTTGTTACTTTCCATCAGCCTCTCCTTATTTCTACCACCCCCCACCCCAGCCCTTAACAACCACTTTCTACTATGTTTCTATGAATTAGACTGTTTTTTTAGATCCCACATGTAAGTCATATCATAAAATATTAATCTTTATTTGTCTGACTTCAATGATCATAATGCCATCAAGGACCATTCATGTTGTCCCAAAAAAGCAAGATCTCCTTCTTTCTCATGGCTGAATGATGTGTGTGTGTGTGTGTGTGTGTGTGTGTGTGTATCTGTGTATATACACACATATCTTTATTCACCCATGGATGGACCTTTAGATTGTTTCTATATCTTGGCTACTGTTAATAACGCTGCAATAAACATGGGAGTGCAGGTATCTTTTCCAGATAGTCATTTCATTTCTTCATTTCCTTTGGATATATGCACAGAAGTAGAACCACTTGATCATTTTTAAATTTTTTTAAATTTTTAATTTTTTAAATTTTTAAAAAATATTTGATTGAGAGAGAGCATGCATGAGCAGGGGGAGGCTCAGAGGGGGAAGGATAGGCAGACTCCCTGCTGCGCATAGAGCCCACAGGGGGCTTGACCCCACAATCCCGAGATCACAACCCGAGTTGAAGTCAAGAGGTGGTTGCTTAACTGACTGTGCCACAGAGGTGGCCCACTGGGTATTCCTATTGTTTTTTTGAGGAATCTCCGTGCTGTTTTTTGTAATGATGGAACCAATTTACATTTATACCTACAGTGTGAAAGGATTTCCCTTTCTCCACGTCTCTGCCAACACTTGTTACCTTTTGTCTTCTTGATGGGCATTCTATCACGTGTGTACTGATAACTCATTGTGTATGTGTGTGTGTGTGTGTGTGTTTCATTTTAAATATATTTGGTTTTATTTCTGTTTCCATTTGAAATATATTTTTATTTTTCAGGTTTTTTCCTGTCTTAGTTGATCTTATTATCATTTATTAGTAGCTATGGTATTAATATGGTTTTAAATTACAAGTCTATGCAGAAGTGTTCTCAGAGAAGTGTCACTCCCCCCCATTCCTCTACCCATTCTACCCAGCCCTTGTGGGCAGTCAGTCTTACTGGCTTCTGTATGTCTTTCCTGTGTTTCTTTCTACAAAAGTAAGCAGTGATGCATGTTTATTGATAGTGCTAAGGAGTGAGTTTAGATGTAGGACCAACAGCTAAGCCTGGATCAGTCTTATATATAGGGAGGAGGAAGGAGCCAGCAGGGAAGGGAGAGAAGGAATACTGCACGAAGAAGGTGTTACAGGGAGAAGGGAATAATCAGCAGTGCTAAATGCTGTTGATGGATCAAATATGATGACTGAGAATGAATTGGCCGTAGTAACGTGAAGGCCGCTGGTGACCTTGTCAGGAACAGCCTGTTGGGAATGAAACACTCCATGAATGAAGAGGGTTAAAGAGAGAATGGGAGGAAAAGAACTGAAGACTGCAGGTGTGGGCAACTTTTTAAGAGAATTTGATTGCATTAGGAAGCAAGGGGAAAGTTGGAGGGGGAAGTGGCATCAATAGAAGGCCCCCACCCCCACAATGGGGAAAGTATCAACATGTTTTGTATGCTAATAGTGATATAGGAAAGATGTTAAGGTATGAAGCCAATGGCAGAAAGAATTCTCGAGACATCTTTGGTACAAAAGGTGATTCATGAAAGCATGGGGACAAGACCTGTGGACAGAAAGATCTACACTGGGTTCATGAGGAGTGGCCTATTATATGCTCTCAAGTTGGGAGGGGTTAGGGATAGCCTAAGTCTCTAAGGAATTTTGGAAGCAGGGTTTCCAGGAACTTGAGGGGCTAGCTGTTTTGGGGAGAGAGTCATTTATTACTGCCTAATAAAACCTTAAGTCATCAGACCCTTCAGATATGTATATTGGTGGGTCATATGCTTGGAGGATAATTCCCAACATGTATCTTGGAGGGGTATAGAAAAAAGAAGTTTCCAAAGGAATTTTTATGTGTTAAAGTAGACTTACAGGATCCTATGGTTGGGCTAAGATTGCCCTTTGCCCTTAGCAAAGTATTCAACACCCAGGAGTTTTTGGAGGAATGTCCTTCTGCCTGTTTCAAGGACTTAACAGTGAGCTATCGGTAGTAAGGAAATTTAATTTTACTTTTGCCCTTGTTTCCCACATCAGTAGGATTGTCCAGTAGAAAGGGAAGTAGTATTGGTAGGATGTCCTTGAGTAGACAAAGACGGATCTGATTCAGTGCCTTTTAGAATCTCCTTTAAATCTCCTCTGTGGCATAAAGTTCCTCCCCACAGGCAGGAAGCAGAGCATGTACCTGCAGGTACCCACATAGGAGCCTGTTGGCATTGTCTTCCATTTTCAGCCAAGAGTGAGGATGAGGAGGAGGTGTTGGTGTTGAAAAAGGAAAAGTCATGAAATCTTTGTTGAAGAGAGTGGAGAGTAGTTAAGAATGTGTAGTATAATCACACGTAGCTGTAGGTCTCACTTCAGGTTCATACTCAGGGGCTTGAAGTCAGACTGCTGTGTGTTTGATCTTCATTTCCCTGATGGTTAGTGATGTTGGGTATCTATCTAGGTGCCTCTTGGCCACTTGTATTTTTCTTTGGAAAAATGTCTATTCAGGTTTCCCACCCATTTTTTACTTTGTATTTTTATGTTTACTTGTATGGAATTTTCATGTTTTAGATATTAACCTACCTAGTATATAATTTGCATATATTTTCTCCCAATCTATACACTGTTTTGTTTTGTTTTGTTTTGCCAGTGTAGAATCTTTTTATTTTTTATATTTTCTACCTGTGCTTTTGGTCAAAAACTATTTGCCAAGAAAATAACAATAATAAAAATATTCTCATTGCCAAAACCAATGTTAAGGAGATTCTTCCGTATTTTTTTTTTATACTTATTTATTTGAGAGAGTGAGCAAGAAGGGGAGAAAGAGAATCTTAAGCAGACTCCATACTGGCTGTGGCCTCACAAAGCGGGGGATGGGGGGCAGGATATCACTACCCAGAGATCACAACCTGAGCCAGAACCAAGAGTTGAAGGCTTAACTGACTGTGTCACTCAGGTACCAGCCCCTTCTCCCCATGTTTTCTTCTAAGAGTTACACATTTTCATATCCTAGGTTTAAGTTTTTAATTTTTCTCAAGTTATTTTTTGTGAGTGGTATAAAATAGGGGATTTATTTATTTATTTATTTATTTAGGCATGTGATTGTCCAGTTTTCCCAAAACCATTTATGAGGAGACTATTTTCCCATTGTGTAGTCTTGGCTCCTTTGTCAAAAATTGACTAAATACGCAAGGGTTTATTTCAGGGATCTCTAATCTGTTCTCTTGATTAGTGTGTCTCTTTTTATGCCACAGTGTTGTAGTATTGTTTGAGATCAGGAAGTGTGATACTTCCATCTTTGTTCTTTTTCTTCATGATTGTTTGACAATACTTGGGCGCTATATCAATTTTATGAATGTTTTTCCTATTTCTGCAAAAAAAAAATCCATTGTAACTTGATGGGAATGACATTGAATCTATATACCACTCTGGGTAGTATGGACATTTTAATAATTTTTTTTTCCAGTTCATGAGCACGAACTAGATTTCCTTATATATGTGTATTCTACCAGTCTTTCATTAATATCTTAAAGTTGCAGTGTGCAGATCTTTCACCTCCTTGCCTAAATTTATTCCTAATTACTGTATTTTTTTTTGTTAAAGATTTTATTTATTTATTTGACAGACAGCGACCACAAGTAGGCAGAGAGGCAGGCAAAGAGACCATGACCGTGTGTATGATCTTTTCTCTGTATTTCTGGATTTAGCTCAGGATTTTTGTGTCTATGCTCATTAGGAATATTGAACTGTAATTTTGTGTTTTGTTTTGTTTTTTCTTGTAGGAATTTTGTCTAATTTTAGTATCAGGGCAATACTGGCCTCTTCAAATGAGTTTTGAAGTTTTCTCTCTGACAGTTTTTGAAAGTTCGAAGAACTGGTGTTAATTTTTTAAGTGTTTTATAGAATTCATCTGTGAAACCATGCATATTTTAGGGAGGTTTTGGATTACTGATTGAATCTCCTTACTAGTAATAGTTTTGTTTATGTTTTCTGTTTCTCATGATTTTTTCCTGATACGTTGTATGTTTCTAGGAACTTGTGCTTTTTTCCCCAGGTTGTATTTTTTGTTGGCATCTAACTATTTATAGTAGCCTCTTAAGATCCTTGTAATTGTGTGGTATCAGTTATAATGTCTCTTTCTATTATAATTTGAGTACTTTTTTATTCTTTGTGATGCTAGCTAACAGTATTGTTTATCTTTTCAAAACACTAGCTCTTAGTTTCATTGTTGTTGTTGCTGTTTTTGATTGTCTTTCTAGTCTCCTTTTCTTCTATGATTTATATTTCCTCCCTTCTACTAACTTTGGTGTGTTTTTTTTTTTTGTTTGTTTTGTTTTTCCCTCTGGGTTTTAGGTTAGGGTGTTTCTTTGAGACTCTTTTTTGTTTGTTCCTTTTTCCTGCTATAGGCATCTATCATTACATTATGAACAGCTTTTGTTGAATCCCAATAGTTTTTGTATATTGTATATGTATTTTCAAGGTTTTCTATTGTGTGTCATTGATATTTGTGTCTGTTTGTATGCCAGTACCATACTATTTTAACTGCTCTGGTTTTGTAGTATAGTTTGAAACCAGAAAGTGTGAGACCTCCAGCTTTGTTATTCTTTTCCAGAATTGCTTTGACTATCCAGAGTCTTTTGTGGTTCCATACCAATTTTAGAATTTTTTTTTTAAATTTCTGTGAAAAATGCCATTGGAATTTTGCTAGGGAACTCATAAATCTAAAGATGGCTTTGTGTAGCTTGGACATTTTAACCATATTAATTCCTATCCATGAACACAAAGTACCTTTCCGTTGGTTTAGGTCTTCAGTTTCTTTCATGAGTGTCTTGTAATTTTCATTGTACAGGTCTTTCACTTCATTGGATAGAATCACTCTTAAGTACTCTAATAATTTATTATTTTTTAAAAGATTTTAGAGACTGTGAGTTGGGGGAGGGGACACGGGAGAAGGGAGAGAGAATCTCAAGCAGGTACTGCATTGAGCATGAGCCCAGGGCAAGGCTCAATTCCACAGCCCAAGGTCATGATATGACCTGAAATCAAGAATCAGTTGCTTAACTGACTGAACCACCCAGGTGCTCCAGTATTTAATTATTTTTGATGCTACTGTGAATGGGACAGTTTTCTGATACTGCCTTGTAGACTACAGATACTACACTGATTTCTGTATGCTGATTTTATATCTTGAAAATTTACTTAATTTGATTAGTTCCAATGGTGTTTTGGTTGAGTCTTCAGAATCTACTACATTATAAGATCACACCATCTGCAAATAATGATAGTTTCACTTCTTCCTGATTAAGTATTATTTGTATTGTAAACTTCAGAGTTCCTAAGAGACTAGATTTTGTTTCTACCACCGAGAAATGGTAATCAGGTGACAGAGGTTTTGGCTAACATTACAGTGGTAATCATATTGCAGTATAAATGTATCAAATTAGTGCATTGCACACCTTTACCTTACACATTTTTAAATGTCAATTAGAAAAAAAAAAATCAATGGAACTGATATGTAGTCCAGTATAGGTCTATACTTGCACAATTGTTTTTTTAAGAGGTCCAGGAAATTTAGTAGAAAGTTTTCTTCATCAAATTATGTTGAATGACTGGACAGCTTATAAAAAACAAATGATTCCCAAATGTCATCTCACAAAATACGGAAATGGTAACTCATTATTAACATTAATCATAATTGTAAGTATAAATCCAAAAATCTGTAAAACTTCTAAAATAAAACCTAGGGAAATGATTTGTGACTAGGTGAAGAAAGGGTTTAAGGTAGAAAAGAATATAATTTATAAATTGTGAAGAAAACTGTTAAATTGGACTTCAGTCAATTGTAGTCTTTTTTGTTTAAATTGAGATACAAATGATACATAAAATTATTCAGGTATACAACGTATGATTTGATGTGTGTGTTTATTGCAAAGTGATCACAACAAGTCTGGTTAACATCCATTATCACATATAGTTAAAAGTTTTTTTAATTGTGGTTATGTTTAGGATCTACTGTCTTAGCAGTGTTCAACTATACACACAATATTATTAGATATAGTCACTATGCTGTACATTAAATCCCCAGGACCCAATTTATAACTGGAAATATATACCTCTTGACCACCTTCACCCATTTCACCTGCTTCTATCCCCTCCATGTTTCCAACAGCCACCAGTCCATTTTCTGTATCTGAATTTGTTGTATTACTTTTTTCAATTCCACTTAGGAGTGAGATTATACAGTATTTGCTTTTTTGGACTAAGTTCACTTAGCTTAATACTCTCAAGCGTTATTTGTGTTGCCACGAAAGGAAAGATTCTCATCCTTCTTATGGCTGAGTAAACCTTTGTGTTGTGTGCATAGATGTGTGTAAACACCACATTTTTCTCGATCCATTCATCCATCCATGGATGTTTCAGTTAATTCTATGTCTTGGCCATTATTAATACTGGTGCAATGAAATGGGAGTGCAGATAGCTCTTTAAGTTGTTGGTGTTTTCATTTCCTCCAGATAAATCCCCAGCAGTGGAATGGCCAGGTCATATAGTAGTTGTATTCTTAGCTTTTGAAGAAGCTCCAGACCGTTTTCCACAGTGGCTGCACCAATTCACATTCTTACCGACAGTGCACAAGGGTCCTCTTTTCTCCACATCTTCACCATTGCTTGTTAACTCTTGTCTTATGACAGTAGCCATTCTAACATGTGGGAGGTTTTATATCCCATTGTCATTTTCATTTGCATGATTATTTGATTTGATTTCTCTGATAATTAGTGATGTTGAGCACCTTTTCATGTAGCTGTTGGCCATCTGCATGTCTAGTAAACTGAAGTCCTCTTCTCAAGTGATAGAACTAAAAAAATGTAATCCACAAATGGCTTGTTTTCTGAATATGTAAATAACTCTCATAACAATAATAATGATACAAGTAATCTAAATTACTATAAATGACTTTGACAAAACTTCACAAATTAAGATAGTCAAATGTCCAGTAAATATATAAAAAGATGCATAATATCATTAATCATAAGGAATGGAGAAATTTTATCTATAAGATATCACTTAATACACATTTAAATTATTGTACCATACCAAGCATTAGGATAGATAGCAACTGGAACTCTAATCATTTGTTAATGGGGTTGTGTGATATTAGGACTACTTACATTGGCAGCTTCTTAAAAATTCGGCAGTCTTTGGCAGCTTCTTAAAATTTTAAACATAAATCACAGGACTCAGGAATTCTACTCCTGTGTATTTACTCAAAGAAAGAAAAATATAAACCCTATAAAAGACTTAAATAAAATATTCAGAGCAGCTTTATTCATGAGAACTAAGGCTATAAACCTATCCACATTTTTATCTACAGGTGAATAGATAATGATTATTCTTAAAATGGCAAGTATTCATCAAGAAAAAAGAAGAAACTACTGATACTGCAAAACCATGTAAAAAAAAATAAACTGAGCCAGATAAGCCAAAAAAGAGATATGATTACATATATACAAAATTATAGAGCTGAAAAATAACAGATCATAGTGAACAAAATAAAATGCTACATATAACATTAGGCCATGGAAAAACTGATAGCAGAGTTTAAATGAGATGCCCAAAGACACATAGTTGAAACTTGGCAAGTGGTTAATTAAAATGCCAGTGATGATTCTGCCACTTCCTAGCCCATCTGGAATCTAATGTGTCAAAAGAATTTGGCTGTTCATTGTGCCCCACTGAAGAAGCTCTATATCTTTCATGTGAACTGGCTGGGTCTTGTTAAATTAAGAAAAGAACCAGAATCAAAAGTTTTATGAAGCAGCTCAGAGATGTGAATTCAGAATCTACTCCATTATTTTTAATGCTTGAGAATGAGGAGGCTTATGGCATAAAGTCTTTGATCATAATATAGACTTTTTTTCTTAATAAACATAGAATTTCCATCAACAATCCTGTTTGAATGTTACCTCTCTTTAACCATCAGCAAAAAAATCAGAGGCCAACTCATACTTATAACTGAGCACCTATTGTGATTTCAGCACCAGAATATAATCTAATCATCACTCTAGCTCTTATTCATTTTATATAGTCCTTCACATGCTTGTGTATGACTAATAGATGTTACAGAATAAAAACAATAAACACAGAAGAAGAGTAATTCATGCTTTGTTTTATCTGCTCTGTGAAGTGTTTATTAAACCATTAAAAGCAAGGTTAAGACACAGTTCATTTTAATGCTCTTATAAATATGGATTTCCTTTTAATTTTTTAAAACAATTTAACTCTCAGATACCATTATCTTTCCAACATGAAAAATAACCTGAACCAGAAGAGAAACAGATGCTTTAAATAAATGTACTGTTTTTAAAATGCTAAGTCTGTTTACACAGTGCCTTTAATGCTTTCCAAACTCTGGTAAAACTTTAAATTTTGTGGGTTTTAAAATTTATCATTATTATTATTATTATTATTATTATTATTATACTTATTCCTACACTGCAGTGTGTGGAGTCTTCAAAAGAAGAGCGTCATCCTTACCTAAATTTCTTAGCAAAAACTCAACACTGTATAAAAAATTCAAAACAATAAATAATAATTAAAATTGGAAACCTGCTCATTTATAGGTCAGTGATTTCATAAATATGCATGTAGTATTAAATCTAATGATCTCTTTAGATATTTTGGCAAATGTCTGTCATGAAATGGTTTGTCATGGCCCACATAACCCAGGTGTAACATGAAGCCATTTGTAATGTAGTTCACCCCTCCCATTAGATTTTCTAGAACTTTTAGACATACTGGATTGAATAAATCCAAGTCAGGCAAGATCAATAGAATTTTTGATGTTTGGTAAATGCTGTGGTTCACTGCAATGAACCAAAATAATGGAATTCAAGTTCTGGTTCTCTCACTCACTAGCTGTAGTTTTTTTAACCTCTCTGAACTGTCCTTTCATCAGATGAAAAACAAGAGTAAGAAAAGAGAACAAAGGCTTACAAAGAATTAAATAATATAACACCTAAAAATAGCTCTGATAGCATCAGAATCCTGTAAGGTTAAATGTATATCATGTCTCCGACAATGTTTCTATTACTCATTTGCTATTTACTTATATGAATTGTTTTAATATAATAGGATCTAGTTTTTCTGTGTATAAAAATGAATTCATCTGTGTTTTTATATGTTTTATTTCCTGACTTTTGAGTACTTCTTTCTATATCTATTCAAACCTCAACTGCAGAAGTACACTCTAATGTGTACTCCTACACAAAGTCATCGAAGTCCACGGAAATTCACAATAGTATCTCTATTCTCTAAATTTGTAGCACTGAGTTGAATCCTTTGATTTAACTCGGACAAGATATATCCATGCTTTTCCTCTAAAAAAAATGGTAACACTTAGAAATATGACTCTGGGAGGTGTACAATAATAAATTAGATTGATTTATCTGAGCATAATCTGTGAATGGCTAGTTCTAACAAATCACCTTCTCATATAATTTTTGTCCCCATGACCACTAATGAATGGGTAGTGGACCACATGGTTCTCTATGTACATTCAGTATGCCTTCCTGTATATTGTCAACATAGTCTGCTTTATGGTCTATTTGGCCTAATTACCTTCTGCCAAATAATAAGTAACCAAGAAATTGATATACTGCATTCTTTAAGTAAACTGACATATGTAAATTTACATCTCAGAATATATTGTTCTATCCAAGAGCATCAAGCAAGGAAAGTAATGTCAGAGCTATGGGTTTAAATAGCATCCATTCACTCATTTCCTAAACAACAATTTTTAAAAATAGACTCATGACTCCAAAGGTCGCCTATAGTTTCTAGCCTTCCTCTATTTCAGTGTAGCAATAAGAGAAGTGTTAAAGTTGGGGGCAATGGAATATGAACAGAAGTGGTAGGTATTGATAATATACAAGCATTTAAACAGTGAACATAAGTTGTTAAACAACAATTTAAACAGTGAACCCTCCCCTCCCACTCCTTCCCCTTCTCAGAAGCTAATACATGGAAGTATCTAGGGTATAGTTTTGGCTAGCATGTAAATAACATGCCTCAGGGGGTGACAGAGATGTAAGATGGAACCTGAGGGTAGACATGACCTGAGGGAGCAGAGACCTCTTCTGACTGGGAATGCTCACTTTGGACTGTTTTCAGGGCGTGGGGATGTGAAATAAGTCTTATTTATTTTTTCTAGTTATTACTATCTCTTCCACAAGTAGCTTGATTGTCCTCTGCTAAAATAAAAATCATGGTGAGTTATTATTTTGGAAATAGTAGGCTGTTGAGGAAGAAATTCAGAGCATTCTATATGAAGTCTGTCACACCAGGAGACAGTATGAGGATCACAGGGGAACCGATATTGGAAGCATGCGCTGTGATGGAACAGAGGCCCAAGAGTTGAGCAGTCGCCAAGAATCACTATTTCCTTTCTTCCAATTCCCTCATGCCCTAAAAGTTCTATCCTAGAAGCCTCACCCATGAAAACATTCTGATTTTTTCCCTCTCCTCAGATAAAGACTTTATGCATGATTTCACATGCATTAATCCATTTATTCCATAAACCAGTCTTGGAAGTTGCTGTGAATACAAGATAACACTGATTGTCCCCTCCACTGGATCTATGCCCTGTTCAGCCAGAGGGAGGTGATGGTAGGAGCTTGGTGAGAGGAAATAGAGCAGTCCACGTATTCTTTTTCAATTCCATTCCTGCCTAGTCATTGAGTGTAGTACGTAGATGCGCTCTTCCTTGAAATCAGCTTCTTTGTGTGGCCCATACTTATGGCTCTGTTCTCCCTGCTCTCCAGCTACATTATTTGTCTCCAGTGTTGTTTCAGTCATAGTGATGGTAACAGCTTCGCTCTATGGTTAAGTTTTGGTTTTTGTTCGTTTTGGTTGTTTGTTTGTTTGGTATCTCATCATCCTTTTTTTTTTTTTTTTTTAAGCCTAAATATACCTCTACAAATAATCCCTTTATTATCTCTCCAGCTGAGTCATCAGTCTCCTGCTGCGGTATACATTACCCTCATTTTATGGATGAGGAAACGCAAGTACAGAAAGATCAACACCCCAAGATCACTTAATAAATGATGTAATAAGGATTCGAAACCAGGCAGTCTCATGTAGTGTCTGTGTACTTAAATGCTAGGCAGTAGTGCCTCTATATATCAGCACATGGAGACTGCATAGAACGATTCAGAAAGAACTTGGAAATCAAAGAAAAATATAACATTCTGAGAGTTTAACTTTAAATCATCACCATGTGAGTCAGAAAAGAGTTTTGAAAAATGTAAATGACCAGATACAGTGTCCCAATTTGAACTGAAAAAAAAATTCTCAAAGAATGTAGAAATCAAAAGTGGAAAGAGTGTGGTCTAACCAGGAAAAAAGTAAAAGGAGTTCAATAAAGGAAGTTACGACCGTGTCCAACTCCGGGTGTTCTGAGTAGTTGAAAGTGTAGCCCCATTGTTAAGATCATTCTAGGCATATAGGACAAATGAGGCTGCTTTATTCTGGTGCCATTACACATTTAATAGATCTCACTAAAGCCTTTTATTCTTTTTATGTGTTCATCTAGCAGCTTTATGATCTTGATTTGTTTTTGTTATTCTGTCTAGAGGAGAATAATGTACTAATTCATACATATTAAGGGTATGCTGTTTCTGTAGGTGTTTAAAATACAGGATAGAATGATATTTTGAATGTATATATAAGTCCTGTGAGTTTGGTTAATGGTTATCTGGCTCTGTAGGGTAGACCTCCTTTCAGGGATCCGAGGACATTATGTTTTTAAACCTTTAAAACCGAATGACAATCATTTTCTTATAGAGAGCAGATCTCTTTTTCAATTTGAATACTGGAAGGGAGGTGGAATAGAAGCGCAATGTGCTCTACAATTAGCTGAGAAACACGTAAGAAAAAAAAGTGCCTAGCTAAGAGAAAGATGTCTTAGAAGCTATCAATTATCGGCATCCTTCCGAGAAAGCACTTATGAAACAACTACATGTGTGCCAGTTCTCCCTAGTCACTCAAGTTAACAGATACAGTTCTCACAGGATTCAGACTTTATAGCCTAACACAGAATTTGTCATAAAAAATATTACAAACAAACATGCGTATTGAAGCCAGTTTGACAGTAATATTTCTCAGCATAAAATAATAAATTGTCATTCTAGTTTATAAACAAGTCTCTAGTAAGTATTATTGAGTCCTCCCTGAGGGAGCCCACTCCATCAGCATTTTTCTGAATCCCCAAAGCTGAAACCCAGATCCTGGACCCAGTATGGTGTAGATTCCCAGAGAGACTCAGTCTAGTAACTTCAGTCCATCTGATCCTGATACCTGTGGACAGTAAGTGGTTCTTAAGACACTGGACTTGGTAATCACACAAACCTGGATTTGACTTTCAATCTTGCAACTAGCCAGCTGTGTGCTGTTGGAGGGCTCTTTTTTTTTTTTTTTTTTTTTTTTTTTTTTTTTTTTTTATAATTATTTTTTTTTTTTTTTTATTTCCAGCATAACAGTATTCATTATTTTTGCACCACACCCCG
The DNA here is from genome assembly GCF_009829155.1 of Mustela erminea. Classification (NCBI taxonomy): domain Eukaryota; kingdom Metazoa; phylum Chordata; class Mammalia; order Carnivora; family Mustelidae; genus Mustela; species Mustela erminea. The sequence continues at coordinate 40,483,428 of NC_045625.1, forward strand.
TGCTCCATGCAATCCGTGCCCTCTATAATACCCACCACCTGGTACCCCAACCTCCCACCCCCCGTCCCTTCAAAACCCTCAGATTGTTTTTCAGAGTCCATAGTCTCTCATGGTTCACCTCCCCTTCCAATTTCCCCAACTCCCTTCTCCACTCTAAGTCCCCATGTCCTCCATGCTATTTGTTATGCTCCACAAATAAGTGAAACCATATGATAATTGACTCTCTCTGCTTGACTTATTTCACTCAGCATAATCTCTTCCAGTCCCGTCCATGTTGCTACAAAAGTTGGGTATTCATCCTTTCTGATGTCCATAATCTCACCCCCTTCTCCCAAACCCCCTCCCCCCAGCAACCCTCAGTTTGTTTTGTGAGATTAAAAGTCACTTATGGTTTGTCTCCCTCCCAATCCCATCTTGTTTCATTTATTCTTCTCCTACCCACTTAAGCCCCCATGTTGCATCACCACTTCCTCATATCAGGGAGATCATATGATAGTTGTCTTTCTCTGCTTGACTTATTTCGCTAAGCATGATACGCTCTAGTTCCATCCATGTTGTCGCAAATGGCAAGATTTCATTTCTTTTGATGGCTGCATAGTATTCCATTGTGTATATATACCACATCTTCTTGATCCATTCATCTGTTGATGGACATCTAGGTTCTTTCCATAGTTTGGCTATTGTGGACATTGCTGCTATAAACATTCGGGTGCATGTGCCCCTTTGGATCACTACGTTTGTATCCTTAGGGTAAATACCCAATAGTGCAATTGCTGGGTCATAGGGCAGTTCTATTTTCAACATTTTGAGGAACCTCCATGCTGTTTTCCAGAGTGGCTGCACCAGCTTGCATTCCCACCAACAGTGTAGGAGGGTTCCCCTTTCTCCGCATCCTCGCCAGCATCTGTCATTTCCTGACTTGATGATTTTAGCCATTCTGACTGGTGTGAGGTGATATCTCATTGTGGTTTTGATTTGTATTTCCCTGATGCCGAGTGATATGGAGCACTTTTTCATGTGTCTGTTGGCCATCTGGATGTCTTCTTTGCAGAAATGTCTGTTCATGTCCTCTGCCCATTTCTTGATTGGATTATTTGTTCTTTGGGTGTTGAGTTTGCTAAGTTCTTTATAGATTCTGGACACTAGTCCTTTATCTGATATGTCATTTGCAAATATCTTCTCCCATTCTGTCAGTTGTCTTTTGATTTTGTTAACTGTTTCCTTTGCTGTGCAAAAGCTTTTGATCTTGATGAAATCCCAATAGTTCATTTTTGCCCTTGCTTCCCTTGCCTTTTGCGTTGTTCCTAGGAAGATGTTGCTGCGGTTTGAGGTCAAAGAGGTTGCTGCCTGTGTTCTCCTCAAGGATTTTGATGGATTCCTTTCGCACATTGAGGTCCTTCATCCATTTTGAGTCTATTTTTGTGTGTGGTGTAAGGAAATGGTCCAATTTCATTTTTCTGCATGTGGCTGTCCAATTTTCCCAGCACCATTTATTGAAGAGGCTGTCTTTTTGCCATTGGACATTCTTTCCTGCTTTGTCGAAGATTAGTTGACCATAGAGTTGAGGGTCTATTTCTGGGCTCTCTATTCTGTTCCATTGATCTATGTGTCTGTTTTTGTGCCAGTACCATGCTGTCTTGATGACGACAGCTTTGTAATAGAGCTTGAAGTCCGGAATTGTGATGCCACCAACGTTGGCTTTCTTTTTCAATATCCCTTTGGCTATTCGAGGTCTTTTCTGGTTCCATATAAATTTTAGCATTATTTGTTCCATTTCTTTGAAAAAGATGGATGGTACTTTGATAGGAATTGCATTAAATGTGTAGATTGCTTTAGGTAGCATAGACATTTTCACAATATTTATTCTTCCAATCCAGGAGCATGGAACATTTTTCCATTTCTTTGTGTCTTCCTCAATTTCTTTCATGAGTACTTTATAGTTTTCTGAGTATAGATTCTGTGTCTCTTTGGTTAGGTTTATTCCTAGGTATCTTATGGTTTTGGGTGCAATTGTAAATGGGATTGACTCCTTAATTTCTCTTTCTTCTGTCTTGCTGTTGGTGTAGAGAAATGCAACTGATTTCTGTGCATTGATTTTATATCCTGACACTTTACTGAATTCCTGTATAAGTTCTAGCAGTTTTGGAGTGGAGTCTTTTGGGTTTTCCACATATAGTATCATATCATCTGCGAAGAGTGATAATTTGACTTCTTCTTTGCCGATTTGGATGCCTTTAATTTCCTTTTGTTGTCTGATTGCTGAGGCTAGGACCTCTAGTACTATGTTGAATAGCAGTGGTGATAATGGACATCCCTGCCGTGTTCCTGACCTTAGCGGAAAAGCTTTCAGTTTTTCTCCATTGAGAATGATATTTGCGGTGGGTTTTTCATAGATGGCTTTGATGATATTGAGGTATGTGCCCTCTATCCCTACACTTTGAAGAGTTTTGATCAGGAAGGGATGCTGTACTTTGTCAAATGCTTTTTCAGCATCTATTGAGAGTATCATATGGTTCTTGTTCTTTCTTTATTGATGTGTTGTATCACATTGACTGATTTGCGGATGTTGAACCAACCTTGCAGCCCTGGAATAAATCCCACTTGGTCGTGGTGAATAATCTTTTTAATGTACTGTTGAATCCTATTGGCTAGTATTTTGTTGAGTATTTTCGCATCTGTGTTCATCAAGGATATCGGTCTATAGCTCTCTTTTTTGGTGGGATCCTTGTCTGGTTTTAGGATCAAGGTGATGCTGGCCTCATAAAATGAGTTTGGAAGTTTTCCTTCCATTTCTATTTTTTGGAACAGTTTCAGGAGAATAGGAATTAGTTCTTCTTTAAATGTTTGGTAGAATTCCCCCGGGAAGCCGTCTGGCCCTGGGCTTTTGTTTGTTTGGAGATTTTTAATGACTGTTTCAATCTCCTTACTGGTTATGGGTCTGTTCAGGCTTTCTATTTCTTCCTGGTTCAGTTGTGGTAGTTTATATGTTTCTAGGAATGCATCCATTTCTTCCAGATTGTCAAATTTATTGGCGTAGAGTTGCTCATAGTATGTCCTTATAATAGTTTGTATTTCTTTGGTGTTAGTTGTGATCTCTCCTCTTTCATTCATGATTTTATTTATTTGGGGTCCTTTCTCTTTTCTTTTTGATAAGTCGGGCCAGGGGTTTATCAATTTTATTAATTCTTTCAAAGAACCAGCTCCTAGTTTCGTTGATTTGTTCTATTGTTTTTTTGGTTTCTATTTCATTGATTTCTGCTCTGATCTTTATGATTTCTCTTCTCCTGCTGGGCTTAGGGTTTCTTTCTTGTTCTTTCTCCAGCTCCTTTAGGTGCAGGGTTAGGTTGTGTACCTGAGACCTTTCTTGTTTCTTGAGAAAGGCTTGTACCGCTATATATTTTCCTCTCAGGACTGCCTTTGTTGTGTCCCACAGATTTTGAACCGTTGTATTTTCATTATCATTTGTTTCCATGATTTTTTTCAATTCTTCTTTAATTTCCCGGTTGACCCATTCATTCTTTAGAAGGATGCTGTTTAGTCTCCATGTATTTGGGTTCTTTCCAAACTTCCTTTTGTGGTTGAGTTCTAGCTTTAGAGCATTGTGGTCTGAAAATATGCAGGGAATGATCCCAATCTTTTGATACCGGTTGAGTCCTGATTTAGGACCGAGGATGTGATCTATTCTGGAGAATGTTCCATGTGCACTAGAGAAGAATGTGTATTCTGTTGCTTTGGGATGAAATGTTCTGAATATATCTGTGATGTCCATCTGGTCCAGTGTGTCGTTTAAGGCCTTTATTTCCTTGCTGATCTTTTGCTTGGATGATCTGTCCATTTCAGTGAGGGGAGTGTTAAAGTCCCCTACTATTATTGTATTATTGTTGATGTGTTTCTTTGATTTTGTTATTAATTGGTTTATATAGTTGGCTGCTCCCACGTTGGGGGCATAGATATTTAAAATTGTTAAATCTTCTTGTTGGACAGACCCTTTGAGTATGATATAGTGTCCTTCCTCATCTCTTATTATAGTCTTTGGCTTAAAATCTAATTGATCTGATATAAGGATTGCCACTCCTGCTTTCTTCTGATGTCCATTAGCATGGTAAATTCTTTTCCACCCCCTCACTTTAAATCTGGAGGTGTCTTCGGGCTTAAAATGAGTTTCTTGGAGGCAACATATAGATGGGTTTTGTTTTTTTATCCATTCTGATACCCTGTGTCTTTTGACAGGGGCATTTAGCCCATTAACATTCAGGGTAACTATTGAGAGATATGAATTTAGTGCCATTGTATTGCCTGTAAGTTGACTGTTACTGTATATGGTCTCTGTTCCTTTCTGATCTACCACTTGTAGGCTCTCTCTTTGCTTAGAGGACCCCTTTCAATATTTCCTGTAGAGCTGGTTTGGTATTTGCAAATTCTTTCAGTTTTTGTTTGTCCTGGAAGCTTTTAATCTCTCCTTCTATTTTCAATGATAGCCTAGCTGGATATAGTATTCTTGGCTGCATGTTTTTCTCGTTTAGTGCTCTGAAAATATCATGCCAGCTCTTTCTGGCCTGCCAGGTCTCTGTGGATAAGTCAGCTGCCAATCTAATATTTTTACCATTGTATGTTACAGACTTCTTTTCCCGGGCTGCTTTCAGGATTTTCTCTTTGTCACTGAGACTTGTAAATTTTACTATTAGGTGACGGGGTGTGGGCCTATTCCTATTGATTTTGAGGGGCGTTCTCTGAACCTCCTGAATTTTGATGTTCGTTCCCTTTGCCATATTGGGGAAATTCTCCCCAATAATTCTCTCCAGTATACCTTCTGCTCCCCTCTCTCTTTCTTCTTCTTCTGGAATCCCAATTATTCTAATGTTGTTTTGTCTTATGGTGTCACTTATCTCTCGAATTCTCCCCTCGTGGTCCAGTAGCTGTTTGTCCCTCTTTTGCTCAGCTTCTTTATTCTCTGTCATTTGGTCTTCTATATCACTAATTCTTTCTTCTGCCTCATTTATCCTAGCAGTGAGAGCCTCCATTTTTGATTGCACTTCATTAATAGCTTTTTTTATTTCAACTTGGTTAGATTTTAGTTCTTTTATTTCTCCAGAAAGGGCTTTTATATCTCTCGAGAGGGTTTCTCTAATATCTTCCATGCCTTTTTCGAGCCCGGCTAGAACCTTGAGAATTGTCATTCTGAACTCTAGATCTGACATATTACCAATGTCTGTATTGATTAGGTCCCTAGCCTTCGGTACTGCCTCTTGTTCTTTTTTTTGTGTTGAATTTTCCGTCTTGTCATTTTGTCCAGATAAGAGTATATGAAGGGGCAAGTAAAATACTAAAAGGGTGGCAACAACCCCAGGAAAAAATGCTTTAACCAAATTAGAAGAGATCCAAAATCGTGAGGGGGGAGAAAGGGGATAAAAAGAGGTTCAAAAAGGAAGAGAGAAAAAAAAAGAAAAAAGAAAAAAAAAAAAGAAAAAAGAAAAGAAAAGAATAAAAAAAAAGGAAAACACCTTTCAGAAAGTGGTTGTTTTTCTGTTTCCAGAATTGCTGTTCCTCTTCTCTTCGATCTGCCGATGGATTTTCAGGTGTTTGCAATCTTTAGATAAGCTATCTAGCTGATCTCCGGCTAGCTGAAGCAGTCTCAGCCTGCTACTTCTCCGCCATCTTGACTCCTCCTGTTGGAGGGCTCTTAGTTCATAAGGGGAGATACTAATGCCATAACCTAGAGTTATGACGAACGTGAGGTGAAATGGAACATGAGTCTGGGATGTGAACGACTCGCAGCAATGCTTACCGTTCTTGTCATTAGAAAGCTGGTAGGCACAATTTAAACCTGTCCTTGATTACTAGCAGTATACTTCAGAAGCTTGTAGAGTCTTGAGTTAGCATTATGAATATTAATCATGACATTGCTACAAATAAGCTGATGAACAACTACATGGAGATCTACAGTTAATAAATGTTAAATGAAGCAACTTTAATAGATTTATATGCCTTTGTGAAACTTAGACTGGTGAGAAAAAAAGTTAAGTATATTTTTAAACACCAGATAATAGAGATAATAAAAATATTTCAAGGGGCACCTGGCAGGCTCAGTCAGTTGGGTGTCTGCCTTCAGCTTGGGTCATGGTCCTGGGGTCATGGGATCAAGCCCCACATTGGACACTTGGCTAGGCAGGGAGCCTGCTTCTCTTCCTCCTTCTGCCTGCCTCTCTGCCTACTTCTGTACTCTCTCTCTCTGTCAAATAGGAAAGGAAAATCTTAAAATAAAAATACTTCAAAAATATTTCAGTGCAAAAGTAGTTTTGAGATTTGGGTCAAGAAAATTTCCTAAAATTATAGCAGACATGTAGTGAACTATTTTAATTACAAATACTTAGATTATAATAGGAGATTTATAAAAATACCTTTTCTTACATTATTAGGGACTAGATAATGGCTAGAATCTGTGGATACAGAGACAAATATAAGGAAAAAGTACTATTAAGGAGCTTACTTTGAAAATACATTAAATCTACAACATTGTTTATTTCTTTACATTATTATGGATAAGTACACATAATTGCATGAAATTAAATGGGAAAATAATTTTGTTTTTTCTTTAGGTTTTTGTTTAAACTCTAGTTAGTTAACATATAGTGTTACATTGGTTTCAGGAGTAGAATTTAGTGATTCATCACTTATATTTAACAGCCAGTGCTCATCCCAACAAGTTGGCCTCCTTAATACTCGTCACCCATTTCCCCCATCACCCTGCACATCTCTCCTTCATCAACTCCAAGTTTTCTTAACTCTATAGTTAAGAGGCTCTTATGGTTTGCCTCCCTCTTTTGTTCCACTCCTCTATATTCATCAGTTTTGTTTCCTAAAGTCCACACGAGTGAAATCATATGTATTTGTCTTTCTCTGACTGCCTTATTTCTCTTGGGATAATACTCTTGAGTCCTATCCATGTCATTGTCAATGGCAAGATTTCATTCTTTTTGATGACTGAGTCCTATTCCTGTGTGTGTGTATGTGTGTGTGTGTGTGTGTGTGTGTGTGTGTGTGTGTGTGTTGATCTTCATCTATTCATATCCATTCATCTGTTCATGGACATCCAAGCTCTTTCCATAGTTTGGCTATTGTGGACATTGCTGCTATAAGCATTGGGGTGCATGTGTGCCTCCAAATCACTTTGTATCCTTTGGATAAATACCTAATAGAGGAATTTCTGGGTTGTAGGGTAGCTCTATTAACTTTTTGGGGAGCCTCCATGCTCTATTCAGTAGTGGCTGTACCAGTTTGCATCCCCACCAACAGTGTTTAAGAGGGTTCCCTTTTCTCACATAAACTTTGCCAACAACTATTGTTTCTTGTGTCTTTAAATTTTAGCCATTCTGACAGGTGTGTAATTGTATTCCATCATGGTTTTGATTTGTATTTCCCTGATGATGAGTGATGTTGAGCATCTTTTCATGTGTCTGTTTGCCATTTGTGTATCTTCTTTGGGAGAATGTCTTTCCATGTCTTCTGCCAATTTCTTAACTGGAGTATTTGTTTTGTGAATTTTGAGTTTAAGTTCCTTATAGATTATTAGATACTAACCCTTTTTCAGATATGTCACTTGCAAATATCTTCTTCATTCTGTAGTTTTGCCCGATAGTTTGGTTGATTCTTTTCTTCACTGTTCAAGAGGTTTTGATCTTGATGAGGTCCCAATAGTTCATTTTTGCTTTTGCTGCCCTTGTCTCCAGAGACCTGTCTACTAAGAGGTTGCTAAGGGCATAGAGACTGCTATCTGTGTTCTCCTCTAAGATTTTGATGGTTTCCTGTCTCACATTTAGCTCCTTCTTCCATTTTGATTTTATTTTCATGTTTGGCATAAGAAACTGGTCCAATCTCATTCTTCTGCATGTTACTGTCCAGTTTTCCCAACACCATTTGTTGAAGAAAGTGTCCTCCCCCCCCCATTGGATATTCTTTCCTGTTTTGTCAAAGATAAGTCGGCCATATAGTTGTGGGTCCATTTCTAGGTTATCTATTTGGTTCCATTGATCTATGTGTCTGTTTTGGGCCAGTACCACACTGTCTTGATGACTATAATTTTGTAATATAGCCTGAAGTCTGGAATTGTGATGTCTCCAGTTTTGCATTGTATTTTCAAGATTGCTTTGGTTATTTGAAGTCTTTTGCAGTTGCATACAAATTTTGGGATTGTATATTCTAGTTTTATGAAAAATGTTATTGGAATTTTAATTGGAATAGCATTAAATGTGTAGATTTCCTGGGTATTAGACATTTTCACAGTATTTGTTTCTCCAAGCCATGACCATAGAATGTTTTTCCATTTCTCATGTCATCCTCAATTTCTTTCATAAGCGTTCTATAGTGAAAAACAGATTTTAAGCAAATAGAGATTTAATTATAAGGTAATTATGAGTTATTCATGTATTTTACATATTTTAACCTCATGATGCAAGAAAATCATGGAACTCTAATAAAATGATTTTATCAGAAGTGTATGTGAGTTGGCTGGGCAATGCATATGTGGCAAGAAGTGAAAAGGAGAAGGGAAAAAAAATGACTATAAGCAAGGGGAAAGGTAGCTTAGAGGAATAACCCTGCATGGCATATCTAAAGAACTGAAAGAAGTACTGGATTCAAAATAAAAGTAGGTAGCAAGAATCTGGGGAGTTGAGTAGGGTCAGATCATATGGTGCTGTATGAAGAATAGGCTCAATAAAACAGGATTTGCTATGGAAAGGCTAGGCCATGATCTATATAAGATTATGGTAATGACTTGGTTCAATGTATTAATGTAAATTCATAAATTTTGAGACCACAGAAAGAGATAAATTTTAGGAATAAAATATTTGGGGATGGGATCCATGTTTTTTTTTAACATCTCTAACTAGATTAGATAGATGGCAACCATGTTCCTTAACACCTCTTACTAGATTAGATAGATGTTTAAACTCAACTATGATTCACTTAAATTGTAAATAAAGTTTTTTATTTTTATTAGTCTTTTAGAAAATCCCAGGTCTTTATATTGTAATGTTGAATTTCTTGCATTTTAAAATACTACTACAAAACCAAAAAGGCAAGAAGAATCCTGGGGGGGGCGGGGGAGGGGAAGAGTCTAACTCGAAAAATCATCCACTGCAGGATCCAGAGGAAGAGCACAGAAAACTCTCTTACCTAGCAGAATTTAAGCAAGCGGTGGATCTTTGTAACAGGGTAGGAATCATTGTAAGAGGGCAGTGATGGGAGAAACTGGAGAGTGGGTGAAGACTTATCAGTTGCATGGAGGCCTGTAGTCCTAAGATGAAAGTAAAATTCACAGTAGGGAAAATAAAAATAAGACTTGACAGTGCCAAAAACTCAGCTGGATATATTCCTCAGTTACTTAAAGATCTGCTGAAAAAATGCATATTTGTTTGTAAAATTTTTAAGTGTAGAAATGAAATAGATCACACTGCCCCTATATTCTTGCAAAGAGAGAAATTCTAGTACGACCCACACAACCAGCCTCTGACTAAAATAGAAATTTATTCTGGTAGTCAGCACTATTTTACTTCCCTTATTGTAATAAGGATATAAGTCCCTTCAACAATCCAATATTTTAACTCTCAATAAAAGTGACTTAACTATGTTTTATAAATGACATGTATCTTCAACTGGTCTAAATACTTAAATCCACCAGACAGACTATAACAGACTTTGAATGTTCCCAAATACTGGTAAGTGATACTCTACAGAATGTACCAAATTTTTTAAACTTGGGATTTATTATTGTACTATGAAGGCAGAGAAAAGATCCAGAGTCATTCTCTAAAAATCAATGCTCTAGTTCATTCAAACACACACACACACAATTTATGGCTAAGGTCCAAACATCATCCCAGAAAAGTTAAGTCTGCCTGGCATAGTGATGACAGAGCTGCATCAAACCAAACAAATTTACCTGTAGAGTGACCACTAACAAAATCACAAATTCAGTCAACATCTAGATGTTTAAAACACATTCTATGAATATAACATACAGTGATTTTGGTATACATAGTGGTAATTAAATGTGGTTAGAGAAAAGTCTGAGTCCATCACACAATTATCTGGATTGAAAATGTTCAACAGTAGCTTATATTACTAGAAATAATAAGAAAAGCTGTGTATGGTCTGTTGAAGTAATTCACAATGTTTCTGAAGTAAAGGTGGGCCATTAAAATTTAGATGAATAATGGTTCATGGCCTTGGTTTGCATGATGTCCAGCATGGTGACATGATATAGTATCACTACAAATGAGGCTAGTCTATTTTCTCATTTTAGGACAAGAATGCTTCAAACCATTTTTGAGATGGATGACCTGGAAAAAAAGATACACACACACACACACACACACACACACACACAGGCAAAAAGCTAAAAGAGAGAAAAGAGAAACATATACAAGGTCTAACAGAAGCAGTAAAGGGTAGTTTGTGAGAAAATTAAAAATCCCCAATTCCACCATCTTCCCACCATCATACATGCTTCTCACAGGCACCTCACTTTTATTATTGGGATTCGCAGCTCTTTCATTGCTTACCTCCATGTTGCCGTCTATTCTTGAATTAAGACATTAGCTGTTTTCTTTCTAATTAAAAAATGAGTTGGAATTCACTGTCTTGTTCCGCAGCATCCACTACCTTATTCCTCAAGATTGCAATAGATTTTCAGTCATCTTCATGTAGTCATTCATATTTTCAGTGTTTCCATTTTCCACAGGAGGAAGGAAGCAGCCTTGAGCTGATTCTCTTCTTCACCTAAAAGCAACAGTTAACAAGAATGGGAATGAAAACTAATTCCCCCAGTTGACACCATGAGTGAGATGGAGGCAGGGAATTTCTAGAAAGTCCCCATAAAATGCAAGTAATCAGGAAGAGTGGACTATCCAGGCCTAGGAACATTATTGCAAATAGCTGGGATAGTATAGCAGGTGCTGTGGAGGAAATATAGGTGCTCAGGTGGCCCTAGAGGAAGCTGTAGCCAGAAAACACCATAACTAGGACTAAATGCCTCTGTCCTAGACTGAGAACATTCACTGCCTCTCCTCAGGGAAGACTGGCTTAATCAGTTCTAAGAACAGTAGGGTAACAAAGGAGTGCTGAAAGTAGCTCTGGGGAAAGGCAAAGGTGCAGAAAAAGAATCACTGGAGATCCTCTTGCATGTCATGGGAACAATAGAAAAGAGTTGTGGCCATATTTAAACTTCTCCCCTTCTCCTCAAAGGGACTTAGGAAAATCCAAAACATGTGAATGTTGATTTGCTTAAATATGAATACTAATTTTTAAAAACATTGATGACCATATAAAGATTTTTGCAATTAAGTAAAAATTTAGATTTTGACCAGGAAGGAAAAACACAGAAAAAGACTAAAATGAAGGCAAAAACAACAACACACCATAACTTATTTAAAATATATATACATTGGAACAATGACAGAATGCCAAGAATCTAAAAAAAACTCAGAAATGGCCCCATACCTAGAATGCCCATTTTAAACATCTTTGTTTATATGACAAAGGAATTCTCAGTTAATAATAAAATAATAGTAATAAGAAAAGAAATTCAGAGAGTGAGCATTTTCTTTTTTTAATGTTTAAGTGTATAATCATTGTTGTAAAAAGTAATAACTAATATAAATGTTGAAGGTACAAGAAATATTTCTACAACACATTAATGAACCTGTCTTAATGAAAATTGAAAGGCTGGGGGACCTGGGTGGCTCAGTTGGTTAAGGATCTGACTTTTGATATAGGCTTAGTTCATGCATGATCTTAGGGTTGGATGATACAACCTGCTTAACATTCTCTCTCTCTCCTTTTTCCACCCGGAACTCCCCCACTCCCCTCCACTCATGCTCTTGCATGTGTGTACTCATTCTCTCACCCTAAAATAAATAAATAAAATTGTTAAAGTAAAAGCCAAACACCTATATATTAACCTGTTATAGTAATAATATAGTAATAATTCCTGTTTGAAAGCTTTAACTTCTGCAAATTGGTCAAGGATCTTTACATACTCATACTTATTAGAATAATATGTAAACTATATTCTCTATCTTTATTCATAGTTGATCAAAGAACATTTCAAAATAAGTTTAGCATTGTTTTTTAACATCAAGAGACAGATATACAAATGAATAGGGAAATCTTATCATAAAAATGTGTTTGGCACAAGATGAAACCAGAGAGGGAGACAAACCATAAGAGACTCTTAATATTAGGGAACAAACTGAGGGGTGGGAGGGATGGGGTGGCTGGGTGATGGACGCTGGGGAGAGTATGTGCTATGGTGAGCACTGTGAATTGTGTAAGACTGATGAAACACAGACCTGTACCCCAGAAACAAATAATATATTACATGTTAATAAAAAAAATTTTTAATGTGTTTGGCAGAGATTCCTTCAAATTTCATAATAAATTCTAGAAACTGTTATGTCTTCATCTATGTCAACATTTGTGCTTCTGGATTAGTTCTCTTGGCTTTTATATATCAACAGTTTACAATAATCCATCAATAAAGTAAGCTAAAGAAAGATGTTATTTAGAAAATCATAAGAAACAGAAATATACTTATTGTGCTATACTTTACAAAAAAAACAAACAAACAAACACTGTGTAAGTGGACCTGCAAAATTCATATATGTTCAAGGGTCATATGTATGTATATACATATGAAATAGTCATATACATACATGAATATATATAATTAAATACCTTGCTATTATTTTGAACAAACTGTTATATGTTAGAACGATTAAGAAAAAAAGTTTGAATTTTATTTTCACTTGTTCCTTCTCCAGTGCTCTTCCTTTCTAGATGTAGATCAGTGTTTGTGCTCTATATAGTTTTCTTTCTCTTTAAAGAACTTTTAACATTTCTTGTGAGGCAGTTCTGTTGGTAACAAATTCACCCAATTTTGTTTGCTGTGAAAGTCTTCATTTCTCCTTCATTTTTGAAGGATCATTTCCACAGGGTAGAGAATGCTAGATTGATGTTTTAATTCTCTTAATTCTTTGAAATGTTTCAATCCAGTCTCTTCTTGCTACATGATTTCTGAAAAGTTAAATGTAATTCTTTGCTCCTCTTTTGGTAAGGGTATTTTCCCCCAGATTTTTTTCCTCAGGACTTTATCTTTGGTTTTCTGAAGCTAGAAAATATTATGTGTAGGTGTAGTTTATTTGACATTTACTTGGTCTTCCTTGAGCTTTATAGATCTGATATTTGGTATTGGACATTAATTTGGGGGAAATTATCAGTCATCATTTCTTTTTTTTTTTAAGTGATTTTATTTTATACTTTTATCACAATGTTTATTAGTTTCAGGTGTACAAAATAGTGATTCAACACTTATATATGACCCCTGGTGCCCATCACAGCAGGTGCCCTCCTTAATTCCCATTACCTATTTAACCTTTCCCCCGAACTACTTCCCCACTGGTAACAATCAGTTTATTCTCTATAGTTAAGAGTATGTTTCTTGGTTGCCTTTCTCTCTTTTTTCCCCATTGCTTGTTTGTTTTGTTTCTTAAATGTCATATATGAGTAAAATCATTTGTATTTGTATTTGCGTTTGTATTTTTCTGACTGATTTCCCTTAGCATTATACTTTCTAACTCCATCCATGTTGTTGCAAATGGCAAGATTTCACTTTTTAATGACTGAATGATATTCCTGTGTGTGTGTGTGTGTGTGTGTGTGTGTGTGTGTGTGTGTTATATCCCCCACTTCTTCATCCACTCATCAATTAACAGATACTTGTATTTTTAAAATATTTTGAACTGAATAGAAATGGAAATACAACAAAATATATAGATACAGTGAAATCAGTAAGAAATCTATAGAATTAAATGCATATGTTAAAGAGAAAAAGATCTAAAATCAATTACCTAAACTTTCACCTTAGGTAAAAATAAAACTCTATCATATCTTAGAGATTTTAAAAAGTTAAGTGTTTTTTATTTTGTTTTTGGAAAAACAAAAAGTCAGAAGTGGCTAAATAATAGAAAACACAGAGTTCACTTGATGTCAAATTTTAAGACAAGCATCTTTCACTTTTTGTTTTTTCTTTTGGTATCCTTATTTGAAATTTGATTTTTATTTTCTATATTTAAATTCCTTTCTTTTGTTGTTGTCATTGCAAAATTAATACACAATTTTTTCTTTCCAGGAGCAATGTTAAAGCTTGATATTTCACTGTGAAAGGCTTTTCTGGCTCCGTGTAAATGTTATAAAACTTTAAGGAAAAAGTAATAACTTAGAAAAGCAAAATCACATATAGAAAATAGAAAAATCTGAGCAGATTTTTTTGTATTCCCATTTTCTTTTCGATAACACAGTACTTCAAAGGTTGAGATTAACTTCCCCAAATTTCTTTTTATTATGCTCACAGCTTGACAATGAGCAGCACCTCACTTTTGTGGGAAGGTCTTTTTACCTTCACACCAATATTCTGAAACAGTCACATTGCAGAACAGCAATGGAGTAATTCCCTTTGGCTTTGCAACCACTACACTCATTATATATCTCAATTTATGGTTCGCACATGCGGCTATGTCATACCAACAGAAATAGAGACACAAATGAATCACAAGAAAGTTAGAAAGATTTTTGAGCCATTACAAATTTACTCTTAATAGGATCATGTGTAGCTGAGTCTGCGTATTTCCAGGCTAGTTCAATAATAGAGTTCTCCAAAGTAACTTCCAAGTATAAAATAACTTCTTAAGGATAAATAATGCTTATGTGCTAATATGAAGTATATTTTTATCTGTCTAAATTAAACTCAATAATGTGGCAAATATTTGGAAATTAGACAAAAGATTTAGAGTTAATTCTGGGAGTTAATATTACTGACAATATTAAAATTGCTGGCATTTAATGATAATAAAAAGAAGATCAAGTGTTAATAAATGCTATTACTGAATTGGAATGCTCTGAAAAAAAAGGTATCCCTTTACTGACTGTACTGAGATTTGACCACTCCCATTATACTACCCTTGGAATTGACTGAATGGAATGAGTTCTAAGAGTTATAAGAACACAGATTTTATACCTACTCCATTTTATTGTTTGCAGTATTAACAGAATTTTTATTTTAAAACAAGTCCAACAGTGAATAAAGTAATTATGTTAATTATGTTATGAATAAGTAGATTCAATATAAGAAAAGAGATGCAATTATAAAAACAAGTGAATTGGGCGCCTGGGTGGCTCAGTGGGTTAAGCCACTACCTTCGGCTCAGGTCATGATCTCAGGGGTCCTGGGATCGAGTCCCGCATTGCGCTCTCTGCTTGACAGGGAGCCTGCTTTCTTCCCCACCCCCCGCCTGCCTCTCTGCCTGCTTGTGATCTCTCTCTCTGTCAAATAAATAAATAAATAAATAAATTCTTAAAAAAAAAAAAGTGAACTAAGTGAAAATACCATTATGTTAAAGTTTAACTGAAAATATGAAATATTCTCTTAAAGAAATATTGTCCTAAACATTTTATCAGTAACAGTAAACAATGTTGGTACCATATTTAAGTCTTTAAGACAGTTACCCACTAAATGCAACCTGGAATTCTCAGAAAAATGCCTGATTCCAGATCCAGAACAGGGAAAGTAACAAGTGATCCTGATTAGCAGAAATAAGCAAGAAGAATAGCAAAAAGAAGCAAGTATTTAAAAAAAAAAAAAGCATCATGAAAAAAGTTTCAGGAGTCAGCCTGAATTCATGTCTACTAAGCAGCACTTCATAGGAGAAATCCTTCGTAGGAAAGGATGGTATCAATGCCAAAAGCATAACCTTGGTCTGAATATTAGAACTTCTGCTTATTTTGTCTGAAGGCAAATCATGTATCGTACTTATTGGTGAATGAGGATAATGATATTTATTTCAATGGATTATTGAGAGGGTTGCAAACAAACAACATTTAACTGATGTTAGGCCCATCCTAACTCTTAGATCACTTAGATACCCATATAACTCTAGAGATTCTAAAACAAGTTCTATCCTACAGAGTCTACAAGCGTTTTAAACAAAAATGTAGGTTATTCAGACTTGTCTTGATCTATGGATAATCTCCATTTCAGCCACTATTAGAATCAGTGATATTTTCGCCATTGGCCAGCATTCTGGTTAAGATTATTATTAAGTGTTAACTATGAATTCTTTACACTCTGAAACAACAGAAGAGATAAAAACAAATTTCAAAAAACAATGCAAACAGTGTTTTATTCTTTTGAGATCAACTCAGAGCCCATGAGTTAGGTTTCTTTAAATAGAAGTCAGAAATGTGGCCTATATTTCTAGGGTCAGGAGAATACCATCTTGGAATAAACTTCTTGTTTTTATTTATCCTTTGTCATTTTTTACTTTCTTGGGAATCAAGGTCACTTAAACTTCACTTGATCCATCTTCCCAGCAATATGTTAGCTTATGACAAAGCAGGGTTTTATGGAGCATTTGATCTATAGAATTCTCTTTGATTGTGGAAAGACCAAACTCCTGTTAGGAATACAGATTAAGAGAGGTGAAAAGTCTATGAAAAGATAAAAATTAACTATTGAAAATAGTGCTGTGTATTTGCAGTTGCAAATAATTCTTTGTAGAAAAATTATACAATCACAATTTAAGAACTAATTTTACACATGGGCAACTTCCTAGTGTCCATAGTATTTTTTTAAGATTTTATTTATTTATTTGACAGAGATCACAAGTAGGCAGAGAGGCCAGCAGAGAGAGAGAGAGAGAGGAGGAAGCAGGCTCCCTGCTGAGCGGAGAGCCTGATGCGGGGCTTAATCCCAGGATCCTGGAATCATAACCTGAGCTGAAGGCAGAGGCTTTAACCCACTGAGACACCCAGGTGCCCCCATAGTATTTTTAAATATTACTGCTTAAATAGATTTTTAGGTCATAACATTCAATCCTTAACAACAAAAACAACATAACTTAGAATAAGTTATTGAAGCCTTCTAATTTTCCTGTAACAAAAAATGGTGATTATAATAGTAACTTACTTCAAAAGGTTGTTGTATAGATCAACTGTGATGATACAAAAAAAAAAAAAATCACTTGGAAAAGTGTCAGTAGTAGTAGCAGCAGTAGTAGTAGGTATTAAGTTTTACCTAGTACTACTTTTAATTTAGTATTGAGTTTTAACTCTATACTGTGAATAATACACATGGATATGTATGTATATACATGGTATACCTGTAGATATATGTAGATACATAGCTGTATCAATATAGATATATATCACAACTTCTTTATTAATCCCTTCATAGACACTTTATAGACACTTAGATTATTTCCATGTCTTGGCTATCATGAATAATGCTTAATAAACATGGGGGTGCAGATATCTCTTGGATACCTGTTCTCGTTTCCTTTACATATATATTCAGAAGTGGGATCTCTGGTTCATGTGGCAGTTCTAGTTTTCATTTTTTAAGGAACCTCCATGATTGTTTCCCTACTGAAAAACTTTTACATAGCTACCAACAATGGAGTCCTTTATCTCCACATCCTCTCCAACATTTACCTGTTTTCTCCTTCATAGTCATTCTTACAGGTGTGTGGTGATATCTCATTGTTGTTCTGATTTGCATTTCCCCTGATGATTAGTGATTTTTGAGTACCTTTTCATGTACTTGCTGGCCATTTGGGTGTCTTCTTTGGAGAAACATCTGTTCTTCCCCCTATTTTTAAAATCAGATTTTTTAAAAATATTGAGTTGTATGAATTTTTAGATATTTTGGACATTAATGCCTTGTCTAATACTTGATTTACAAATATTAATTCCCATTCTGTAGATTGCCTTTTCATTGTAATGTTTTGCAGGTGTTTTTGTTGTTGTTGTTGTTGTTGTTTTGTTTTGTTTTGTTTTGGGTTTTTTTTCTGTGCAGGATCTTTTTAGTTTTGTGTGACCCTATTTGTTGCTTTGCTTTTGTTGCTTGTGCTTTTCATGTCCTACATTTTTTTTTAAGATTTATTTACTTATTTGAGAGAGCAAGAGAAAAAGCAGGATGGGCAGAGGGAGGGAGAGAGAGAAAGAATCTCAAGCAGACCTCACATTGTGAACATAGCCTGATACAGGGCTAGATCTCACAACCCTGGGATCACGACCTGAGCTGAAACCAACCAAGAGTTGGGCACTTAATTGACTCCCAGGCACCACTCCTATATTTTAAAATAAATCATTGCTTAAACCAATGGGAAGGAGCTTCTTCACTATGTTTTCTTCTAGAAGTTTTACAGTATCCCATATCTACAGTATCAGGTTTAAGTCTTTAATCCATTTTGGGTTAAATTTTGTAAGTGGTAGAAGATGGGTCCAATTTCATTTTTCTGCATATGGCTATCCAGTTGTCCTAGCATCATTTCTTGTAGAGATTATCCTTTCCCAAATGTTCCTTAACCATATATGGAGTATTTGTTTCTGAACTCTCTATCCTGTTCTGTTGGTCTATGTCTTTTATTATGCTAGCACCATACTCTTTTAATTATTATAGCTTTGGGGCAGCTGGATGGTTCAGTCATTAACCATTTGCCTTCGGCTCAGGTCATGTTCTCCAGGTCTTAGGATCAAGCCCAGCATCAGGCTTCCTGCTCAGCAAGGAGTCTGCTTCTCTCTCTCTCTCTCTCTCTCTCTCTCTCTTTCTCCCTCTCTCTCTCTCCTTCTGCCCCTCCCCACCTCTTATTCTCTTTCTCAAATAAATAAATAAAATATTTAAAAAAATAATTACTGTGGCTTTGTATTATACTTTGAAATCAGGAAGTGTGATGCTTCTGGCTCTTCTTCTTTCTCATTTCTGCTTTAGGTATTCCAGGTCCTTTGTTTCCACACAGATTTTGTTGTTTGTTCTGTTTATGCGAAAATGGCTTTGGAATTTTACTAGGGATTGCATTGAATCTATATAGATAGCTTGTTAGTAGAGACCTGTTAACAATATTGATTTTAATTAAATAATATTATTTTTTTTTATTATTTTTTTAATATTTAATTAATTTATTTTTTTTTATTTCCAGCATAACAGTATTCATTATTTTTGCACCACACCCCGTGCTCCATGCAATCCGTGCCCTCTATAATACCCACCACCTGGTACCCCAACCTCCCACCCCCCGTCCCTTCAAAACCCTCAGATTGTTTTTCAGAGTCCATAGTCTCTCATGGTTCACCTCCCCTTCCAATTTCCCCCAACTCAAATAATATTATTTTTTAATCCATTAATACAAGATGTCTTCACATTTATTTGTGTCATTTTCAGTTTCTTTCATGGAGTTTGTAGTGTCCATATCTTTCCCTTCCTTGGTTAAACTGATTCCTAAGTATTTTTATTGGTTTCATGCTATTGTGAATGGGATAATTTTATTTCATTTCCAGATATTTTGTTAGTGTGTAGAAATGGAACTGATTTCTCTATTGATGTTATATTCTGCAACTTTGTTTTTTAGGTAGAGTTTTCAGGATTTTCTACATATACGATTATATCATTTGTACATAATGACAGTTTTGCTTTTTTCTTTCTGATTCAGTTGGCTTGTATTGCTCTGTCTTGCCTAATTTCTTTGTCTTGCTTAAGTCTATTAGGGCTTCTTATACTAAGTTGAAAAAGAGTGGTGAGAGTTGTCATCCTTGTCTTGTTCCTGATCTTCTAAGAAAAGCTTTCAATTTTTCACCATTCAACGTATTAGTTGTGGGGTTATCATAAATGATATTTATTATGTTGAATTCTGTTCCTTCTATACTCAGTTTGTTGAGATATGTGTTGTCAAATATTTTTTCCACATCTATTGAGAAGATGATGTGATTTTATCTTAGATGCTATTAATGTGGTATATCACATTTATTGATTTATATACATTGAATGCTTCTCATGTCACAGGGATAAATCCCACTTGGTCATGGTATATAACCCCTTAAGTGTGCTGTTGAATTCAGTTGGCTGATTTTTTGTTGAGAATTTTTGCATCAGTATTCATAAGGATGTTGAACTCTATATAAGTTTTCTTGTAATGCCCTTCTCTGACTTTGGTATTAGGGTAATGTTAATAAGTAAACAACACGACCTTGAACAGCCATGGTCAAAGAGGATATTAAGAGAATTTTTTAAAATATCTCATGACAAAGAAAAGCAAAAGTAAACCATACTAAAACATGTAGGATGTAACATAAGCAGTACTAAGAGGGAAGTTTACATGATTAAATCCCTAAAAAAAAAAAAAAACCTTTGTATTAGAAGACACTTTATATCTTAAAGAATAAGATAAAGAGCACTTGAAGCCCAATGTTATGGAAAGAAAGAAAATTTAAAAGATCAGAGCAGAAACAAATGAAAAGTTTAATCTTTTCTATTGTTACGCTACTATCTAAGTATTGGTTACTGGGCAGAAAGAATTAACAAATCCTCAACTAAACTAAGTAATAAAAAAGAGTAATGACTCAAATAAAATTCTAAATGCAAAAGGGACATTATAGTGGTTGCCTCAAAAATTAAAAGTATCATAAGGAACGATTAGGAACTTATTATAATATACCAACAAATTGGATAGCTTAGAAGAATTACATAAATTCTTAGAAATATACACCCCATAACAACTGAATCAAGAAGAAATATAAAGACTGAACAGGTGAGTAATAAGATTGAATCAGTAAACAGAAACCACCAAAAAAGAAAAATCCCAGGACCAGATGGCAATATGGGAGAATCCTACCAAATATTTAAAGAATAATACCAATCCTTATTAAATTCTTCCAAAAAAAAAATGAAATGGAGGTAATTCTTCCAAACTTATTTTATGAGGCCATCAATACCAGGAAATCAAAATCAGACAAAGATGTCACAGCAAAATTATGGACCAATATCTCTGATGAACCTGGATACAAAATTCCTCACTGAATAACTAGCAAATGAAATTCAATAAGACATTAAGAAGATTATATACAATGAACAAGTAAGATTTATTTCTGACATACAGTGGTGGTTCATCATAGTTAATCACTCAAAATGATATACCACATTAACAGAGTGAGAGGTAAAAACACATGGTCATTGCTACAGATGCAGAAAAGCATTTGTTAAAATTTAACATCTGTTTATGATAAAACAAACTCTCAACAAAATAGGTAGAAAAAGAAGATTCTTCAACACAACAGATGTCATTTATGGAAAAGCCCACAGCTAGCATAATCAATGATGAAACACTGAAAGCTTTTCATCTAAGATCTTCTACAAGGTAAGAATACCCTCTCTCACCACTTGTATTTAACATAGCAACTTATATTCAACATGGTCCTAGAAATCCTAGGAGCAGTCAGACCAAAAAAAAAAAAAAAAAAGTCATCCAGATTGAAAAGGAAAAAATAACATTATCTCCATTTATAGATGACCAGATTATATAGATATAGAAAACCCTAAAAATTATCCCAAACATTGTTAGACCTGATAAATTGAGTAAATTTGCAGGATAGAAAACAACACACAAAAAATTCAGTGATGTCACTACATGAAAACAATGAACTATCCAAAAAAACAAAAACAAAAACAAATCCCATTCACAATGGCAACAAATATAAATAAAATACAGAGGTACAAATTTAACAAAAGATGTGAAAGAGTTGTACACTTAAAACTATAAAACACTGTTGAATAAAGTTAAAGAAGTTACAAATACATGGAAAGACACCTCATGTTCATGGATTGTAAGAACTCCCTGTTAAAGTATCTAAAATGACTACAGATTCATTGCAATCCCTATCAAAACCTCAATGGTAATATCTTCCAGGAATATAATACAGTATCACAACAAGGATACTGGTATTGATACATTAAAATACACAATTCCAAATTCATTACGATCCGTCATGTTACTCTTCTAGAGCCATAACTTCATTCACGCCCTTTACCCCATGCTTAGGTAACCACTAATCTCTTCTTCATTTCTATAATATTGCCATTTCAAGAATGTTATGCAAATTGGATCATTCAGTATACCTTAGTTTTTCCACAACACAAGTCTCTGAAAATTCACCCATGTTTTGTGTGTATTAATACTGTGTATGTATGTATGTGTATATGTGTGTGTGTGTGTATGTAAATATATGTGTGTGTAAAGGATTTTATTTATTTGAGAGAAAAAGAATGAGTGGGAGGGAGAGAGAGAGATAGAGAATTTAAAGCAGACTCCACACTGAGCTCAGCATTGGATGTTGGATGTTCGGCTCCCTCCCGTGACCATGAGACCATGACTAGAGTGAAAACCAAGAGTCAGACACTTAACAAACTGACCGATTCAGGCACTCCAATACTATACTTGTTTTTACTGATGAGTCATATTATATGGATGCAAAACTATGCTTAACCATTTGCCCATTAATGAATTTCTGGTTAGTTTCTGCTTTGGGGCTATTAGGAATAAAACATAAAAATTTGTGAACAGGTTTTTATGTGAATGTAAGCCTTTGTTTCTCTGGGAACATAGCCCAGAAGTACCTTTGCTGGGCTGCATTGTAATTTCATGGTGAAGTTTTTTTTTTGTCTTATTTTTAATAATTTCCAAACTGTCCAATGTATTTTTATTATTCTCCATCCCCCTACAATGTCTCCTAAGTGATCCAGTTTCTTACTATCTTTGCCAGAATATATTATTTTCACAATTAAAAAAAATTTTTTTAGCCATTCTGGTAGGTGTGTGATATTAAATTATGATTTTAATTAGAATTAAATGGTTTTAATTAGAATTTCTCTAATGGCTAGTGATGTTGGATATATTTTCATGGGCTTATTTTCCATTTGTTTATTTTCTAAAATGTCTGTTTATGTATTTTTTCTCATTTTCTAATTGGATTGTATGCTTTCTACTAGTAAGTTTTAACAGTACTGTATGTATTCTAGACACTAATACTTAGTCAAAAAATGTGGTTTGCAATTTCTTTCTCCCTGTTTGTACATTGTGCCTTTATCTTAGGAGGGTCTTTCTAAGAAATTATTATTTATTCTTAATTTAATTTTTAAAATTCAGAGAACTTTTTTTTTTAATTTTGATGTAGTGCAATTTATGATTTTCTTTTATGGATGATACTTTTGGTGTCAGGTCCAAGAACTATTTACATAGTTTTAATACCAAAGATTTTCTTTTATGTTCTTTGCCAAAAATGTGTATAGTTTTATGTTTTACATTTAAGCTCATGATCCATTGGTAAGTCATGTTTTAATCTGGGGTTTTTCAAATAATGCAGCACAACATTTCTGGAAAAAAAAAAAAAAAGGTTAAGCATGTTTCAGTTGGTCTCTTACACTGACCTATATACCTCTCACCAACACACACAGTTTTGGTTAATGAACTATGAATATTAAGTCTTGTAATCAGGAACAGAAATTCCTCACATTTTATTCTTCCTTGCCAAAGTAGTTTGGGCTATTTAGTTATTGTGCCTTCTCCTACACATTTTTAGAAAAATCTCTTCTACATTTAAATAATTAGAGGGGCACCTCAGTTAAGCATCTGCTTTTGGCTTGGGTCATGATCCCAGAGTCCTAGAATTGAGCCCCATGTCTGATTCCTGGCTCAGTGGGGGATACTCCTTCTCCCTCTCCCCACTGCTTGTATTATCTCTTGCTAGCTCTCTCTCAAATAAATTAAGAAATATAATTAAATTGTCGTGTGTGAGAGAGGAGAGAGAGAGAGAGAGACAGAGAGACTGTGGATTTCAGTACTATTTTAAGCCAGTCTATCAGTTTGGGGACAATTTATATCTTCACTCTACGGAGCCTTTCAAATCATGAACATATGATCTATATTTATTTTCTTTTCTTGCTTTATTTCTCTGGATAGACCTCTGACACTATGTTTAACAAAATGGTGAGAGAGCACATCTTTGCCTTGTTCTCAATCTAGAGGGAAAGTATTTAGTCTTTTATTATCAAGTACAATGGTAGTTGCAGGTTTTTGGTAGACGCTCTTTATTAGCTTAAAGAAATTTTCTTCTATTCCTATTCTGAGGTGGTTTTTTTTTTTTAATCATTAATGAGTGTTGAATTTTATCAAATGCTTTATCTGCATTATTTTATATAATCATATTAGTTTTGTTCTTTAGCATGTAACTAGAGTGGATTCCATTGTTTGATTGTTAGTTACTGAATGAACATTTCGTCCTTGGAATTCATTCCCACTTGGTCATGGTATATAATATAACTCTTTTTGTATGTTGCTGAATTCTATTTGATAACATTTTTGTTATTTGATAACAAATTTTGCATTATATTCATCATAAGTATTGGTATATGGGGGGATTTGGAATTTTTTGGTCTGGATTTGGTAACAGGGTTATAATAACTTCATGAAATGAATTGGGATTTGTTCCCTCATGTTGTTGTCCCTAAGAGATTATGTAGAATTGGTGTTAATTTCTTTTTGTTTGGTAGAATATTCCAGTGAAACCATGTGGGCCTCCAGATTTCTTCACTGGATATTTAAAAATTATGAACTTAATGAATTTAATAGTTATAAGACAATTCAATTTCTCTATGTCATATTTCATGAGTTGTGGTAGTGGATGTTTTTTGAGAAATTGATCTATTTCTTTGTTAAATTGATGCATTTAGAGTTCATAGTATTCTTTTATCGTTAGATATATACAAAATTTATAGTAATTTTTCCTATTTTATTTCTAACACTGGTTACTTTCATCATTATTATTATTATTTTTTTTTTGGTCATTCTTGCTAGAGTCTGTCAGTTGTACTGATATATGCAAAGAGCCATTTTTAAGTTGATTTTTTTTGCTATTGCCTTTTCCATTTTTAGTGGGGTTGATTTCTTGTTTATGTCTTTTGAGTTTCTTTTGCTCTTCATGTTCTAAGTTCTTGAGGTGAGAGCTTAGGTTATTGTTTTATGACTTTTCTAATAGGTACATCTATTATTGCTATAAATTTCCCTCTCCAAATTGATATAACTGTGCCACACAAGTTTTGATATATTTCATTTTTACTATCATTTCAATATATTTCTTTTCCCTTGAGACTTCATCTTTGAGTCCTAGTTTATTTCTAAGTATTATGTATAGTTTCTAAGTATTTGGAGTTTTTCCTTTTAAGTTTGTTGTTGATTTCCAGTTTGGCTGTATTGTAGTTGATAAAACATTCCATATGATTTAAATTATTTTGAATTTGTTAAGTTATTTTGTGATAAAAGTATGGTCTATCTTGATATATGTTCTATGGACACTTGAAATACCCATTTTGTTGTCATTGAATGAGATGTCATAAAAATGTTGATTATATCCAATTGGTTGATAAGTTGGTATTTTTTGAGTTCTTTTATATTCTTCTTGGTTCTCTGTCTAGTTGGTCTATCAGTTTTTGAGAAAGAAGTGTTAAATTCCCGATCTATAATTGTGGGTTGGTTTATCTCTCAGTTACCTAAGTATCTGTTCGCATTTCCAAGTTGCCAGCTTGCTGAGGCCCAAGTCTAAGTTATATGTAGCAAAAACGAAACCCGTAGAATTCATTATCATGTTAGCCCTTGGATCCTAGATTCCCAAGACAGTCATTTCCTTTATCAATCTTTTACAGTTATTTTGTATTTGTTTTATATATTATGTCCAGGGTTTTTAGTTGTATTCAGTGGGAGGAATAGGAAAAATGTGTCTACTTTACTTTCCTGAAGAAAGTCTATTTTTTTCAATTTATATTCCAGCTCTGGTGTACAACAATCTCATAAAATCATATTACTGTCATCTTAAGGTAGTACTTCTCAACTTGTGTGCAAATTAGAATCACATGGGGTTAAACATTACTTATATCCTGATAACACCCCTAAATATTCTGGTTTATAGTTTGGAGTTATTCCCTGAATATTGGGATTTATAAAAGTTCTCCTTGAGGTCAAATAATGAGGAAAGGTGGAGGATCACTATTTCAAATAAATATTAAGTAATTTAAAGATAGGACCATAAGTACCCTGACATGATCAAACTAGCTGAATCTCTCCCTTCCATGAGATTCTAGGTTAATGTCTGAATTAACAGAATCTCACCATTTATCCTGAGCCACTAACATATGATGACATACATGCTGGTATTATATCACTTTCATTCCTGAGAGGAAAATATCTATATAAAAATCTATACAGAGAAACATCAGCAAAGTGGTAGAACTAGAGGATACAGACTCTCCCTACTCCCATGAGCACACCAAATATTCAACTACATGTAGATGACTACCCTCTCACAGAAATCCAGAAATCAATTGAGTAAATTCTACATATCTATTGGGCAACTGAGAAAATACCCACATTGAAATGGGTAGGAAGAGCTGAAAAACATTCAGGCCGTAAATCTCACCCCTTACACAGTACCTTGTGATCAGAAGGAAATCCTTAACTCCCAGCTTTTTCCTGAGGATCAAGGGTTTTGGACCACATATCTAGTAGCACCTCAGAAACTAGCTTTTAAATCATCTACCTAAGAGAGCCAGTGGAGTTTGGCATTTTGGGGTCCTGGAGCACCATAGAATATAAATGAATTGTTTTTAACCATATTGTCAGAGAAAATATAAAAACTGTCAGAAGGTATATGAAAAAATGCTCAATATCACCCATCATCAGGGCAGTGCAAATCAAAAACCACAATGTGATATATCTCTTCATACCTGTTAAGATGGTTGTTTTCAGAAAGACAAGACCTAAACATTGGCCAGAATTTGAAGGAAATGGAACCCTCTAGCACTGTTATTAGGAAGGTAAGTTGGCATAAACATTATGGAAAATAGTCTGAAGTTTCCTCAAATAATTAAAAATAAAAGTAGCAAAGGAATCTGTGATCTCACTTTTGAATATATAATCCAGAAGAAGTATTTTATGATCTAAAGTATGGTCTATCTTGATATATGTTCTATGGACACTTGAAATACCCATTTTGAAAAGTAAGTAAAATATAATATATAATATATAAAATGTAATATAAAAATATGTAAGTAAAATATCACTATTTCAGTTAGATATATATACTCTTATGTTCATTGCAGCATTAATCAGGATAGTAAAGATATGGAATGACCTATATATAAACAATACATCTAAATTATATATTAAGTAGATACATGTGCATATATACATGTATATATAAGTGTGTGTGTGGAATAATATTCAACCTTACAAAAAAAATAAAAAGAAATCTTGCTAGTTAAAACAGGGATAAACATGGAGGGCATTATGTTAAGTAAAATAAACCAGACATAGAAGGCAAACTTTGAATGATCTTGCTAATATGTGGAATATTAAAAATATTTAACATGAGCCAAACTCATACTAACAGATAGCAAAATAGTGGTTACAAGAGTCTAGAGCAGAGGAGGAAGAGGAGAGATTTAAAAATCTAGAATGTTTTCTAGGGCCTGAGGAAGGAGGAAGGGAGGAAGTTAGAGGGATTTATTGTTCATTGGGTACAAAATTTCAGTTTTGTAAAACGAAAAGACTACTAGAGGAGAATGGTGCCGATAGTTGAACAAAAGTATGAATGTCCTTAATACCACTGAACTTTATACTTAAAATGGTTAAGATAGTTTTATGTTCTGTGTATTTTGCTACAATATAAAAATTCATAGGAAAATATAGAAATTCCTTTGTTCTAATTTGATACTTAGTTTGGTAACTGTAATTTTCCTAATAATATTTCTGATAATTGCCTTTAATTTTAGAGAGAAATGAATAAATTTCTGAGAATACAGGTTATTTAAAATGTAAAATCTCAGCTAAATGAAAATTCTGTTTCCATCATCTTTTTTTGATGTATCTGCTCAGTAGCCGAATATTCATTGCTCTTTACACTCTGATGCCTTTGGTACCCAAAAGATCTTTTGAAGTTAAAATGTTAATAGCAAGACTTTGATCCTGTTATCAGGGGGAAATGTCATATGAATGTAATGCTCCTGGGCTCTGAGGTTGGGAATGTGTAATAAAAATCTTTTATTCTTGATTATGTTTAGGTAATGTTGGCAGAATTTTTCTTTTTCTATTTCTTTTCTTTTCTTTCTTTCTTTCTTTTTTTTTTCTTTTTTTTTTCAAAACACAATGAATAACTTGGTATTCATAGTGAATGTGTAGTCTATACTTTTGAATAAGCAGTTCTATATATTTAAAATTTTTTTCTTTCCTTCCAATTGGAAAATAATTAGTAACATTTATTCAGATTTTATGTAAGCCAAGCTAATGCTAGTAATGCTAGGTAATAAAACAGAAACTTTGAAACCTCTGTGGTTTAAAAAAAAAATGAAGTTCATTTTCTCCTAATGAAGTCCCAATTTTGACTCTGCATAAGACAGTCACTTAGAGACCCAATCTGATAGCACATTTGCCATTTTCACCACGATAGATTTCAAGGTTCCCTATACCAGGGGAAAGGGGAAGAAATAGTGGAGAATTCGACTAGAAATTTTATTTAATGAGCTGATCCTGGGAGGTTATACATTCCCCATACCCACATTCCATTGCTCAGAAATCTAGCTACATGCCCAGACTTAAATAAGTGTATTTAATTATCAGTGAGTCAGTGTCTAACTTGTCCTGCTACATATATTGCCTAATGTAACATTCAAAACAATCTAGTAAAATCACATTTTATAGATGAGAAAACTGAGCCTTTGAAAGATTAATCCCCTGCACTGTATAGCAACTAGAAATGGGGTCTCAAGATTTTCTTTCTTTCTTTCTTTCTTTCTTTCTTTCTTTCTTTCTTTTTTTTTTTTTAGGATTTTATTTGTTTGAAAGAGGGAGCACAAGCTGGAGAGGGATAGGGAGAGGCAGAGGGAAGCAGATTCCCCACTGAGCAGGGAGCCCGATGTAGGGCTCATGACCTGAGCCAAAGGCAGACACTTAACTGACTGAGCCATCTAGGCACCCCAAGATTTTCTAATTTTAAAATTCATAGTATTTCATGTACAAAATGAAATTCCATTTCCAAAGTCCTTTAATCAAAGGAAAAATAAAACAAGCCAAAAGAAGTTATTCAATAATTTCAATTCACTGAAAGTAGGAAACTGTTTTTTTTTTTTTTTGTTTTGCAAGTGTATAATAGTGAGATTTATGTGGTGTTTCACTAATATTTCCTTTTTAATGTGGTAAAAGAAATCACTCTTAAGTAAAACTATGACCTGCATGCAAAATTATTCTCCATGTAAAAAGTCCTGAGGCTGTGTTGAAATTTTCTGGCTTTTAAAACATTGGTTGCCTTTAGTCAATCAAAGCAAAAATCAAGGCAAGTGAGAGGCACTTAACAAAGTATTGAAATTTGCCAAACTCATTTTCATCCTAAGATGAAATAAAACAAATATACATGAAGAATAAAAATAATATAAATTCCTTTAGTTAACATAATGTGACATTTTGAATTCATGATTTCAGGTGTCACAAATAATCTCTATTGGAATGGTTAGAAAAAAAGAGCTGAATATAGTTCATTTGCTATTGCTAATAAACAATAACTCAGTTATTTGTGGCAATTCAGGAGAGGTATAAATATAATTATTTGCTCACTCTGCTCAAAATTCAGCAAGAAGTTTACATTCACAGCCTAACTGTGAAAACATTGCACATAAGTGTTGAATAGAAAATGTGCACTATACTAGATACAGTAGGAAAGAACAACTTGCAATATTCTTCTATCAAACACAAAAGGAAGGCATTTGAGGCTGAGGTGACACCCTTCTCCTACCAACATTCCTATAAAATAACTCCAGCAATTCTATGAAATCAGCCACAAATAAAACTTTGGAGTAAGTAAATGAGAACTGACTGCAAACTTTTTAACATAAACCAAAGTTATCATTTTTGAAACTTTTCTTCCTGCCTGCCTCCTCCTGTGTGAGGGGGAGACTTCATGTTACATTTAAATGTCTTTAGTTTAATCAATCAGTCTGTTTAGGATCGAATATTGAACTCAGATTACATGATATTGAGGGAGAGAGAGACAGGAAGAAAACCAAATAAAATATGTTAGACAAATTCATTTCGATAGAGTTCTAGATCAAAATTAGGTCAAGTCAGGATCTTACTACTTTTCATAAGAGAAGAAATAAATTACATAGTTGAAACATTTGCAGTTTCTTTCAGAATTCTAATTTGCGGAAAATTCTTCCATCATACCATCTGTACCCTTTATACCAATATTGGTGGTTTATTTGCATATTTAAATGGACAAAAATGAAACCTTATAAAATATTTTATGAAATGATTTTTCACACACAGATAGTTAAATAGGCCAAGTCTCTATATAGTGTTTTGAGATTAAAACAAAACAAAACAAAAAAGAAAACCTAAAACTTAAAATAGTTATTTAAAAAGGGAAGTTGAATATAAGTTCATTACTTTGGTTTCATAGGTTCATATTTTTCTTGGAGATTTTGTTAATCTATAAAATTAGCTTGAAAAATATGGATAACATGCATATCACCACAAGGACTAGAGTGGCCTTTATTTTAATTCTGTGTTCTCAGTATGCTTTCTGTCTCAAAGTGTATACATAAAATAATAGTCCATTAGTTTTTATTCCTTTCTCATAATTCATAAGTCTAAGAATCACACTTCTTGGAAAACTACCTTCACATTTCTAATTTCTTTAATTTTCTGGGAAATGAGTGATTATAACATCAGTTTTAACAATTTTGAAAGAATAAAACATTTGTTGAATATTAAAAAGTTATCTAGCAGTGTGGAGACTCCTCAAGAAATTAAAAATAGAGATTCCCTATGACCCTACAATGGCACTACTGGGTATTTATCCCAAAGATACAGATGTAGTGAAAAGAAGGGCCATCTGTACCCCAATGTTTATAGCAGCAATGGCCACGGTCGCCAAACTGTGGAAAGAACCAAGATGCCCTTCAACAGATGAATGGATAAGGAAGATGTGGTCCATATACACTATGGAGTATTATTATGCCTCCATCAGAAAGGATGAATACCCAACTTTTGTAAAAAAATGGATGGGAATGGAAGAGATTATGCTGAGTGAAATAAGTCAAGCAGAGAGAGTCAATTATTATATGGTTTCACTTGTTTGTGGAGCATAACGAATAGCATGGAGGACATGGGGAGATGGAGAAGAGAAGGGAGTTGAGGGAAATTGGAAGGGGAGGTGAACCATGAGAGACTATGGACTCTGAAAAACAACCTGAGGGTTTTGAAGGGGCGGGGGGTGGGAGGTTGGGGGAGCCAGGTGGTGGGTATTAAGGAGGGTGCGTATTGCATGGAGCACTGGGTATGGTGCAAAAACAACGAATACTGTTACGCTGCAAAGAAATTTAAAAAAAAAAAAAAAAAGTTATCTAGCTAAGGTTTTAAAACCAAAGGAAAGTGAAAATGGGATGATTTTTTAAAAGTAACATTGTAACAAACAGAAAAAATGAAGGAATACTTAAAGAATTCTGTAACAAAGAAAGAAATTGTGAGTCTTATTTCTCCCCAGCTTCCAAAAGAGGATTTGAACATATAAAGTATAAGAGAGAGGTGAAACTCCAGTTTGTCTATTCACTTATGTAGAAGATGAAAAGAACAGTGAGAGATTTAAAAATGCAGGGCGAAGGACAGTGAATTCTCATGTATGTCTCTGTGTGTTTTCTTGAATGATACAAATGTATCATGTATCATGGATTTATTCAGATCACAAAAGTTACTCACAATCTGGTGGATACACCACAGTTGTCCCTTACAGGCCTTACCTTCTAAGGATATATATAGTTTATTATGTCTTTTGTCTGTTTTGGAATGGAATTTCTCTCTCTTTCTCTCTCTCTCTCTCTTTTTTTTTTTTTTTTTTTTTTTTTTACTTTACTTTTGAACTTCAGAATTCTTTGCATATGCCAGATACTCTTCCTTTGTAGGATATGTAGTTGGTAAATAGTATTCAAATATCAAATATTTGAATAAGTCAAATATCTTGACTTTTGATCTTCATGGGGTCTTTTACGGAGCAAAAGTTTTTCAGTTTGAGGTCCAATTAATACTTTTTTTAGGGACATGATTTAGGTGTCAAGTGTAAGAACTATTTACCAAACCATTGACCTGGATATATTTCTTGTTTTCTTTACAAAATTTTACTGTTTTTATATTTGGTCTGTGATTTATTTTGTGTTTATTTTCACATTAGGTGTAAGATTTCAATTAGATGCTTTTGTCTATGGATGTCCAATTTGTCCAGAACCATGTTTTGAAAAATTCCATTTTCTCCATTGAATTACTTTTAGACCCTTGTCATAAATGAGTTGGGGCTATTTGTGCTGGCCAGTTTTGAGTTTGCTACTTTGTTCTATTATCACTCTCTGGAATCCGCCAGTACCAGGGTCTTTTTTTTTTTTAAGATTTTATTTATTTAGGTGACAGAGATCACAAATAGGCAGAGAGGCAGGCAGAGAGAGAGGAGGAAGCAGGCCCTCCGCTGAGCAGAAAGCTCGATGTGGGGCTCTATCCCAAGGCCCCGGGATCACGACCTGAGTTGAAGGCAGAGGCCTTAACCCACTGAGCCACCCAGTGCCACAGGGTTAATAGTTATAGCTACCCAGTAAGACTTAGTATCTGGTAGAGTGATATTCCCTATTTTACTCTCTTCCCAGGTTGTTTTAGCTACACTACAACTGTACCTTTCCATGTAGGTTTTGAAATAGGATGCTTATGTCCAAACAAAACAAATCAAAAAACACTGCCCCCAACTTGTGGGATTTGGCTATTGTATTAAACCTACAACTTAATTGGGGAAAAGTTTACATTTCCACCATGCTGGTTATTTCAACCCATAAAAGTGACCTATACATTTATTTAGTTCTCTTTAGTGTCTAATATTTTTCTTTCTTTGGAGTCTTTTAAAATGTCCTTTGTGTTTTTAAATTCACTATGTGCATGTTCATTTTCAGTAGTGGGAAATATAACTTTTGTTGGATCTTCTATCATGCAATCTCATTGAATTCTTTCATTTTATGAATTATGTTGGTAGAGTCCTTAAAATTGTTAACTCATGTCACATGAGAACAGGGAAGTTTTCTTTTCTCCTTTGCATCCTTTTACCTTTTATTTATTTCTTCTCCCTTATTTCAGTGGCTAGAATTCTCAATAAGGTGCCAGAAGTGATTAGAACAGAGATCCTTATTTTGTTCCTAATGTTAAGTGGAAAGCATTCAGTCTTACACATTCTGTATGATGCTAGCAGTAGATATTTAGAGATTTTTTTTATGTTGAGATCATTTACTTATAATTTGCTAAGATATTTTATTGTACATGAGTACTGGATTTTCTCACATGTGATTTTTCCATCAGTTGATAGTATCACATTATAGTTTGACTTCCAGCTATTACCATCATGTCTTAAGCTGGTTAATTTAAAAATGTTGAAGTAGCCTTTCATACCTGGAATAAATGTTACTTTTCCATGGTATACAATTCTTTACATTGTTGAAATCAACTTCCTAATATTCTGTTGAAATTGAACTGAGTTTGCATAAATAGCACATAGTGTACCATATTTTTATCCATGATAAAAGTTTGTGCCTTTAATTAGTGTAAATAGATCATTTATATGTAAAGTAAAATTAATATGTTAGAGCTAAAGTTCACCATTTTATCATTTGTTTTCTATTTTTCCTTTCTTTTATCTACTTTTTTTTCCTTTTCTTTTATTGGTTACTTGAAGATTTTTAGGATTTCATCTTGGTTTAGTTAGCACTTCTGAGTATCTCTCTCTATGTATATCTTCTATAGTGATTGCTCTAAGTATTACTATGACCTCACACAGCCCCTGATAGTAACAATCACCACTTTAAGAAAGGTGAGAAAACCTCATTTCCATTTCATTCTCTTTAACTTTCACATTTTAACCTCATTTTTCTTGAAGATAAGATAGTGATAGTATTATAATTTTCATTTCAGTAATGAAATATGACTTATGAACATTACAAGGAGAAAAATAATTTATTGTATATACCTAAATATCAGCATTTTCCATTTTTCCATCTTCCTTCCTGATTCTCCATTATTCCCTCTTTTGTCAAGTCTGTATGGTCAAAGAACTTCTTATATCCATTCTTTGTGAATAAGTCTGATAGTGACGTAATCTTTTAGTTTTTCTTTGAGTAAAAATATATTTTACCTTCATTCATGAAAGATAGTTTTGCTGCATATGGAAATCAGTTGATGATTCTTTTCTCAACACTTGAAATATATGCCACATTTTTTGCTACTATAATTTTATTTGTTTATTTTTAAAGATTTACTTATTCTAGAGAGAGTACAGACTTCCCACTGAGCATGTAGCCAAATGTAGGACTTGCTCTCATAACTCTGAAATCATGATCTAAGTGGAAACTGAGAGTAGGATGCTTAACCCACCAAGCCTCCTACGTGCCCCACCACTATGATTTTACAGGAAAAAATGATTGTCATTTAAATTTATATTCCCTTTTCTTAATATATTGTTTTAACTACCTATCTATCTATCTATGTGTGTGTGTGTATATATATGTACTTTGTCTCAATTTTTATATATTTATAGAAATATATATATATAAATATTTTTAATAAAAAATATATGCATATATATATATATATATATATATATATAAATGCACTTTGTCTTGGGGCACCTGGGTGGTTCACTGGGTTAAGCCTCTGCTTTCAGCTCAGGTCATGATCTCAGGGTCCTGGGATCGAGCCCCGCATTGTGCCTCTCTGCTCAGCAGGGAGACTGCTTCCCCCTCTCTCTCTCTCTGCCTGCCTCTCTGCCTGCTTGTGATCTCCCTTTGTGTCAAATAAATAAATAAAATCTTTTAAAAAAATGTGCTTTGTCTCAATTTTTCAGAAAGTTAACAACAGTGTGCCAGTGTGTATTTATTCTATTGGAGATTCACTTAGTTTCTTAAATCTATAGGTTTGTGTCTTTCATCAAATTTGGGAAGTTTTCAGTTAATATTTCCATGTATATTCTTTCAGTCTATTTTCTCTGGGAATTCTTTCCTCAAGTTCACTATTTTCTGTCATCTTCACCATATTATAGGGCCTATTGAGTGAGTTGTTTCCCTTATTGGCGTCTCATTTCTATAGTTCCCATATGGTTCTTTTTAAAATAACTTATTTTTAATGAGTTTTTCTGATAATTTTTTTCTATTTGTTTCAAGATTATTTGTAATACTTGGTTAAGCATTTATTTTCTGATGGTTGACTTAAAATCTGTGTCATAATTTCCACATCTGATTCAACTTAGTGTTGCATCAAATCATTTTCTTTTCTCATACAGGTTGTGAATTTCCTGGTTTGTGGCATTGTAATCCACCAACATGGTGTCTCTAGGAGGGAAATTGGTGTCTAAAGTTTTTTGTGATTCTTGGGCTGGGCTTATTGTTGGGGTAGGATATCTTTGCCATTGCCCCCAGGTTAATTGGTATCTTGGTGCAGGAGCAGACCCTCAGTCAAGATGGGGAAGCTGAGTCTTTCCAAGGTTTGGAACTAGGATACCTCCTAGAAGTAGAGGAACTAGAGTGCTTCTAAGGAAATGTCATTCCAGTGTTGGGATCATTTCTATGGGTGCCTTCTAGCTACATGGTATTTTTGAGTGGATGTTGGGAAATTCCAGACTTCAGGGGCACTGTTTCTTCTTTTGATGAAATCCTGGTATTGATATCTAGTTACTTTCATTGAGGGAGGTAGTCTCAGATCCTCAGGGATCAAGAGGTTTCCCAGGCCAGGCCACTTGTTAGACAGTTAAGTGTTGTTCTTTGGCAAGTTATGCTGGGATACCCTGTGTCTCTGGGTGAGTGATAAGACTCTCAAGTACATGGAGACAAGGAGGCTTTCTGTGCTATTTGTTGTACTAGATTATCCCTTGACACTGCTGCTACCCATTCTGGTGTCTCTCAGTGAGAAAGGAGAGTCTCAGACCCACAATGACAAAGACCCACAAGGAGGCTTTCTGGATCACATGCCAATTGTGGAAAGTGCTACTAAGTTCGTAGGCATTCATTAGTTTTCATCAGCATCATAGTTCAGTCGGGTGGAAGAATAAGCCTACCTAAATTCTCTTTAGTGGCTGGGGTGGGTCACTTTATTAGGTTTCAAAAGATGTTCTGCTGCTGTGTTGTTATGCAATTCTGGGTTCCTAACAAGTTTTCTTTTCTCTATCCTCCTTTGCTACTTCTTCTTGGTTGCCTCTTGAAGGTTATAGCTGAACTTGGAAGACAAGAATAGGGTTTCAGTGTTGGGAATTGACTTTAGTCCAATTTTTAATGATTTGAAGAGCTGGGGAGTAGCATCAAATAAGTTTGACAGTATGGATAAGGCTAGGGTTTTAGCCTATATAGACACTGAATTTTATATTAATTTTGATTATAAATCAGTGAATAAGCAGAAGCAGAGATATATAATTTAATTTCATTTACTTATTTTTTTTAAATTTGCCCTAATAATAGTGTAAAGAATAAATTGCAGTATAGTAAGTTTAGAAATAGGCTGACAACTTACTAGAGTGTTGGGTTAGTCTAGAAGGGAGATGAGGGTGGTTTAGCCTAGAGTCATGGTGGACATGAAGAGAATTTGACAGATATGTTTATTTTAGAATTAAGTTTGATCTACTCTCTCTCTCTAATAAATAAAATCTTTTAAAAGGGGGAGGGGCACCTGGGTGGCTCAGTTGGTTAAGCATCTGCCTTTGACTCAGGTCGTGATCCCAGGGTCCTGGAATTGAGCCCAATGTCATGTTCCCCCACTCAGCAGGGAATCTGCTTCTCCCTCTGCTCTCCCCTCCCTGCCCTGCTTATGCTCTCTTTCATATAAATAAATAAAATTTCAAAAAAACCCCATAATTTTGATCTAGCTAATAAAAGAGGCACTATTAGAACTTATTCTGGAAATAAATCTTATGAATACTAATAAAATGTGAATATAATAAATTAAATAGGTTAAAATTTTTTAAAAAAATTTATTTTGGTGTCAGTACAAAAAATTATTACCATGATCCATGTCAAGGGGCTTACCATCTGTGTGCTCTCCTTGGAGTTTTAAGATTCCAAGTCTTACATTCTAGCTATTGGTATAAGATAGTGATCCAGTTTCATTCTTTTGATTGTGTCTGTCCAATTTTCCCAGAACCATTTATTGAAGAAATTTTCCTGTCCCCATTACATATTTATAGTTCCTTTGACATAAATTAGTTGACCATATATATGTGGGGTTATTTGGGGGTATCTAGCCTTCTCTGTTGATTTAAGTGTCTGTTTTTATACCTACCAATGCCATATTATTGTGATTACTATACCTTTGATATATCGTTAGAAATAAGGAAGTATTATATCTCCAGCTTTGTTCTTTTTCAAAACACTTTGGCTATTGAAGGTCTTTTGTGGCTCCATACAAACTCTAAAATAGCTTGTTCTAAATAGTGAAAAATGCCATTAGAATTATGATTGGGATTGCATTGAATATGTAGATAACTTTGGATTGTATGGATATTTAAATAATATTACTTCATCCAATCCATGAGCATGGAATATCTTTTCATTTATTCATGTCATGTTTAATTTCTACCAGTGTCTTATAATTTTCAGTGTACACGTTTTTCACCTCCTTGGTTAAATGTGTGCAATTGTAAAAGAGATTTTCTTTTTCTTAATTCATTTCTCTAGTGGTTTATTATTAGTATATGGAAATACAACTGATTCTTATGTTCTGTATCCTGCAATTATGCTGAATTAATTTAATAATTTAACAGTTTTTTGCTGGAGGCTTTAATGTTTCCTATATATAATACCATCCCATTTACAGAGACAATTTTACTTTTTACTTTATGATTTGGGTGCCTTCTGTATATTTTTCTTGACTAGTTGCTACAGCTAGGATATCCTGTACTATGTTGAATAAAAGTGGGAAGAGTGGGCATCCTCATTTTATTCTTGATCTTGGAAGAAGTTTTCAGATTTTCACCATTGAGGATGATGTTACCTTTGGGTTTGTCATATGTGCCCCTTATTATATTGGGTATATTCCCTTTATATCTCCTTGTTTGAGAGTTTTTATCATGAATGGAGTTTGTATTTTGCTAAATGTCTTTTCTGCATTATAGAGATGAACATTGGATTTTCTTCTTCATTTTGTTAATTTGGTGTGTCCCATTGATTTGGGGATGTTGAACCATCTTGCATCTATGAAATAAATCTGATTTGATCATGGAATATGATTTTAACGTATTGTTTAATTTAGTTTGCCAGTATTTTGTTGAGGACTTTTGCATCTATGTTTATCAGGGATATATATATATATATATATATATATATAAAATAATTTTTTTCACTCCTGTTTTAATAGTATCTGGAAGGTTCCATAAAGAGTTAAAAATGTAAATATGCATACATTCACCAGGAAATGTTGGAATGGAAAAATACATGCATATATCTGTACTTACTTATGTACATAGTTACCTCTGACTTGATGAGAAGAAACACAAAGTCTCTAATGGGGTTAGTGGAAACGTAACTTTGGTGCTATCTTCTCTTAGAAGGAAGCATTTTCAAAATCAATATGCTGTGGTGTTTGGGAGAATGACTTTTTCTTTTTCAACTTTTTTTTGTGTGTGTGTCAGTAAAGTGGTCATTTGGATTTCAAAGATTTAGTATGTAAGGGAGGAGTGGTAGTTTAATCAATCTGTGTTTAAAAAAAGAAAATCAAAGTCAATATTGCTAGGCTCTAAACCTGGCTAACCCTATTGGTTTTATGCTTACTCTCACTTCCTCCTACATTGTCATCATTGTGTGATTTTATGAAAAACACTACAAGTTTAAAGTTCTCCATAAAACTACCTTAGTTTTTATTTCTGAGACAGCAAGTTTAGGTCATCCAGCTCCCTTCCCACCTATTCTATCTACTCCTGAAATTAAATATTAAAGGAAATAATAAAAACACTGCCAATCAAATGAACCATAAACCTAGGTTGTCTTAAATATCATGTAAGCCTGGAGTCATTAACACTGTGGGAAGTAAACATAGAGATTTCATCCAAAAGATACTATTACTGTTTTGGGTGCTGATTCCAAATGTGGCTGTGATAAATGGCATTTTATTTAAGTTCAAAAGTCCTGTCTACCTTTGTTACGAAATTCTTCTTTTTTGTCCTATGATAAGGCAAAATAATAAAAGATACTACAAGTATGAAGAAAATTGTTTGTACAAACGATGTAATTCAAATCAAACAAAAAATTTTTTTTACCCTCTATGAAAGATTCAGAAATTGAACCACATAAAATCAATTTAAAATGTATTATTGAAGATAATTCTATTTTCAAGTAATCTTTCTCCTCAGGAAGTATGAAATAATTTCCTTTTAATGTCAGATGTTCTCTTTTCATTCTCTTTAATGTCACTTTCTCCATATTTTTCTTCTAGGCCCTCTTGAATCCACACCCCTCACTTCTTTTTCTTATATGATATGTATAGAAATTGAGTTCCTATTAAGAATTTTGACCCAAACTTCTTTCCTTTTAGATCTTTGTATTCTTTCTTGCTATTTGATGTCATTTTGATGGCATTTTCACATTCACAATAAGTTCTCATTCTATTTGTGTACCCCTGTGGCAATCAGCAGACTCTTTTCTGTGCTAGTTTTGCTTATTCTGAAATAATCTCCTTCATGTTACCTTGCCACCTCTTTATTTAAACTTACTCAGGATCAAAGTTGTTCTTTGCCCTTTTCTTCCTTTTTTTTTTTTAAAGATTTTATTTATTTATTTGACAGAGAGAGATCACAGGTAGGTAGAGAGGCTGTTTGCCCTTTTCTATTCTTCCTGACTCTTCCCTAATTGTTCTCTTGACTGCTAGATCCTGGGACTGTCTCTGTTTATTACTCTCTTTTTCCATTTA
The DNA here is from genome assembly GCF_009829155.1 of Mustela erminea. Taxonomy (NCBI): domain Eukaryota; kingdom Metazoa; phylum Chordata; class Mammalia; order Carnivora; family Mustelidae; genus Mustela; species Mustela erminea. The sequence goes on from NC_045625.1 coordinate 40,523,315, forward strand.
GAAGATATTTATTTACAATTAGGCAGCATACTAAAGCTCAGTAACAATAGTCCTTTCAAGTCTGGTACCATTAAATGTCAGTTCCCAACAAATTCTATCTTAGGAAACTAAGAAATGGAGAATGGAGTTCAGTTCCAGAGCATGGTCCATTATTAGTCAAGTACCATAACTAAGGTCTTTCGACTGTCACAGAGTAAAGAACATTCAGATATGGGATGTTCCTGAATCTCTAACTGCATTCTTAAAGTCACTAATAACTGCTCATCATTTCTACTCCTCAGTATGGAAATATTTACTGAAAAGACAAAAAATGTTAGTGATGCAGCAGTTCCCTAATGAAAGAAAGCACAATAGGTTTCATCTTCATGCAGAGTCCAGTCAGTTTATAGTGACCACATAGATTGTAATGTTAGGAAGGAGTCTGAGGTCACAGTGAATAGCAGCCAAAGAGATTACTGTGATTTATCAGTGATACTTGCCTTAAACATAGGGACTGAGACTGATACCTAAGTGCTGTCTTTTTATCCTTGATCTAACAAAAAACTCCTGAGGTCCTTTTGAGGGGAAATAGTGAATGATGACACCTATGAATGAAATTATCAATGATGTAGACAACCGAATACCATATATACATATGAATTCATAGGAAATGCACAGAAAGAGAACTCAGTTAAACACAGGTGTGGAAGACGTTTTATATAAGCTCTCACTCAATTCTGTTCTAATTCTCTTGTATATTAGTATATGGAAAGCCACATTTCCTAGACTGTTGCAGTTCAGATTATGCCTATTTTCTACATTCAGCCAAGCTAAAGTATCAGCATTTGATTTTGAAGGTAAAGAAAATAGCAGGAAACAGAGAGAAGACTCCTCTGGCAAGCAAGACTATCTTATGTTTCTCTGTGTGAACTGCACCAGAAATCGAAAGTCAGGAACCTAGTTACATGTCTATGGAGAGATGCGAGGCCAATATTTTGTTGGTCCAGTTCATAGCAAACACAGTGTGGTCCTGGAGTAAGAAATAGTGATGGTACTGTCTTCATTCTCAGGCATCCCAAACATCACAAACTCATATCTACCTAGTGTTTTTGTTTTTTTTTAAAGATTTATTTATTTATTTATTTGACAGATAGAGATCACAAGTAGGCTGAAAGGCAGGCAGAGAGAGAGAGAGGAGGAAGCAGGCTCCCCGCTGAGCAGATAGCCCGATGCGGGGCTCGATCCCAGGAGCTTGGGATCATGACCGGAGCCGAAGGCAGAGGCTCTAACCCACTGAGCCACCCTAGTGCCCCCTACCTAGTGATTTTAATTCAGCAGTCTTGTTCAGGGAATTCATCAAGAACTGCTTACCTAGTCTTTTTAGTGATTTTGTAAGTGTTAGGGTACGGAGTCGACCACCCCTCAATTAGACAGAGAACACTCTCGATAATGCAAGTCACACAGCGAAGTTTATTTCCAGCTAGCTGGGGTCCACGTATCTGCCCGGCGCAGCGGGTTTCAACAAGGACCCTGAGCACTCAAAGCCAATGGTTTATATAGCATTTTCAAGGCACTTTTTTCATAGCTGCATACATATCTTGTGCCCCACTTTGACAGTTTAACTTTGTTTAACCTTTTGCCACCCCAGCATCACCCTGGTGCCATCCTGGCGGTTAAGTGAGATTTAGGTTTAGAAGAAATTTAACTTTATTTACATTTCCTTCTGCCTCAGCCTCCTTCAGTTTTATGGTGGAGAGGGCAACCTTAGGCCTTGAGGAACTGAGCCATCTGTCTCTGGAAATTGGGCCATTGAAGAGATAGCCCTTTTTGTTGTAAATCACCAGGACATTTGCAAACCAAGGGAGACTCCTGTCTTGCAGGATTGTGATCTCTGCAAGTTAACTATTTGTTTTTCTTTAACATCTGGTCCCTGTGGAGCCACCGCCTAACCACCCTGGTGGTATATGATTAAGTTGTTTCTTAGGTTTTAGCTACTTTCTCTTATCCCAAGTTACATGCGCACTGTGGGCTGGTTAGGGACGCTCAGTAAAATGGCTTCCCAGCCTTCAAGATGGCCATTCTTATGCTAACCCACTCTTACAGAGCAAGGTGCTGGCTTTTGCTTTGCCAAGATGGCTGTACTTATGTTAGGGCTAGACTTGAGTTGGGTACAGCCTTGTTTTTCTTGGCCTCCACACCTGGAGCTGGTTTCCAGGACTTGTTTTTAAGTCCCCCGGGGGAAGGGGAGCAGGGACAGTTTAAGGGTTAAACAACAAAGTTATTGTTTAACCTCAGTGGAAGCCTCTGGCTAAAATAAAAATATAAAATAGGTCCTTACATAAGCCATGTAAATAATAGGTCATAAATAATAAATCAACTTCTCCTTACCCTACCTGGAAGGTATCTGATGGTCAACAGCTAAATCAATTATTTGTGTTTTGTGGTCTTCTGAAACTTTAATAAAATAAAAATAAAGGATGTTTAAATTATAAATTTACAATTACAAAGAGAAGAGGAGTGGAAACAGGATGTTAACAAACTTCATGATAGAATGTGGATGAAGCATCAGCAGATTCAGGAAGTTGATTTCAAATGCCTGCAGAGGGTAATACAAATGAAAGATAATTAGTAATGCAGACACTGAGACTTAGGAATCAGAGGCACTGATATTGGGTGGAATATAAATAAGAGTGGGAATGAGGATTGAGTATGATGTGTGGGACTAAAATTAGGGAGATAGGTAAAAAGCACAATATGAGGCAGGTATGCCCCCAGGTTATTTCTCCTTCCATGCATCTCACTCACTACTTACCTCAACTCAGGTTGTTTATCAGGGAACTGGAAAAATTGAATTGGAGAAGCATCAGACTCAGGGACACTGGTCACTGCAGATGAAAGAAATTGCTACATTGCCAAAAAAAAAAAAAAAAAAAGAAGACGCGTTCAGTGAAATTAGCCCTCCTCTATGATTAAGAATGTTGATAGCCAGATTTACATGCCCCGGGTGTGAGATAGGTGAATCCTTCTATGGTGACGCGGAATAACCCAATAAAACAGACTTCTGGATACTGGTATGTTGAAGTCCTCCATGGAAATGTATGGGTCCCCAATCTGCCCATATCATTTTTCTATAAGGAAAATCATTAGTTGATTTTAAAAAAATGCTTCCTCCCCTCATCCCAACATAAAGCTTCTATCAGTATTTTAGTGTCCCAAACTTAAATATGAAAGAAAACATAAAATATTAGATATTTGGGGGAGGGTCTTTGGGGAGGGGGTAGAGGAGGAAGGCAGAATTGAGGGCATTCCACAATATGAAACAGAAAGACCTAAACAAGTAGGGGGAAAGGGGAATTAAGAGAAAATAGGATGTGTGTGTGTGTGCATGTGTGTGTGTGTGTGTGTGTGTGAGAGAGAGAGAGAGAGAGAGAGAAAGTCTCCAAATTAGCCAGCCTAGAGCCTATGTATTTTTACCCTTGTAAAGCATTCTTTCAAGACCTGATACTCTAGGACTCCCTGGCCTACCCACCTGGAGCCAGCTTCTAGGTCTGCTGCATTTCCCTGGTGGTTCTCCCAAACGCAGACCATAACCATAGTAGCAATAGCTTCTTGTGGGTGGAGATGTGCTGTGTAGAAGGTGATGGAACAGGCTTAACTGTATGAAGATGCACAACTAAGCGGAACTATGCTGTGTCCTACAGGAGCCTGGAGTGGGCAGAGGGAACTGGATTCAGAGCAGGTTGTTGGTTCTCTTGCCTCAGGCACTGCAAAAGGAAGTTAGCCAAGGGCCAGTTCCCCACCCATCACCCAGGAATCCTTGGTAAAAAGAATGTATGACTCCTGGGAAATCTTTGAAACTCCATGGGCCTCAGATTTTGCCTATGTAAAAGTGAGAATCTTGAAGTTTATTTCTGAAGATCCTTTAAGCACTAATATTTTATAATTTTTCTTCCCTTTTGATGCTTTTTTATCCCCAAACATATATTTATTTGCAATGTCATATAAATAATAATTTTACAAAATACTACCTTTTATTTCAAAAGATATGAATTAAACACACATAAAGAAGCAGGTTTACAGTCATTTCTGTTTTTGTTGTTGGTTCGTTCTTTCTTTCTTTCTTTCTTTTTTTTTTTTCAATTTTTCCAGCTCTTTAGAAGTCTTTAACTAAGTGAGCAATAATGTTCCCATTGACCAGTGGGGCCTCTGGCAGTGACTCGACATCTTTTGGTTCATATTTCCCTTAGACTAAGTTAAGGTGCCAAACCTAAAACAATTTTTCTATGCAAGATTTAGCATGGAAGGAATTACTGAAACCACAGGGTGGAAATTAATGATTAGCTTGAGATGCTATTAGCATACCAGCAGGCGAAAGACTAAATGAGCTATGATCTGAAGTAAAATATGTCATCCTGGAAATTGCAAGTGATATGATGGAGAAACAATGCTGGGTAATAGGGGAGGAGAAGGAATGAGCTATTAGACTGAGAGGCAAGGAGACAAGCATTTAAATTAAGAGGACAGGACAATGAGACCGCTCGAGTTAAACGCATGAGAACCCAGACGGAATGACAGTGGTTAGTGATTGTAGACAGGAAACAATCCATCAGCTGGGCTAGAATGCAGCACTGAGGGAACTGGGAAAGGAAAAGGATGCAAAAGGTCTTTACTACTTCGATAAAGCAAGCAGACATAAAATTCATTCCAAGCGCCTTCCCTGAAGCGACATCATTAAGGGCTGCCATGAGTAAAAGGCTCACTAATCAGAAAATTACTGATGAAAAAAACAATGCGGTGAGCCGATACAAAAAGACTGGGCAAATGTTTGAGGTAATGTACAAAAAAAAAAAAAAAAAAAAGCCACTCTACATTGTTTTGGCAAAGGAGGGGTATCAAAGTGCAGTAGTTCTACACAGAGAGAAAGGATGAGAGACTGATAAGCTCATCAAGAACCGGTTTCTCTGTTTTGGAAGGAAAGGTGCACGAGTTTTGCTGTTGTCAACCTTAAAAATTAAAGACCCAGTTATTACACCAGCAAAATGAGCTTATCCAGGGACAACAAAGGAATTGTAATTCAGGATAAGCAAACGGTGGCCAACTAGAGGCAGGTCTGAAGATGCGAAGGGGAATTCAGCTTTTATTACCTTTTGGAGGAAATGGAGGAGGTTTGTTTTACCCAGAAGTTCACTGGGAAGGAACAGGAGTTTGAGGTTGTGGCAGATTCTCGGGTTTCTCTTCTTAAAAGCAGGAGATGAAACTCCTACCTGAAACCGCCTCTGTGGTCAGAGAATTCTTACCTTCCTTCTTGCGGCTGGTTGCCAAGTTGTCTGTGCCTGAGTTTTCTGTGCCCCCTTCAGGCCTTTCCAAATCCTTTTAAAATGAGGTTTCCTTTATTTATTTTCACACAGTTTAACACTGTTACCTTCACAGTGATGTGCAAGCTTTGCTTAAACCCTGCCATTCTACCCTGTGTGTCTGGCTCTGTGAAATCTGAGTGGGGTAGAGAGAAAAATCAGCCTGTAGCTGGCACTGCAAACAGGCCAGGGGAAATGAGCATTAGGTTTTTCCATTTCCTGTAAGACTAGTTAATGAAACTAGCTAACAAATTAGCCCCTTTAATCACCAGAAAGCATTGGTTTCCACTCTGCGATACAAACCTATGGGGATTTCTGATTCCTACAAATTTCCACGTTCAAATTTGGATTACAGATTCCAGCAAATCCTTTTTAATTAACAACCCCAACCCAAAGAATAAGATTTGCAATCTCAGCACCCTAGTATCCTGACAATTAAATTTTTTTTTTTAATTGGAATTTGTTTTTGCTCTGTGCTTAAAAACTGAAAACAAGGGCATCTTGGTGGCTCAGTAAGTTAAGCGACTGCCTTAGGCTCAGGTCATGATCTTGGACTTCCAGGATTGAGTCCCATGTGGGGCTCCTTGATCAGTGGGGAGTCTCCTTCTCCCTCTGACCTTCCTCCCTTTCATGCTCTCTCTCATTCTCTTTCAAATAAATAAATAAAATCTTTAAAAAAAAGCTGAAAATAATTTTATTTGTAGCTTTTCATTTTAAGCAAAAAGGGATTGAAGCCTTAATATGACAATCATTCATAGGATTTTTTAAAGCAAACTCTCACTTTGTCAACAGTATTTCCAACCTGTTTGACTCATTAGCAAACTTTTTTTTTTTAAATCAAGTTTTACTTGCAGAAACTAGGGCTACATAGCTGTGCAAGATATAGTTGATTTCCCCACATAATCACACTCTAATATAGGAGTCAACATTTTTAAGTTCAGTGGGGGAAAATGCTGCTTATATACAGAGTAAGAAGGCTAAGATGACATTATCAGCTGTCTTGGATGATGACATAATTCTTCACAAGGAAGATGCTTGAGTTAGAATCTGAAGAATGAGCAGGGCTTGCCGCTTCAGCAAAGTGGAGGTCATTAGTGGCTGACACCAGCATGAACATGAGCTTGTTAGTCTGCAACCTGAGTAGGGAAGTTCTGTTTCTAAGAAGATGGAGCATGCAGAGTGAAGAAGAGGGCTAGTGAGTAGCAGGTGGGCATTTAACCAATAGTAGAAGAGTTAAACAACATGCAGATATGACACAATTACCACTAGTTTAACACCCTGAGTCGGACCTTTATCATAAGAGCATGTGACTTGCTTGTTCTGCCTGATTCGATCTTGGTGATCAGTGACAATATACAGTGCTGTCAACAAGTCATATTTGTCATCACAGACTAGTTTGATCTATTGACTTGCTTTTTACCAGTTCAGTTACCTGCATGGAATATTTCAGGAAGGGCAACTGAAGTATATCCTATGTCACATTAAACAAAGATGTCTCAGAATGGTGTTGCGTTATGATTGGGCAAATCATAGTTTCTTTTTTTTCTGTTTTTTGAGTTAACAAATTTCTCAACCCTTTAAATATCTTATTTATTAATTGTAAAAATGATTCTTCAGACAGATGGCTTATTTTAAGAAAGTAGTTACTTTTTTACCCCTTGAGGAGAAACCACCTGTCTGCTCAGATTAGGGCTGGGGGTTTCCAGATATTATCATTTCCCTATAATCTGTGGAGTCTCTGTAACCCATTATTTCAACCGTGCTATGCTACCGTATATGGAATAACAGCTGGCTTGCATTTTCCTCCCCGTCAAGACATGTGAAATACCTAGATACAGTCCAATATATTGGATTGAAGCCAAAACTCTTTACCATATCTCTCTTCACCTCACCTTTTGATTCAAAGTTTAAAGCTTCCATTATTGGGATGCCTGGGCGGCTCACTCGGTCAAGCTTCCGATTTGTGGTTTCTGCTCAGGCCTTGATCTTAGGGTCATGAGATTAAGCCCCATGTGAGCTCTGCACTCAGAGTGGAGTCTGCTTAAGACTCTCTCTCCCTCTGCCCCTCCCCACCATGCTCTCTCTCTCTCCCTCTAAAAAATAAATAAATCTTAAAAACAAAATTTAAAATTCCATTATTAAAACTATAGTGGACATGAAAAAATAATTAAAAGTGGGTAAAGGACTTGAATATACAGACATTTCTCTAAAGATCTACAAATGAACAGTAACCACACAAAAATATACCTATCAGAGATAATTAGGAAAATGCAAATCAATACCACCATGAGATGCTAACTCAAATCCATTAGGATGACTAGTTTTTTTAAAAACTGTTAGAACAAAGAGAAAATAGTAAGTGTTGAGTATTGGCAAGAAACAAACAGAAAATGACAAATCTTGGGTATTGGCAAGATTGTATATCTGACAAGTTTGTAAGCAGAGATTTAGACATGTACATGTATGTGCTCAGAGCAGCATTATTCCTGATAGCTAAAAGGTGGAAACAACTCAGGTGTCCATTTATGGGTGAGTGAATAAACAAAATGCAGTATATACATATAATGAAATATTATTCAGCCTTGAAAAGGAAGGAAATTAAAAACATGCTACAACGTGGTTAAACCTTGATAACCTTATGCTAAGTGAAATAATCCAGTCACAAAGGGAAAACGTTCTATTATTCTCAGTACCTAGAGTAGCAAAATTCACAGAAATTGAATAATGGTTGCCAGGGGCAGGGGGTGGGGGCAAAAGGGAGTTGCTCTTTAATTGGTACAGGGTTTCAAATTTGGAAAATGAACTGCCCTGGAGATGATGGCAAAACTTGCATGATAATGTGAAATGTGTATTTCAGTGCCCTGTATTCATATGTTAAATGACAAATTTAATGTTTTGTATCTTTTAACAAAATAACTCTGTGAATTAGTTTGTTTCTGATACTGTCAAAACTAGTAAAGTGAATTCTAACTGGGAATTTGTGCTTCACTTTTCATTCCCAGCTCAGGAACAGATGATGGAAAAGTTTGTATCCTGTGCCCTATTTTCTTAACCTTTTATCTTTTACTCTAATAAGCTGATAAACGTATGCTATACTCCAATAAAATTAAAATGTCAGCTTTTCATGATGTCCATAGTCTTTAAATTTTGCATATTGGATCAAGGGAGGCAGCCTAACAGCTGAACAAGGAAACAAGACATGAGATCACACAACAAAAGAAAGACACTGGATAGATCACAATGAATCAGAGATCACAAAATGTAAGCAAAATCAACCTAACATAAACTTAAAATTCAGAGTATGGTGGGAGATATATGTATATAATTACAAGGCAGAAATCTACAGAACCTAGGGACCAAGAAAAATGCCACACAAAGAAGTCACTGTTCAAAATCAAAAGAACCAAGCAAACATTTGCAGTGCAGTAACACTGGGAAATGAGATATCCTGTGATGGGCTTCCCCATATAATGTAAAAGATCTCTTCTCTTCTGTATATTTGTCCGCTTGCACCAGTGGCACAAGAGGCCTAACAGAATGATAGTAAGAATTATTGACAGTTATTTTTTACGTATAGCACATGCCAATATTAATAATAACAAGAACTAGTATCTGTGTAATACTGGTCATGCTGTTTCTATCTAAACAGTGGTGGTTGTACATTTTTCTTCACCAGGGTTGGGGTGTGGTCCTAAATACTTCTGATGATAATGTTAAAAACCTACAGTGATTTAAGATTCATGCCTTTAATTATTTATAAAGTAGGTAAAAATAATAAAAGTTTATAAAGAGGGCTAACTTTTAACCACTGAATTCACAAAAACCTACACTGTTAATGTGCAGTCCTTTGTAAAAGGAATAATCCATGTAAAAAGCAATATTAAATTCAACAGGGATGGCTTACAATAGTTAAGAAAATGGAATCAATTTAAATATTCAGCTGTGGGGAGGTAATTATTTTAAAAATATTGTAGCAACTGATAACATATACAAGCAGTAAATGAGGAAAATGCAATACAAAAATGATACACTAAAATCACAACCATTTAAAAATATACCCATAAGACTTAGAGACAACACATACCTGTTGGTAAATGAAAAGATATGTGTTTTTTTTTTCTTTTAAACTTTGTGTAATGATTCTGTATTAGTTTAATAAGAAATGTATGGCTTTAACTGGAATGGGGTTAGGAGCTCTTATGTAAACAATATTTGCAATATTCCAGTAATATCTGGGAAACCTCTAAGATAAATTCTGTTATCTCTACTTAGAAAAGGAGAAGGCGGGGAAGAAGGGGGAAGGAGGGGAGAGCGAAGAAGTCAAGGAAGAGGAAAAGTAGTGATGGTGGTAGTGCTGGTAAATTATGGTTATACTGGTCACACAGTTAATCAGGTAGAAGATTTGAGATTTGTAGAGGATTTGAGATTTGAAAAGGAATTGGTCTACCTCTGACACCAGCCATCTTTCTGTTTTGCTTTCTCCATGTTCTACCCATGTCACCTCCATGCTTTGGAGGCCCATGTCATTCTTTCAGGACACAAGCTTTCATTTCTGATAAGGAATAACTAGTAGGTGTATCCCTGAATGCAAAAGCCTTCACATTTTCCCCCATTTCCCTCACTCATTCTCCATAGAGGTTTCATTTTCTTCTCCAAATCTAGTTTGTTTTATATTAACAAAACTTAAAAGTTGGGTGGAATAAGTGTATTACCTCAAAATGTGTATTCTCCTGCTAAAATGATTTTTAAACTTCTATTTGTATAATAATGTTAGACTTAATAGTCACAGAAATAGCACAGAGGTTCCTATCTCTAACCAGCTTCCACTCATTTTAACATCTGGTATATCGTAGTAAAATGATCAGTACCAGGAAATTAACATTGATACAGTACTATTCATCAAACTACATATCGCATTCAGATTTCACCAGTTTTTCACTAATATCCTCTTAACATCTTGGGATCCAGTGCAGGAGCCCACATGCCATTTTTGCTGTTTTTTTCCCTTATTCTCTTCCAGGCTGGAACAATTCTTAGTCTTACTTATGTTTTATCATCTTGACACTCATCAATAGTACTACTGATGTTTTGTAGAAGACCCTTCGATTTGGATTTCTGTCCTTCAATTTGGGTTTGATTGATGTTTTCTCATGATTGGATGGAGGTTATGAGCATTTGGCATAAATACCAAAGAGTCAAAAATAATAAGTCTTTTTACTGGTGATGTTAATTTTGATCACTTGATTAAAATAATGTTTGCTGGGTTACTCTCTTTCCACTTAATATCTTACGATACATATTTTGAAACTATGATAATACCTTGTTCTCAATTTTCCATGGGCTACTCTTAGTATCATTTGGTAGATTCTGCCTACAGCTATTATGTCTGCAGTGTTTGCCTACTACTGATGTTCTACTGACATCTAATTGGAATCTGCAGTAGCTAAAGGGTACATACATTACAAAAGACACACATATATATTTTTCCCTTTCTTAGATCCTCAATTCCTATAGGGAATGCAAATGAATCTCTTAATATTGTTCTTTCCCTTCATCAGCATTGAATTCCATGAAAAGCATACTAATTTCTTTCGGTCAGTAATCATGTCTCACTTTTCTCAGCCACCTCCTTTCTTTGAAACTAGTGAGCAAAAAATAAGACCACACTTGTGCCATGAGTCTATTTTCTCCTTAAATTCTAATGGGGAAGCCATCAGCAGTATTCCTTTCAATATGATAGATGTCAACAACCAAAAAAATCCCACTGATTTTATTAGATACCCTCTAGTTTGGGCCATTAATGAAACAAATTTGATTACATGTAAGAAAAATCTCTACAGTTTCCTTTTGTTTTATTATCGTCTAGCCCTTCTTATCCTGTTGTTTTTTAGAGGAATCATAATCGTAGACCAGGATGCTGTGTTCCCATAACATCAAAGCAAAAGTTTCCCTCAAGCACAGTAAGGGGAATTAAGTTACTCTAAGAATCCCCATGCTCCTGCTCCATTAGGAAGGGATGAGGTGAAACAATTTATGCAGTAGGCTTGCCTTTGCCTTTTATATTTATGTGTGCCCCTAGATAAGTCTTCCTTCAATTTCATTTTGTCTAAAACTAAAGAAGTCAGACAAGTGCTCTCTAAGATATCCTATTTCATGAAGCTTTGAAAATATTACTTAAACTGATAGAAGCCAAGTGTGAATTAGACAACTAAGCAACAGCATTGGTTTTCCTAAATATATTTTTTAATTCATTTTATTTAAGAATAACACTACTTGTTTTTCTATTTGCCCATCTTTTGGAAAATAACTCTGACAAGTAGGAGGTTGGTTTAAAAACTCAATCCTTAAAATGTATACATGAGTAAGTTTATTTCTATCATTTACGTGTTACTTCAAATCCGCAATATATTATAAATTATATCAAGACTTTTTAAATGAAGGGACATGTTCGTTATTTTCTCTAACATACAATGGGTATTCATAAGTGAAAGTCCGTTCAATTTACATTTGTTTTTCAGTTAGCCTATACCAGAATAATCTCAGGCAAATTGTTTAGTAAGTCATCGTAGTCTTTGCTTTCCCTTATTTTCCTTCTTTATTATATTCCACATACAAAAGTATGAAGAGATTCTTTTTAAAGACTTTATTTATTTATTTATTTGACACAGAGAGAGAGAGAGAGAGAGAGCTAGCAGTGAGGAGCAGCAGAGGGAGAGAGAGAAGCAGGCTCCCCGTGGAGCAGAGAGCCTGATGTGGGGCTTAATCTCAGGACCCTGGGATCATGACCTGAGCTGAAGGCAGAGGCTTAACCAACTGAGCCACTCAGGTGCTGCCAAAAACTGTGAATAGATTTAAGATAGGATCTTTTTGCCTTATCCATCTCTGTATTTTTAGTGCTTATACAGTATTGTCACATTATAGGCATTCAGAATGTTTTGGTTGAACTCAGTGGAACTGAATGGGATAAAATGCAATGCACAATTGTGCCTGGGTAGGGAGGGACGAGAGATCCGGAGGTGAAAACAGAGAATTCGAGGTCAAATCACAGCTCAGTCACTCAACAACTGACACAGAGCATTTCCCTGGTCTTTAGACAAGAAGTCTAAAAGAAAAAAATGGTTTTTTTTAAATGTCCTTAGAGAGTTGTCTTGCAGAGTAAACAAAGACATACTGAACTTCCTTTCTAATAACAAAATGCGTCTCCATAATAGGAAATAGTGCCATTACTGAGCCAGAAAATTAAGGAATTTCAGGAATATGAAATACAAATGAGATTAGATAAAAAGCAAAGCAAAAGCATCATAATCCAATACACAAAATATGAGGTGGAGCAAATATCAGCAAGAAAAAACATATCTGACACCCCCAGTTCTAAGTAAAAAATATCCTAGTCTTTTTTTTTTTTTTAATTTAAATTCTAGTTGTCATATGCAGCTCAATATTGGTTTCAGGAATATTGTTCAGTGGTTCTTCATTTACATAAAACACCCAGTGCTGCTCATAACAAGTGCCCTCCTTAATACCCATTATGCCTCTAGGCCATCGTCCATCCACCTCCCTCCATCCACCCTCAATTTGTTCTCTATCATTAAGTTTCCCTCTCTCTCTTCCCCGCCCCTTATATGTATATCCATTTTGTTTAAATTCCCCAAATGAGTAAAATCAAATCGTATTTGTCTTTCTCTGATTGACATATTTTACTTAGCATAATACATTCTAGCGCCATCCATGTCATTGCAAATGGTAAGACTGCACTCTTTCTGATGGCTGAGTGGTATCCCACTGTATCTGTAGTGCGTGTGTGTACCACACCTCCTTTTTCTAATTTATTTTTTGAAACTTAAATTCGATTAACATACAGTGTGTTATTAGTTTCGGAGAGAGTTCAGAGATTCATCAGTCTCCTATAACACCCAGTGCTCATTACATCCTGTGCCCTCCTTAATGTCCATCACCCAGTTACCCCATCTCCTCAGCCCTCTCCCCTCTAACAACCCTTAGTTTGTTACCTATGAGTATGAGTCTTAATGTTTGTCTCCCCTTCTGATTTTTATCTTGTTTTCTTTTTCCTTCCCTTCCCGTATGATCCTCTGAAATTCCACATGTGAGTAATATATGATAACTACCTTTCTAGGACTGGCTTATTTTGCTTAACCTAATACCCTCCAGTTTCACCCATGTTATTGCAAATGGTCAGATTTTTTTTCTTTTCTTTTTCTCTTTTTTTTTTTTTTTGATAGCTGAGTATTATTCCATTGTTTATACAGGCACCACATCTTCATTATCTATTCATCAGTAGATGGGCATTTGGGCTCTTTCCATAGTTTGGTTATTATTGATAATGCTGCTATAAACATTGGAGTACATGTATCCTTCGAATTTGTGTTTTTGTACCCTCTGGGTAAATACCTAGTAGTGCAATTGCTAGATGGCAGGGCAGGTCTGTTTTTAGCTTTTTAAGGAAACTTCATACAGTTCTTCAGAGTGGTAGTACCAGTTTGCATCCCCACTAACAATACAAGGGTGTTTCCCTTTCTCTGTATCCTCACCAACAACTGCTGTCTCCTGTGTTGCTAATTGTAGCCATTCTGAGAGGTGTGGGGTGGTATCTCATCATGGTTTTGATTTGTATTTCCCTGATGATGAGTAATGATGAACATCTTTTCATGTGTCTGTTAGCCATTTGTACATCTTTTTTGGAAAAATGTCTATTCACACCTTCTGCCCATTTCTTAACTGAATTAATTTTTATTTTGGGTGTTGAGTTTGCTAAAAAATTTTTTTATAGATTTTGGATACTAACCCTTTATCATATAGGTCATTTGCAAATATCTTCTCCCATTCCAAGGCTGCAGGAGATTTTTATCTTGATGAAGTCCTAATAGTTCATATTTGCTTTTGTTTCCCTTGAACCCAGCAATGTGTCTAGTAAGAAATTGCTATGCCTGAGGTGAAAGAGGTTGCTGTCTGTGTTTTCTTCTGGAATTTTGTTGGTTTCTGGTCTCACATTTAGGTCCTTCATCCATTTTTAAATTTATTTTTGTGTATGGTATAAGAAAGTGATCCAGTTTCATTCTTCTGCATGTGCCTGTCCAGTTTTCCCAACACCGTTCGTTGAAGAGACTGTCTTTTTTCCATGGGATACTCTTTCCTGCTTTGTCAAAGATTAGTTGCCCACATAGTTGTGGGTCCATTTCTGGGTTTTCTATTCTGTTACATTGATCTATGTATACTTTTGTGCCAGTATCATACTGCTTTGATGACTACAGCTTTATAATAAAATTTGAAGTCAAGAATTGTGATGCCTCCAGCTTTTCTTTTCTTTAGATTGCTTTGGCTATTCAGGATCTTTTGTAGCCATACAAATTTTGGGATTGTTTGTTCTAGCTCTGTGAAAAATGCTATTGGCATTTTGATAGGGATTGTATTAAATGTGTAAATTTTCTTGGGTAGTATAGATAAAAAATATCCTTTTCTTAAAAGTTGTGCCTAACTTACTACCCCAGGAACATTTTCTTTTTAAAGTGAGCATGATTTCTACCTAGAGGAAGATCTCATGTGTGGTAATTAGGATCTAAACAAAAAGAGGATACAGCTGGAGATCCCAAATAAAAAGAAAAAGGAAGATTTTTTCATAAAAGAAATTTGCTGTGGGGTGCCTGCGTGGCTCAGTATGTTAAAGCCTCTGCTTCGGCTCAGGTCGTGATCCCAGGGTCCTGGGATCGAGCCCCACATCAGGCTCCTTGCTCATCAGGGAGCCTGCTTTCTCTCTCTCTCTCTTTGCCTGCCTCTCTGCCTATCTGTCTGTCAAATAACCAAATAAATCTTAAAAAAAAAAAAGAAATTTGCTGAAATACTGTCACCTTCTTATTTTGGAAATTAGTGGGTGCCTACTTTGTCTGCCTCATAAAATAGTAAAGAAAAATTTGTTATTTGCCATGTACTTTAACTTGAAAACTACTTCAATAAAATGTGTTAGTAATGCCCATTTAAGGGAGGAAACAATTGGGAACAGGCCTATATATCTGCAAGGAAAACCTATACCAAGCATTTCTACTTGACCCACCTGATGCTCCATTCAAAAATATGAGAAACAATGCTGAGCACCTGACAATTTAGAAAAGCAAAAACAAACACCTATTTGAAAAAGGAACATGATGTACAAACAGAAAATCTGTTGCAGGGGTATAAAGTAAAAATTTTTAAAAATCTGTAGTCCATATTCTTAAAATATATGAATAGTCATTATCTTTATGACACAACTAAAATACAGCAAAGATTTATCAGGAATTAAAAATAAAATTACAAAGTAACAAAATGGCTAATTAATAGGATGAATGTCTCTATATACTTAACTAGTAATCACAAAGTTTATTGGGAGGAAAAAAGCCCCCTAGGATCTAAGACAAGGAGAAACAGTGAAAAATATGAAAACATTTAGAGATATGGAGAATTAGTCTACCAAAAAAACTGTTAGCAACAATATGATAGAAGAGTATTTTCCTTATCTAAAACATCTTATCAATTTTATACTTGCAAAATGAACAAACCCACCTTGTTATAAACAGAAGTAAAAAATAAGGTACACCTATATATTTCAGATATATGATTTTTTATAATGATTGACAATGATGTTAATTACAGGAAAATGAAATTGGTCACCTACAAATGAATTCAAGTCATTGGCATAAATTCCAGTCACCAACACATGAATACCAAAGGCAATGTTAAATTTCCTTTAAAATTCTGAAAAAGATAATTTTATCTAAAAGTTCTATATCTTGCCAAACTAGCATCAAAATTTTGTGTGTACATGTGTGTGTTCAGTCAAATGAATCACTATGGGTTCTATTTGAAAAAAAAAAAAGTTTTATGGCAAAAGACTGGAAAAGAAAAGGAAAATGATCAACACAAAATATCACAGAAACATATTGTAGTTGACTGCAGCCCATGAGGCATCAGTGAATCATGGGAGGAATTAAAGGGCATTTCACTTCACCTTAAAGACTGGAAAATTCTCCTTCAGTTAGCCTGTTTACTTATTTACATATATAAACACGCTGCTTATCCTGCATTTCTTCATACGCAATGCATTCAAATTGTCTTACAAACTCAGTGTATGAACCAAACATTTCCAGCAAACTGGGTTAGGTATACATTTTATACTGTTTGAAACTTCTTAATTCTGTCTGTTCAGAACAGTTCTTTTATATCAGAACAATTAATTTCACAATAGTGAAACCCTACTCTCCACAAGCATTTGCCCGCAAAGAAGAAAGTGTGACATTGTTCTTTCTGAAGAACTAGTCTGTCAGCATTTTCACAATAGGAAATGTTTCAGTCAAAAGTTTTATAATTACGGTCAGTAAAGTACCTAATACTATGAAAAAGACAAGATAAACCCGTTCATGTTCCATATACAAAGAAAAATATAAAATAATGAAAGTGAATATAAGTCAGTTCTTCCACGCAAAGAAGTACCCCAAATTTCTTGGCATAATTTTAGATCAGAAGTGAGATGGAGCATTTGTAACATATACCTAAGGGACTGAATTTAAGATTATTTACACATAACATTAGTCCACATTTTAATAAATGGGCATTTTTTTCTGTTCCAAATATCACAGAGATGTCTTAAGGGAGAGACCATATTAACTCTTATCCTT
Organism: Mustela erminea; assembly: GCF_009829155.1. Classification (NCBI taxonomy): domain Eukaryota; kingdom Metazoa; phylum Chordata; class Mammalia; order Carnivora; family Mustelidae; genus Mustela; species Mustela erminea. The sequence continues at coordinate 40,540,314 of NC_045625.1, forward strand.
TATGCATTACCACATTTTGAACTGTCATATTTAAGCTTTTAATTCCTCTCACTGGTGTCTCAGTTATTATATCAGGCAATAGTTTAAAGAAGCTATATTATGTTTCTATTGCTGCAATAAAAAATACACATAATTCATAGTTTAGAACAACGCAAATTTATTATTTTATAGTTCTGTACGTGAGAAGTCCAACACAGATTGCACTGGGCTAAAAATCAGCATGTCAGCAAGGCTGTGTTCCTTCCTGGAAGTTCTAGTGGAGATGCCGTTTTATTTTCTTTTCCAGCTGTCATTGACCACATACATTCATTGGTTCAGGCCCCCATCCACCAGCTTCAAAGCCAGCCATGTTGCCTCTCTCTGACCATTCTTCTGAAGTGACAGCTCCCTCTGACTCTGACTTCAGCCAAGAAAGGGTCTTTTAAGAATATGTAATTATATGATCTAAGAATCATATAATTAGAAGGGACCCCGCTAGATAATCTAGTATAATTTCCATCTTATGATACTTAGTTATATCTACAAGGTCCCTTTTGCCATCTAAGGTAACATGTTATAGATTCCAGTGACTAAGGTAGGACATATTAGGGGTCCATTTTTCCATCACAGTTTACCTTCTACCCTGCAAAGCTTCACATTCTTCCACATACAAGATATATTAACCCGCTCACAGCATTCTAAAAAGTATCAACCCATTACAGCATTAACTTAAAATTCAAAACCTTACCTAAATCTTATTAGCACAAAAGTCTAAGCCTCATGTAGATCACTGAAATTAGACATGGGTGATGCTCCAGGAATAATCTCTTCTGGGGCATCCTCTCCATCTGTGGACTTAAGAACTAGAGAGGCAAGTTATCTATTCTTAAGGATATTTTGGTAGAGCAGGCACAAGATAGCAGTTACAGAAATTCTGGTTCAAGAAAGTCAGAAACAAAAGGAAAAAGTGTCATTGGTGCCAAGAAATTTCAAAATCCAGATGGAAAAGTTCCATTAGATATCAAATCTTAAGATGAATCCTATGTGGCTCACATACTTGGGCTCTCAGTTCTGCCTTCTGAGGCATCCTTCGTTTCTTGTGAATAGTAGTATATGTTTTGCATCTGGGTAGTTTATCATCCTGTTTCCTTTCTATAGAAATTTGTGGTTCCATCAACTTTACTTAGTTTTGTAGTCTCTCTATTCCTTTCAGTTCCCTACTAGCAGTGTTTCTGAAGACTCTCGTGGGTCTCCTGTGCATGTCATGGTTTTCATTCCAGTAGACAAGATCTTCCACAGATCTTTTCTATATAATCCCATCTCTGTGTTTGGCTTTTGTGGAGATGGCCTAAGGATAATGCTAGAGATTCCTAGTTGCTTGCCAGTTAGATTGAGGTTGTATGTGAGAAAATACTTTAATATCCTCAAAGAGCCATTGTTATGAATGAATATTATGACATTTTCCTTTTCTGAGGTATTAGCAAAAAGTGGTACAGCCCCATGGGTGGCTTTTTCTTCTGAAATGTGATTTATTAGTGGCAAATCTCTTAATTTTAGTTATTTTTCTTTTTCAGTCTGACTACTCTGAGAATTTTGTGGGTTTTTTGTCTGTTTAATAACTCTTGCTCAGTTTATCTTTTCCTTCTACCATTTCACTATAAGCAGCAAGACAACAGGCTTCACTTTAATACTCTATTTAGACATCTCCACAGTTCAACGTACAATTTCATCATTTACCAGTTCCGTTTGCCACATACCTAATGGACCCAATTCTGCTAAGCATTCTGTCGTTCTACAGCAAAGATTTTCTTCCTTCCAGTTTCCAGTAATTTATTCCTCCTTGTATTCTCAGCCTTTACCAGCTGTTCCTTTAATGTTCATATTTTTACTAACAGTCTGTTCACAGTAATTTTGGATTTTCTAAGGTGAATTATGTCTTCTTAGACCTGTTCCTCTCTTTTTTCTGGGTCCTCACTAAGGTTAGTTTACATAAGTATTTTGACTAGTTATTCAGGGAAATCTAGCCATCTTCTAATATGCTCCTCAAAATTTTTCCAGTCTCTTCCCATGAACTCTAGGGGAGAATCTGATTCCTTGCTTCTCCTAGCTTTTGATAGCTAACCACATCTCTTGTTTCTTGGCCCCTTTCATTCATCTGAACCCAGCAATATGGCATCTCTCTGACCATTCTCACATCTTTTTTTCTAACTGTAGCTGGGAAAGATTGTCTCCTTTTAATGATACCTGTGATTAGATTTGGCACTGAATACCTACAATAATCTTTTCATCTCAAGATCCTTAATTTTAATAATACCTGCAAAGCCCCTTTTGTCTTTAAGGTAAAATACACATAGGTTCTGCAGATAAGGGTTAGAATGTGGACATTTTTGTGAGCCATTTTTTCTCTCTACCACAGATAGCCTCATCTGAATAAACGCTATCACTAACAAGAGCTTCTTTTTCTCTTGGACTCCTTGCTGCCCCACACCATTAGCTTTTTAATCTTTGAAAGAGCGATTGCCTGTCTAATCATGTGGCCATTTAGCCTTGCTCCCTTAATCTCTATGTGTTTGTTGGCAGCTGACAATGGACATGGACTCAGATTATTGTAGATCTTTTTGAAGCCTGGGTTCCCTAGAAAACAGACTTCAAAATAGAATGTACATTGTAGGAAGTTTGTTAGGGAGTGTTTTGGATATCTTCAGTCTGGAGAGAGAGGGAAAAGAAACAGCTGGGTTTGACAGAGAAGATGATCAGGCTACAATATAGTCTCAAAAAAAACCTCAGATGGCCATATATTGAAGAAGGAGAATCCAAAGCCAGGGATACCCTTTAGATTATTCTGTGTTACAGTGAGAGGACCAGGCCTTTATGTTGTGGAATCTACACATCCTTGAATGTAGGCTGCCCACAAAGAAGTAAGGCAGTCTCTCCAATGCAGGGCAACTTCCAGAGGGGTCTAGCTGTTGAGAGCTACCAGACAGTAGCACTCATAGCAGCTGGAGAAATAAACCCTTAAGTCTTGAATGGGGATCTGGGAAGGTCATCACACCATCTACTATTCCTCCTGAGTTTGATTTCTTAACCTAGATCTGATCTTTGCCACATATATTCTTATATGTGTTAAATGTTACTCTAGTGATGATGGCTGCTTCATCCTGGCTTATTGGAGCTTTGATGCACTAAAATAAACTGGGTGGAGCTAAAGAAGGTAATTTCCCATTACACAGAGCTGTCTATTTTCTGAAATAATCCAACATCCAATTTAGTCCACAGAGTGGGATGGTGTTAGGTAAGAGGAAGCCAATACTTCACATCCTAAAGTTACCTGCAAATGAAAAGTGGAACAGATAATTCTTCCTCTTTCATTATCCTCTGCTCAACGACAAGGGTAGTTTTAGAATCAGAACTGTATTAAAATTCAAGATCCAGCATTTACTGATTTTGTGATTCATGGCAAAAAATCTTAACCACATTGATCCTTACTTCCCTGATTTTCAGAATTTAAATAATATTATCCTAATTTGTCTAAAAGCTTAAAAAATAATAATAAAGGATCTCTGGAGGTGGCACAGAATTATTCTTCATAATGCATTTTTTCTAGGTTATAATTTGATCTTTAATAACCTTTCACCTCTCTTTCCCTTATCTCTTTCTGTCTATTGGCCACCATCCTTATTATGCACTTACTATGTATATATTTAATATCATAAGTCTAGACGTATAAAAACACATAAAATAGGTGTTTCAAGAAGGTACATACAATTTTAGGTAAACTGAAATATATAATATGCTTTATTTCTATCATTATAAGTACTTTCATTTTCAGGAACATAAATTTTGTATGTAAACAAAAAATTAAAATGTAAAAAATTTAGATCCTAAATTTAAATTGGAGACATATGAGCCATTATTTATGTTATATCTCTTTGTAAAATAGACATATAAATATTTATTTGTTATTTTCAGATTTTAAAGGCTATGTATTCCTAAATTAGAGATATAATAATTAAATTTGCTTTAGAATGAAAATAAATGTCTTCTGAGCTTTTTAAAAAATATTTTAGCTACAGTTAGCCAACATACAATATTATATTAACTTCTGGTGTACAATATAGTGATATGACATTTCCATACTTAAACCAGTGCTCATCACGACATATGTGCTCCTTAATCCCCATTACCTATTTCCCCTATCTGCACACCCACCTCCCATCTGGAAACCATCAGTTTGTTTATATATCTGTTTTTGCTTTGCTTCTCTTTTTCTCCTCTTTGCTCATTTGTTTTGTTTCTTAAATTCCACATATGAGGGAAATCATACAGTATTTGTTTTTCTCTGACTTATTCCACTTAGCATTATACTCATAGCTCCATCCATGTCACTGCAAATGGCAAGATTTCATTTTTTATGGCTGAATAATACTCCATTGTACATATATACCACATCTTCTTTATCCACTCAATTAATTGATGGATATGTGAGCTGCTTCTATATCTTGAATATTGTAAATAATTTTGCAATAAACAAAGGGGTACATGTAGCCCTTTGAATTAGTCTTCTTGTATTTTTGGGTAAATATGCAGTAGTGCAATGGCTGGATCATAATGTAGTTCTTTTTTATCTTTTTGAGGAACCTCCACACTGTTTTCCACAGTGACTGCACCAGTTTGCATTTCTACCAACAGTGCAAGAGAGTTTCCCCTTTCTCTGCATTCTTTCCACACCTGTTGTTTTTTGTGTTGTTGATTTGATCCATTCTGACAGGTGTGACGTGGTATCTCATTGTGGTTTTGATTTGTATTTCCCTGATGGGAAGTGAAGATGAACATTTTTTTCATGTGCCTGGTGGCCATCTTTATATCTTCTTTGGATAAATGTCAATTCATGTCTTCTGCCCATTTATAATTGGATTATTTATTTTTTGGGTGTTTGAGTTCTGTAAATTCTATATACATATTTGATACTAACCCTTTATCAGATATGAAAATTATAAATATCTTCTCCCATTCTGTAGGTTGACTTTTAGTTTTGTTGATTGTTTCCTTCATTGTGCAGAAGTTTTTTATTTTGACTAAGTCCCAATAGTTTATTTTTGATTTTTGCTTCCTTGTGTCAGGAGACCTATCTAGTAAGATGTTGCAACAGCCAGTTTCAAAGAAGTTACTGTCTGTGTTCTCTTTTAGGATTTTAATGGTTTTCTGTCTCACATTTAGGCCTCTCATTCATTTTGAATTTATTTTTGTGTATGGTATGAGAAAGTGATCCAGTTCATTCTTTTGCATGTTCCTGACCAGTTTTCCCAACACCATTTGCTGAAGAGATTGTCTTTTTTCTACTGGGTATTCTTCCCTGTTTTGTCAAAGATTAATTGATAATCATGGATTTCAGGATTTTCTGTTCTATTGATCTATGTGTCTATTTTTGTGCCAGTACCATTCTGTTTTGACTACTACAGCATTATAACATAACCCAAAGTCTGGAATTGTGGTGCCTCCAGCTTTGCTTTTCTTTCTCAAGGTTGTTTGGCTATTTAGGGTCTTTTATGGTTCCATGCAAGTTTTACGATTATTCTAGTTGTGTGAAAATGTTGTTGGTATTTTGATAAGGATTGCATTAAATATGTAGACTGCTTTGGGTACTATAGAGATTTTAACAAAATTTTCCTTCCAATCCATGAGCATGGAATGTCTTTTCATCTCTCTGTGTTGCTTCTTTTTCTTTTATCAGTGTTTTACAGTTTTTAGGATATAGGTCTTTCACCTCTTTGGTTAGGTTTATTCCTAGGTGCCTTATATATTTTGGTACAATTGTTAAGTGGGATGTTATCTTAATTTCTCTTTCTGCTGCTTCATCATTGGTATATAGAAATGCAACAGATTTCTGTACACTGATTTTGTATCCTGCAACTTTACTGAATTCATTTATCAGTTCTAGCAGTTTTTTGGTGGTCTTTCAGGTTTTCTACATATATTATGTCATCTGCAAATAGTTAAAGTTTTACTTCTCCCTTACTGATGGATGCCTTTAATTCCTATTTTGCTGTCTGATTGCTGTGACTATGATTTCCACATACTACATTGAATAAAAGTCGTGAGAAGGGACAAAAAGCTCTCAGTTTTTCTCCATCAAGGATTATGTTAGCTCTGCATTTTTCATATATGGTCTTTATTATGTTGTGGTATATTCCCTCTAAACAGACTTTGTTGGTAGTTTTTTACCATGAATGAATGTTGCACTTTGTCATATGTTTTTTCTGTATCTATTAAAATTATTATGTGGTTCTTATCCTTTCTCTTGTTGATGTGATGTACCATGTTAAATGATTTGCCAATATTGAATCAATCTTGTAAACCAGGAATAAGTCCCACTTGATCATGGTGGTTGGTTTTTTTTAACATATCATTGGATTAAGTTTAATAGTATTTTGTTAAGGATTTTTGCATCTATGTTCATCAGGGATATTGGTCTGTAGTTCTCTTATTAGCAGAGTATTTATCTGTTTTTGGTATCAGGATAATGCTGGCTGCAAAGAATGAATATAGAAATTTCCCTTCCTTTTCTATTTTTTGGAATAGTTTGAGAAGAATTGTTATTAGCTCCTTTTTTAAAATTTTTAATAAACATATAATGTATTATTAGCCCCAGGGGTACAGGTCTGTGAATCGCCAGGTTTACACACTTCACAGCACTCACCATAGCTCACATCCTCCCCAATGTCAATAATCCCACCACCCTCTCCCTATCCCCCTCCCCCTGGCAACCCTAAGTTTGTTTTGTGAGATTAAGAGTCTCTTATGGTTTGTCTCCCTCCCTTCCTACCCCCAAAACCCCCCATGTTGCATCTCCACTTTCTCATATCAGGGAGATCATATGATAGTTTAGATCATATGATAATTCTCTGATTGACTTATTTCGCTAAGCATAATACCCTCTAGTTCCATCCACGTCATCGCAAATGGCAAGATTTCATTTCTTTTGATGGCTGCATAGTATTCCATTGTATATATATAACACTTCTTCTTTATCCATTCATCTGTTGATGGACTTCTAAGTTCTTTCCATAGTTTGGCTATTGTGGACATTGCTGCTATAAACATTCGGTGCATGTGCCCCTTCGGATCACTACGTTTGTATCTTTAGGGTAAATACCCAGTAGTGCAATTCTGAGTTATAAGGTAACTCTATTTTCAACTTTTTGAGGAACCTCCATGCTGTTTTCTAGAGTGGTTTCACCATCTTGCATTCCCATCAACAGTGTAGGAGGGTTCCCCTTTCTCTGCAAGCCAGCATCTGTCATTTCCTGACTTGTTAATTTTAGCCATTCTGACTGGTGAGAGGCGGTATCTCATTGTGGTTTTGATTTGTATTTCCCTGATGCCAAGTGAGGTGGAATACTTTTTCACGTATCTGTTGGCCATCTGGATGTCTTCTTTGCAGAAATGTCTGTTCATGTCCTCTTCCCATTTCTTGACTGGATTCTTTATTCTTTGGATGTTGAGTTTGCTAAGCTCTTTATAGATTTTCGATACTAGCCCTTTATCTGACATGTCGTTTGCAAATATCTTCTCCCATTCTGTCAGTTGTCTTTTGGTTTTGTTAACTGTTTCCTTTGCTGTGCAAAGCTTTTGATCTTGATGAAGTCCCAATAGTTCATTTTTGCCCTGGCTTCCCTTGACTTTAGTGATGTTCCTAGGAAGAAGTCACTACAGCTGAGGTCGAAGAGGTTGCCGCCTGTGTTCTCCTCAAAGATTTTGATGAATTACTTTCTCACATTGAGGTCCTTCATCCATTTTGAGTCTATTTTCACGTGTGGTATAAGGAAATGGTCCAATTTCATTTTACTGTATGTAGCTGTCCAATTTTCCCAACACCATTTGTTGAAGAGGCTTTTTTCCATTGGACATTCTTTCCTGCATTGTCGTAGAGGAGTTGACCATAGAGTTGAGGCTCTATATCTGGGCTCTCTATTCTGTTCCAGTGATCTATGTATCTGTTTTTGTGCCAGTACATACTGTCTTGATGATGACAGCTTTGTAATAGAGCTTGAAGTCTGGAATTGTGGTGCCACAAACTTTGGCTTTCTTTTTCAATATTCCTTTGGCTATTCGAGATCTTTTCTGGTTCCATATAAATTTTAGGATTATTTGTTCCATTTCTTTGAAAAAAAATGAATGGGATTTTGATAGGGATTGCATTAAATGTGTAGATTGCTTTAGGTAGCATAGACATTTTCATAATATTTGTTCTTCCAATCCATGAGCATGGAACATTTATCCATTTCATTGTGTCTTCCTCCATTTCTTTCATGAGTACTTTCTAGTTTTCTGAGTATAGATTCTTTGCCTCTTTGGTTAGGCTTATTCCTAGGTATCTTATAGTTTTGGGTGCAATTGTAAATGGGATTGATTCCTTAATTTTGCTTTCTTCTGTCTTGTTGGTGTAAAGAAATGCAACTTATTTCTGTGCATTGATTTTATATCCTGACACTTTACCGAATTCCTGTACAAGTTTTAGAAGATTTGGGATGGAGTCTTTTAGGTTTTCCACATATAGTATCATATCATCTGCAAAGAGTGATAGTTTGACTTCTTTGCCAATTTGGATGCCTTTAATTTCTTCTTGTTGTCTGATTGCTGAGACTAGGACTTCTAGTACTATGTTGAATAACAGTGGTGATAATGGACATCCCTGCCGTGTTCCTGACCTTAGCGGAAAAACTCTCAGTTTTTCCCCATTGAGAATGATATTTGTGGTGGGTTTTTCATAGATAGGTTTGATAATATTGATGTATGTGCCCTCTATCCCTACATTTTAAAGAGTTTTGATCAGAAAGGGATGCTGTACTTTGTCAAATGCTTTTTCAGCATCTATTGAGAGTATCATATCGTTCTTGTTCTTTCTTTTATTAATGTATTGTATCACATTGATTGATTTGCAGATGTTGAACTAACCTGGCAGCCCTGGAAAAAATCCCACTTGGTTGTGGTGAATAATCCTTTTAATGTACTATTGGATCCTATTGGCTACTATTTTGGTGAGAATTTTCACATCTGTGTTTATCAAGGATATTGGTCTGTAGATCTCTTTTATGATGGGATCCTTGTCTGGTTTTGAGATCAAGGTGATGCTGGATTCATAAAATGAGTTTGGAAGTTTTCCTTCCATTTCTATTTTTTGGAACAGTTTCAGGAGAATAGGAATTAGTTCCTCTTTAAATGTTTGGTAGAATTTCCCTGGGAAGCCATCTGGCCCTGGGTTTTTGTTTGTTTGGAGATTTTTGATGACTATTTCAATCTCCTTACTGGTTATGGGTCTGTTCAAGTTTTCTATTGCTTCCTGGTTCAGTTGTGGTGGTTTATGTCTCTAGGAATGCGTACATTTCTTCCAGATTGTCAAATTTGTTGGCATAGAGTTGTTCATAATATGTTTTTATAATTGTTTGTATTTCTTTGGTGCTGGTTGTGATCTCTTCTCTTTCATTCATGATTTTATTTATTTGGGTTCTTTCTCTTTTCTTTTTGATAAGTCTGGCCAGGGTCTATCAATCTTACTAATTCTTTCAAAGAACCAGCTCCTAGTTTTGTTGATTTGTTCTATGGGGGTTTTTGTTTGTTTGTTTGTTTCTTTTTCATTGATTTCTGCTCTGATCTTTATGATTTCTCTTCTCCTGTTGTGTTTAGGCTTTCTTTGTTGTTCTTTCTCTAGCTTCTTTAGGTTTAGGGTTAGGTTGTGTATTTGAGACCCTTCTTGTTTCTTGAGAAAGGCTTGTACTGCTATAAATTTTCCTCTCAGGACTGCCTTTGCTGTGTCCCACAGATTTTGACAGTTATGTTTTCATTATTTGTTTCAATGAATTTTTTTCAATTCTTCTTTAATTTCCTGGTTGACCTATTCATTCTTAGAAGGACGCTGTATAGTCTCCATGTATTTGGGTTCTTTCCAACTTTCCTCTTGTGATTGAGATCTAGCTTCAGAGCATTGTGGTCTGAAAATATGCAGGGAATGATCCCAATCTTTTGGTACTGGATGAGACCTGATATATAACCCAGGATGTGATCTATTCTGGAGAATGTTCCCTATGCACTAGAGAAGAATGTGTATTCTGTTGCTTTGGGATGGGATGTTCTTAATAGATCTGTGATGTCCATCTGGTCCAGTGTGTCATTAAAGGCCTTTATTTCCTTGTTGACTTTTTGCTTGGATGATCTGTCCATTTCAGTGAGGGGAGTGTTAAAGTCCCCTACTATTATTGTATTAATGTCAATGCATTTCTTTGATTTTTGTTATAAACTGGTTTATATAGTTGGCTGCTCCCATGTTAGAGGCATAGATATTTAAAATTGTTAGATCTTCTTGTTGTACAGACTCTTTGAGTATGATATAGTGTCTTTCCTCATCTCATATTATAGTCTTTGGCTTAAAATATAATTAATCTGATATAAGGATTGCCACCCCAGCTTTCTTTTGATGTCCATTAGCATGGTAAATTGTTTTCCACTCCCTCACTTTAAATCTGGAGGTGTCTTTCAATTTAAAATGAGTTTCTTTGTGTATGGTGTAAGAGAATGGTCGAGTTTCATTCTTCTACATATAGCTGCCCAGTTTTCCCAGCACCATTTATTGAAGAGACTGTCTTTTTTTATACCGTACACAAAGATAAACTCAAAATGGATAAAAGACCTCAATATGAGACAGGAATCCATCAGAATCCTAGAGGAGAACATAGGCAGTAATCTCTTCGATATCAGCCACAGCAACTTCTTTCAAGATATGTCTCCAAAGGCAAAGGAAACAAAAGCAAAAATAAACTTTTGGGACTTCATCAAAATAAAAAGCTTTTGCACAGCAAAGGAAACAGTCAACAAAACAAAGAGGCAACCCACGGAATGGGAGAAGATATTTGCAAATGACAGTACAGACAAAAGGTTGATATCCAGGATCTATAATGAACTCCTCAAACTCAATACACACAGAACAGACAATCATATCAAAAAATGGGCAGAAGATATGGACAGACACTTTTCCAATGAAGACATACAAATGGCTATCAGACACACGAAAAAATGTTCACCATCACTAACCATCAGGAAGATTCAAGTTAAAACTACATTGAGCTATCACCTTAGACCAGTTAGAATGGCCAAAATTAGCATGACAGGAAACAACATGTGTTGTAGGGGATGTGGAGAAAGGGGAACCCTCTTACACTGTTGGTGGGAATGCAAGTTGTTGCAGCCTCTTTGGAGAACAGTGTGGAGATTCCTCAAGAAATTAAAATAGAACTTCCCTATGACCCTGCCATTGCACTCCTGGGTATTTACCCCAAAGATACAGATGTCATGAAAAGAAGGGCCATCTGTATCCCAATGTTTATAGCAGCAATGGCCACAGTCACCAAACTGTGGAAAGAACCAAGATGCCCTTCAACGGATGAATGGATAAGGAAGATGTGGTCCATATACACTACGGAGTATTATGCCTCCATCAGAAAGGATGAATACTCAACTTTTGTAGCAACATGGATGGGACTGGAAGAGATTATGCTGAGTGAAATAAGTCAAGCAGAGAGAGTCGATTATCATATGGTTTCACTTATTTGTGGAGCATAACAAATAGCATGGAGGACATGGGGAGACAGAGAGGAGAAGGAAGTTGGGGGAAATTGGAAGGGAGGTGAACCATGAGAGACTATGGACTCTGAAAAACAATCTGAGGGTTTTGAAGGGGCGGGGGGGGAGGTCTGGGTGCCAGGTGGTGGGTATTATAGAGGGCACAGATTGCATGGAGCACTGGATTTGGTGCAAAAATAGTGAATACTGTTATGCTAAAAATAAAAAATAAATTAAAATAAAAAGAAAGATCCAGCAATTCTGCTTCTGGGTACACACCCTATGGAACTGTACACAGAGTATTGAAGAGAGATTTGCATGCCTGTCTTCACAACAGCATTAACTACAAGGGCCAATGGTGGAAACAACCTGAGTGGCCATTGCTGGACCAATGGATAAGCAAGACAGAGTGGACACGTACAAGGGAATAAAATTCAGCCTTTCAAAGGAAGGGCATTTAGACACCTGCTCCATCATGGATGAACTTGAACACATCATGCCAAGAGAAACAAGCCAGCCACAAAGAGACATGGTCTCATGGGAAGCCCCTGGAGTAGTCAAGTGCATAGAGACAGGAAGAAGTATGGCACTTGCTGGGGGCTGGGAGGAGGAGGACATGGGGAATTCTGGCTTAATGCAATTACTGTTAAATGAGTACCGAGTTGTAGTTTTGTAAGATGGAGAGAGACTGACTACCCGACAATGTGAAATACTTAACATTACCGAACTTAAAAAAGATGAAGAAGGTAAATTTCATGTTCTGTGTAATTTACCACGATTTTTAGACATGTGGATATTATATGTTAACATGGTATAAATAAATGAATATTTTGAACCCTGCAAAAAAAAAATAAAATAAATAAAATAAAATGAGTTTCCTGTAGGCTACATATTGATGGTTTTTTGTTTGTTTGTTTTTATCAATTCTGATATGGTGTGTCTTTTGGTTGGGCATTTAGCCCATTTACAATCAGGGTAACTATTGAGAGATATGAATTTAGTGCCATTTTATTGCCTGTATGGTGTCTGTTACTGTATATTGTCTCTGTTCCTTTCTGATCTACTACTTTTGGGTTCTCTCTTTGCTTAGAGGGCCCCTTTCGATATTTCCTGTAGAGCTGGTTTGGTGTTTGCAAATTCTTTCAGTTTTTGTTTGTCCTGGAAGCTTTTAATCTCTCCTTCTATTTTCAATGATAGCCTAGCTGGATATAGTATTCTTGGCTGCATGTTTTTCTCGTTTAGTGCTCTGAAAATATCATGCCAGCTCTTTCTGGCCTGCCAGGTCTCTGTGGATAAGTCAGCTGCCAATCTAATATTTTTACCATTGTATGTTACAGACTTCTTGTCCCGGGCTGCTTTCAGGATTTTCTCTTTGTCGCTAAGACTTGTAAATTTTACTATTAGATGATGGGCTGTGGACTTATTCTTATTGATTTTGAGGGGGGCTCTCTGAACCTCCTGGATTTTGATGCTTTTTCCCTTTGCCATGTTAGGGAAATTTTTTACAATAATTTGCTCCAACATACCTTCTGTTCCCCTCTCTTTCTTCTTCTTCTGGAATCCCAATATTCTAATGTTGTTTTATCTTATGGTATCACTTTTCTCTCAAAATCTTCCCTCGTGGTCCAGTATTTGTTTGTCTCTCTTTTGCTCAGCTTCTTTATTATCTGTCATGTCATTTGGTGTTCTATGTCACTAATTCTTCCTTCTACTCATTTATCCCAGCTGTAAGAGCCTCTGTTTTTTATTGCACCTCATTAATCACTTTTTAAATTTCAAACTGGTTAGATTTTAGTTCTTTTATTTCTCCAGAAAGGGCTTTTATTTCTCCAGACAGGGTTTCTCTAATATCTTTCATGCCTTTTTTGAGCCCGGCTAGAACCTTGAGAATCGTCATTCTGAGCTCTTCATCTGACATATTACCAACGTCTGTAATGATTACGTCCCTAGCCTTTGGTATTGCCTCTTGTTCTTTTATTTTGCGGTGAGTTTTTCCGCCTTGTCATTTTTGTCCAGATAAGAGTATATGGAGGAGCGGAGGAGGAGTCAAGATGGCGGAGAAGTAGCACGCTGAGACTACTTCAGCTAGCTGGAGATCAGCTAGATAGCTTATCTAAAGATTGCAAACACCTGAAAATCCATCGACAGATCGAAGAGAAGAAGAACAGCAATTCTGGAAACAGAAAAACAACCACTTTCTGAAAGGTAGGACCGGCGGAGAAGTGAATCCAAAGCGACGGGAAGATAGACCCCAGGGGGAGGGGCCGGCTCCCGGCAAGCGGCGGAGCAACGGCGCACAAAATCAGGACTTTTAAAAGTCTGTTCCGCTGAGGGACATCACTCCAGAGGCTAAACCGGGGCGAAGCCCACGCGGGGTCAGCGTGGCCTCAGGTCCCGCAGGGTCACAGAAGGATCGGGGGTGTCTGAGTGTCGCAGAGCTTGCGGGTATTGGAATGGGAAAGTCGGCTACAGAGACAGAGCCGACAGTAAGCTCACAGCTCGGTGTTACCTTGAACCGGTTGTAGGCTCGGTGAGCTCGGAGCGCGGCCGGAGGTCAGGCAGACGGGAGTAACTGGGCACTGTTTTCTGAGGGCGCACTGAGGAGTGGGGCCCTGGGCTATCGACTCCTCTGGGCCGGAGACCAGGAGGCTGCCATTTGTATTCCCCGTCCTCCGGAACTCTACGGAAAGCGCTCAGGGAACAAAAGCTCCTGAAAGCAAACCCGAGCGGATTACTCACCCCGGCCCCTGATAAGGGCGGTGCAATTCCGCCTGGGGCAAAAACACTTGAGAATCACTACAACAGGCCCCTCCCCCAGAAGATCAACAAGAAATCCAGCCGAGACCAAGTTCACCTACCAAGGAGTGTGGTTTCAATGCCAAGGAGAGCAGCAGAATTCCAGAGGAGGAGAAAGCAAAGCACGGAACTCATGGCTTTTTCCCTGTGATTTTTTTTTTAGTCTTGCAGTTAATTTAATTTTTTTCTTTTTCATTTTTTGTTTTTTTTTCTTGCCTTCTGGTTAAATTTTTTTTTAACTTTTACCTTTTTCTTTTTTAACGTTTTTTAACTAGTTTATCTAATATATATATTTTTTCTTTTTTATATTTTTCTTATTTGTTTTCTTTTTTTAAAATTCTTTTCTTTCTTTTTTCTTTTTTTTTTTTCTCTCTTCCTTTTTGAACCTCTTTTTATCCCCTTTCTCCCCCCTCACGATTTGGGATCTCTTCTAATTTGGTTAAAGCATATTTTCCTGGGGTTGTTGCCACCCTTTTAGTATTTTACTTGCTCCTTCATATACTCTTATCTGGACAAAATGACAAGACGGAAAATTTACCACAAAAAAAAGAACAAGAGGCAGTACCGAAGGCTAGGGACCTAATCAATACAGACATTGGTAATATGTCAGATCTAGAGTTCAGAATGACAATTCTCAAGGTTCTAGCCGGGCTCGAAAAAGGCATGGAAGATATTAGAGAAACCCTCTCGAGAGATATAAAAGCCCTTTCTGGAGGAATAAAAGAACTAAAATCTAACCAAGTTGAAATCAAAAAAGCTATTAATGAGGTGCAATCAAAAATGGAGGCTCTCACTGCTAGGATAAATGAGGCAGAAGAAAGAATTAGTGATATAGAAGACCAAATGACAGAGAATAAAGAAGCTGAGCAAAAGAGGGACAAACAGCTACTGGACCATGAGGGGAGAATTCGAGAGATAAGTGACACCATAAGACGAAACAACATTAGAATAATTGGGATTCCAGAAGAAGAAGAAAGAGAAGGGGGGGGGGGGAAGGTATACTGGAGAGAATTATTGGGAGAATTTCCCCAATATGGCAAAGGGAACGAGCATCAAAATTCAGGAGGTTCAGAGAACGACCCTCAAAATCAATAAGAATAGGCCCACACCCCGTCACCTAATAGCAAAATTTACAAGTCTCAGTGACAAAGAGAAAATCCTGAAAGCAGCCTGGGAAAAGAAGTCTGTGACATACAATGGTAAAAATATTAGATTGGCAGCTGACTTATCCACAGAGACCTGGCAGGCCAGAAAGAGCTGGCATGATATTTTCAGAGCACTAAACAAGAAAAACATGCAGCCAAGAACACTATATCCAGCTAGGCTATCATTGAAAATAGAAGGAGAGATTAAAAGCTTCCAGGACAAACAAAAACTGAAAGAATTTGCAAACACCAAACCAGCTCTACAGGAAATATTGAAAGGGGTCCTCTAAGCAAAGAGAGAGCCTACAAGTGGTAGATCAGAAAGGAACAGAGACCATATACAGTAACAGTCACCTTACAGGCAATACAATGGCACTAAATTCATATCTCTCAATAGTTACCCTGAATGTTAATGGGCTAAATATCCCTGTCAAAAGACACAGGATATCAGAATGGATAAAAAAACAAAACCCATCTATATGTTGCCTCCAAGAAACTCATTTTAAGCCCGAAAACACCTCCAGATTTAAAGTGAGGGGGTGGAAAAGAATTTACCATGCTAATGGACATCAGAAGAAAGCAGGAGTGGCAATCCTTATATCAGATCAATTAGATTTTAAGCCAAAGACTATAACAAGAGATGAGGAAGGACACTATATCATACTCAAAGGGTCTGTCCAACAAGAAGATCTAACAATTTTAAATATCTATGCCCCCAACGTGGGAGCAGCCAGCTATCTAAACCAATTAATAACAAAATCAAAGAAACACATAATCAATAATACAATAATAGTAGGGGACTTTAACACTCCCCTCACTGAAATGGACAGATCATCCAAGCAAAAAGTCAACAAGGAAATAAAGGCCTTAAACGACACACTGGACCAGATGGACATCACAGATATATTCAGAACATTTCATCCCAAAGCAACAGAATATACATTCTTCTCTAGTGCACATGGAACATTCTCCAGAATAGATCACATCCTTGATCCTAAATCAGGACTCAACCGGTATCAAAAGATTGGGATCATTCCCTGCATATTTTCAGACCACAATGCTCTAAAGCTAGAACTCAACCACAAAAGGAAGTTTGAAAAGAACCCAAATACATGGAGACTAAACAGCATCCTTCTATAGAATGAATGGGTCAACCGGGAAATTAAAGAAGAATTGAAAAAATCATGGAAACAAATGATAATGAAAATACAACGATTCAAAATCTGTGGGACACAACAAAGGCAGTCCTGAGAGGAAAATATATAGCGGTACAAGCCTTTCTCAAGAAACAAGAAAGGTCACAAATACACAACCTAACCCTAAACCGAAAGAAGCTAGAGAAAGAACAACAAAGAAAGCCTAAACACAACAGGAGAAGAGAAATCATAAAGATCAGAGCAGAAATCAATGAAATAGAAACCAAAAAAAAATAGAACAAATCAATGAAACTAGGAGCTGGTTCTTTGAAAGAACTAATAAAATTGATAAACCCCTGACCCAACTTATCAAAAAGAAAAGAGAAAGGAACCAAATAAATAAAATCATGAATGAAAGAGGAGAGATCACAACTAACACCAAAGAAATACAAACTATTATAAGAACATACTATGAGCAACTCTACGCCAATAAATTTGACAATCTGGAAGAAATGGATGCATTCCTAGAAACATATAAACTACCCCAACTGAACCAGGAAGAAATAGAAAGCCTGAACAAACCCATAACCAGTAAGGAGATTGAAACAGTCATTAAAAATCTCCAAACAAACAAAAGCCCAGGGCCAGACGGCTTCCCGGGGGAATTCTACCAAACATTTAAAGAAGAACTAATTCCTATTCTCCTGAAACTGTTCCAAAAAATAGAAAGGGAAGGAAAACTTCCAAACTCATTTTATGAGGCCAGCATCACCTTGATCCCAAAACCAGACAAGGATCCCATCAAAAAAGAGAGTTATACACCAATATCCTTGATGAACACAGATGCGAAAATACTCAACAAAATACTAGCCAATAGGATTCAACAGTACATTAAAAGGATTATTCACCACGACCAAGTGGGATTTATTCCAGGGCTGCAAGGTTGGTTCAACATCCGCAAATCAGTCAATGTGATACAACACATCAATAAAAGAAAGAACAAGAACCATATGATACTCTCAATAGATGCTGAAAAAGCATTTGACAAAGTACAGCATCCCTTCCTGATCAAAACTCTTCAAAGTGTAGGGATAGAGGGCACATACCTCAATATCATCAAAGCCATCTATGAAAAACCCACCGCAAATATCATTCTCAATGGAGAAAAACTGAAAGCTTTTCTGCTAAGGTCAGGAACACGGCAGGGATGTCCATTATCACCACTGCTATTCAACATAGTACTAGAGGTCCTAGCCTCAGCAATCAGACAACAAAAGGAAATTAAAGGCATCCAAATCGGCAAAGAAGAAGTCAAATTATCACTCTTCGCAGATGATATGATACTATATGTGGAAAACCCAAAAGACTCCACTCCAAAACTGCTAGAACTTATACAGGAATTCAGTAAAGTGTCAGGATATAAAATCAATGCACAGAAATCAGTTGCATTTCTCTACACCAACAGCAAGACAGAAGAAAGAGAAATTAAGGAGTCAATCCCATTTACAATTGCACCCAAAACCATAAGATACCTAGGAATAAACCTAACCAAAGAGGCACAGAATCTATACTCAGAAAACTATAAAGCGCTCATGAAAGAAATTGAGGAAGACACAAAGAAATGGAAAAATGTTCCATGCTCCTGGATTGGAAGAATAAATATTGTGAAAATGTCTATGGTACCTAAAGCAATCTACACATTTAATGCAATTCCTATCAAAGTACCATCCATCTTTTTCAAAGAAATGGAACAAATAATTCTAAAATTCATATGGAACCAGAAAAGACCTCGAATAGCCAAAGGGATATTGAAAAAGAAAGCCAACATTGGTGGCATCACAATTCCGGACTTCAAGCTCTATTACAAAGCTGTCACCATCAAGACAGCATGGTACTGGCACAAAAACAGACACATAGATCAATGGGACAGAATAGAGAGCCCAGAAATAGACCCTCAACTCTACAGTCAACTAATCTTCGACAAAGCAGGAAAGAATGTCCAATGGAAAAAAGACAGCCTCTTCAATAAATGGTGCTGGGAAAATTGGACAGCCACATGCAGAAAAATGAAATTGGACCATTTCCTTACACCACATACAAAAATAGACTCAAAATGGATGAAGGACCTCAATGTGTGAAAGGAATCCATCAAAATCCTTGAGAAGAACACAGGCAGCAACCTCTTCGACCTCAGCCGCAGCAACATCTTCCTAGGAACAACGCCAAAGGCAAGGGAAGCAAGGGCAAAAACGAACTATTGGGATTTCATCAAGATCAAAAGCTTTTGCACAGCAAAGGAAACAGTTAACAAAACCAAAAGACAACTGACAGAATGGGAGAAGATATTTGCAAACGACATATCAGACAAAGGACTAGTGTCCAGAATCTATAAAGAACTTAGCAAACTCAACACCCAAAGAACAAATAATCCAATCAAGAAATGGGCAGAGGACATGAACAGACATTTCTGCAAAGAAGACATCCAGATGGCCAACAGACACATGAAAAAGTGCTCCATATCACTCGGCATCAGGGAAATACAAATCAAAACCACAATGAGATATCACCTCACACCAGTCAGAATGGCTAAAATCAACAAGTCAGGAAATGACAGATGCTGGTGAGGATGCGGAGAAAGGGGAAACCTCTACACTGTTGGTGGGAATGCAAGCTGGTGCAGCCACTCTGGAAAACAGCATGGAGGTTCCTCAAAATGTTGAAAATTGAACTGCCCTATGACCCAGCAATTGCACTATTGGGTATTTACCCTAAAGATACAAACGTAGTGATCCAAAGGGGCACGTGCACCCGAATGTTTATAGCAGCAATGTCCACAATAGCCAAACTATGGAAAGAACCTAGATGTCCAGCAGCAGATGAATGGATAAAGAAGATGTGGTATATATACACAATGGAATACTATGCAGCCATCAAAAGAAATGAAATCTTGCCATTTGCGACAACATGGATGGAACTAGAGCGTATCATGCTTAGCGAAATAAGTCAAGCAGAAAAAGACAACTATCATATGATCTCCCTGATATGAGGAAGTGGTGATGCAACATGGGGGCTTAAGTGGGTAGGAGATGAATAAATGAAACAAGATGGGATTGGGAGGGAGACAAACCATAAGTGACTCTTAATCTCACAAAACAAACTGAGGGTTGCTGGGGGGAGGGGGTTTGGGAGAAGGGGGTGGGATTATGGACATTGGGGAGGGTATGTGCTTTGGTGAGTGCTGTGAAGTGTGTAAACCTGGTGATTCACAGACCTGTACCCCTGGGGATAAAAATATAAGTTTATAAAAAATAAAAAATTTTAAAAAAAGAGTATATGGAGGAGCAAATAAAATACTAAAAGGATGGCAAAGTCCCCAGGAAAATGTGCTTTAAAAATCAGAAGAGACCCCAAATTGAGGGGGGGAAGGAATGGGGTAAAAAGAAGTTCAGAAAAAAAAAATTTAAAAAAAAAAACGAAGTAAAAAAAATATATATTAGACTGGTGACTAGAACAGAGTCACCCACTTAATTTTGGGAGTATTTTAATCTCTCAGAAGAAATTACCTCCCAAAATTTTAAAGAATGAAAAATATATATAATGGTAAACACAATAAGTGGATGTAATATGACTAAAAAGATAAAATTTTGTTTTTAAATTTCTAAAAGAGGAGTTGATAAGGTAAGTTGGTTGGGAGAATACAGAAAAAGAATGTGGAGAGAATTTGCTTGGGCTGGAGACTAGAAAAAGCCCGGTGCTAGGTGTAGGGTGTATTTTGATCTATTAGGAGTTGTATCCCAAAATTTTTAGAAGAAAAAACCCCTATATGTATAAAAAAAATAAAGTTAGATACAATGAAGGATAAAATATAACTATAATAAGGTTCAAATAGGTTTTTTTTAATGCAGATAAACTAGTTAAAAGTTAAAACTAATGAAACTAGTTAAACTAGTTTTATGAAGATAAACTAGTTAAGATAAACTAGATAAAAAAAGTTAAAAGAGGAAAAAGTAAAAAATAAAAAACATTTAGTAGAAGAAAAAAATAAAATTAAAACAGTTTATTAACTTTGCAAGACTAAAGAATCCTGGAGAGAAAGCTTTGAATTCCATGCTTTGCTTCCTCCTTCTCTGCAATTCCACTGTTCTCCTTGATAAGTGAACTTGGTCTTGGTTGTATTTCTTGTTGATCTTCTGAGGGGAGGGGCCTCTTGTAATGATTCTCAAGTGTCTTTGCTCAAGGCAGAATTGCCCCACCTACCAGGGACCAGGCAAAATAATCCACTCGGGTTTGCTTTTGGGAGATTTTGTTCCTGAGCACTTTTGGTAGAGTTCCAGCGGATAAGAATGAAAATGGTGGCTTCCCAATCTCTGGTCTGAAGGATCGGAGAGCTCAGGACCCAACTCTTCAGTGCGCCCTCAGAGAAAAGGGCTCAATCACTCCCGTCTCCCTGGCCTCTGGCTGCGTTCTGAGCTCACCCAGCCTGTGACCAAGCGTCTCTGTCTCTAGCAGACAGCTCTGCCTGGAGTCTCCAAACCCTGCAGATCTCTGAGCTTTTTCAGGGGGGATCTTCCCAGATCTTGTGGGGACCCCACTCAAAGCAGTTGCCTGTGCCACGGATTACGGTTCAAGGTGACCCCAAGTTAGAGATCACTCCTCCGCTTTGTCTCTGTAGCCAGCTTCTCCGCTCTAATACCTGTGAGCTCTGCAACACTAAGGCACCCCGATCCTTCTGTGACCCCGCAGGACTTGGGGCCACGCTGTCCCCATGTGGGCTTCACCCCGGTTTAGCCTCTGGAGTGATGTCCCTCAGTGGAGCAGACTTTTAAAAGTCCTGGTTTTGTGCTCCATTGCTCTGCCACTTGCCAGGAGCTGGCCCCTCCCCCCATTATTAGCTCTTCTTTAAAGGTTTGGTAAAATACATCTGTTTGAAGCCATCTGGTCCTAGTCTTTTGTTTGTTGGGAATTATTTTTATGACTGATTGAATTTCTTTGCTGGTAATTGATCTGTTCACATTTTCTATTCCTGTTTCAGTTTTGGTAATATATACGTCTCTAGGGATTTATCCATTTTTTCTAGGTTGTCCAATTTGTTGACATACAGTTTTTCATAACATTCTCTTAAAATTTTTGTATTTCTGTGCTGTTTGATATTTCTCCTCTCTCATTTATTTTATTTTATTTATTTGAGTCCTTTTTCTTTTTCTCTTGATAAATCTGGCTAAAATTTCTCAATTTTATTTATTTTTTCAAATAACCAGCTCCTGGTTTCATTGATCTGTTCTATTATTTTGTTTTTGGGGGGGGGTGTTTTGTTTTGTTTTGTTTAGGTTCTATGTTATTTATTCTTTTCTAAATTTGGTTGTTTCCTTCCTCCTGCTGGGTTTAGGTTATGTAGGTTGTTCTCTTTCTTGTTCCTTTCGGTATAACATTAGGTTGTTGGAGATTTTTCTTGCTTTCTGAGTTAGGTCTGTAGTACTACAGACTCAGACTTCCCTCTTAGAACCACTTTTGCTGCATCCCATTTTGGCCCATTGTGCTTATATTCATTTGTTTCCAGATTTTTTCTTGTGGTTGACTTCTAGTTTCATAGCATTGTGATTAACAAAAATGAATAATAGGACTTCAGTCTTTTGAACTGATTGAGGCTTATTTAGTGGCCTAATATGTGATCTATTCTGGAGGATGTTCCCTGTGTTCTTGTGAAGAATATGTATATTAAATTGATGGTGATTTAAATTTGAAACCATTCTTTTCTCCTCCCCTCCCCACATTTTAGCCATATAGTTTCATATTTTACAACCATTTTTCTGTGTGTTTAATGACTGATATTTTACAAAAATACTCATTTTTACTCCTTTTATGTTTCCTACCTTCATAGTGTCACTTTTGGTCTTCCTTTCCACTAAAAGAGTGCCCCTTAATGCTTCTTGCAGGGCTGGTTTAGTGGTCATGAACACCTTTAGTTATTCTGTGTCTGGGAAACTCTTTATACCTCTTTCCATTCTGAAGATGGCCTTGCTAAATAAAGAATTCTTGGCTGCAGATATTTCCCATTCAACACCTTGAATATATCATTCCACTCCTTTCTGGCTTGGAAAGTTTCCACTGAAAAATCCCTTCAGAGACATATGGAATTTCCCTTATATATAATGGTCTGCTTTTGTCTTGCTGCTTTTAAAATATTTTCTTTATCACTGGATTTTGTCATTTTAGTTATAATATCTCTTGGTGTAGATCTGTTTTTTTTTAATTTTTGTTGGGGTGTTCTCTGCTTCCTGGATTCAGATCAATGTTTCCTTCCCCAGATTAGGGATGTTTTTAGCTATTATCTCTTCAAATAAATTTTTTGGCCTCTTTGCTCTCTCTTCATTTTCTGGGACTCCTGTAATGTGAATTTTATTTTGTTTGATGGTCACTGAGTTTCCTGTTTTTTTCATTTTCCATAATAATTTTTCTCTCTTGTTCATCTTGATTACTTTTCATTACTCTGGGTTTTAGGTCATTAACTTATTTCTCTGCTTCTTCTAGCCTGCTGTTAATTGCATCAAGCATAATTTATTGCACTCTCTATCTCTGATTCTTTTGTAATTCCGTTTTAAGGGTCTCACTGATGTCTTCTACTCTTTCCTCAAGTCCAGTGAGAATCCTCATGATCATTGCTTTAAATACTCCTTCAGGCACGTTACTTGGGTTTATTTAATTAGATCTCCAGCTGTGACTTTGTCCTGTTCTTTCATTTGGAATAAGTATCTTCTCATTTGTCTATCTCTGTGCCTATATCTCGGTGTTAGAAAAATCAGCTATATCTCCTATTCTAAAGGTAAGAGCCTCATGAAGAAGAGGGCCTGTGGTGCCCTGCCATGTGTAGTGTCCCCCGTTCTTGAGGGCCTACCACTTAAGGGAGTATCTCCAATATGTGCTGCATGTGCTCTGCTATTGTATCATGGCCGTTTTATCCGTGAGGCCAGTTGTCAGCAGAGACTCTCTTTGCTTTGTGGGCAACGTTTGGTCCCTTGCGTAATTGTGAGAAATTTTAACCAAGTATTCTCTGGTCTGCTTGTCAAATGAGAGCTATAGCTACTGCCACCAGAACTGAGGCTTTACAAAACTCTCAGGTTGGGAGACCCAGTGTTGGCATGGGTTTGGGTGATCTTCTGTGGAGGGGGTGCTTATGGTGCTGAGACAGAGGCAAACATGACTGGGAAGGGTAGTTCCACCAGATTGTGGGGGAGGGGAGGAGTTTGATGTAAGAAAGTTATGTACTGATTGTCTGATACTGGTTTTCCTTGCCTTCTCTCCAAGAACAGCCCCAGTGCCCTCTGGGCTCTATCTAAACCAACCCCACTGGCCTTTAAAACCCCAGGGTTTAAAACTCATTGCTTAGGGGCACCTGGGTGGCTCAGCGGGTTAAAGCCTCTGTCTTCAGCTCAGGTCATGATCCCAGGGTCCTGGGATCGAACCCCACATCAGGCTTTCTGCTTGGCTGGGAGCCTGCTTCCCCCACTCTCTCTCTGCCTGCCTCTCTGCCTACTTGTGATCTCTGTCTGTCAAATAAATAAATAAAATCTTAAAAAAAATCAAAAACAAAAAAAACTCATTGCTTAGAAGAACTCAGGAAATACGGTCCTTGCTTCCAGATCAATTGCTATGAGAATTCTTTTTCCCCTGTAAGCTCCCTGTGTGTTAACTTGTTTCTCATTATTCTCTGTGACCACAGAAACCAGCACCCCCCACACCATCACCACATTAGCTATGGTCTGTTTCTCTCTTAAATATGTGCCACTGTACTTCTTACCTTCTTTGACGTGGCCCCTTCTCTACTTTTATTTTTTTAAGTTTATTACTTTTTTAAGATTTTATTCATTAACTTTTAAGATTTTATTTATTTATTTGACAGAGAGATCACAAGTAGGCAGAGAGGCAGGCAGAGAGAGAGGGGAAGCAGGCTCCATGTGAGCAGAGAGCCTGATGTGGGGCTCCATCCCAGGAGATGAGATCATGAGATCATGACCTGAGCCAAAGGCAGAGGCTTAACCCACTCAGCCACCCAGGTGCTCCCCACCCTTCTCTACTTTTAGTTGTGGAGTTTGTTCTGCCAGTCTCTGAATAGATTTCTGGTATTTAGGATGATTTGATAGTTACCTAGTTGTATTCATGGGATGAGGCAAGCCTAGAGTCCTTCTACTCTGTTACCATCTTCCTCTCTCCATCTGTCTTTCCCTCAGGAAATGTGCATAACCAGAGAATTTTAAAGATGTTTTTAGTGCACATGGAACCCTTGAGGTAGATACATAATTCTCACACATTAGTTATCAAAATCTTAAATTATTATGCATAGTATAAATACAGTTTAACAACTTTGTGTATGTGCACACCTACACAAACCTATGCACATAAAGGAAACGAAAAGTTCATGGGATAGCACCTATACTTATATATGCTATGCACTGTGATTTTTGCAGTTCTGTTCTCTTATAAATACTGTTACCTAGCCCTCTAACTTGATCTTATGACCCACTACTCCATCATAACCCATAAATGGGCCAATTCACAGTTTGAAAAATACTGTTCTAAGTCTCATAGGATTTCAGATTAAAAAGTAATGCTCTGGGGCTAAGCTAAAAATACAGCTATAAGCTGCTGTGCCATAAGGAATTAGGTATATTTTAGTTGTGTTCAGTTTATAATTATTAATATAGGGAAAGATGGGATGTCATCACCATAAAATAAAACTCAGGTGTCTGTGTATGTATGTATGTATCTGTCTATCTAGAGAGAATTATATTTGAGGAAAATTTGAAGCCAATTTGAAATACAGTACACTAAAAACACCAATAGATGCACTATTTCTCAAATAGAAGTTTGTCTAATTTCAGTTCCCGAAATACTCTATTGTTTTATGTATTTTCATGTCTTAATCTTCTCAAACTTAAATATACATATGTATGAATTAAATCCAACTTATATGTATCACCAGTTTCTTTCTTAATTTTATAGCAATTTCATTCCTTTGCTTCAAAATAGAAGGAATCAAAAGCATGTAAAAAGGAGAGTCAGGACCTGTTTCCATGCATTCACCTTGCTACCAGGTAATAGGACATATGTGTGTGACAGAACTGTTGATTACATTTCTAACTCATACTTCAAAGGGACTCCAGATTATGCATCATTTGAAAGTGACTTTATATAATCCAATGCTGGGGGCATTACTAGTTTCATAATCAAATTGCAAGCCATAAAACTCAAAACTAGGCTAATAACACTCACCTTTTGTGTTTTAGCCTTCCTGTCAGATTCAAGGTATAAGTAGCACATTCACAAGCAATTCTTTATTTTCATTCCTGCATCCTAAAACTGTGTTCTATTTTTAAGTAGAAATGGACACGTGTTTTTTCTAAATTAGTATACATATTTAGTAAGGGCTATTACATTAAGAAATTTTTAATTTAGATCAACAGTTTTGTGTGTTTATTCATTCCAAATGCAGGTTTTTTTTTTTAAATAAATTCTGGAGCTATTTAAAAATTTCAACAATGGATGCCTGTATATAGAGGCACATTCCAAGCAAAGCCATCATCCAGTTACCACTTCTCTCATAGTATCCACTTGCTCTTTCCTTCTAGTTTCTTTTGTAACTTACAAAAGTTATTCAAGGGGTGCTGGGTGGCTCAGTCAGTTGAGTGGCTGCCTTCAGTGCGGGGTCATGATCTGGAGTCCTGGGATCAAGCCTCACATTGAGCCCAACATCGTGCTCTCTGCTCAGTGAGGAGCCTGCTTCTCCTACTCCTCACCCTGCTTTTGTCCTCTCTCACATTCTCTCTCTCAAATAAATTTAAAAATCTTTAAAAAAGTTATTCAATAAATTATGCTTTCCTCAGTTGTGAGGGACTGACAACACGTATTTCCTATCATTTTTAGAGGTTTACAGATTAAAAAAAAAAAGGGATTATCCAGAAGACAACTACCATAAATATTTATACTTTGCCTATAGTATATTATTACTGTGGCATATTGATTTATTATGATTTTCAAAATTTAACTAAGACTCATACCAGTTACTGTATGTCACAGAGTCTTCTAAGTTGTGCTCTTCCTCTTTCTCTTGTGCTCTTCCTCTTCCCCTCCTCCTCCTACTTTTCATCCTCTTTCCTTCCCCCTTCATGATTAATCATCTTTATAACAAGCCCTATTAGGTAAGCACTATTATTTTAGTCCCATGTGTAATATCACACAGCAAGTAAATTGTGAATCCTGAAATATTTTGTAGTAGTTTTTAACATCATCAGTTAGTTGTAGATACAAGTCAGCCATGTGTTTTAGTAGCTGAACAATCCTAGATCTCATTCGTCAGCCTGTGGAATTCTCACTAGCTCACAAACATAAATACCAACCAAAATTTTTATAAATGTGTTTTTGTCTGTTGTGGCTCATAAAATCAAAATGGTTGTTTGTTAAAGATACCAACAGCTCTATCAATAATTGACTTATCTTTCAGGGCTTGAGATACTTTTCAAGGAATATTTGAATTCACACAAACAATAAAGATAGATATTTGTAATTGAGTGACCCACTTGCTGACTAAGAGTGAAAAATACCCAAATTTTATCTCATAGAGGAAGTGAATGTGGTACATTTTATCATGTTGTATACTTGCTAGTGATGGTGGGAATTACAGAAACTCTTTTTTCTTCTCCACTGTTTGTCAACTTGAACACTTTTTCTTACCAAGGAGAATGATGTGGTTGAAATTCTCTTCCAAGAGGTATCAAATTCCCAAGTTGATACAAACAATTATTATTCTTAAAGTATATTTAATGAAAAGTGTGATAGAAAATAAAATACTTAAAATTAGAATTTCTAAGTGTAAGGGTGTCGCTAAGCAAAGTCTGAAGAACTCTAGATGCTAAAACTTTTGGATTATAGCAATATTCATGAAAATATTAGAAGAATTCCTATAATCAAGAAAACAAATAATGCCAGCATTTCCGGAAACTTCTGAATAGGAAGTCTCCCTCTTTTCCTTTAACAGTTCAATTAGTATCCTCTCTACTTCTTTAAACAAAAATGTAATCATTAATCTTTGATGTTGCCCTGATTTTTGATAAATTTAATATCCTCACTAAGTAGTGGTTTACTCCTATTCACTTACTATTATTAAACAGGAGTGTCTTTGTAAAGTGCCTAACTGATAGCATTTTATGACAAGATGGGTGGTCCCTTGATATAACTTTAAGAGTTTAGGACATGAGGACAGCTGGTGTGATATCATCTTCATCCTCAAACTACTAAGTGTATTATCTTAGGGCTTGGGATATATCATATAAGACCAAAATGCTTTATCTGAAACCATGGTTATCGATGGTATCTATCTCAGGAAATTAAGATGAATATCTAATGGTCTGATGCATAAAATGCACTTGGAAAATTTCTGGCACCAAATGCATGTTTAATTAATGTTAGCTCTCTTTGTTGTCATTTCCTTGCCCCTGCTTCCATCCCCTACTTCACCCAAGGCAGTTTCAATACTTAAAGTGTCTAGCTAAGCACTATACCAAAGAATGACAGACAAATAACATTAATTTTTAAGTGCTTGCTTTCACACAGCACATCCAATTCTGTCAACTTTTCTTTCACAATATTTTCAAAATCTGAGCACCAGGTTTCAAAAGGATAATTGCATGACCTTCTGACTCTTCTTCCTGCTTCTACTTTTGCCCTACCACAGTGGATCCTGAAAGACAGTAGCTAGGAGGTACTATACAATCCTTTCCTGGTGGCCTCTCTAATTCAGCTCTTATTTCACTCCCCATTGCTCATTCAGCTCCTTATTCTTTGGACATGACAGGAATATGATCTTTGTTACAATAATTACATTAGAACATACATAGAAACCTCTTGTCTCATGGTACACAATTTCTTTGTTTCCAAGTCCATGTTAAATATGATTTTATCAGAAATATCTTCCCCAGAACACAATCTGAACATACCTTACTCTATTCCCATTACCTACCTTATTTTTATTCTTTAAACTTATCACTGTTTGATTATTTCAGTTTTCTCTCAGTACAATGTAAGGTCCCTGAAGGAAATAATTTCTTTTCTCCTATACTGATGCATTCTCAGAACCCAGAAAAGTATTTGACGTACAGTAGGTGCTTAATATTTGATAAATGGGGTACTTTGTTGAATATTATATGATTAGATTTTGCCACTTTTTATCAGTTGATGAACTTAGCATGATATTTCTTAACTCTTTTAACACCTCGAATTTAGAACCACAGATGGGCAGGAAATATTAGTACATGCATTTCCAGGCACTGTTATAGGCACAGAAAAAGTGGCAAGATCTTGCAATGATAACACAGATGGAAAGGAAAAACAGCTATTCTTTTATTCAGAGAAGCCTATTTTTATTTTACAATTGTAAATTCTTCTGGAATTTCTGATCATATAAACTAGATATAATTTATTCTAATTTGTTTTCTTGAAAGTTCATTTATTTATTTAGCTTGTTATCTCTGCTTTCCCTCTCCATTTTTCATGTACTTAGTGATAATTCATTGCTCATTCTATAAATAATAATGATTAGTAATAATTAGTAATAACGAATAATCAGAATTAGAAATGAATGGGTTTCCTTACAGCTACCACAGTTTCTCTGGCAGGAAATAGAGCTGGGAATGGAAAAGTCCTGGGCATGATAAGGGGATAGGACATATTTCACTCTGTGAGTTGTATATATCACTGAGAATAGACTAAAGAAAACAAAAATATCATCTTTTCTTTGTAGCTTTATCATACTTTCTAGGGACACCATACACAAATGTGTGAGTGAGTGTGTGTGTGTGTGTGTGTGTGTGTGTGTGTAGAGAACTTGTCTTATTAACTATGACCAAACTGTAAATAGAGCTGTTTTTGTGTGGAAGGCAGAGGATTGGCCCAGGGTTACCACTTACCACACTATACAGCACACTCAAGCTAATGGCTGGAAGTAACTTGCTAAGATCAACGTGTGTTTCTTCAGTAGCACTTCTCCATTGGTTTGCTGATATATATGGCTGAATTTAGTTTTGCTGTTGATTTGAACAAAAGAACTCTTTAACTTCCATAATTATTCAAAGTAACTGGTCAACTTACCTTTCCTAATTATTGGTATACTATATATTTATTTAAATTTTATCTTTGCACTGTATTTTCTCAGTGAGCCTTTGGAAAAAAAAGACACTATAACCCATGACTTAATTATGTGTGGGATGCTTAAGAGTTTCATTGCATGTCCTTGAATACAAGTGAAGGATTCATGGTTACTGGTCCAGGT
The DNA here is from genome assembly GCF_009829155.1 of Mustela erminea. Classification (NCBI taxonomy): domain Eukaryota; kingdom Metazoa; phylum Chordata; class Mammalia; order Carnivora; family Mustelidae; genus Mustela; species Mustela erminea. The sequence goes on from NC_045625.1 coordinate 40,570,301, forward strand.
TGGTCCAATGGAGGAAAAAGAAAAGGTCATCGATAATCACTGTAGTAGACTACTTATAGTTGAAGTGGTAAAGAGGAGATAACATTTAATAAACATAAGGAGAACTAAAGCCAGCCTAGGGATTTAGGAATGTTTTTAAAAAGAGATAATGCTTATGCTGAATTCTGAATAATATATAAAATTTGAATAAGTAAAGAGGTCTGAGGGGAAAAGCACAGAAATAAAAGCTTCAAAGAGGATATTCTAGGTGGGGGAACAAAATTATAATTAATATAATATATCACATCATATATAAATAAGCAGAAAAACCTGTTTTCTTTAACATTTAGTTACTAAACATAGAATGAAATAGTAACTGGTACGAGGAAAGGGAGGTAAACAAACTGGCCTCTGGCCATTCTTTCTCCGTATTCCTTCACAGTATAATAAATTTTTTAATAAGGCAATCTGTTAGTATCAGAGTGATGCTATAATATACCTTAAACATTTTAATGCCAATGTCCAAATAAGTACAGATCCCCTGCTCTTAGAAAGTCAGTCAGCCTTATAATAATTAAAAATGGTAGCTGATTAATTTTGTAGTTATGCTCATTTTATAATACCCCAGATGTTTCCTTCCCCTCTATTTAAACACTACTCACATGGCAAAGCGTAAACATATTTGTTTTCCAGTGTGCAATTAAAACTGCTCGTACTCCAGAGACCATAAGCAATATTATTTGACCTTGTGTGGGCTTTAGTTACAATATACACTGACCAAATTCCAATGAAACAAATAAGAGGTTAATGAAATTGCTTTCCTTCTTTTAAATTCATAATGTAGTGCTAATTAAATATGTTTATTTCTACTTCTTCCTGTCTTCCTCTCCCATTCTATCTCCATTTTGCCCTATATTTATATTGTCCTTTAAACCTTACTCCAAATCTTTCCCATTCGTTTACATTACTAATTTCCCTAAATGTGTGTGTGTATCTGTGTGTATATATGTGTGTGTGTGTATCTGTGTGTTTATATAATATTATTTTCTCTGGTTTTTCACCAGTGTGTATTTTTCACTCATAATATTGCAAAGAACTCCCATGCAAGGATTTGAATAATCTTTCTCATGTAATTTTTTTTTAAGATTGTATTTATTTATTTGAGAGAAAGAGAACACAAGCCAGGAGGAAAAGGAGAAAAAGCCTCCCCACTGAGCAGAAAGTCTTATATGGGGCTTGATCCCAGGACCATGGGATCATGACCTGAGCCAAAGGCAGATGCTTAAACAACTGAGCCACCTAGGCACCCCTCATGTAAAATTTTTTAAAAAGACTACTGAAGTTCTGACAGATGTCTATGCCTAAGAAACCAACTACAGTTAAGATAAACACATTTATTATTCTCAGAGTTTCCACATGTTCCCTTTTAATTCCACTCTTCCCTACTTCCATGACCAACTTCCTGACCTCATTCCCAAGAAAACCACTGATCAACTTTTTACAAACTTTTTATAGATCCTTTGCATTTTCTACTAATAGTATTTTATATAAATGGAATCATAAAATATACTTGACTTCAGTCAGCATAATTATTTAAAAATTTATCAAATAGTTCCTTCATTTTTATTATTGGGTAATGTTTAATTCTGTAGGTAAACCACCATTTGTTTATGCATTGATGAATTCACTTATTAGGATTTGGTTTACATCTAGAATCTAGCTATTACAAGTAAAGCTCTTATGGTTCTATACACAAGTCTTAATATGGACATAAGTTTCCAATTATCTTGGGTGTATCTTAGTTGTGGATTGCCTATACCTTGTGAAAAGTTTAACCTTTAAAGAGACTGCTAAACATTTAAAGGATTTCTTCAAATATTTTACCCATTTATTTTAAACTGACTTATTTTGAAATTTCTAGATATAATCCTTTGTCAGTAATAGGATTTGTAACAATTGTCTCTGTCAACAACAATGCTATTGATTCTTTTCAGTGTTTTTCAAAGGACTTAACTTTATTAAAGTCCAATGTATTATTCTCTTATGGACTTTCTTTTGGTATCGTATTTTTTTTTATATCTTTTAAAAAGTTTTCTGTAACAGTTAAAAATTTTCTCATTGCCTTTTTTTTTTTTAAATGATTTATGTATTTGAGAGTGTGAGTAGGGGGAGGGGTAGAGAGAGAGAATCTCAAGCAGACTACTGGCTGAGTGGAATTGGGGGAGAGACAGATACAGCGCTTGATCTGACCACTCATTAGATTTTGACCTGAGCTGAAATCACAAGTCAGAGGCTTAACTGACTAAGCCACCCAGGTAGACCTCATTGCTTTTTATCTGGAAATTTTATAGCTGTAGGTTTTAATTTAGATCCATTACATATTTTTTTAATTTTTTCTTTATTTATCTGACAGAGATCACAAATAGGCAGAGAGGCAGGCAAAGAGAGAGGAGGAAGCAGGCTCCCTGCAGAGCAGAGAGCCCCATGTGGGGCTCGATCCCAGGACCCTGGGATCATGCCCCGAGCGGAAGGCAGAGGCTTAACCCACTGAGCCACCCAGGTGCCCCAGATCCATTACATATTTTGAGTTAGTTTTTATACACTGTATAAAATAATGGTATAAGGTAGATTTTCTTATATCATATACAGATATCAATCATTTCAGCTACAGAAGTGCCTTCAAACTTTTTTGTCAAAAATAGTTTTTTTTTTTAATGTGTGAGAATGATTCTGAAATCTTTATATTTTGTTCTGTTGACCTCTTCATTGGTCAGTATGTCAGTTCTTTTCTGCCTTAAATATTGTACCATTATAAGTCTTGAAATAAGGTAGTGTTAGTCCTTTTACTTTTCATCTTTTATAAAAAATTTTCACCATTCTAGGTCCTATGCATTTCCACATGAATTTACGGAGAACTAAATTAGTGAGTAAAGACTTACTATATATAATGTGCATGTTCTACTCCAGGTGTATGCAAAGTAAGAAATAAAAGGTAAACATGGAGGGAAACACTTATTTTAAATGACTCTAAAGCATAAAGTATTTCTAGTTACCTGTAGTTGATAAGTTGACACAACAAATCATAAAATTGGCCTCTGTGTCTCAAGTGTTCATGTATTTTAAATAAATGAAGCTTTATCTTCTAGATAGTTGTAATATCTCATATCTTGGAAGTGTGATCTAGTCCACCTCCCTCCTGAGCATCAGAGTAGTGTGTAGTAGTGACTACACATAGTAGTGTATAGTAGGCACAGTTAAGATTTATAACACGTGGACTGTGATCACTGTATTATATTACACTCATTTGTATCTCCAAACTTCACTTAGTTAAAATAGGCTGCATTCTTGAATATATAAGTAAATGAGCTATTACTTCTGATACATTTTACTTATGCAGTCTAAATGTGTCTATACTATTAACATATAATGGAAATCTAATGTGTTTTGATCTTCTGCTATAATGTAGATATTTCTTGGTCTCCTACATAACCATTTTGATGAAATTTGTTTTATTTTAAAATTCTGAACTATTTGCTCAGTGTCCTTTGACAGACTCTATTTAGCACTGAATATGGCCAAATTGTTTTAGTAAGGGTTTTAATTCCCATATCTGAAAATGACAGCTTTAGATATTAAGGAACATATTAATACCCTAAAGATTAAGCTCTATAATCTATTGGATATTTGAAAGAAATGGATGTGTGGGGTTAGTCAGGATGTTTACAAGTAGATGAACTGAAGACACAAATTCTGGCTCAGAAATAATTCGGATATGCCAAGCAAATGGAAGAATAGACCTTGTTAGGTGAAAATAACAGTTATCCGTGAAATATTTTTACTCCCTATTTCAAGTTCTATATGCAAAAGGATAATAAAAACATAATGTTATTAAGTCTTTCGCACTGGGAATAAAATTTTCAACTTAGGTTATAACCAAAGACATTACCATTAACCCAATAGTGACAGATAGTGGTCCAAAGCCGCCTTCTGTGGCTATGACCTTTTTTCCTAAATTCCTTTAAATGATCTTCAGGCAGTACTATTGCAGTGCTTCCCGAATTATTCTATAATTTATGATTTACAAAGTGCACTTGTCACATTGCTGAGAAGTTTAGTAGCAAGAAATAAATTTTTCAGAATAGCAAGCAATGTAAGAATAAGATGGTAGCAGAAGAGCACATCCATTTCTAGATGGTCACATTTATGTTAACATGAGAAAAAATTGCTGTTTGCAAAGTTTTATGATATTAATTTTGCTATGTTTTATTGATGTCACAATAGGAGGTTAATAAAAATAATATATAATAAACATAACTTTAATTGCTAAACTACACTGGATTTCTACTTAGTAAATTGATAATAACTCAAAATGTAAAAAATTGTATGCTCCTGAACAACTATTCTTTCTTTTACTGTTTTTATAACTCAACTGTTAAAGTTCTCAATTCCTCAGAAGAAGAGCCTAGGGCAATATCACAGTTCTCTTTCAAATCTGGGGTTCTTTTCATATTGAAGAATAAAATTAATTGACCATGTTCCAGCAATGTTTAAAATCTGTTAATTCACCTTTAGACAATAACAACGTTGTCACCAACATCAATTAGATTTTTTTAAAGGCACTGGTAAACAACTCTAAAGGACATGTCAATTTAGGCTTCAGAGTCATGAGTTAATAAACATTAAAACTGTGTGTAATACAGGCTCATTTTCTAAAGGAAAATTTAAAATTGTGTTTGCTGATTATATTTCTCAAAAGTATAAACAGAACATTTAAATTCAAATTTCAAATTCCCATGTGTACTTATATTGGTTGGAATATGTCTGTTTCTTTCTTTCTTTCTTTTTTTTTTTTTTTAAAGATTTTATTTATTTATTTGACAGAGAGAAATCACAAGTAGATGGAGAGGCAGGCAGAGAGAGAGAGAGGGAAGCAGGCTCTCTGCCGAGCAGAGAGCCCGATACGGGACCCGATCCCAGGACCCTGAGATCATGACCTGAGCCGAAGGCAGCAGCTTAAACCACTGAGCCACCCAGGCGCCCCGGAATATGTCTGTTTCTAATTATCTTTGTATGAGTAAGGACATTTGGAGCATATAATTAAATCTTTTGACAAGGAATTGTATAGTCAGTTTATTCTTTACTTAAAATTTCAGTAAATCTATATTAGATTATTGCAGTATTGTTTTAACTGAATGTGGCCTTATTAGTTTCTCTTTTTTTTTCTTTCCAGAAAAGGCAGAGAAAATAATGCCTTTGAAACTTCAAGGAGGAAAATAGGTAGGCAGAAGTAATTACAGAATTGGAACATCTCCAGAACACTGGGGCTAACATCCTGATTATTGGAGCAGCATCTATTACAGCAACAAGTAATTTCAGATGAGCCTAATCCATCAGTTCCTGCTTCCTCAAAGGGCTACTTCTATTTCCTGCTGAAACCATGGACACCTGGTAAGAGAGGTGATTTATTTTATTTTATTTTATTTTATTTATTTTTTTTCCAGCATAACAGTATTCATTATTTTTGCACCACACCCCGTGCTCCATGCAGTCCGTGCCCTCTATAATACCCACCACCTGGTACCCCAACCTCCCACCCCCCGTCCCTTCAAAATTTTTTTTTTTAAGTGCATTTTAACTTCCACAATCCCTAGGAAGACTCAGAATGCTCAGACATTCTAAAACTGTTGTCAATATGAAAACATTCTACAAACTGCCTAAGAAGGCCACAGACAGATCAGGTGAGGAGGCCTTGGGAGAGTTGGAAGTTTCTAAGATCAAAGGTAATCCTTCCTGTGCATTAAGGAGAATCTCCTACGGTAGGGAGGTGGTGATGTTTATGGATCAATCCCATGGTTCCCAGGTTTTAACCCTGGAAAAGAAATGTTCACTCATGCTTTTATTTATTAAATTTTATCTTCACCTTGTCAAAGTTGCTATAGTCCAGGAGGTAGAGTATGTGCAAACCAGGAAGACAGCATTTGTAAAAAAATGACACTGAAGCAAGGGGGCATAAATGCATCCATAGATCCCTCCCCAGCGCATTACATTTAAAGTGATCAGTATGTATTAAATGAATGAATCATATGAATTGTGACATGGGAATCTGAGTTTTTGAGATGATATGCTAGAACATTTGTTTAGTCAGAGAGACAAAGATGTTACAAAGAGTGAAGTTGTTGGAATAGCATTAAGTATCATAGAGGAAGTTAGGTAGAAATACTAGAATATCTCAGAAGGTTATTTTCTGAATTTGTAAGCATTCAGGTTTGGGTGATCTGAATGAATGCATGTAACAATTAGGAGAGTTTGGTAAAACTGACTCCTAAACTCCTATATTGAAAAAAAATGAATGAATGAGTAAATTATATAGAATTACATTGCAAAAGAATGATGTCTCCCAAGTTATTTACTGTTCTCAAAATCCTGTCTGGATCCTGTCTGGAAGATAATTAGATTAATAGAGTTGCCTAAAATCATTATATCCTCAAAAACAAGTAAGGAAAAATTTACCTTCCAATCTACTGTTTTCTTACCAAATTGGTTTTTTAAATAGTTCCAAATGTATCAAATGAATTCTGTCCTTGCACAGTCACTCTGCCTCAAGTGGCAACCCTTTACTTATCTTTTGTGTTAAGGAGGAAAGTGAAGTGGCTGATATAGTTAGACCTAGTATTGAACTAAAGTCTCAAACCAAACATATAGTTGAGATTACTACAAACTGGAATATGCCTGTTTCTAATTATCTTTGTATGAGTAAAGACATTTGGAGCACATAATTCGTAGTTCTTGGTAGTTCTAAACATCTTGAGATTGGAACCAGACTTTTCATTTATAACATTTATGTACCTAACACAATGTCTGGCATATAGAAAATACATAAGAAATAATGTATTATATATTAGGTTGAGAATTTACAAATGACCTTAAAAGGTATAGAAGAGGATAAGTTCCTCTCTCACACAAAGCTAGTTGAATTCAGATATTTTTGACTTAAGGTTGTAGAATACAGAGTGCTTATCATGTGTTCAAGCTAATAAATTATCCTCAAAGAAGGTATTCTGTGAATGTCAGATGCTAAACAATTTATAAAGTGTAACATTATGATTTTATTTATTAAAGAAGCCTCTGGAGTCCTTAGTGTTTGAGAAGGGTGGAAAAGAGAAAAAAATGTTTTCAATCTCCTATGCTTTGGAGTAAAAACTATAATGATAGAATATTTTTTAAATTTCTTATATTTTATTAACATATAATGTACTATTAGCCCCAGAGGTATAGGTCTGTGAATTGGCAAGTTTACACACTTCACAGTACTCACCATAGTACATACTTTCCCAAATGTCCATAACCCAAGCATGCTCGCCCTGCCCCACCAACCCCCCACCCAGAAACCCTCAGTTTTTTTTGTGAGATTGAGAGTATCTTATGGTTTGTCTCCCCCACCAATCCCATCTTGTTTCATTTTTTTCCTTCACTACCCCCAAACCCTCCACTTTGCCTCTCAACTTCCTCATATCAGGGAGATCATATGATAATTGTCTTTCTCTGATTGACTTATTTTGCTCAGCATAATATCCTCTAGTTCCATCTATGTCATTGCAAATGGCAAAGTTTCATTTCTTTTGATGGCTGCATAGTATTCCTTTATATATATATATATACCCCTCTTCTTTATCTGTTCATCTGTTGATGGAGATCTAAGTTCTTTTCATAGTTTGGCTATTGTGGACATCGCTGCTATAAGCATTCATGTGCACATTCCCATTCGGATCACTACATTTGTATCTTTAGGGTAAATACCCAGTAGTGTGATTGCTAGGTCATAGGGTAACTCTATTTTCAAGTTTTTGAGGAACCCACCAAAAGTATAGGAGGGTTTCTCTTTCTCTGCATCCTTGCCAGCATCTGTCTTTTCCTGACTTGTTAATTTTAGCCATTTTGACTGGTGTGAGGTGGTATCTCATTGTGGTTTTGATTTGTATTTCCCTGATCTTAAGTGATGTGGAGCACTTTTTCATGTGTCTGTTGGCCATCTGGATGTCTTCTTTGCAGAAATGTCTGTTCATGTCTTCTGCCCATTTCTTGATTGGATTATTTGTTCTTTGGGTATTTAGTTTGATAAGTTCTTTGTAGATTTTGTATACTAGCTGCTTATCTGATATGTTGTTTGCAAATATCTTCTCCCACTCTGTCATTTGTCTTTTGGTTTTGTTAACTGTTTCCTTTGCTGTGCAAAGCTTTTGATCTTGATGAAGTCCCAATAGTTCATTTTTGCCCTGGCTTCCCTTGCCTTTGGCAATGTTTCTAGGAAGAAGTTACTGCAGCTGAGGTTGAAGAGGTTGCTGCCTGTGTTCTCCTCAATGATTTTGATGGATTCCTTTCTCACATTGAGGTCTTTCATCCATTTGGAGTCTATTTTTGTGTGTAGTGTAAGGAAATGGTCCAGTTTCATTATTTTGCATGTGGCTGTACAATTTTCCCAACACCATTTGTTGAAAAGACTGTCTTTTTTCTATGGGACATTATTTCCTGCTCTGTCAAAGATTAGTTGACCATAGAGTTGAGGGTCTATTTCTGGGCTCCCTATTCTGTTCCACAAATCAATTTGTCTGTTTTGGGGCCAATACCATACTGTCTTGATGATGACAGCTTTGTAGTAGAGCTTGAAGTCTGGAATTGTGATGCCACCAACTTTGGCTTTCTTTTTCAACATTACTCTGGTTATTTGAGGTCTTTTCTGGTTCCATATAAATTTTAGGATGATTTGTTCCATTTCTTTGAAAAAAAAAAAAAGGATGGGATTTTGATAGGGATTGCATTAAACGTGTAGATAGCTTTAGGTAGCATGGATATTTTCACAATATTTGTTCTTCCAATCCATGAGCATGGAACATTTTCCATTCCTTTGTGTCTTCCTCAATTTCTTTCATGAGTACTTTATATTTTTCTGAGTTCAGATTCTTTGCCTCTTTGGATAGATTTATTCCCAGGTATCTTATGGTTTGGGGTACAACTGTAAATGGGATTGACTCCTTAATTTCTCTTTCTTCTGTCTTGTTGGTGTATAGAAATCCAAATTATTTCTCTGCATTGATTTTATATCCTGACACTTTTCTGAATTACTGTACAAGTTCTAAAAGATTTGGAGTGGAGTCTTTTGAGTTTTCCACATAAAGTGTCATATCATCTGCAAAGAGTGAGAATTTGACTTCTTCTTTGCCAATTTGGATGCTTTTAATTTATTTTTGTTGTCTGATTGCTGAGGCTAGGACTTCTAGTACTATGTTGAATAGTAGTAGTGATAATAGACAGCCCTGCTGTTTTCCTGACCTTAGAAGAAAAGCTCCCAGTTTTTCTCCATTGAGAATGATATGCATTGCGGGTTTTTCATAGATGACTTTGATGATATTGAGGTATGTGCCCTTTACCTCTATAGTTTGAAGAGTTTTGATCAGGAAAGGATGCTGTAATTTGTCAAATGCTTTTTCAGCATCTATTGGGAGTATCATATGGTTCTTATTCTTTCTTTTATTAATGTATTGTATCACATTGATTGATTTGTGGATGTTGAACCAACCTGGCAGCCCAGGAATAAATCCCACTTGGTTGTGGTGAATAATCCTTTTAATGTACTGTTAGATCCTATTGGATAGTATTTCTCTTTTTTGATGGGGTCTTTGTCTGGTTTTGGGATCAAGGTAATGCTGGCCTCTAAAAATGAGTTTGGAAATTTTCCTTCCATTTCTATTTTTTGGAACAGTTTCAGGAGAATAGGAATTAATTCTTCTTTAAATACCTGGTAGAATTCCCCAGGGAAGCCATCAGGCCCTGGGCTCTTGTTTGTTGGGACATTTTTGATGATGGCTTCAATCTTCCTACTGATTATGTGTCTGTTCAGGTTTTTATTTCATTCTGTTCAGTTTTGGTAGTTTATATGTCTCTAGGAATGCATCCATTTTTTCCAGATTGTCAAATTTGCTGGTGTATAGTTTCTCATAATATGTTCTTATAATTATTTGTATTTCTTTGGTGTTGGTTGTGATTTCTCCTCTTTCATTTATGATTTTATTTATTTGGGTTTTTTCTCTTTTGTTTTTGGTAAGTCTTGCTAGGGGTTTATCAATCTTACTAATTTTTTCAAAGAAGCAGCTCCTACTTTCATTGATTGATTGGTTGATTTTTTGGCTTCTATTTCATTTATTTCTGTTCTGATCTTTATGATTTCTCTTCTGCTGTTGGGTTTAGGCTTTCTTTGGTGTTCTTTCTCCAGCAGGTATAGGGTTAGGTTGTGTACTTGAGACCTTTCTTGTTTCTTGAGAAAAGCTTATTGCTATATATTTTCCTCTCAGGACTACCTTTGCTGTATCCCACAGATTTTGAACAGTTGTGTTTTCATTATTTCTTTCCATGAATTTTTTCAATTCTTCTTTAATTTCCTCTTTGACCCATTCATTCTTTTGTAGGATGCTCTTTAGCCTCCATGTATTTGGGTTCTTTCCAAATTTCCTCTTGTGATTGGGTTGTAGCTTCAGAGCATTGTGGTCTAAAAATATACAGAGAACGATCCCAATCTTTTGGTACTGGTTGAGATTTGATTTGTGACCCAGGTTGTGACCTATTCTGGAAAATGTTCCCTGTGCACTAGAGAAGAATGTGTTTTCTGTTGCTTTTGGATGGAATGTTGTGAGTATATCTGTGATGTCCATCTGGTCCAGGGTGTCATTTAAGGCCTTTATTTCCTTGGTGATCTTTTGCTTGGATGATCTGTCCATTTCAGTGCGGGGAGTGTTAAAGTCCCCTACTATTATTGTATTATTGTTGATGTGTTTCTTTGGTTTTGTTATTAATTGGTTTATGTAGTTGGCTGCTTCCATGTTAGAGGCATCGACATTTAAAATTGTTAGATCTTCTTGTTGGACAGACCCTTTGAGTATGATAGAGTGTCCTTCCTCATCTCTTATTATAGTCTTTGGCTTAAAATTTAATTGAGCTGATATAAGGATTGCCACCCCAGCTTTCTTTTGATGCCCATTAGCATGGTAAATTGTTTTCCACCCCCTCACTTTAAATCTGAAGGTGTCTATGGGTCTCAAATGAGTTTCTTGCAGACAGCATATTGATGGTTTTGTGTGTTTTGTTTTGTTTTGTTTCCATTCTGATACCCTGTGTCTTTTGATTAGGCATTTAGCCCATTTACATTCAGGGTAACTATTGAGAGATATGAATTTAGTGCCATTAAACTGCCTGTAAGGTGACTGGTACTGTATATTGTCTCTGTTCCTTTCTGGTCTACTACTTTTGGGCTCTCTCTTTGCTTATAGGACCCCTTTCAGTATTTCCTGTAGAGCTGGTTTGGTATTTACAAACTCTTTTCATTTCTGTTTGTCCTAGAAGATTTTTATCTCTCCTATTTTCAATGATAGCCTAGCTGGATATAGCATTCTTTGTTGCATGCTTTTGTCATTTAGTGCTCTGAATATGTTATGGCCAGTTCTTTCTGGCCTGCCAGGTCTCTGTGGATAAGTCTGCTGCCGATCTAATATTTTTACCATTGTATGTTACAGATTTCTTGTCCCAGGCTGCTTTTGGGATTTTCAGAATTGTAACTTTTACTATTAGATGATGGGGTATGGAGCTATTCTTATTGATTTTGAGAGGAGTTCTCTGCACCTCCTGGATTTTGATGCCTTTTCCCTTTGCCATATTAGGGAAATTCTCTCCCCCCTCTCTCTTCTTTTCCTGGAATCCCAATTATTCTCATATTGTTTCATCTTGTGGTATTACTTATCTCTTGAATTCTCCCCTTGTGGCCCAGTAGGTGTTTGTCTCTCTTTTGCTAAACTTCTTTATTCTCCATCATTTAGCCTTCTATATCACTAATTCTCTCTTCTGCCTCACATATCCTAGCAATAAGAACCTCCATTTTTTTTTGCACTTTATTAATAGCTTTTTTGATCTCAGCTTGTTTAGATTTTAGTTCTTTTATTTCTCCAGAAATGGCTTTTATTTCTCCAGACAGGGTTTTTCTAATATCTTCCATCCCTTTTTTGAGCCCAGCTAGCACCTTGAGAATTGTCATTCTGAACTCTCGATCTGACATATTAGCAACATCCATATTGATTAGGTCCCTGGCATTTGGTACTGACTCTTGTTCTTTTTTGTGGAGAGTGTTTCCCCCTTGTCATTTTATCCAGATAAGGATATATGAATGAGAGAATTAAACACTAAAAAGGTGGCAAAGACCCCAGAAAAATGTGTATTAACCAAATCAGAGGAGACCCCAAATCATGTGGAGAAGAAAAAGAATATAAAAGAAGTTAAAAAAAAGAAAAAGGAAAGAAAAAATATATATATATATTAGGCTGGTGAATAGAACAGTGCCACCCACTTGATTTTGGGAGTATTTTAGTCTCTTAGAAGAAACTACCTCCCAAAATTTTAAAGAAAGAAATACACACACACACACATACACACACACACACACACACACACACACACACACATACACACAAAAATAAGGGTAAACATGATGAAGGGATGGGATATGACTGTAAAGATGAAAATTTTTAAAAAATTCTAAAAAAAAAGTTTATAAGTTGGTTGAGAGAAGAAAGAAAAAGAAAGTGGAGAGAATTTGCTCAGGCTGGAGACTAGAACAAACCCTGTGCTAGATTTAGGGTATATTTTGATCTATTAGAAGAAGTTGTATGCCAAATTTTTTAGAAGAAAAAACCCTATGTGTATACAAAAAGATAAAGTTAGATACAATGAAGGATAAAATATGACAATAATAATAAAGTTTCAAAAAGATTTATTTTTAAGAAAGGTACTGTTAAGATAAACTAGTTAAAAAACGTTAAAAGAGGAAAGAGTAAAAGTTAAAAAATTGGAATAAGAAAAAATTATTTTAAAAAAATAATTAACTTTGCAAGACTAAAGAATCATGGGAGAAAGCCATGAATTCCATGCTTTTCTTTACCCTCCTCTTGAATTCCACTGTTCTCCATGATCAGTGAGCTTGGTCTTGGCTGGATTTCTTGCTAATCTTCTGGGGGAGGGGCCTATTGTAGTGACTCTCAAGTGTCTTTCCCTGAGGCGGAATTGCACTGCCCTTGCCAGGGGCCCAGCTAAGTAATCTGCTTGGGTTTGTTTTCAGGAGCTTGTGTTCCCTGAACACTTTCTGTAGAGTTTTCAAGGACAGGAATGAAAATGGCATCCTCCCAATCTCTGGTCTGGAGGAGCCAAGAGCTCGGGGCCCCACTCAGTGTGCACTTGGAGAAAAGCGCCCAATCACTTCCTTCTCCCTGGTCTCTGGCCGCACTCCAAACTCACCCATGTTGTGACCAAATGTTTCTGTCTCTGGCACATGGCCCTGTTTGGTGTCTCCAAACCCAACAGATCCCTGCCACTCTTCCAGGGGGGTCTCCCCAGTCTGCCACTTGTGGCGTTCCCTGCTCAAAAAGCAGTGGCCTGACTGCCACACATCACAGTTCAAGGTAAGCCCAAGCTGAGAGCTCATTCCTCAGCTCTGTCTCTTTAGCCAGCTTCCCCACTCTAATACATACACTCAGACACCCCTGATCCTTCTGTGACTCTGTGGGACCTGAGACCACACTGTTCTTGTGAGGGTTCCACCCCTGCTTAGCCTCTGGAGCAATGTCCCTCTGTGGTGCAGACTTTTAAAAGTTCTGATTTGGTGCTCTGTTGTGTTGCCACTTGCTGGAACTGGCCCCTCCCCTCCCACGATCTATCTTCCCGTCACTTAAGACTCACTTCTCCACAGATTCTACCTTTTAGAAAATCATCAATTTTCTGTTTCTAGAACTGCTGCTCTTCTTTTTGATCCCCTGTTGGATTTATAAGTGTTTGGAGTAGTTTTATAATAGTTTGATAACTCTCTAGCTGAACTACTGCTACCTAATGTCATCTCAGCCTGCTACTCCTCTGCCATCTTGTCTCCCCCCAACGATAGAATATTTTAACAACAACTCTGCTTCAAAGTTTCTAACTTCAGTAGAAACATGGATTGAAGATACTTTGTAGTCATGACATCAAGCTATATTTGAGCTAGAACAGATTTTTGCGTTGGCAACCAAGTTTTTATGATTATCAATATGCCATATCATCTTCTGCAGACCCCCATCAGTATAAAGAAAAAAAGGAGATGAAAGAACCACGTGACCACTTAGTGAAGGGTAAGTACTTCACAGTTTAAATAAAATGTTTCTTTTCATTGCCAGTTTATTGAGATTTAATTGACATATACCACTGTGTAAGTTTAAGGTATATAGCATAATGACTTGACTTACATATATTGCAGAATGATTACCACAGTTAGCAACATCCATTACATCATAAAGTTAAAAAATAATTTCTTCCTTTTGTTGAGAATTTCTGGAATCTATTCTCTTAGCAACTTTCAAATATATATAGGAGTTCTCACTATAGCCATGGTTCTTCTTTTTTTTTTTTTTTAAGATTTTATTTATTTATTTGACAGACAGAGATCACAAGTAGGCAGAGAGGCAGGCAGAGAGAGAGGAGGAAGCAGGCTCCCTGCTGAGCAGAGAGCCCAATGTGGGACTCGATCCCAGGACCCTGAGATCATGACCTGAGCCGAAGGCAGTGGCTTAACCCACTGAGCCACCCAGGCACCCCAGCCATGGTTCTTCTTAGCAATGGAAGTTTGTACCTTTTGACCACCTTCACCCAATTTCTCTACCCTCTTTGCCTTGCCTCTGGCAAACATAAATCTGGTCCCTTTTTTTGTAGGTTTGATTTTGCTAGCTTCCACATCTAAGTGGGATTTCATATTTGGCCTTCTTGGTCTTACTTCATTTAGCATAATGCCCTCAAGATCAATCCATATTGTCACAAATGGCAGAATTACCATTTTTTATAGATGAATAGTATTCTTGTGTGTGTGCATATGTGTGTGTAAACACAAACCCCACAATTACATTATAATTATAGTATCCATTCATCCATCAATGGACACTTATATTGTTTCCATATCTTGGCTATTATAAATAATGCTGCCATCAACAAGAAAGAGGCAGATATCTCTTCAACATAATAATTTCATCTTCTTCAGATAAATACCCAGAAGTAGAATTTTAGAATCATAGTTCTTTGTCTAAGTTTTTGAGAAATTTCCATACTGTTTGCCCTGGTGGTTATAACCAACTGAAGTTCTCACCAAAAGTACACAAGTTTCCTTTTTTCCATATTTTTGCCAATATTTGTTTTCTTTGTCTTTTTGATACTAGCCATTCTAACAGTTATAACATGAGACCTTCCACCATTGTGGTTTTGATTTGAATTTTTCTTGTAATTAATGTAATGTTGAGTGTAATGTTGAACATCTTTTCACACACTTGTTTACCATTTGAATATCTTCTTTGGAAAAAAAATGTCTATTCAAAACCTTTGCCCATTTCAAATTATATTATATTTTTTCACTACTGAGTTGTATGAGTTCTTTATATATTTTGAATATTATCCCCTTATCAGATATGTGGTTTGTAAATATTTTCTCCAGTCCAAAGGTTGTTTTTTCATTTTCTTAATGATTTTCTTTGCTATGCAGAGCCTTCTAGTTTGATATAGTCCCACTTGGTTTTTTTAAATGTTGTTGCTTGTGCTTTAGATGTTATATCCAACAACTTGTTGCAAAAAACCACGTCAAGGAGATTTATTATTAAGTCTTTAATCCTTCTTGAGTTAATGTTCATGATGGTGAGAGATAGGGGTCTAATTTTATTTTCTTTTAACATGTAAATGTCTCATTTTTCCAGCATGATTTGTTGAAGAGACCATCTTTTTGCCATTGAATATTTTTAGCTCCCTTGCCAAATAGTAGTTGGCCAAATATGGAAGGGTTTATTTCCGAGTTTTTAATTGTGTTCCATTGGTCTATGTGTCTGTTTTTCTGCTGGTATGATAATGCTTTGATTACAAAAGATTTTTAAAAATTTTTTATTAACATATAGTGTATTATTAGGAGTACATGTCTATGATTCATCAGTCTTACACAATTCACAGTGCTCACCATAGCACATACCCTCCCCCATGTCCATCACCCAGCCACCCTTCCCTTCCACACCCTCCACTCCAGTAACCCTCAGTTGTTTCCTGGGATTAAGAATCTCTTATCATTTGTTTCCCTTTCTGGTTTCGTCTTATTCCACTTTTCCCTCCCTTTCCCTATGATCTTCTGTCTTGTTTCTCAAATTCCTCATATCAGTGAAATCACATGATAATTATCTTTCTCAGATTGACTTATTTTGCTTACCCTAATAGCCTCTAGTTCCATCCACATCATTGCAAATGGCAAGATTTTTTTTTTGATGGCCACATAATATATATATAAGTATGTATATATTATATATTATATAATACACACACACACACACGCACACACACACACACCACATCTTCTTTATCCATTCATCTGTTGATGGAGATCTAAGCTCTTACCATAGTTTGGCTATTGTGGACATTGTTGCTATAAACATTGGGGTGCATGTGCCCCTTCAGATCACTACATTTGTATCTTTGGAGTAAATACCCAGAAATGCAATTGCTGGGTCATAGGGTAGCTCTATTTTCAACTTTTTGAGGAACCTCCATACTGTTTTCCGGAGTGGCTGCACCAGCTTGCATTTTTACCCACATTGTAGGAGGGTTCCCCTTTCTCCACATCCTTGATTATAAAAGATGTTTAGTATAGTTTAAAATCAGGACTTTTGGTGTCTCCAGTTTTGTAGTTTCATCACAGGATTGCTTTGGCTATTTGGGGTCTTTAATGGTTCCATATGAATTTTAGGATTATTTTTCTACTTCTGTAAAGAATACCATTGGAATCCTGATAGAGATTGCATTAAAGGTACTGATGGCTTGAATAGAATATCTCAGAAAGCTATTTCATGCTGGTGCAAACTGGTACATTTTAAGAATTCAAATAAAACTTTCATTTTCAGGCCTTCCAATTTAAGCACTAAAAAATCAGAATGTTAGGTACTAATAGAGGTATTCTTTTTAGTTTGAAATAATATGATTCAAATATAACACCTCTAACATTTCCTACGAATAGGATCAAATTATAAAAGGAATATGCTTCTTTTTTTCAGATAAAATAGCTCCACAGAACAATGCTTTCAGCAATCTAGTCTGCAGTGGTATAAATATAAAACAATGCTTTTAGCAATCTAGTCTGCAGTGGTATAAAAAAATCTTTTTTTATCTTGTTATAAAATATATTTCCTTTTTACATTTTCTTACCCCTAAATAAACCATTATGTTGCTATAACTTTTATCTCTCTTTCTCTAGCTTTTTATTTTAGGATATATAGATTCACACATAATTATAACACAGATCCATATATTCTTCATCCAATTTTGCCAAGATGGAAACATCTTTCTTAATTAAACTATGAATCACAACAAGGATATTGGCATTGAAAAATTCTTTTTACCATATTCAGGTCCACCAATTTTACATGCACTAACTTTGTGCATGTATGTGTGTTTAGTTATTTACTATTTTATCAAATATTTACATTCATGTGACCACTATGTGAGTCAAGATGCAGAACAGTTTCATCACAAGGATCCCACATATTGCTCTCGGAGTCACAGCCACCTGTGTCTATTACTACCTCAACCCCTGACAACAATGAATCTGTTTTTATCCTTCTTATTGTTACTTAAGAATGCTGATAAGTTAGAATCATATAGCATGTAATCATTTCAGATTGACTTTTTGTGCTCAAAATAATTGTTGGACTGGATCTAAGATGTTATGTGTATCAATAGTGTCTTTAATGATGTCATATTCCATGAAATGGATGTACCACCATTTAACAATTCACTCATTAAAGGTACCAGTTTGTGACTCCTGCAAATGACCAAAGCTGCTATAAACATTTGTGTGCAGATTTTGTATGAACATAGGATCTCATTTTTTAAATTTTTTGTATTTTATTAACACATAATATATTATTTGACCTAGGGTACAGGTCTGTGAATCACCAGGTTTACACACTTCACAGCATTCACCATAGCACATACCTTCCCCAGTGTCCATAACCCAATCACCCTCTCCCTACCCCCTCCCCCAAGCAACCCTCAGTTTGTTTTGGGAGATCAAGAGTGTTTTATGGTTTTTCTCCCTCCTGATCCCATCTTGTTTCATTTTTTCCTTCACTACCCCTATACCCCCCACTTTGCCTCTCAACTTCCTCATATCAGGGAGATCATATGATAATTGTCTTTCTCTGATTGACTTACTTTGCTCAGCATAATACCCTCTAGTTCCATAGGATCTCATTTAATAGAAATTAATGCCAAACATTGCAATTGCTGGATCATATGGGAAGTTCATGCTTAAAATTTTTAAGAAATTGCCAAATGTATTTTAGGATGTCTGGATCCTTTAACATTTCTTTTTTTCTTTTTATTTTTTTAAATTTTTTATTTTTTATAAATATATATTTTTATCCCCAGGGGTACAGGTCTGTGAATTGCCAGATTTACACGCTTCACAGCACTCACCATAGCACATACCCTCCCCAATGTCCATAACCCCACCCCCCTCCTTTAACATTTCTTGAGGCAATACATGAATGATGCATTTTTTCCCACATTTTTACCAGCATTTAGTATTAGTACAGTTTATTTTTACTTGGCTGCTTTTTTTTTTTTTTTAAGATTTATTTATTTATTTATTTATTTGACAGAGATTTTATTTATTTATGTGACAGAGAGACAGAGATCACAAGTAGGTAGAGAGGCAGGGAGGGGTGGGGGAAGCAGGCTCCCTGCTCAGCAGAGAGCCTGATGCAGGGCTCCAACCCAGGACCCTGAGATCATGACCTGAGCCGAAGGCAGAGGCTTAACCCATTGAGCCACCCAGGTGCCCCTCCATGGCTGCTTTTGATAGGAGCTATCGCTATTTCATTTTGGTCTTAACTGAATTTTCCTTAATCGCTAATGCACATATTTTATGGGTGTGTGTGTGTATATGTGTATATACATATACATATACATATATATGTGTATATATATACACACACATATATATGGCACCCATATAGGGCACTAATTTATATATGTTATATTAGTGTATAAATATATCTACTCCAGTGAAATGTCTGTACATGTATTTTGTCCATTTTCTCATTGAAGTTTTGGGTTCCACCCCTCCCCCAGATAAGTTTACAAATTTAAATATCTAGAGAGAAGTCATTTCTCAAATTTGGAAATTTAACTTTCTTAGTATTCTAGCTATTTTTTTCCCTTAATCCTCCTCACATAGCCTTTACCAAGGCAAATTTTTTAATTTATTTATGTATTTACTTTTTTTTTAAGTAGGTTCCATAGCCAATATGGAGCCCTACGCAGAGCTTGAACTCATGATCCTGAGATCAAGATCCGACCTGATATCAAAAATTGGATACTTAACGGACTAAACAACCTAGGTACCCCCAAAGTTTAAAGTTTGATGTGGTTCAATTCATCAACTTTTTCTTTTAGGGAATTATGCTTCTAGTTTCAATTCTTTTTACCCTTTAAAATATAATATTAATTCTTTAATTTTTAATAATTATTAATAAATATTTAATTTAATAATAATTATTTAGAGCATGAAAGGGGACAAAGAGGGAGAGAGTCTTTTTTTTTAAGATTTTATTTATTTACTTGAGGGAGAGAGAGAGTGCATGAATGGGGAGAGGGTCAGAGGGAGAAGCAGACTCCCTGTTGAGTGGAGACTCAATATGAGACTCAAACCCAGGACTCCAAAATCATGACCTGAGCTGAAGGCAGTTCTTAACCAACTGAGCCACCCAGGCACCCAAAGAGGGGGAGAGAATCTTAAGCAGGCTCCATGCCACAGTGGAGCTCAACACAGGACTTGATCTCATGACCCTGAGATCATGACCTAAGCTGAAATCAAGGGTCAGATGCTTAACTGAATGTGCCACCCAGGCACCCCTTAATATTATTTAAATTGTGAATTGAAGTGTGTACGAAGTATGAAGTTAATGTTGAGATTCATTTGGATATCCAGTTTTTCAGGATTTTTTTTTTTGAAAAGGTGATCTTTTCTTTATTGAACTGCTTTTTCCCTCTTGTTAAAAAACAAACAAAGAAAAAACAGTTGGACATATTTAGGTTGGTAAATTTGGGGCTTCTCTATTTTTTCCTTTAGTCTTTTTGTCTGTTTCTCCAGCAATACCACATTGTTTTGATTACTGTAGTTCTATGATAAGCCTTAATACTAGATAGATAAATTTCTCCCATTATATTTTTTTCTAAAATTTTTTTGAAAAATTCTATCATCTGTACTTTGCACACAAATTTTAAAATAAGTTTGTCTATGAGACACAAAGATGCATTTTTCCAAAGACATACAGATGGCTAATTCAGGAAAATCCATCATCAGGGAATATACAAATCATAACTACACTAAGATACCACCTCACATCAGATTCTTTCAGCCTACTCTTCTGGGACTCAGATGGTATGATAGATTTTTTTTTTCTTATACTCCTGTAATTGCCTGAAGCTCCAATCAGTTTTTCTCTTTTTTTATTTCTTCTGTTCAGATTATGTAACTCTGTTGTTCTAGTAGCATGTTTATAGACTCCTTTGAGCTTTCCATTGTACTATTGAGCTTATCCATTTAGCTGTATTTGTTACTGTATCTTTTAGTACTAAAACCCATTTGATTCTCTTATAATGGTTTTTATTGAGTTATAATTATATATAACAAGAAATTCACTATTTTATCCACATTAAGTTGTGTGATTCATTTATTTTCAGTATGTTCAAAATATTGAATATCATCACCACTAATTCCTGAACATTTTCATGGCACCTGTAATACTGCAGTTTATAATTAGAAATATATACTTGGGTTTTATCCCTGTTTCTGCCACAGAGCTCCCCAAAGACTTCAATTTTCCTAAGTGATTAGAGCAATAAAACTATCTGTATTAAGTTAATAAAACAACTTTTGGAAGACACCTAAGAATTGGGACTCTGCCCATGGAGCCAACCATGTGAGTAGAAAGTTGGTGTCCCACCACCCTTCCCTATGGCAGGGAAAGGGAGACTGGTTGGTGGTCAAATCAACTGCCAATAGCCAGTGATTCAATCAACCATGCTTATGTAATGAAGCTTCCATTAAAACCAGAAAGGATAGAGTTAAAAGGGTTTCCAGATTGGTGAGCACACAGATTTGGGAAGAGTAGCATGCTCAGAGGGGACATGGAATCTCTGTGACCTTCCCTATACCTTTCCCTATGCATCTGTTCCATCTGGCTGGTCTAGTAATGTGCAGTTTAGAAGTCTTCATAGTATTCTCTTATCCATTTTTGCAAGATCAGTGCTAATGTCCACACGTCTATTCCTAAATGTGGTAATTTGATTCTTTTTTCTTTTAACTTCTCTTCTTTAGTTTGTCCATGTTCTTGATCTTTTAAAAAATTGATTTTAATTATTTTTCTTCATTGTTTTTGCTGTTTTAGGTCATTCATATTTCTTTTTCTTGTGTTTAATTTTCTTTCCCTAGTTTCTTAAAATAGAAAGTTAGTTTATAAGTTTGATCTTTTCTATCATTCTTGATGTAGGGATTTAGAGTTATAAATTTCCCTTTGAGCACTATTTTCTGTGCATACTACAATTTTTATATGCTGATTTTTAACTTCAAACTATTATATACTTTAATTATTTAATCCATTAGTTATTTAGGAGTATGTTGTTTAATTTCCACATGTTAACTTCTAAATTTCTTTCTGTATATGATTCCAACTTCATTCCATTGTAGTCAGAGAGCATACTTTGCATTAGTTCACTGTTACAAAAGACATTGATTCTTGTTTTATGGACCAACATAAGGTTTGTCTTATAGAATGTTCCATGTACAGTTGAGAAGAATGTGTATTCTAACATTGATAGGTGGAGGTTTCTGTATATCTCTCTAAATTCTCTCTCAATTGTAATGTTGTCAAATTATTTTCTTGCTGATCCTTTCTCTACTTGCTGTATTCATTATTTAAAGTGGGGTATTGAAAGTTCTATCCATTCATGTTGAACTATTTATACCTTAAATTATGTCAGCTTTAGCTTCATATGTTTTGAAATGTTGTTTTTTAACTGCCTATATGTTCATAAATGTTATATTTTCTTAAGTCTGTCTTTCTCTCTAGTAATGAATGTTCTTAATTAATGTTTAGTGTGCCTGGCATTTGTATAGTTACTCTCTCTTGTGGTTACTGTTTGTCTGGAAAATATTTAACTATCCTTCTACATTGAACCTATTTGTATCTTTGGATTTCAAGTCTCTTGTAACTAGCCCATAGTTGGATATTTTTTTCATTTTTTATAAACATATAATATATTTTATCCCCAGGGGTACAGGTTGTGAATCGCCAGGTTTACACACTTCACAGCACTCACCATAGCACATACCCTCCCCAATGTCCATAACCCTACCCCCCTCCCCCCAAACTCCCCTTCCCCCTGCAACCCTCAGTTTGTTTTGTGAGATTAAGAGTCACTTATGGTTTGTCTCCCTCCCAATCCCATCTTATTTCATTTATTCTTCTCCTACCTCCTTAACCCCCCATGTTGCATCCCCACTTCCTCGTATCAGGGGGATCATATGATAGTTGTCTTTCTCTGATTGACTTATTTCACTAAGCGTGATACCCTCTGGTTCCCTCCACATCGTCGCAAATGGCAAGATTTCATTTCTTTTGATGGCTGCATAGTATTCCATTGTGTATATATATACCACATCTTCTTTACCCATTCATCTGTTGATGGACATCTAGGTTCTTTCGATAGTTTGGCTATTGTAGACACTGTTCCTATAAAAATTCAGGTGCACATGCGCCTTCGGATCACTACGTTTGTATCTTTAGGGTAAATTTCCAGTAGTGCAATTGCTGGGTCATAGGGCAGTTCTATTTTCAACATTTTGAGGAACCTCCATGCTGTTTTCCAGAGTGGTTTAAACTATCACTCTTCGCAAATGATATGATACTATATGTGGAAAACCCAAAAGACTCCACTCCAAAACTGCTAGAACTTGTACAGGGATTCAGTAAAGTGTCAGGATATATATTTTTTTTAAATCCATACTGTCAATTTCTTCCTTTTAAATGTAAAATGTTGGCCCCTTTACATCTAATGTAATCATTTGTAAGAAGGACTTACTCATAGCAATCTGATTTTTAAAATTTGTTTTTATCTTTTTATATTAAAGATAAAATATTTTATATTTTATTTATAATATATATTTATATTTTATAATATAAATATATATTTTACATTGCACCATTTTAATTCCCTTATCATTACTTATATATTTTCTGGTATTTTCTTAGTGGTTACTCTGAAAATTAGAATTAATATTTTTACAGATCAGATTATTACCAACTTAATTTCAGTTAATATGCAAACATTTGTGTCTATATATTTTCATTCTCCCCTTATGATATCACTAGTAAAACTATGTCTTTGTGCATTGTTTGCCCAATAACACAGAATTACTATTACCAATTGATGCAGTTTTCCTTTAAATAAGGAAAAAAAAGTATAGTTACAAACAAAATTACAGTGAATGTATTTCATATTTATCTATGTACTGTTGTTCCTTCCTTCTTCAGGTTGGATGTAGTATCTTTATTTCAGCCTGAAGGACTACTTTAAGCATTTCCTCTAGAGCAGGTTTGTTAGTAAACAACTGTCTCAGTTGTTTATTTGATATGTCTTAATTTCTCCATTTTGAAGGATAATTTAATAAGATACAGAATTAGGGGCACCTGGGTGGCGCAGTCGTTAAGCATCTGCCTTTGGCTCAGATCATGATTCCAGCGTCCTGGGGTTGAGTCCTGCATCAGTCTCCCTGCTCAGTGGGGAGCCTGCTTCTTCCTCTCCCACTCCCCTCTGCTTGTATTCCCTCTTTCACTGTCTTACTGTCAAATAAATAAAATCTTTTAAAAAACAAGATATAGAATTATAGGATGATAGAACTTTTTTTTTTTTTTTAAATTGACACCATCTTCCTCTACAGCTTTGAAAGTAAGCTGTTAATATATCTGAGGATCTTTGTATTTGATGAGTTGCTTCTCTCTTGCAGCTTTTATGACAGTCTTTTTGACTTTGGCTTTTGACAGTTTGATTATGTGTTTTAGCGTGGATCTCTAAGGATATCTTTACTTGAAGGTCACTGAACTTCTTAAATGTGTAGATTGTTTTCCATCAAGTTTGGAGATTTGTTAGCCTTATTTCTTTTAATAGTTTTTGTCTGCTTTTTTTTTTTCCTCACTCTCATGGTGGGACTTTCATTATAATAGTGTTGATGTACAAAGTAGTGCCCAACAGGTCTCTTTGAATGTGTTCATTTGTCTTGATTTTTTTTGTTTGTTTGTTTGTTTCTCAAATCAGATCATCTGAACTAATTCATTTTGAAATACTTAATCTCCTTCTGCCTGGTCCTATCTACTGTTGAAGTCCTCTAGTGAATTTTCCATTTCAATTGTTGATGTTCTCAACTCTGTAATTGATATATATCTTTTTGATGAGACACCATTCTCTTGGTTTTAGTTACACACTTTCCATTAGTTCTTTTCATTAGATATTTACAACAGGTGTTGAAAGTGTTTTCTATTAATCCCAATATTTCTGCTTCATAAGGGATGGTTTCAATTGATTGCTTTATTTCCTGTGTATAGAGCATGCCTTCTTTGAACATTTCAGTGATGGTGAAAACTGGATTATTTGAATATATTAATATTGAAACTCTGGTAATTTGGGTAACAGACAATTTGGGAGGAACAAAATATGACCCAGTCTGTTAATTATGGTCCTCTGTGTGTAGCTGGGCACACTTTCAATGTATAGTGAGGCAACTTATAACTCTGCCTTAGTCTTTACTTATTTCTTGTACAAATTCTCAAGATCAAACAGGGAGATAGTAACCAGCAATGATGCTAGGGGCAAAGATCTTATTAATGTGGAAGACATCCCTGAATAAATAACTGTAGGTAAATAACATGTATACATAAATCTTGAGAATTCTATTTCCCCATAGGGTAGAAACCATTATTTTAGGAATAATTTTTTCTCAGTGTTTGAAGGTGAATTTTTGCCTTTTTCTTGGCTCTTTTTCTGTTGTTTAAATATAACAACAAAATGAATGGAATAGTTAACAATTAATGGAGACAAATAGCCATTTCAAAATATCTCTTTCTAATTGGTTTTCACTAAACACCACCCTTCTTCACTCTAATTATATATCAGTGGGTTTTAATGTTTTGGATGGACAGATGATAATCATAAGGATTTATCAGATGTATTGGTACACCGTGTCATGGCAACAGAGGGAAGAACTGGATGAGTTACTTTGGGTTACAGGGTACTTTGCTAGGTTTCTTCCAATTGATTTTAAATTCCAATAAGTTTTCAAAAGCTTAATGTAAGGGTATGAAAGATTAATTGTATTGAAGTGTAATATCAATTCCACATCTTTGTTTAGAAAGCAGCTCTAAGAACAAAGAAAAAAGTGATTTTTCGTATGAAAATGCAAACAATATGTGCAATGTCTTCAGAACTGTTTTACTGGATCTAATTGTGCTGTGTATGTGTGCACCTGAAGAAGAAAATGTCTTTTTGTTTCAAAGTCATACATTGTAATTTAACAGCCTACAAGTGATGTAATAGAACCCCTTAGAATGCTTGAGAACACTGCACAGAATGTAAATTCTCAGTACAATGTGTATACAATGAAATTATTCAAGCAAGCAATTGCTCAGATCTTAAGGAAAACACCTATTTAGAAACATTTAAGTATCTGTGGCATGTCACTGTTTTCCTACAGTGACGACACTGGAGAAGTGGGAGAAAGATCATCTTCTAATCTAGATATCAGTGGTTTATTGTATATCTACATCCTGCTGCAAATTTCTCACTTATATCCTTTTTTTCAGAGAGAGAGGAATCTTTATAAACTATTAATTTCCCCACAGTTAACTGAAGGTCTATCAATCCATATGTACATAAAACATTTCAGACACACAATAGGAGTATCTTATCAAACTTTCAGAGAGTTATAGAATTGAGGGATGGTTATTTTCTGCAGAATGTAAGTCATTTTCCATTGGGAAATATCATAGTATAGTTAGAGAGGATGTAGCTCCATTGTTTTCTCTAGTTCTTGTATAAATACTCTATGGATTGTGATATGGGCTTAAGTTTAATGCTTACTGTTTATCAAATATTCATGATAAATTAATGCTAATGTTTAGATATTATGAACATTTCAGTGTTAGCAAATAAGTATTTTATTTACATCTTCATTTGTGTCATTTATGTTCTTTTATGGAGGTAAAATTGACATTAGTTTCAGGTGTACATGGCTTGATATTTGGATGTATTGAAAATTATCACAGTAAGACTAATTAACCTTTTTTCTTGTGATGAGGATTTAAAATTTATTCTCTTAGCAACTTTTAGATATGTAATACAGTATCATTTTTTAAATTGTGTTCAGGTAGCCAACATGTAATACATTATTTGTTTTTGATGGAGTGTTCAAAGATTCATTAGTTGCAATATAGGACCCAGTGGTCTTCACAACACATGCTCTCCTTAATACCCATAGCCGTTACCCCATCCCTCCACACCCTCTGCCTTCTGTAGCCCTCAGTTTAGTTCTTGGGAGTCCAGAGTCTCTCATGGTTTGTCTCCCTCTCTGATTTCTTCCCAGTTTCCCTCCCTTCCCCTGTGGTCCTCCATGCTATTCCCTATATTCCACATATGAGTGAAACCACAAGATGATTGTCTTTCTCTGGTTGACTTATTTCACTTAGCATAATTCCCTCCAGTTCCATCCATGTCAGTGCAAATGGGGAGTATTCATCCTTTCTGATAGCTGAATAATAATCCATATATGAACCACATCTTTATCCATTCATCTGTTGAAGGACATCTCAGCTCCTTCCACAATTTGGCTGTTATGGACATTGCTGCTATGAACATTGGGGTATAGGTGCCCCTTCTTTTCATTACATCTGTGTATTTGGGGTAAATACCTAGTAGTGCAATTGCCAGGTCATAGGGTAGCTCTATTTTTAATATCGTGAGGGATCTCCATATTGTTTTCCAGAATGGCTATACCAACTTGAATTCCTACCAACAGTGTAAGAGGGTTCCCCTTTTCTCCACATCCTCGCCAACACTTGTTTCCTGACTTGTTAATTTTTGCCATCCTAACTGCTCTAAGGTGGTAGCTCATTTTGGTTTGATTTATATTTCCCTGATGGTTAGTGACGTTGAACATTTTTTCATGTGTTTGTTAGCCATTTGTATGTCTTTGGAGAAGTGTCTGTTCAATGTCTTCTGCCCATTTCTTGACCAAATTATTTGTTTTTGAGTTTGAGAAGTTCTTTACAGATTTTGGATACCAGCCTTTTATCTGTAAAGTCATTTGCAAATATTCTCCTATTGGGTGGGTTGTCTCTTAGTTTTGTTGACTATTTCCTTTGTTATGCAGAAGCTTTTTACCTTGATGAGGTCCCAGTAGTTCATTTTTGCTTTGGTTGCCCTTGCCTTTGAAGACATGTCTTGAAAAAATGCTCTATGGCTGATGTCAAAGAGTTTACTGCCTATATTCTCCTCTAGGATTCTGATGGATTCCTGTCTCAAATTGAGGTCTTTTATCTTTGTGTATGGTATAAGAGAATCATCCAGTTTCATTCTTCTGGATGTGGCTGTCCAATTTTCCCAGCACTATTTATTGAAGAGACTTTTTTCCAATGGATACTCTTTCCTGATTTGACAAAGATTAGTTGACCATAGAGCTCAGAGTCTATGTCTGGGTTCTCTATTCTGTTTCATTGATCTATGTGTCTGTTTATGTGTCAATACCATGCTATCTTGATGATCACAGCTTTGTATTAGAGCTTGAAGTCAGTCATTGTGATGACCCTTGCTTTGATTTTCATTTTCAACATTCTCCTGGTAAGAGACTGGTAAGACTCCTTTGTGTCTTTTCTGGTTCCATACAGATTTTACAATCCTTGCACCCGAGGATGTATTCCACTTGAACATGGTATATGGTCCCTCTAAGGTGCTGCTAGTGTTTTATGGAGAATTTTCGCAACTATATTCAGGAGGTTTTCTTTTCCTATTCCCTCTTTTTTTTTTTTTTTTTTTTTTTTTGGTAGTGTCCTTATCTACCTTTGCTCTCAGGATAATGATGGTCATGTAAAAGGAGTTTAAGAATATTACTTTTTCTTGAATTTTCTGAAAGTTTGAGAAAGATTGGCACTAACACTTTTTAAAATTTTTCATAGAGTTAACCAGTAAAACTATCTGTTCCTGGGCTTTCCTGTGTTGGGAGGTTTATGATAATGGACTCAATCTTATTGGTAATTCTCCTATTCAGATTTTCATTTTCTTCCTGATTCAGTATTAGGTTGTATGTTTCTGAGAATTTATTCATTTTGTTCAGGTTGCTTAGTTAGTTACCAGATAGTTTTCATAGTAGCCTCCTGTGAGCATTCATATTTTCTGTGGCATCAGTGTCATTTTCACCTATGATTTTCTTGACTTGCCTCCTTTATCTTCTTGGTTAGAAGAGCTGAAAGTTTGTCCATTTGGGCAAGACCAACTCTTAGTTTTGGTAATATTTGCTACTGTTTTGTGTTCTCTCTTACCTCTTTTTCTACTCTGACCTTTATTATTTCCTTCCATTTCCTTAATTAGTTCTTCTCTACTTCTATGAGGCAGAAATTTGGGTTTGTTTAAGATCTATTATCTTGAGGTAGTCATTTATAGCTATAAACATCTTTCTTATAACTGCATTCGCTGCATCCCATACATTTTGGTGTGTTGTGTTTTCATGTTCATTTGTGCCAACATACTTTGCTAATTCAATTTAATCTCTTCTGTGATCCAGGAGAATGGTCAGGAGAATGTTGTTTCCTAGTCTTCCTCCTGTTACTGATTTCCAGTTTCAAGCCATTGTGGTCAGAGATGGCATTTGGGATTTTAACCTTTATGCATTTGTGAAGACCTGTTTTGTAGCTTAACCTATGATCTATCCAGAAAGTGTTCTGTGTGTGCTTAAAGAATATGTATTCTGCTATTTTTGGATAGAGTGTTCTGTATATATTTGCTAGGTCCATTAGATTCATAGTGTGGTTTAAATCTATTGCTTTTTATTCATTCTCTGAATGGTGTGTCCATTGTTGAGAGTGGAGTATTAAATTCCCCAACTGTTAGCGTATTGCTACTTGTTGCTTCCTGTTGCTTTATATATTTAGTTGCTCCAATGTTGAGTGCATAGATATTTGCAACTCCTATTTCTTGGTTATGGGTTGAACCTTTTATCATTATAGAGTGACATTCTCTCTCTCTTATTTTTAGTTTCAAATATCTTTTGTTTGATACAAGTACAGCTACCCCTACTCTTTATGGTTCTCATTTGCTTGAAATAGCTCTCCCCATCCCTTCACCTTCAGTTTGTGCCTCTAAAGCTGAGGTGAGTTTTGTATAGGTAGAATGTTTTTAATCCAATCAGCCACTTAACGACTTTTGATTGGAAAATTTAATCCATTAACTTTTAAATTGTTGATAACAAAGAATGTACTATTGACATTTTACTGTTTTTCTGTTTTGTAAATCCATTGTGCCTTCTCATCCTGTCTTCTTTTGTAATGGGGATTACTGGTATCAGTATGGTTTGGCTTCTTTATCATGTTCAACTAATAACTTTGACAGCATTCCTAAGCTTTACACTTTTTTGTATGTCAAATATTATGTCAAATATTATTAATATTATCCTTTATTATGTTCAGTTAGCCAACATATTGGTTTTTGATGTAGTGTTCAATGATTCATTAGTTGTGTATAACACCTAGTGCTCATCACATTTTCCCTCCTTGATGCCCATCACAGAGTTACTCCATCCCCTCACCCTTTCCCTTCTCCAACCCCTAGTTTGTTGCCCCCTTCCTTCTATTTTATATTATTGTTACAGTTATAAATGAAATAATCACCAATATTGTCATATTAGAGAATTTGATTTAGGCTATATATTTACCATTGTGAATTTTACTCTACCTTCAAGTTTTATGATGTTAATTAGTGTTCTTCTTCCTCCAAATTTTTATGTACATTCCAGTTAACATGTGGTATAATGTTGGTTTCTGGTAGAATTTAGTGATTCGTGACATATACAAAATCTAGTGCTCATCACAAGTCCTTTCCTTAATACCCATCACCTATTTACCCTATTCCCCCAGCACCATACAGTAAACATCAGTTATTCCAGTAACCATCAGTTTACTTTCTAGAGATAAGAGTCTGTTCCTTGGTTTGCCTCTCTTTCCTCCCTCTATGTTCATTGGTTTTGTTCCTTAAATTCCACATACAAGGAATTCATATGATATTTCTCTCTGACTTATTTGTTTACCATTAATTATTGTCTTTTTATTTCTGCTTGAAGAACTTCTTTAGCACTTCTTGTAGAGATCTAGTGGTAATGAGCTTTCTTACTTTTTGTCAGATAAAGTCTTATCTCTTCTTCATTTCTGAAGGACAGCATTTCTGGGTGTAGTATTCTTGGCTGACATTTTTTTCTTTCAGTATTTTGAATATATCATCACACTATATTCTGGCCTGTTTTGTTGCTAAAGCAAGGCTATGATGGGTTATGTGGTTTCTTGATTACTTTTTTCACTTTTCCTATTAAGAGTAGTGAGGCTATGAATTAACTTCCATTGGCATTGGCAGGACAGCAGAATGGGTCATGTAGCCAGGATAGTTCATTGTTTGGGGACCTAAATCAAGCAGGATTGTGTGCTAAATTCCCTGGCCTGAAGAGGCAACTGGTTTTTCTGTGCTCTCTACTCAAGTGTCACTGTAAAAGGCACTATAAGATGAGCTGAACAGCTGCTTGTGTGCCCTAATTAGGTTCTCAGTCAAGGATGCTGAATGCTGCATTCAGCAGTGAGTAGATCTATGCATTAGTTTCACAGATAGGGTCACCATACAAGTCCCATGGCTGGAAAGGCTCTTATTTGTGGATCAGATTAGGCAGAGAGCTATGCACTAAGTTCCTTGAATTGATGGGCTACTGTCCTAGCTCTCCAATGGGTAGGGTCACTCACCAGGCTCCTGCTAAGTGCTACTATAGCCCGAGTATGTAGATTCCTGTGATATCCAGTTAGGTTCTCTGGGAACACCAGCTGGAGGCTGTGTTTAACTTTGGGCATGGTTATAAATTGGCCACTCTGATTAGTTGGCACTATGGTATTTCTATTTTTAATTTTCTGAGGAACCTCCATACTATTTTCTACAGGGGCTACATCTTACCTTCAACAGCACATAATGGTTCCTTTTTCCCACATCCTTAACAATGTAATTATTTCTGGTCTTTTTGATTCTAGCTATTTTGGAAGGTGTAAAGTGATATCTCACTGGGGTTTTGGTTTGCATTTCCCTGATTATTAGTGATATTGAGCATTTTTCCATGTGTCTTTGGCCATTTGTATGCCTTCTTTGTAAAAATGTCTATTCAGATCCTCTGCCTTTTGAAAAATTGAGTTTTCTTGTGTTAAGTTGTATGAGTTTGTTATATATTCTAGATATTAATCATTTTTTTTTTTTTTTTTTTTTTTTTTTTTGGCGTAACGAGACTTTACTGAAAACAGAAAACCGGGCGAACCAAGGATTACAAACAGGAATGTGGACTCGTAGCAAAACAAAACAACAGAACAAAAAGGGCGGGAGGAGGGATGTCGGAAGGACGGAAGGGGGGGTGAGCAAGAGCGAGGAAAGGGAAGGGAGGTTGTTTTTTTTTTTTTTCTTCTTCCCATTTCTTTAAAAAACCAACACAAGAAAACACACACACACACAACCAACGTTTGTTCCCAAGTAGAAACATAAATAGGGCAGAATCGAACACTCTGTTCTTCTCTCTTCCAAAGGCAAAAAAAAAAAAAAAAAAAAAAAGTAAAAGGAAAGGCAGGGTTTGAGGCTGCGCTCCCTCGGAGCCCCCTTCTGCGGTGGTGTGTACAAAGGGGCTGCCGGGGCGCGCGGGTTTGTGCAACACTGGGTGGCCGCGCTCGGGGAACAGAGGCAGCGCGAGGGCGGGGGGGCGGGGCGCAACTCTTTGCTGTGCAAGAGTTTTTATTTTGGTATAATCCCAATAGCTTATTTTTCCTTTTGTTTCCTTTGCCTGAGGAGATATATCCACAAATATGTTGCTAAAGCCAGTGTCAAAGAGATTTCTTATGGTTTCATGTCCCACATTTAGGCCTTTATCCATTTTATTTTTGTGTTTGGTGCAAGGAAGTGGTCCAGTTTCATTCTTTTACATGTAGCTAATTTTCCCCATGCCAACTATTGAAGAGATTGTCTTTTACTTATTATATATTTTTGTCTCCTTTGTCATGGATTCAGTGACCCTGTGTCTTGGGTTCTGTTTCCTTAATTCGTGTTTTGTGCTAATACCATAGAGTTTTGATTATTATATCTTTGTAGTATAGCTTGAAATCTGGAATTGTTCTTAAGACTGGGTTGGAAATCTGGCATTTTGTGTGTTCATATACATTTCAGTATCATTTGTTCTTGTTCTGTGAAAAATACTATTGGTATTTTGATAAGGATTACACTGAATCTGTGGATTTTTTTTTTTTGAGTAATACAGACATTTTAACCCTATCAATTATTCCAATCCATGAGCACGCTATATTTACTACTTGTGTTGTCTTCAGTTTCTTTCATCAGTGCTTGATAGTTTTCAGAGTATAGATCTTTCTCCTCCTTGGTTAAGGTTATTCATAGGTATTTTATTATTTTTGATGCAATTGTAAATAGGATTATTTTCTTGTTATTACTGTATAGAAATGCAACTTATTTATATTTTTTTGTATCCTGCATTTTCACTGAATTCACTTAGTTCTAATATTTTTTTGGCCAGCGTTTTTTAAGGTTTTCTATGTATAGTAACATGCCATCTCCAAATAGTGACAGTTTTGCCTTTTCCTTACCAATCTGGATGCCATTTATTTCTTTTTGTTGGCTGATTGTTGTGGTAGGACTTCTCGTACTATGTTGAATAAAAGGGGTGGAGTTGACATCCTTGTCTGGTTCCTGATCTTAGAGGAAAAAACTATCCACTTTTCACCAAGTATGATGTTACCTGTAGTTTGTCATATATGGTGTTTATTGTATTGAGGGGTATGTTCCCACTAACCCATTCTGTTGAGAGTTTTTATCATGAGTGGATTTTGAATTTCACTATATGCTTTTTCTGAATCTGCTGAGGTGATGATATGGTTTTTGTTCTTCATTTTATTAATGTGGTGTTATGTTGATTGATCTGTGAATATTAAACCATCTTTGCTTACCTGAAATAAATCCTACTTACTGGTTGTGAATAATCCATTTTATGGATTATTGCATGTGGTCTGCTAATATTTTGTGAAGGATACTTGGCATTTATGTTCATCAGGGATATTCATCTGTCCTATTTTTTATTTAGAATCACTTTGTCTGGTTTTGCTATAAGGTTCATGCTAGCATAATAAATGTATTTTCATGCTTTTCTCTTTTTTGGAAGAATTTGAGTAGAATAAGCATAAACTCTAACTGATAGTTAGAAGGAGAGGAGAAGGGAGTTGAGGGAAATTGGAAAAGGAGGTGAACCATGAGAGACTATGGCCTCGGAAAAACAACCTGAGGGTTTTGAAGGGGCAAGGGTGGGGGTGGGAGGTTGGGGGAGCCAGATGGTGGGTATTAAGGAGGGCACGTAT
Organism: Mustela erminea; assembly: GCF_009829155.1. NCBI lineage: Eukaryota > Metazoa > Chordata > Mammalia > Carnivora > Mustelidae > Mustela > Mustela erminea. The sequence goes on from NC_045625.1 coordinate 40,604,113, forward strand.
TTCATGGAGCACTAGGTGTGGTGCAAAAACAATGAATACTGTTACACTGAAAAAAAAAATGTTTACAATAAACATTTATCCAGCAGGAAATTAAATTTCAATAAGAAAAAAAGAAGTCATCTGTCACTGCACCTGCTTTTGGACATTTCTTTATTGGGGGTCTTTTGATTACCAATTCCATTTCATTACTAGTATCTGGTCAGTTCAGAACCTTTCTTCCTGATTCAGTTTGGGATAATTGTATGTTTCTAGGAATTTATTCATTTATCTAGGGTGTTCCATTTATAGGCATATCATTTTTTATAGTAGTTTGTTATATTCTTTTGCATTTCTGTGGTGTCTCTTATTACTTACTTCATTTCTGATTTTATTTATTTATTTTTTTGTTTTTTTTGTTTTGTTTTGTTTTTTGTGATGAGTCTGGCTGAACTTTTATCAAAGATCCAGGTCTTTATTTCACTGTTTCCCTTTTCTCTAGTTCCTTTCAGAGCTGGTTTTAATTATCACTAATAGCTACCTTGCAATCTGTTATGACAGGTTCTTCAGAGCTCATCCTACATATGGAATCAGCTAATTCTGTATTAGCCTTGGATTCTTGTAAAGGGAAAAGAAAATGGATATTCACTGCTACTAAGTTAGAGGTAAGTTGAAGAATAATACACATATATATATTTAGATTATATGTGTATCTATAATATCAGAAAATATATGTATCTTTTATAGGTGGTGGACTATCAATACCACTAGCATTACTGAAAATAGTTTATAATTTTAGCAAAATTTTTCCACAGAATTTACTCTGTGTCCAGACTAGCAGCTCATACAGCCATTACATACTACACATTCTTCAAGACTTCTTCCTAGTTCTACAATTAAGTAAGTGTATAATTATTACCAGTTCCTACAATATTATCTATCTCACTTCTTTCCCTTAGGAATATTAAGGCCAGATAGCTTACTAATATAAGGAAATGAAAAATAGACTAAGGGGCGCCTGGGTGGCTCAGTGGGTTAAGCCGCTGCCATCGGCTCAGGTCAAGATCTCAGGGTCCTGGGATCAAGTCCCGCATCGGGCTCTCTGCTCGGCAGGGAGCCTGCTTCCCTCTCTCTCTCTCTCTGCCTGCCTCTCCATCTACTTGTGATCTCTGTCAGATAAATAAATAAAATCTTAAAAAAAATAAGTGTGCAAGCCAGGAAATCATGCCCAGAAAACAAAAAGAATTTAATGTCTAACCTAAATGTTAAATTTATTCAAGGCATGACATACCATAAATAAAAATTCAGAAGTGAGCCCATAAAACTGAAAAATTGGAAATAAAAACAATCCTAAGGATCCTAGGAGCAACATAATACCTTAATAGCAACTGACCACAAACAGTGAGGAAATTTTATGTCTTAAAAAGTTAAATGAATTTGAAGGCAATTAGCAGGTTTTTAAAAAAATATTTTATTTATTTATTTGACAGATCACAAGTAGGCAGAGAGGTATGCAGAGAGAGAGAGGAGGAAGCAGGTTTCCTGCTGAGCAAAGAGCCTGATGTGGGGCTCGATCCCAGGATCCTGGGATCATGACCTGAGCCGAAGCCAGAGGCTTTAACCCACTGAGCCACCCAGGTGCCCCAATTAGCAGTTTTTGAAAGCATGTAAATAAATTCCAGTGTGTGAATAATACCTGGAAACTATCTCACCAAGAAAGCAGACTACACAGAAGATATATTAAAACTATACTTCAAAAAACTCTTGAAATTTAAAAGGGTTTCAAATGTCTTTTTTTTAAAGGAGAAAAATTACCTAGTTTTAGGCATTTTCCGGTATTTTACATATTTATTTGGTACTAATAAAGGCCTCAATACCTTTGTGTTGCTCATTTTATATGCATTGAACTTTCTGAACTTTCACAAGAAGGTATATGTTGTAAGGTAGCTTTTATAACGTTACAGATTTCCCTTTAGTGTAGTTTTTATGCTTTGTTTTATAATGTGGCAGTTAGCTTTCTGAGATTTCTTATGTTTCTCTACATTTTTATCTAGAATTTACCGTTTTTTTTTGGTCTCTGTCCTACTCTTAATTACATTTCCAGAAGTTTCTCCTCAGTATGGAGCCCTTCTCTGGAAACACATCATTGTGAGTCAGTTTTGAGATTTTGTAGGGATGTGGCTTTTCCAGCTCAATTCAATAACGCTGCTCCATGGTATCCATTTACTAGGGCTGGGGCTCTCCAAATCCAATGCTTTATGCATATGCATCTAGAGGTCTAATTTCCTTTCTGCAGAAGAACAGAGGATAACCCAGGAATTCATTAGATGACTGATGCTGGGGCTTATTCTACATATTTTGATAATACTATTCTTATTACATCATTTAATGAGCTACATGTTACCTATAACAAGATGGTAAACTTCCCTGAATAACTACAACAGCTTATGGAAGTTTTTTTTTTCTTCTTCTTCTAACCAACCAATTCCTGAGAACCAAAGGGGGCTCCAAGTACCCATATTAAATCCTAAAGTAGCTTATGAATTACTGTTTAATATTTGAACATCTACAAAGTGCTCATATCAGTTCATCTTCTCTGAAGTAGATCTATTTCTAAGAGGGTGCACAACAGCAGCTTAGCTACAAAAAGTGAAAATGAAATTGTCATGTTTAATCACTTATCTTCCTGAGAAGAAAGATTTAAGCATGTGAAAATGGAATCACTCAAGTCAGAATTAGGCCAACTGCTGTGACTAATATCTCCATGATGAAACAAGCTTGTTCATTTTGTATTCCAAGCAACTAGTTATAAGAAGCAAAGTGTGTAAAACATAAGAGACACCCAAAAATTCTTTCTTGAAAGAATGAATGAATCGATGATTTAAAGGTGTTTTTTTTTTTCAAATAGTGGGTCAATGACAAAAGATACATTTAGGTATTTTCACTAAGAGGTAGAGCATCATAAAAATGTTCAATAGAAGAGAGGCAGACTTAAGGCCTAAAAGTGTATAAATTTTTAATCAGATAAACTTGTGTTTGAATCACTTAATTATTTATTTATTGTGTGACCTTGATATCATCTTAATTTATCTACCTTGCTAAATAGTAACCAAAAATGTTTGTTCACAGGATGTAACTACTGTTAGGTATTATATAGGGATTTGTTCCTTTAAGAATATGATAATGAAATATCTTAGAATCATGTTTAAGTGTTCATTTTTTTATATTTTTCCCCAATTTTAGTGAGATGTAATAGACATATTGTACAAGGTTTAAGGTATACAGCATAATGATTTGATACATGTATATTCTGCAAAATGTTTAAAAGACAGTTAAAATTCATTTCACATGCCAATTTTTCCTTCCATGTAATGAGCTTTTAAGATTTTCTCTTAGCATTTTCATATTCACAATACAGTATTGTTAACTATAGTCATTGTGCTATATTTTACATCTCTAGAACTTATTTCTCATTTCCACCTCTTGCCTCCAGCAACCAAAACCTGATCTCTATTTCAATGAGTTTGATTTATAAGACAGGATTTGGCTTTCCCTGACCTATGTCATTCACTTAGTCTAATGTCCCAAAAGTCCATCCATGTTATCATAAATGGCAGGAATTTCCTTTTTTTTTTTATAGCTAAACAGTATTTTTATGTGTGTATCTATATATACATACATATACACACACATTTGAATAAGTATATGCATACAGTGGGTATGTATATTGGTATGTATATTACAATATATTTGTATACATACCCAGAAGTGGGATTGCCAGATCAAATGGTAGTTTTATTTTTTTGAGCAAGCACTACACTTCTTCATTCCCACTAACAGTGCTCAAAGGTTCTCTTTTCTTCATGTCCTCATCAATACTGTTATCTATTGACTTTTGGATGATAGCCCTTCTAACAGTCATGATTTTATATCTCATTGTGGTTTTTGTTTTCCTTGCCCTAATAATTAGTGATGTTTACCACTGTACCTGTTAGCCATTTGAATATGTTCTTCGGAAAGTGGCTATTCAGGTCCTGTGTGCATTTCTAAATTGGATTATTTGTTTATACTATTGAGTTAGAGGAGTTCCTTAAATATTTTCTCTCATTCTATAGGTTTTGTTTTCATTTTGTTTCTTTGATGTCCTATTTCTTTATTTTTAATCTTGTTATTTCTACTTTAAATGTTCTATCGAAAAACCATTGCCAAGATTCATGTCAAGAGGCTTTTTCCCAGATTTTGGAGGAAAAAAAACAACTGTCATATAGGAGATCCCACTTTTCTTATCCCCTCACAAAAATCAATGATTAGATAGTTATGCATGAATTAAAAGTCCTCTGGAAGAGCAACATACTGGAGTTATGCACAGAAGGGAATGTATAGTTCCAGGCTAATAACTGATAGCCCCCCAGTCTGGCTTGGTTCAGGCATATAGCCAGCCCAATACCCATTACTGGTTCTCCCTACAGCATGCCCAGGAGAAGAGAGTGTGGCCAAAGAATAGCACATCACTATCCAGGTCCCCCATAGCTGCTTGGAGGTGTGGAATAGACCCTTCTGTCTGTAACTAGCAAGAACCACTGTGTCCACTAGCAGCTAGTCATTCTAGCTGAAGACTTGCATGGACCTTTGGTGTAGTACAAAGCCATAGGTGAGCACAATGATACCCAGGTCCTTCACTGATGCAAGGGAACCATAGATGATCCTGCCACTTGTGCCCATATGACTGCACTGCCAGATGTGTCTGCCACTAGACATTCATCCGCAGCTGTGTGTGTGTACCACTAGCTCTGGGTATCAGCACAGCCTGGCCTGATCCCTATCTACAGGTCCAGAAGGTGCTGCTTAGTACAATCAGCAGTCTTTGCAAGAACTGTCATCCCCCAGTAATGCTTGCCAAAAAGCACACAGTTGGTGATGCTCTGGTCCACAGTGCCATGGATGAAAAAATCATCACCCCTACCTCAGACCTGGTCCCACTGCTAAACCTGGAGTCCTAGCATAAGTCAATTGTGCTAGCTTCTACCAGTAAAAGCCTTCCCTTACCAAAACTCATCCATAAAAGCTGGAAGAGGTGACTGCTTCTTCAAATGCACATATAGGATACAGGGATCATGAAGAGCCAGAAAAGCAGCTCCACCAGAAGAATAAAGTAGATCTCTGGTAACTGGTCCCAAAGAAATGGAGATCCAGAATTGCCTAATAAAGAATTGAAAATACTTATTCTATAACAATGCTTAGAGAGCTACAAGAGAATAGAGATAAATAATATAAGAACAAAAGGAAAAGCTCAATAAAGAGACATAATTTAAAAGAACGGACAGAAATTTTGGAGCTTAAGAATACAATGACTGAAGAATTTAAGAGCAATCTTAAGTAACAGACTTGAACAAGCAAAAAGAAGAATCCATGATCTAGAAAATAGGTCAACTGAAATAATACAATGGAATGAAAAAGAATGAAGAAATCCTACAGGGGTTATGAGAGACCATTAAAAGAAATAATGTATGTATTTGGTAGTCTCAGAGGAAGAAATGAGTAGAAACCTTATGTAAAGAAATAATGGCTTAGAACTTCCTAGAGAGAGAAATTTGGTTATACAAGTTCATGATCCACATGAGTCAGCTCAGAATTTCATTCCAAAGTTCTTCCCCAAGACATGTAACAATAAAATTATCTAAGGCCAAAACTGAATTGAATTTTAAAAACAGCAAGGAAAACATAGGTTTTCCTACCAGACTATCAACAAATTTTTCAGCAGACCTCTTTTAGGCCAGGAGAGAACGGAGGATACATTAAAACTGATAAGAGAGGGGCGCCTGGGTGGCTCAGTGGGTTAAAGCCTCTGCCTTCAGCTCGGGTCATGATCCCAGGGTCCTGGGATTGAGCCCCACATCGGGCTCTCCGCTTGGCGGGGAGCCTGCTTCCTTCTCTCTCTGCCTGCCTCTCTGCCTAGTTGTGATTTCTCTCTGTCAAATAAAAAAATATTAAAAAAAAAACTGATAAGAGAAAGAAAGTAGCAACCAACTTATATGTACAACCAATTTATAGGTACAACTTTACTTAGCAAAGTTGTACCTCACCACTAAACCTGGATTACAAGAAATGTTTAAAATTCCTCATACTGAAAAAGGACACTGATTAACAATGAGTAAACCTGAAAATATACAACACCATGGTATTGGCAAGCAAATTGCCAGATTCAGAATACACTCATACTGTTAATATGTTAATGTGGTAACTAGAGTAAAGGTTGCAGGACAAAGGTATTAAAAATAGCTACAGATTCAGTGTTAGATAATAGATATGCAATTAAAATACTAATGACAAGAAAATAAAAGGCAGTAGTAAAAGGAAAGAATTTTGAGTGCAATCTAAGTTAAATTTTTTTAAATAAGATCTTATCCTGATGAGATGTTTTATGTAAACCTCATGGGAACCACAAGGCAAATATCTCTAGTAGATACACAAAAGCTAAAGCAATGCCAACAACGCATACCACTAAGAAAAATCACTTATTTACATAAAAAAGGTCCAGGAATGGAATTTTAAAAAGGAATGACCAACCAGAAAACAGCAAGTTGGAATTAGTAAATCGTTACCTATTAAATAAGGTTTTGAACCCAACTCTGATGTGGGTGTGAGGGTTTCTCACACATCAGCTGGGTATCCTACAATTTAACTCAATTCTGACACTACCTACCCAGAGACGCTGCCCAGGTTATCATTCGTGCTTCTGACTCACTGGCTATGGATTGTAGGGTCTAATAATCCCGTCCTTAGATTAAGTTGTTCTATAAAATATAGAGAGAATGAATTGTCACACCTATCAATAATTACTCTCAACATTAATGGATTGAATATCCCAATCAAAAAGCAAAGACTGACTGAATGGATAAAACAGGACTCATCTTGGCTTTAAGGACACACATAATTCAAAGTTTAGGAATGGCAAAAGATGTTTCATCCAAGTGGAAACCAACACGAGCAGAGGTAACTGTATTCGTATCAAAGGAAATGGACTTTAAGTCAGAAATGGTAACAAAAGGCAAAAATAGTCATTATATGATAAAAATTTCAATTATTCAGGGAGCTTTCACAGTCATAAATATATATATGTATATATACGTATATATACATATATATGTATATATACGTATATATACATATATATACGTATATATACATATATATATACACACACACTCATATATATACATATATACATATATATGTATATATATATACACATATACATATATATATATATATACACGTATATATACATATATATATACACACACACACACACACTCATGATGAGAGCCCCTAAATGTATTAAACCAATATTAACAAATCAGAGGGGAGAAATAGGTTACAGCACAATAATAGTAGGAAACTTTAAGAGCATACTTTCAAAAATGGATAGATCATCCAAATGAAATCAATAAGTAAATATTGGACTTATACTATGCATTAGACTAGATGGACTTAACAAACATATTTAGACATTCCACTCAACAGCCACAGAATACACATTCTTCTCAAATGCTCATGAAATACTCTCCAGGATCAGTCGCTGACAGGTCACAAAACAAGTCTTCACTAATTTAAGAAGACTGGAATCATACCAAACATCTTTTCCAATGATAACAGTATAAACCTAGAAAACCTAGAAAAGAGTAACAGAAGGAAAGTGGGAATATTCACAAATACACAACACCACTGAATAACCAGTGGGTCAAAGAAGAAATCAAAAGGGAAATCAAGCATTTTGAAACAAATTAAGGAAGCAGCACAATATATCAAAACCTATGGGATGCTGAAAAAGCCATTCTAAGAGAGAACTTTACGTGATAAATGCCTACATGAAAAAAATAAGAAATTTCTTAAAAATCTAACCCTATAGTTTAAGGAACTCAGAAGAAAAAAATAAGCCAAAAGTTAGCAGAAGAAAGGTAGTAAGAAAGATTAGAGCAGCAATGGAGACCAGAAAGAATAATAAAGATTAATGAATTTAAGAGCTATTTGTTTTGGGTTTTTTTTTTTTTCTGGCAAGATAAAATAGTCATTTAAGTAGACTAAGAACTAAGAGGAGACATTGTAATTGATACCACAGAAAAACAAAGAATCATGAGAATGCTGTGAACAATTATATACTAACTAGATGCTTAAGAAAAATGGGTAAACTCCTAGAAACATAAAACCTACTAAGACTGAAAAAGGAAGAACTTGAAAAGAACAATATTAAGTAATGATACTGAATTAGTAATCAAAAAACCTCCCAAAACAGAAAAGGCAGGACCAGATGGTTTCACCACTAAATTCTGCCAAAATTAACAATCGCTAAAATTAATTAATGCCAGTTGTTCTCAAACTTATCCAAAAAATGGAAGGAGGGAACACTCCCAGACTCCCTTTACAAAGCTGGCATTATCTTGATAGCAACGATGGTTAAGGATGCTATAAAAAAAGAAAATTACAGACCAATAGCCCTCATGAATATGGATGTAAACATTCTCAACAAAATAGCAAACTGATTTCAACAGCAAGTTAGAAGAATCATTCATCAGAATCAAGTGGGGTTTACCACTGGGATGCAAGGTTGGTTAAAAAACTGCAAATAAATGTGATACACATTAATGAAATATAAAAAGTATCTCAGATACAAAAAAGCATGTGACAAAATACATTTCATGTTAAAAACGTTCAACACATTGGGTATAAAAGGAATGTATTTCAACAACATCAAGGCCATATGTGACAAACCCATATTCACATACACAATGGTGAAAAATTGAACAATCAGAACAAGACAAAGTGCCCACTCACTCTACTCTGATTCAACATTGTACTGAATATCCTGGTCAGAGCAATCAGCAGGAAAAAAAATGTAAAATGTTTGCATATGATATGATCTTATATATAAAAATTCTAAAGACTACAAAAAAATGCTTGGAATAACAAATCCAATGAAGTTACAGGATATAAAATCAGTAACAGAAAACAGTTGTGCTTCTATGTAATAAAAAAATACCTAACAAAGAAATTCAGAAAATTATCCCATTCACAACAGCATTTAAACAATAAAATGCTTACAAAAAAATCTAACCAAGGAGGAAAAAGACCTCTACACTAAAAACTCTAAGACACTAATAAAAGAAATTCAAGACAAAAATAAATAGAAAGGTATCCCATGTTCTTGAATCAAAACGGTATTTTTTAAAATGTCCATACTACCTAAAAACATCTACAGACTCAGGGAAAACCCTATCAAAATTTCAGTGGCATTTCTTTTACAAAAATAGAAAAAATAATCCTAAAATTCAACAAGGCAATATGACCCTGAAAAGTTGAAGTTATCATGGAAAAAAAAAAAAAAAAAAAAGAACAGCAACGAAGCAGGAGACATTATAGTTCCTAATTTCAAAATAGAGTGCAAAGCTATAATAATCAAAACAGTATGATATTGACATAAAATCAGGTATATGTATCAATACAACAGAGTGAAGAGCTCAGAAATAAACTCATGCATATATTGTCAACTAATATTATCTAAGAATACTCAGTGGGTAAAGAATCATCTATTCAATAATGGGGTTGGGAAAACTGGATAACCGCATGCAAAAATATTAAACTAGACCCCTATCTTACACTAACCAAGAAAATCAACTTCAAATGGGATTAAAGAGTTATATTTAAGACCTGTAATTGTAAAATTCCAGTTATAATATATCGGAAAAACTCCTTGACCTTGGTGTCAGCAGTGATTTCCTTGACATAACAGCAAAACACAAATGACAAAATCAACAATCTAATAGTGGGATTAAATCAAATAGATTGGGTCCACACACACAAAAATACCCATGAAAGTGAAAATACAGAGTGGGAGAAAATAATTGCAATTTATATATGTGATAAGGAGTTAATTCCAAAATCTATCAGGAACACACACAACACAATAGCAAAAGAACAACTCAATTTAAAAAGCGGACCTAAAGGCTGAACAGACGTTTTTTCAAAAAAGACATAGGAATGGCCAACAGGTATGTGAAAAGGTGCTCAACAACACAAATCATTAGAAAAATGCAAATCGGGCGCCTGGGTGGCTCAGTGGGTTAAGCCGCTGCCTTCGGCTCAGGTCATGATCCCAGGGTCCTGGGATCGAGTCCCGCGTCAGGCTCTCTGCTCAGCGGGGAGCCTGCTTCCCTCTCTCTCTCTCTCTGCCTGCCTCTCTGTCTACTTGTAATCTCTGTCTGTCAAATAAACAAATAAAATCTAAAAAAAAAAAAAAAAAAGAAAGAAAAAGAAAAATGCAAATCAAAGTCACCTTGAGCTATCCCCTCAGGCCTGTTAGAATGGCTATCATCAAAAAGGCAAGTGGTAGCAAAGGGTGGTAAGGAAGTGCACTTGTGATGGGGATGGAAATTTCAAGTCCAAATGCCATTATGGAAAACAGTATCATGGTTCTTCAGGAAATTACGCAACCCCATTTCTGGGTTCTATATCTAAATAAATTAAAATCAAGATCTCACAGAGGTAACTGCTCTTATATGTTCACTGCCTTACAAACCCTGAGATACAAAAATAACAGAAGTGTCCATAAACAAATAGAGACTATGTGAAATACACACGTACACACAATGGATTATTATATATCTATTATAAAAAAAGAAATCTGTTTATCTGTAATAACTTGGATGTACCTTGAGGGCATTATGCTAAGTGAAATAAGGCAGAAAGAGGAATACCAGGACTGTATATTAACACTCACATGTGGAATCTAAAAACAAACTCAGGGCTAAGAGAGTTAAGTGGTGGTTACCAGGAGTTGATTAGTATGGGAAATAGGTAAACGTTGGTCAAAGTGAACGAATTTTAAGGTTTAAGAATAAGGATCTGATGTAGAACATAGTGATTATAGCTAATAATACTGCTTCATATTCTTAAAATTTGCTGAAGGGTTAGATTTTAAATATTCGCAACACAACAAAGAAATGATACCTATCTGTCAGGATGCAGGTGGTGGCTAATACAACTGTGGTAGTCATTTTGCAATTTATAAATGTATGAACTCAACATGATGTATACCTTAAACTTACACAATTTTATTTATCAATTATATCTCAGTAAAGCTGGATAACAGCTTTTTCCTTGTGTTTGCTTATAGGAGTTTCATGATTTCAGGTTTCACATTTAAATTTTTAATCCATTTGGAGATAATTTTTATGAATGATTTGAGACAGGGGTCTAGTTTCATTCTTTTGCATATGAATACCTAATTTTCTTAGCATCGTTTATTGAAGAGACTGTCCTTTCCTGTTGAGTATTCAAGGATGCCTTGTCAAATACTAGTTGGTGCACATACATGAGTTTATTTATGGGCTTTCAATTTTCTTTCTTTGGTCTATGTGTCTGTTTTCATGCCAGTACCATCCTGTTTTGAATCTAGCTCTACAATATAGTAAAATATCAGGACGTGCAATGCCACCAGTTTTGTTCTTTCTCAGGACTGTGTTCACTATTTCAGGTCCTTCATGGCTTCAGACACATTTAAAAATTTTTTTTTTCTATTTCTTTTAAAAAATGCCACTGAATTTAAAAAAAAAGTGCCATTGGAATCTCAATAGAGATTGCACTAAATCTATAACTGTTTTGGTATTTAATGGATATTTTAATACTAATTTTTCTGATCAATGGACACGCGGTATTTTTGCATTTATTTGTTCTTCAGTTTCTTTCATCAGTATCTTGTTTTCATCATAAAGATTAAATTTATTTAAAATGTTAAACTCATGGGTTATACTTAGCTAAGTGTTTTATTTTTGATGTTATAAATGGGGGTGTTTTATTTCTTTTTTAAAAAGATAACTATTTATTTACTTGAGAGAGAGAGGGAGAGAGCACTAGTTGGGGGGAGGGGGAAAGGGAGAAGCTGGAGAGCCTAATGCAGGACTCCATCCCTAGGTCCTGGGATCGTGACCTGAGCTAAATGCAGATACTTAATGGACTGAGCCACCCAGGTGCCTGGGATTGTTTTATTTCTTTATCAAATAATCCATTGCTAGTAAATGGAAATGCTACATAAATCACTTTGAAGTTGCTGTGAAAGAAAGAAATCTAATTGGTGACTCTTGTATTTTTCAAATCCAATCATTATTCACAAATTTTAATGTACAAATGGCTCTGGATTTTGAACGCTTATTTCTAGTGGGCATTTATAATTATTTTATGTATAAATTAAGTACAAGAAGGCAAATTAATAACTTCCATGCAGAAGAACAAGACACTGTACTAGAAGTATTTCCTGAATTGATTGTGAGGAATTAACGTCAGAAGTGAGTATTAGTAGTCAAAAGGTAAAGCCAAATAGATACTCTTTCTTTTCTTTCTTCTTTCCCCCCTTCTTTTTATCTTTCCTCATCTTTTTGCCATATTCCATTTTAGAGAACATTTGAAGTAGCAGGCTTACTGATTAAGGTTTCAAATTTTGTGCTTAACTTCTTTTTAACAACAAACTCAAGGATGTAATTCAAGAATTACATCAAGAATTACATTCAAAAGAATGTAATTCATGACTCTAAGTGAAAAACCAATATAATTGTGATATTAGTCTCCAAAATAATTTTCTTCTGTGGAACCTCATAAAGATGAAACTAAGGAATATCACCAATAGCTTCCAATAGTTACAACTAATACACTAATGAGTTTTGTGTGGAGGCACCTTAAAGTGCACTTGGATTAAGACCACATTTTAAATATTAAACTGCAATTTAGGAAAAACGGCCTTTCAACAGACCAAGTAAATGTTATTCTAGAGACTAGAAAAAGTATAGCTCACATGAGTAGCTAATCCAAAATGGATGAACCATATATTTCAACGTTTCCTATAAATAGACTGTGTCTAAGATCAATGTATGGTAAGAGCAGACAGGTGCATTCTACTACAGGGTCCAGAGTGCTTATACTTTTGTACAAATTAGGGTATAGTTGTTATGGAGTCTCCTTTAAGTGACATGATGGATTGCAATGGTGGCAGTTACAGTTGACCAGGAGTCTTAAAAATGAGTCAAGGAAAGTATCCCTTTTGTCACTCTACCCTAGCTATTGTCCTTTTAGAATAATGGAAGATCTCCTGTTACCATACATTCCAGAGATTGAACAGGAGCTGCCTCCTGTGTCCATGTTGTGCATTTGTCCTTATTTCTCTGAACCATTAAAGCATGAACAGCTCTAGATTCTCAATCAAAATAAGGGAACTAAATTTTTGTTTCTACAAGAGTTCAATAACCAGTCTCAATCTATGTATTTGTTTCAGTCTAGTAATCATTCTGTAACCCATGCTTATGCACACACACTGTGGAAATAAACAAAGACCAACAAAATTTCAGGCCCAGGGAAAGGGCAATACTCCAAGATCAGTTGTAAATAAGAGCTTAGTTAAGATCCCGGCATAAATTTCTGGATCTAACAACATAAAACAAAGGCACAAGGCAGAATCTCAGCACTGAAAGAATACAGCACAAGAGACAGAAAAGGCAGTCATCCAGCTGGTCTTATGAAGAGGTATCAGAACATGATGTATGACTGCAAAGCTAAAATCTGAACTTAGGGGAATTGGTAATAGAAAAGTGGTAAACGTGCCCGAGGCATTTTACTGAGAATACAGGGGGAACTCTTCCTTGGCTCTTGACATTAAATAAGAGATGAGGGGTGAACACATCATATGTATTAATGAAGAGGTTGCACTCTAAATCTATCAGAAAAAGGAAATCTTCCTATGAGTAAGCTACATGAGAATTTTTAGGGGATAAGGTGCATAGATCTTACAGATATATGTAGTCAATGAAGTGATTAACTTCAGACTCTCACTGTTTATAACCCCCCTTAAACAACTAAATAATCATAGCACTGCTTTATTTGATGTACATATTGATATTACTATTCAATAATTATTTTTTTTTATTCTTTGGTAAGTGTTTTTCTCCAAAAGCTACATACTTTCTGTGGAAGAAAAAACTCAATAATCTCTCTAGCACTCTAAAAGGCAAAGAGATATAAAGCTCTGAAGAAGAATCCAAGTATTTTTACTAGCCTTACTGTCATCTGAGTTTGGAGAATATTGTAGAACTTGGATTGTTTGGCTAAGAGCAGAGTTAACAATGACGTCTGGAGGCTGGGAGGAAAGATGTAAGGGAGTGGACAAAGAGAGCTGTGTCTGTGTGCATTTTAAGCACAACAAAGATGTTGTAAATATGTCTCACTTAATCTATGATTTTAACTTCAATCAATCCCATTAAGACAGTTAATTTTTTCTATGTTAAACAGAGCTATCAGGAAAAAAAAAATAGGATTTCTTTATTGGTGATAATCTCAGTCCTTTATCTCTGGGCAACTTTTTCATAAAGTCGGAAGGATGCTTCTATTCTATTAGAATATGTCTGCCCTATAAACAGATAAAATCAATTAATGCTTTCAGTGATATGTAGTCACAAAAACATCTTTGTATCTACTGCTTCTTTTTCCTAACTTGAAAGATGAGGTCAAAAAGTCAGAACCTTAATGACACTCAAATGCGATTTAAAGTGCTACAGAAGAAAAAAATGTTCTCTCTCAGTAAGTCTCTCTCGCTGTGAAAATCATTTCTCTTTGGTGAAATGTCATCAACAAAATGGTCAGCATGACTAGTACCTTGGTTGTGTTTGTTCTGACACAGTGCAGTAAGTGTTATCAACACATGTAAGAGTAGGTACAGATGTCCTACCCAATGTCCTACTATAGGCGGTGGTTACACTAATGAAAATGATGGTTTTTTTAGTGTGAAGGACAGGAATTTGCAATCTGCAGGGCTCGGTTTAAATTCTGCTTGTGACACTAACTAGCGATGTTAGTCAAATTGCCTAAAGTCCTCTCCTCACCTGGTTTAAAAAAAAAAATGGCAAGGATAACATAAACACAAGTAGTAATTTTTTCCCCAGCTCTTAATTTTAAAATTATATGGGTTTTACTAAAATTAGACCTTAAAATCCAGAATACTCCTAAAGAGGGTGATGATGGAATTGAACATTCAAATGAGGCAAATCAAAAGGTACAATCAGCTTAAGCTCAAACATGTCACAGATTTTTTTCATCACACAATTCTTACAAGAGCAAAAGGGAATAAGTAATAAAGACCTAATCTGCACCAAGAACTTGGTGAGAATTTCTATTTTCCTTTTTGTTAACTATATAAAATTCAAATGAGGGCATTATCAATACCCACTTACCACACTGAAGGAAACCAAGAAACAACATTTAAAAAATTTTCTCAAAGTCCCATAAGCATTTAAGAAGAGTATGGGAGTGATACAATTTAGTCTCTTATGGATATTGCTATAGTAGGAAAAACTGTTGAGTTTCCATGATCTACTGGAAGGCCCTAGTCTAGCCTTGGTGAATTCTACCTCCACATTTTAAGTTTTACATTTCTATATTTCTACAGTCGCTCATTTTTTCTTTCCATACATATATTGTTTGACTTGAATGAACAAAGGGACTAAAGTTATTCTCATCAAGATAACCATAACCAAGTTTAGGATAAGCACTTAATTTGTTTCAGCAGAATAAAGCATGTTGCTCAACCTCTTGCATATGATGGGCATTTAATAAACATTTATTGCAGGGGCGCCTGGGTGGGTGGCTCAGTGGGTTAAAGCCTCTGCCTTCAGCTCATGTCATGGTCCCAGGGTCCTGGGATCAAGCCCTGCATCGGGCTCTCTGCTCAGTGGGGAGCCTGCTTCCCTTCCTCTCTCTCTGGCTGCCTCTCTGCCTACCTGTGATCTCTGTCTGTCAAATAAATAAATGAAATCTTTAAAAAAGTATATATATCAAAGTCAAAATCAACAAAGAATAGGAAAAAATAGTACACAACTTAAATATACAGGGAACATTAATTCAATAGATATGCATTTATATGTACTACAGCAACACATGAAAAAACTGAACCAATTGTAGGAGGAAGTCTTTTAAAAAAAAAATAAAGATTTATTGCATAATTGGAGTAACATTAGGATGTTACTACAAACCTCGCTAGTATACTTCATTATTCTTTGCCTAGAGTGAAAGCAGAATCCAACCTTAGAATTCATCATTTAAGTCTCTGTCTATAATAATAAAAAACTCTAGAAGACAGAACAATTCTATAGTTCATGTAGGTTATGCAAGTTATCAATTGAAAATAAAGCAGCAAACCCACATTCCTATAAAAGAAAGATAAAAAAGTAAAATATCTATATAATTGTCTTAAAATTATTCTTTACTTTCTTTGTAAAAATGCATACTAAATGTAGGCCTGATTCACTACTCCTATTTTGGCTTATCCTGCATGATATTTCTAGACATTATTCTTCCTAAATAATTTTTACCTCCAAAGACTACCTATTAGTTACTATTAATTAAGAAACTCTGTTGTGTAATTATAGCTTGCATCAGACAGAAAATTGACCTGAGTTCACATATTCTTTATAGTGAAATAAAATATTACAAGTTTTCTTTTTAAAGTTTTTTATTATTGTCTAAAGTTTTCAATAGTTTGGTGTTTTGTTTTTACTAAATTCTGACCTCAGAGACCAAATATTAGATTACATTATAAATAAAAGATTATCACAAAAAGTCTCTCTAAATATTTGGTTTGGGTCAAGGCTGAGCTACCCAAAGTATGTTTTACGATAGTGCAGATTTAAATTTTAATTTATTTATACTAATCCAAATAATGCATTCATATTCAAATTTTACAGAATTAAGATTTGAGGCTATGGTAAAAGGAAATTCCTCTGCAAAATAAAATTTTTAACTATTAATATTGGTTTATTCAAAAATTTTTTTTGATGACCAGTAGCATATCATCTCCAACAAAATGATGAAAAAGGAAGAACCTAGCTTCTGTCCTCCCCCTAAAAATGATCAATAATAATTTACCCAGCAAAGCTATCCTTCTTTAATGAAGGCAAGATAATAAACTTCCTCAGCTTTTGTTAGCAATGAAGATATCAGCACTCAACCTACCTTACAAGAAATGCTGGAGGGAATTCTTTAAGCCAAAATTAATGGATGCTAATTAGTAATATGAAAACATATGAAAATATACAACACAATAGTAGAAGTGAGCATAAGTCAGATTGAAAATAATATTATAGTGGTGTGCTAACTTTTTTAGTATAAATTTTAAAGGACAAAAGTACTAAACATTGCTACAGCTATAACAATTTGTTAAGGGATATATAATGTAAAAAGATATTGTGACATCAAAAACATAAAAGGTGAAAGTAAAGGCAACTTTTCTATGCAAAATTAAATTGTTATCAGTATAAAATATACTATTACATTGATATTTTATAGAAGTGTCATAGTAATCACAAAGCAAAAATGCACAGTAGATTCATAAAAGATAAAGAGAAGGGAATCAAACATACCACTAAGAAAAGTATCCATTCACAAGGGCAGTCATCAAGAGGGAAAGGAAGTAACAAGGGAACTGCAAAACAGCCAGAAATTAATTAGTATGATGGCAACACTAAGTCCTTACCAATCAATAATTATTTTAAATGCAAATGGATTGAATTCCCCAATCAAAAGACATACAGTGGGTAGGCAGATACAAAAAGAGAGAGAGAAAAACCAACTATATGCTGCCTGTAACAGAAACTCACTTTAGCTTTTAAAGACATATGTTAGCTCAAAATGAAGAATTGGATAAAAGATACACAATGAAAGTGGAAACCAAAAGAAAGCAGAGGTAGCTATACTTGTATGAGACAAACAGACTTTAGGCCAAACTTAATAGGAGACAAGCAATGTCATATAATGATAAGCAGGTCAGTTTATTAGGAAAATACTGAATTATAAAGTATATATGCACCCAACACAGAAGCACATAAGTATATTAAGCAAATACTAACAGATCTGAAGGGAGAAAAGGACAACTATACAATAATACTAAGGGACTTTAATACCCTACTTTTGTCAATGAATATAGCACCCAGACAGAAAATCAACACAATTTTGGACTCAAACCATACTCTAGATCAAATAGACTTAACCAGTTAAGTATAGAACATTTCATCCAACATCAACATAATACACATTCTTTGACATAACCACAGACCAATTTGTTGGACAGGTCATATGACAGAGTCATATATTTAATATATTTAAATTATACCACTTCTCTTTTCCATCCACAGTGACATTAAACTAGAAACCAGTAGTAGGAGGGAACCAAGGAAAATTCATAAAGATGTGAAAATTAACATACTGCTGACAACCAGTGATGCAGATAAGAAATCAAAAGGAAATTTTAAAAATATCTTAAAACAAAAATGGAAGCACAACATATCAAAACCGGGGCACCTGGGTGGCTCAGTGGATTAGGGCCTCTGCCTTCAACTCAGGTCATGGTCTCAGGGTCCTGGGATGGAGCCCCACATCAGGCTCTCTGCACAGAGGGTAGCCTGCTTCCTCCTCTCTCTCTGCCTAACTCTCTGCCTACTTGTGATCTCTGTCTGTCAAATAAATAAATAAAATCTTAAAAAAATATATCAAAACCTGTAAGATGAAGCAAAAGCACTTTTTTTTTTTTTGGTTAACAGATTATTTATTTATATATTTATTTGTCAGAGAGAGAGAGAGAGAGCAAGAGAGCGAGCACAAGCAGGCAGAGTGGCAGGCAGAGGCGGAGAGAGAAGCAGACTCCCTACTGAGGAAGGAGCTGGATCTGGGATTCAATCCAAGGACCCTGGGATCATGACCTGAGCTGAAGGCAGCAGCTTAACCAACTGAGCCACCCACACGTCCTGCAAAAGCACTTGTAAGGGCTAAGAGGAACTTTACGGCAATAAATACCTACATAAAGAAAAAAAAAAAGAGCTCAAATGAATAGCCTAACTTTATACCTCAAGGAACTACAAAAAAGTTAAACCTATTGTTGATATAAGGAAAGAAATAACAAAGATCAGAACAGAAATAAATGGAATAGCAGAAAAACAATAGAAAAGATCAAGAGAAAGAGCTGGTGTTTTGAAAAGATAAACAGAATTGGCAAGCCTTTCGCTGAACTAAAAAAAAGAAGGAAAAAAAAAAGCAAGACTTAAAATCAGAAATAAAAGAGACATTACAATTGTTATCACAGAAATACAAAGGAGTATAACAGGCTACTATAGTTAAATAATAACAATACAACCTACTAAGACTGAACCCTGAAGAAATACAGAATCTTAACACACCAATAATGAATAAAGAGAATGAATCAATTATCACAAACTTTCCCAGACAGAAAAAAAGCAGGACCAAGTGGGTTTCTCATTGGTGATTTCTGCCAAACCTTTAAAGAAGAATTAATACCCACCTTTCTCAAACTCTTCTAAAAATTTGGAGATGACAGAACACCTCCAAACTCATTTTACAAGGCCAAAATTATCCTGACACAAAAGCCAAATACGGACACCACAGGAAAACTACAAACCAATATCCCTAATGAATATAGATTTAAAAATCTCCAAAAAATGGTACTAATTCAACAGCATATTAACAAAATAATGCACCGTGATCACGTGGGATATATCCCTGAGATGCAAGGATGTTTCAACATATGCAAGTCAATTAATGTGATGTACCACATTGCTAGAATGAAAAGTTATATGATCATATCAAAAGGTGACCAAAAAAGGCATTTGACAAAATACAACATCCTGTTATGAAGAAAACACTTGACACACTGGGTATAGAGAGAACATACTCCAACACAATAAAGGCCATACAGGACAAATCCACAGCCAATATTATATTCAAGAGTGAAAGGTTAAAAGCTTTTCCTCTAAGGTCTGGAAAAAAACAAGGGTACCCACTCTCACCCTGTATATTTAACACAGTACTAGAAGTCTAAACTCAAATAATCAGGCAAGAAAAACAAATAAGAAGAATCCAAATAGAAGGGGAAGTGTAAAATTGTCTTTATTTGCAGATAATATGATCTTATATATAGAATATCCTCAAGTCTCCACCAAAAAAAAAGTCAAAGAAGCTAAATTCAATAAAGGTGCAGGATACAAAATCAACAAAATTTAGTTGCATTCCTATACACTAACAACGAAATATCTGACAAAGAAAGCTATCATTTACAACAGCATCAAAAACAATAAAGTACTTAGAAATAAATTTAACCAAGGAGATGAAAGTTCTCTGCAATGAAGACAACAAGACTAATGGAACAAATTGAAAAGGCACTGTATGGAAAGATATCCTGTGTTCATGGATGAAAATAATATTGTTAAAATGTCCATACTACCCTAAATGTCTATAGATTCAATGCAATCCTTTCAAAAATTCTAATGGCATTTTTCACAGAAATATGAAAAAAAAAATCTAAAATTTCTGTGGAAACACAAAATACCCCAAATATCCACAGCAATCCTAAAAGAAGAACAGAGCCAGAGGCATCATATTTACTGTTTTCAATCTATACGACAAGTCCAGAGTTATCAACACAGTATGGTTCTGGCATGAAATTATATACATAGACCAATGGACCAGAATTGAGAGCTCAAAAATAAACTCAACATATATCATCAATTAATATTTGACAAGGGAGCCAAGAATTCTCAATGGGGAAAGGACAATCTGCACAGTAATGGTTGGGAAAAGTGGATAGCCACATGCAGAAATATGAAATTGGACCCTTATACAGAAAAATAAATTCAAAATAGACTGAAGTCCTTAACATGCAAACTGAAAATCCTAAAATTCCTAGGAGAAAATAACCTTGGCATTGGTCTTGACCATAATTTTTTTGATATAACACCTAAAGTACAAACAACATAAACAACATAAACAATAAACAATTAGGGCTACATCAAAATAAAAGTTCTACACTGCAAAAAAGCCACCAACAAAATGAAAAGGCAATCTATATAAGAGAAAATATTTGCAAATCATATATGATAAGGAGTTAATATCCAAAATATATAAACAACTCATGTAACTCAATAGCAAAAAAAAAAAAAAAAGAAGAAGAAGAAGAAGAAGAAGAAGGAAAGAAAGAAAGAAAGGCAAATGATCCAATTAAAAATAGGCCAAGGACCCAAACAGACATTTTTTTCAAAGACATACAAATGGCAACAAGTATATGAAAATGTGTTCAATATAAATAATCATCAGGAAAAAGAAAATCAAAACCACAATTAGATATCACTTCCCACCTATCAGAATGACTATAATAGAAAAAAGAAAACGGTATCTGTTAATGAGAACGTGGAGAAAAAGGAACTTTTGTGCACTGTTGGTGAGAAAGTAAATCAGTTTAGCCATTAAGGAAAACAGTATCGAGGTTCCTTAAGATATTAAAAATAGAACTACCATACATAGGAGGTAGCAACCATACCTCTATGTATCAATAGTTAATGGAATCATTGTCTCAAAGATGTAATTATACTTATTATATGTTCATTGCAGTAATATTATTCAATAGGGAAGGTATGGATACAGCATCAGTGTCCCCTGATGGGTGAAAGGAATTTATTTATTTGGTTATAATCACACCTTCCCTATTTATATGTCTGTCCATCCATCCATATACTCACCAACACACACACACACACACACACACGCAGAGACACACACACACACACACACACACACACAGAATGGATGATTATTCAGCCTTATAAAAGAAGGAAATCCTGTCATTTGCAACAACATGGATTAATCTGGGGGGAATTATGCTAAGGAAAGTAATCCAGAGAGAGAAATACTGTGCAGTATCACATATATGTAAAATCTAAAGAAGCCTAACTCATAGAAACTAAGAGTAGAGTAGTGATTACCAGAAGCAGGATGAAGGGGGGGCGAGGGTGGGGAGAGGAGGACGAGGGAGATGTTGGTCAGGGGTACAAACTTCTAGTTATAAGATGAGTAAGTTCTGGTATTTAATGTAAGTCATCGTGACAATAGTTCATAATGCTTGAAAATTGCTGAGAGATCTTAAATGTTATCATACACACACACACACACACAAAGGAATTATGTAACATGAGGAACATACTAATACTCTGATAATAATCATTTTGCAATGTATGTGTATCAAATCAATACATACATCTTATACTTACACTATGACACCCTGTTGTTCCATTTTTATGGAAATTTTGAAATCCTGATAATAATATGAATATTACTTAGAAAATTTGAGGCATATTTTCCTTTTTCTTTTGGAAGAACACTAATGGTATCCTACCATACTATTTAGTGGATAAATTCATAGAAATATCTTTCAAAACTGAATCAGGAAGAAATAGGAAATCTAAACAGACTAATTATTAGTAATGAAATTGAATTGGTAATCAGAAACCTACCAAAAAATAAAGTCCAGGACCAGTTGGACTTACAAATGAATTTTACCAAACAGTTAAACAAGAGTTAATATTTATTTTCTTCAAACTATTCCAAAAAATAGAAGAGGGAAGAAAGCTTCCAAATACTTCTATGAGGCAAGGATTACCCTGGTAGCAAAATCTCCATGAAGATGCTACAATAAAAAAAAGAGAAAAATGTAAGCCAATACCCTGATAAACGCAGATGCAAAAATTCCCAACAAATTATTAGCAAACCATGTACAATACATTAAAGGGATCACTCACATTGATCAAGTGGGGTTTATTCTGGGAATGCAAAGATGGTTTTGCATTCATTAATAAATCAATATGATACACCACATTAACAAAATAAGGAATAAAGATACAGTTTAAAAAGATAAACAATATTTAACACTTTGCTTAGAATGTTAGTTTTTAAAAAAAAATCTTTGTTGTTTGCTGTCAAAGATTTCTAAAGAATTTGATAACTAATTTTCTAAGGAGTTTGATAACAAATATCACAGCCTTATGTGATATATTTACATGTCCAAATGTATAGAAAAGAGATCAAACTATAATTTAATAAACATCCAGGAAAGGTCTTTTAAAATTTTTGAGACGGGGGTTTAAAATAACAGTACATTTTAAGTGATTTAAATAAAACATACTTTATCCATCTAGGGGCAGGTTAAGGAGCACAATTAAAACAAAAACAAACTTAAAACACTAACCTAAATATTAATGAACTAACAAGGGTAGTAGACTAGGCTCTAATAACTTTGACTGTAATCTTTTTATCTCCTAAAAGTGGGAATGGACATGCAGCAAAAATATATCTTAGATTTATGTGAGTTGTTTATATTTTTAACTTGATTTACACATTTTGTACAAGTACTATGGGAAAATATAAAACTGAATTTCTAGTATAAAAGATATAGAATCCAGTAATAATTGACTTTGATATTATTAATGTTTTTTATATGAAAGTTCATTTGTTTATAAAGACTTTGGACTTTAACATTTTTATTCAAAAATTCTGACTCATCCAGAAAGGAACTACAAAAAGTAAAACATAGGGAAAGAGGGGCGCCTGGGTGGCTCAGTGGGTTAAGCTGCTGCCTTCGGCTCGGGTCGTGATCTCAGGGTTCTGGGATCGAGTCCCACATCGGGCTCTCTGCTCAGCGGGGAGCCTGCTTCCTCCTCTCTCTCTCTGCCTGCCTCTCTGCCTACTTGTGATCTCTCTCTGTCAAATAAATAAATAAAATCTTTAAAAACAAAATAGGGAAAGAAACAGCATTATTTAAAAGATATATAATTATCAACTTAAAAATTCTTAAAGGACTAATTAAAAAATACTACAATGAATAAAACAGTGAACTAGGTTATCTGAAAAAAATGCAGTATGCAAAATATAACTTTGACTTAAAAAATTATATTCTCCAAAATCCAAATAACTAGAAACAAGTATCAATGGATGTATTGGAACTACATGAAGGAAAATATAAAATCACTAAAAAAATAAGAAAACAACAAACTGAGTCTTGAAAATGTTACAGTGAGCAACTGTTGCCAGTCCATTCCATTTAAATGATGTCCAAAAATAGCCAAAAGTAATTGATAGTGATAAAACCAGAAAGGAGTTGCTTCTTGGTGGGGTTGGGGGTCACTTAAAATTGACTGGAATTAAATTAGAGGAATATTTCTGGGTGAGGAATATGTTTGATACTTTGATGAATGGTGGTTGCAGGGGTTCAACTGTCAGAACACATCAAGCTGAATATGGAAGTGTTGTCTATTTTATCATATATAAATTATTTCTCAAAAAATAAAATTAATAAGTAAAAAGTTCTCCAAAGATGCCATTCATGGCAACATTTAGGAAAAAATAATACTATCTATTTGGCATATCAAATAAGAGGGAGCAGTGGAAGCCATGTGTCCCAGTAGGGAGAAATATTTTATCACTGATACTGTTTAGAATGGTTGTGAACAGTAATTTTTAAAAAAAAAAAAAGACAAACTGATTACAAGTTAATTCTATTGTTTTATCTATATAGTGCACCCTATTTCTTCTACCTGGGTTAAAGCATAATAGATTGGAACTTGCCAACTTGTTTATGCAGAAAGCCCAAGCTTGAGCAAAATGACTGGAAAACATGTTTAAAAAAAAAATCAGAGAATTTGAAGAAATGCTGCGTGAGAAAAACAGAAAAATAATGATAGGAGAAAGAGCAGGAGCTGAATGACTAAGTCAAAAAGTAAAAATTCAGAAAAGAAATTTAAAAAAAACATAGATTCTATAAAACCCAATTCTTGTTTATGAGGAAAGCAATGCGTTCTACTACTGATTAATTGGCAAAAGCACTGTCAATATGAAGAAGTAATTAAATCAAGAAAACAAGGAGATAGAAATGCTTGGAATACCAACTACCATAAATACCAGCTGTATTCCACGAAGATAATTTATCAAACATTTCTACAAAGTTTCCTTCATATCAAAACCTATTCTAAAGCCAATAGAAATGAGTAAAATTTTTTCCTCCCTATCAAAATGTACCAACATTAATTATAGCTCTCAATATTGGTCTTAATTTCTGGCTGTTTAAATAAAGATACAAATAGCATTTATTGAAATACAGAGCTGTTCCAGCGACTTAGAGAACTTTCTGGGATTCGATTCTTTTCATGTGTACTTAACAAGTCCCCTCCATCTGTGGTTTCCAAACTGTATTCTCCTTTCTTTGCAACTTGAAAACACCTAACACAAATCTAATTGCTAGATTTTGTATCATAAGGAATTGACATAGTAGTGAAATGTAGCTGGACAAAGTTCAGGAATATCCTTTCCTTCCATCCCAGGTTTATATCTATTTCCCTAAATCAAAGAAAATGCAGGCCAGTCCAAAGAACTTTTCTGCAAACCTCTTCTCTCTGGGGGACTCTTGCCCTCTTATGTTTTTTTAACCAGAACATAAGTAATTTGTTGAGATGAGTTCTCTTTCAGTGCTCTTTTACTTATCCTTACCTCAAGCTTTGTAACCAATCAAAAGGGGAAAAAATCATAAAAGATTATGCAAAACAGAGATAGGGGAACAAAGCAAACAGCCCAGATCCATTCCTCCTCAAGTGAAATAAGCAATTGAGTTTTCAAAAGGGGAAATAAAAGGCCCTAGGAATTCTGAACCTCAGTGTCTATCATCATTATCCTTTTTCTAAGAACAGTAGAATACACAGGAAGGACATTGGGGAGGGTATGTGTTATGGTGAGTGCTGTGAATTGCATAGGACTGATGAATCACAGACCTGTACCCCTGAAAAAAATACATTATATGTTAATTTTAAAAGAATACTGATGAGGAAAAAAATACATAAAGACTTACTCCAAATGTGTATGTACTTTTTATTTTCCTAACAAAAAAATGACAGAATAGCTCTACCACCTGATTCTAACAGATCTCATTTTCTCCTGCTGTTAAATACTGAGTAATTATGAATAATATTGTATTAGTTTCCTGCAGCTGTTGTAATAAATTGTCACAAACTTAAATTTATTCTCCTGTGGTTATAGAGGCCAGAAGTCTAAAATCTAAAGTCTAAAATCAGTTCCCATTAAAATATTGGTCAAGCCATACTTCCTTCCTCTGGAAGCTCTTGGGAAGAATCTGTTCCTTATCTCTTCCACCATTCCTTGGCGTACAGTCATATAACTACAATCTCAGCTTCCCTGGTCACATTGACTTCTCCTGTCTTTGTCAAATCTCCCTCTGCCTCCCTCTTATAAAGACACTTATGATTGCAGTTAAGGTCTCCTTGAATAAACTAAGAGAGTCTCCCCATCTCAGGATCCTTAACTTTATACCTTCTTTTAACATATAAAGTAATATTCACAGGTTCCAGGGATTAGGACAGGAGTATCTTTTGGGGAGAACATTATTCAGCCTACCCACAACCATATTTTGGAAAGTTAACAGTGATTTAAAAAAGCAACTCTGTGGTCAAATAATCTTCAACAAAGCAGTAAAAAAAATATACAGTGGAAAAGAGTCTCTTCAATAAATGGTGGTGGGAAAATTGGACAGCTATGTGTAGAAGAATGAAACTTGACCATTCTCTTACACCATACACAAAGATAAACTCGAAATGGATAAAAGATATCAACATGAGGCAGGAATCTATCAAAATCCTAGAGGAGAACATAGGCAGTAACCTCTTCAACATGGGCCACAGCAACTTCTTTCAAGACATGTTTCCAAAGGCAAAGGAGACAAAAGCGAAAATGAACTTTTGGGACTTCTTCAAGATCAAAAGCTCTGCACAGCAAAGGAAACAGTCAACAAAACAAAGAGGCAACCCACAGAATGGCAGAAGATATTCGCAAATGACACCACAAAGGGCTGATATCCAAGATCTATACAGAACTCCTCAAACTCAACACACACAAAATAGATAATCAAAAAATGGGCAGAAGACATGAACAGATACTTCTCCAAAGAAAATATACAAATGGCTAACAGACACATGAAAAAATGTTCAGCATCATTAGCCAGTAGGGAGATTCAAATCAAAACCACATTGAGAAGCCACCTTATACTGGTTAGAATGGCCAAAATCAATAAGACAGTAGACAACAAGTGTTGGAGAGCATATGGAGAAAAGGGGAACCCTCTCACACTGTTGGTGGGAATGCAAGTTGGTGCAGCCACTTCAGAAAACAGTGTGGAGATTCCTTAAGAAATTAAAAATAGAGCTACCCTATGACCCTGCAATTGCATTATTGGGTATTTGCCCCAAAGATACAGATGTAGTGAAAGAAGGGCCACCTGTACCCCGATGTTCATAGCAGCAATTGTCACAGTCACCAAACTGTGGAAACAGCCAAGACACCCTTCAACAAAAGAAGATATGGTCCATATATATACAATGGAGTATGATGCCTCCATGTTTTGTATCAACATGGATGGGACTGGAAGAGATTACGCTGAGTGAAATAAGTAAAGCAGATAGGGTCAATTATATGGTTTCACTTACTTGTGGAGCATAAGGAATAACAGGGAGGACACTGGGAGATGGAGAGGGGAAGTGAGTTGGGGGAAACCAGAGGGGGAAGACAAACCATGAGAGACTGTGGACTCTAAGAGACAAACTGAGGGTTTTGAGGGGATTTGGGGGGTGAGCCTAGTGCTGGGTATTGTGGAGGCACATATTGCATGGAGCACTGGGTGTGGTACATAAACAATGAATTCTGGAACACTGAAAAGAAATTAAATTAAATTTTTAAAAAGCAAATAGTAGCAAGAGCGACAAATATATTCAAGTACAGTGAATAATATTTTAGCCAACAATATTGAACTACTCAAATACTTAAATAGTATGTCTTGTTTATACTTTAATAAATTACTGTAAGGGAGAAAATTGATTAAAAGCTTCCCCTCCTTTGATGAATGATAAATATGGGATTTCTGGTTAATTAATTAAGCATCATATATATAATCTTAAATCTGAAAATAAGCTTCATTAATTTCAAATTGCGAATTAGAAGTACATTAGAGAAGTATGTTAAATATAATTTTGTTTTAATGATTCTACCTATTTATAAATAAAATTTGATCAATTCAGTCATTAAAGACATAGCAACACATTTCTTGTGGACCATAAGATAAAAAATACTCGGTGTGGATTAGACTGAAAAGATAATGAAATGTCAAATCTGATTTGGAACTTCATAACTAATTATTGGCATTAGAATGAATCCATATGAAAAAAGATTTTTAAGTAGCCAGTAGGTTATAATTTATACCTCAGGAAATGCTTTCCTCCTATTTTTTAATCTTAGATTTCTATAAATTACACTAGTCAGAAATGTTAGAGTTTTAGGATATAATGTATTTTTTTATAAAGAAACCTTAGTGATTTTTAAGATACATCACATTTCATACACTTGTTACAATCATCATTTTGCATTTCTAGTGAAAGTTAAGGGAAGCTAATAGATGAGGGTTATAGTCTCCTATGTAACCACCGTATTTTAGAGTTAAATGACAAAGGAAATGCTGCAACAAATTAACTAATTTGGATATCTCTTGTCAAACTCAATTTGTCAGTAAAATGTTCTTCTTTATCATATATTGAGGATTGGGTAAACCCTAAGTTTAGCGGTACCTGGGAGGCTCAACTCTTCAGCGGTACCTGAAGCATCAACTCTTGGTTTCGGCTCAGGCCATGATATCATGGGTTCTGAGATTGGGAGCCCTGTGTCTGTCCTCCACTCCTCCCCCTCAAACCTGCTCATCAGGGAGTCTGCTTGAGATTCTCTCCCTCTGCCCCTCCCTCTGCTCACATGGGCTCTCTCTCTCTCTCAAATAAATCTTTTTAAAAAATTCATAAGCTTAGCCCTTTATGAGGTTGAGATCCAGAACTAGTCTTCTGTTTTTAGCTTTAAAAACCATGTAGTAAGCAGTTTTATTTCAAAATTTGGTATAAAGACTCTGTCTAGTATCATCTTTTCACTGTTTAAGGTGCACCTAATGGCAATTAAATTATTTTGAATATAGGTTAAGAATTTTAAAGATAAAAACATGTCAACTGTTACTACAAGTTGGAATACAGTCAATATGTATTTGTAGTATCAAAGTTTAAATAATCCAATTTATTTTAAAGATAAAACAGAAGATGAACAACTATATCCAAAAGCTAAACATTTTATCTTTTTTTAAATTTGACAAATATTTATTGATCACTGGAGATATAAAGCTGCACGTGACCACCTGCCTTCAAAAAGTTTATAGATTACAAAGAAAGTGAAAACAAAACATCAAAAAAGGGATTAGAAATGAAAGAAAGAATGAGATGAAATGGAGTAAGGGCAAGGGTTATAATATTAATTTGAGTAGTTAAGGAAAACCTATCTGTAAAGGTGAGAATCAGGAAAAGCCTGAAGATGGTTAGAGAGGGCACCAAGCACTTATGTGAGGAAAAGTAGCTGTACGCAGAAGACTGGACCAATGTCACTAGGGCAAGCATGGGCCTGGAATGTTAGAGTAACGTCAAGAGTTAGGTGAACAGACATAAAGTAGAAGAGGAGGAGGTCTATAGATAAGGCAGGCTATGTAGTTACTTCTAGGCTATGAAAAGATTCTGGCTTTACTGTGAATGAAATGAAGAGCCATTCAATGTAGTGTTTTGATCAGAGTTGAGTGACATATGCTAATTAGATTTTAAAGTAGTCATTCTGATTGTCCATTTTATATATATATATATATATATATATATATATATATATATATATATATATCTCCATTCTACATATGGACAGTAGACAGCAGAATTCAAAGTATAGGGGGCCAAGGTTAAAAACACGAAGCCGTCTAGAAGGCTATTGCAAACATTTAGAAGATGGTAAATCCAAACTGCTGACAGGAGTACAAAAATTCAGATTATGAATATATTTTAAAAGAGGGGTGCCTGGGTGGCTCAGTGGGTTGGGCCTCTGCTTTCGGCTTGGGTTGCGGTCTCAGGGTCCTGGGACCGGGCCCCGCATCAGGATCTCTGCTCAGCGGGGATCTCTGCCTCTCTGCCTGCTTATGGTCTCTATCCATCAAATCAATAAATAAAATCTTAAAAAAAAAGTGAGGTAACCATAATTTACTAAAGGTATGGATGAGGAGTATGAGAGAAAGAGAAAAATCAACCTGACAACTAGAAGAAGTATTGCAACCTGACAACTAGAAGAATAGGATAGTCTTTGAGGTAGAGAACACTGGATGGAGCATGTTAGGAATGGGAGGGAAAAGGAAATAGTAGCTCAGATTAGGAAATGTTAAGTTTAAGATGACTAATAGAGTTTCAAGTGGGTTTTCAATATGACAGTCCATAAGACTGATTATTTACTGAACATTTAGCCACTAGATTACACAATGCTGTTGTTTAGGGACCAGGACATGTTTATATTTCATTTTCCATGGTACCTAGCACAGAGTAGAATGTATTAACATATCCAATGATTCTCATCCTAATTATTCACTGTATTTCTAGAGTATTCTAGCAAATGGCTGTGTAGTTTTAAACAAGGTAAAATCATTTTTTTAAGTGCCTATAAGATGCAATGTTACAAAAATAAAGACAAGGGGAGCCTGGGTGGCTCACTGGGTTAAGCATCTGTCTGCCTTTGGTTTAGGTCATGATCCCAGGGTCTGGGATGGAGCCCTGCTTTGGGCTCTACTCAGTGGGGAGCCTGCTTCTCCCTCTCCCTATGCTTGTTCCTTCCCCTGCTTGTTCTCTCTCTCCCTGTCAAATAAATAAATAAAATCTTTAAAGAAAATAAATACAAAACAGTCTTACATCACAAACTATAGAGCAGGAGATTTCTATTAGTGAACATGTTCTATTTGGCTGTGTGGGCTTTGTTTTACTGAGTCAGAACAAATCTATATAATAGTACTAAAACACACATCTTTGCGAGGTTTCCATTTTGTAAAGTATCTTGTCCATCCTTTTTTGTGTTAAAGATAGCTCCGTAACCATGTCACAAAGATTTTCTTTTGGAATACATAGAAATCTAAAGAAAATATATCACTGAAGCACATTTCATGTGAAGACTAAGGAAGTAGATAAAACATAATTCTATGTAAATTGCTTTTGCACTTTTGTTTCTTTTCATGGCTCACAGTAAGGACATTGCAATCCTGAATGGTAAAAGAGCATCCACACCATTTATGAACAAGGAATTAGGATTGTAGTGTGAGGTGGATATAAACATTTTAAAATATCAGTCTTAACATGTGTATCAAAATCCTCCTTTTTCTTACTAGGATTTTTGTCTCATTAACATAGAAATTCATTCACAATATATTATACTCTTCCAATTACACTGTCTCTTGGCCATTTTAAATGTCCTGAGGCAGAAATAAAACTCTTCTTTTTAAAATCCATTTAATCCATTAGAGTGTTTATTAAAAATATTATTTTGTCACAATCAGTAATAAAACTATAATTTTCCTTAATAATGTAGTTTTTAAATCAAATCAATTGCCTATTATGCTGTCTTATCAGATAATTGCATATCTGTTTTTGTAGGCAGACTATGTATATCAAAGTGACTATCAGAAGCATTTGGAAGATGCTGGTGGAAGAGGAGGACCCTAGGCTCACCTCATTTCATGAATACTTCTCAATAACTATCAAATCATCCTAAATGCCCCAGCAATTAACCTGAACACTGGCAGAATATATTCCACAACTAAATGTAGGGAAAAGGGAAAAAGAAGGTAGAAAGTGTAAAGATATGGTTTGGAAGATAAACCAATCATGCCTGCTGTGGTGGGGAGGGAGCTGTGGTCATGGAGAAGGGCAAGAGACAGACTAGCACACAGGGATGAGGAACTCCATAGGAACTGGCTTGGAAAGTGATGGGGGTCAAATTTCCTGAGTTCTTGCAACCAGCTGGGCTTAACCTGCAGTTTTAAAGGTCAGTGGGCTTGGTTCATTTACAGGAACTAATATATAGTGATACAATAATAGTAGGGGACTTTAACATTTAACATATTTAACACAAGCCTCAATATAGTCAATAAGATCAAAGGCACACCATACACCTTTTCTGTCCAAAGAGCTGTGAAACAGAAGTCAACCACAAAAAAAATCTGGAAAGAACACAAATACATAGAGGATAAGTGACCTGGTACTAAACAATGAACAGGCCAACCAGGAAATAAAGGAAAAAATTTAAAAATTCATGGAAACAAATGAAAATGAAAACTAAATGGTTCAAAAATTTAGGATGCAGCACAAGTGGTTCTAAAAGGGAAGTTTATAGCAATATAGGCTTACCTCAAGAAGCAAGAAAAGTTTCAAATAAACAACCTATCCTTATACCTAAAGGAACTAGAAAAAAACAACTAACAAGACCCAAAACCAGAAGAAGGAAGGAAATACTGAAGAACAGAGCAGAAATAAATGATATAGAAACTAAAAAAATAATAATAATAAAATAAATAAAACAGATCAATGAAACCAGGAGCTGGTTATTTGAAAAAAAAAATCAATAAAATTGATAAACCTCTAGCCAGAATTAAAGAAAGAAAAAGAGAAAAGACTCAAATAAAATTACAAATGAGAGGGAACAAATAACAACTAATAGCACAGAAATAGAAACAATTTTAAGAGTCTATTATGAA
This sequence comes from Mustela erminea, assembly GCF_009829155.1. Taxonomy (NCBI): domain Eukaryota; kingdom Metazoa; phylum Chordata; class Mammalia; order Carnivora; family Mustelidae; genus Mustela; species Mustela erminea. Next base: position 40,636,643 of record NC_045625.1, read on the forward strand.
ACCTATATGCCAACAAATTGGACAACCTGGGCGAAATAAATAAATTCCACAAAAATATAAACTACTGGGGCGCCTGGGTGGCTCAGTGGGTTGAGCCTCTGCCTTCGGCTCAAGTCATGATCTCGGGGTCCTGGGATCAAGCCCCGCATCGGGCTCTCTGCTTGGCAGGGAGCCTGCTTCCTCCTCTCTCTCTGCCTGCCTCTCTGCCTGCTTGTGATCTCTGTCAAATAAATAAATAAAATCTTAAAATATATACATATATATATATATATGTGTGTGTGTATATGTATATATGTGTGTGTGTGTATATATATACACACACACACATATATACATATACATATATATATAACCAGAATTGAAACAGGAAGAAAAAGAAAGCTTGAAGGATGGATAACCAGCAAATATATTGACTCAGTAATCAAAAAATTCCCAACAAACAGAAGTCCAGGACCAGATGGCTTCACAGGTGAATTCTACCAAACATTTAAATGAGAGTTAATACCTTTTCTACCCAAACTGCTCCAGGAGATAGAAGAGGAAGGAGAATTTCCAAATTCATTCTATGAGGCCAGCATTACCCTGGTAGGAAAACCAGATAAAAGATAATACAAAGAGAACTACAGGCCAATCTCTCTCTCTTTTTTAAGATTATTTATTTATTTATTTAATTTGAGAATGAGAGACACAAAGAGAGGTGGGCTTGAAGTAGAGGGAGAGAGAAACTCAAGCAGACTCCACAATGAATGTGCAGAGACCAATGTAGAGCTCAATCCCACCACCATGAGATCATGACCTCAGACAAAACCAAGAGTTGGCCATCAAATGACTGTACCACGTAGGCACCCCTACAAGCCAATTTCTCTGGTGAACATAAATGCAAAACCCTTTACAAAATACTAGTTAACCAAATCTAACAATACATTAAAATATCATTAACCATGATCAAGTGGGATTTTTTCCCTAGTTTCAAGGATGGTTCAATATTGTCAAATCAATGTGATAAGTCACATCAGTAAGAGAAAGGATAAGAACCATATGATCATGTCAGTAAATGCAGAAAAAGCATTTGACACAGTATAACATGCGTCTATGGTAACAACCATCAACAAAGTCAGTTTAGAGGGAACATACCTCAATATAATAAATACTATCTATGAACAGCTAGCATCATCCTTAATAAGAAAAAAATAAGTTTTCCCCTAAGGTCAGGAACAAGACAAGGATGTTCACTCTCCCACTTCATTTTTTAAACATTTTATTTATTTATTTGTCAGAGAGAGATAGAGCACAAGCAGGGGGAGTGGTAGGTAGAGGGAGAAGCAGGGTCCCCACTGAGCAAGGAGCCCAATGCGGAACTTGATCCCAGGACTCTGGGATCATGACCCAAGCTGAAGAAAAACACTTAACTGATGAGCCATCCAAGCCTCCCATCCACTCTCACTGCTTTCTATTCAGTGTAGGCTTGGAAGTCCTAGCTACTATAATCAGACAACAGAAAGAAAAAAAAAAGCATCCAAATCCATAAAGAAGTAAAACTTTCATTATTTGAAGATGACATGATTCCATATACCGAAAATCCAAAAGACTCCACCAAAAAACTGCCATAACTGATTAACAGAGTCAGTAAAGTCAGGATACAAAAATCAATGTACAGAAATCTGTTGCATTTTTATACACCAATAATGAAGCAGCAGACAGAGAAATTAAGAAAATCTCACTTAAAATCGTACCAAAAATAGTAAGATATTAAGGAATAAAACAAAGAGGTAAAAGATGTGTACTCTGAAAACTATAAAACATTGATGAAAGAAATTGAAGACAATATAAGGAAATGGAAAAGACATTTCACGCTCACAGGTTTGAAAAATAAATATCATTAAAATGCCTATACTCCCTAAGCAATGTACACATTCAATGCTATCCATTTCAAAATAATAGCAGCAGTTTTCACAGAACTAGTACAAACAATCCTAAAATTGGTATGACACCAAAAAAGGCCTTGAATAACCTAAACATTCTAGAAAGAGAAACAAAGCTGGAGACATACTAGTTCTGGATTTCAAGTTATATTACAAAGCTTTAGAAATCAAAACAGTATGGTACTGGCAGAAAAAAATAGATTCATACATAAACAGAACAGAATAGAAAACCCAGAAACAAACCCATAATTACATTGTCCATTAATCTTCAACAAAGTAGGAAAGAATATCCGATTAGAGAAAGACAGTCTCTTCAACACATGGTATTGGGAACAGTGGACAGCTACATGCAAAAAAATGAAACTGGACCACTTTCCTGCAGCATACATGAAAAGAAATTCTAAATGGATCAGAGATCTTAATGTGAGACCTCAAACCATATATTCCTAGAACAGAGCACCAGCAGTAGCTTTTCTAACATCAGCCTTAGCAACATTTTTTCTGGATAGGTCCTCTGAGGCCAAGGAAATAAAAGCAAAAATAAACTATTTGGATTATGTTAAAATAAAACCTTCTTTAAAATAAAGGAAACAATCAGGAAAACCAAAAGGCAAACTATGGAATGGAAGAAGATATCTGCAAAAGACATATCTGATAAAAGGTTAGTATACAAAATTTATAAACAACTTAAAAATTCAACACCCCAAAAGTAAATAATCAAATTTAAAAATGGGCTGAAGATCTGAACAGTCACTTCTCCAGAGAAGGTATAAAGACAGCCAATAGACACATAAAAAGATATTTATCTTCGCTTAGCATCACAGAAATGCAAATCAATCGATGAGATACCACGTTACACCTATCAGAATGACTAAAATCAACAGCACAAGAAAAAGTAAGTGTTGGTGAGGAATTGGACAAAGAGGAACCGTCTTGCCCTGTCTGTGGAATGCAAACTGGAACAACCACTGTGGAAAACAGTACGGAGGTGCCTCAGAAAGTTAAAAATAGAATCATCTTATTTATGATCCTGCAATCATAAGTACTGGGTATTTACCTGCATGCACCTATGTTTATAGCAGCATTATTTATAGTAGCCAAGATATGTAGGCAGCCCAAATGTTCCTTGAGTAATGAATGGATAAAGTTAATGTAGGAGATTATATAGATACATAGGTACCCCATTAAAAATAATTATTTTTCAGGCAAACAATAAAATGTTGCCGTTTGCAGAGACATGGATGGAGCTGGAGAATATAATGCTAAGTGAAATAAGTCAAAGAAGGACGAATACTTCATTGATATGTGGAATTTAGGAAACAAATGAGTATGGGGCTACAGTATATTATGATAAGTGAAAGAAGTCAAAGAAAGACAAATACTATATAATTTTACTCATATGTGGAACTTAAGAAACTAAACAGATAAGCATATAGGAAGGGGGAAAAAGAGAGAGAGAGGGAGCAAACTATATAAGATTCTTAATCACAGAGAACAAACTGAGGGTTGACTGAAGGAGGTTGGGGGTGTGGGCTAATGGGTGATAGATATTATGGAAGGCATTTGTGGTAAGCCCTGGGTGTTATATGTAATAGATGAATCACTAAATTCTATTCCTGAAACCAGCATTACAATATATGTTAAATAACTGGAAGTTAAATAAAAATTTGGAGAGAAAAAAACCCAAATGAACAAAGGAAAAAAAAGAGTGAGAGAGACAAACCAAGAAATAGACATTTTTTTTTAAAGATTTTATTTATTTATTTGACAGAGAGAGAGATCACAAGTAGGCACAGAGGCAGGCAGAGAAAGAGGGGGAAGCAGGCTCCTTGCTGAGCAGAGACATGGGGCTCGATCCCAGGACCCTGACATCATGACCTGAGCTGAAGGCAGAGGCCTGCACCTTATGCTCAATTGTTAAACTTAATACTTCCCTAAGAAATAAAGTCTTCAAAAACCCCAACCATTTTCTTTTTACTGAGGGAAAAAAAGCATATGTTTGTATATAAGATAAGATCTACCAGAAATGTCAGCAAATATTTTCTCTGGGTTTTAGGCTTTTGGATGCTTTTAGTATGTGTGTATATATATTAGTTTATTTTCTGATACTTCATACTATAAATATTAATTTTATAATTAAAAATAAAAGAATGAAGTTAACATATACCTAAAATAATTTCAATTGTCTTCATGCATACCGACACATCAAGTGTTCTAAGACAAAAGAGAATTCTTTGCTTAGTCCTAAAAAAAAAAAAAATCACTTCCGTGTCACAATGTATCACTGTGACACAATGAAAAAAAAATATGAACATTAGAGCTCACAAAAACAAGCTCACAGTCTGCATAATGAATAAGACCTACTAACTCACTTTAACACATTGTCATAGAATACTCTTGGGGGCATGGGTCAAGGGCTGGCAAGGGCTGGCGAGATAGAATTATTTTATTTGGACAGTAACAGAGAAGTCTCTTAACAGGTGCTTTTGTGGGAGAGTGATTAAAAATATGGTAGATGCAGGACCTACAAAGGCCACAGTGGAGAAACAGGAACTCTAAAGGAATGGTGAGCAATTTAATGTGATTATCTGTCAAACAACTGAATCACTTTTTCTTTTTTTAAAATGCAGATTTGTGGGCACCATCCAAGAACAAATAAACCAAATATTTGTAGACAGGTCTTGGGAATCTTCATTCTGATGAGATTTGCTGGAGTTCGTTTAGTATACAAGTAACATGGAACCATCAAACTTCTAAGCAAAGAGCACTGTAATGCTGTCCATATCTATATATTAAACAAGGTCATCAGACTGAGATCATTCTAATGCCTCGGTAGCCCACTAAGCAAACCAAAACCTAAGCCAGAATCAACGAATTTGAATCCCAAAATAAACTTAAGAAATACCAATCACAGTCAACTAGGCTTTCTCAAATAAGACTGCCTAAACTATACCTAACCAGTTTCCTTTCTTTGCTTCCCCATCTTCTCCATTAAAACCTCTACCCCAGCTCCTGTTGGTGGGGCACACATAATAAACTCTTGAAAAAATATTACTATACCTCAGTTTATCTTTTAAGAGTGTGTGTGTGTGTGTGTGTGTGTATATATATGAAAGACTGGTGTTTAGAAGCCCAGTGAAGTATGTATTTTCAAAATAGTACAGGTAAGCATTAATGAGAACCTATGTAGGATTTAGGAGACATTCACCACATCACAATTTCTGAGAACTATGCTGAATTCTATTCTAATGAGATAACATTTGGGTACAATAAAATAGAAAATGTACAATGGTTAATAAAATCTCAGTATTTTTTCAGGATTTTCTCAAATGTAAAACTAAGGACACACTGCTTACCCTACGGGCAGCAAAAAAAGTGAGCTAAGAAAAAAGGGATTGATGGAGAGAAGGGGGCGAGAAGAGAAAGTCAGAAAGATGGATGGAAGGAGAGTAAACTAATTAAAAGCAATGTGCGGGGCGCCTGGGTGGCTCAGTGGGTTAAGTCGCTGCCTTCGGCTCAGGTCATGATCTCAGGGTCCTGGGATCGAGTCCTGCATCGGGCTCTCTGCTCAGCAGGGAGCCTGCTTCCCTCTATCTCTCTCTCTCTGCCTGCCTCTCCATCTACTTGTGGTCTCTCTGTCAAATAAATTTTTAAAAAAATTATTAAAAGCAATGTGATAGAAAAACGTCATTATACGAATAACAGTGTTCCCTTAACAATGTAGAACATCAGGTGTTGGTACGCGAATATCAAAGCAGTGTCTAAATACTCAGGCCAATTAAAACTGGGCAAGTGGTAGATGCTCTCTCTCTTCTATCTACCTCTCTCTTCCTCTCTCTCCAAAAGCACAACTTTGGTCCTAGTCATCTGGATGCAGGTGCTGATCCCTGACTCAAAAATCCTTCCCTTCTTCTCTCCCACCTCCTTCCTCACACTCATCAGATACAGTGGTGCTCCATCCAAACACGAACTGGGGAAAGAAAGATAGGTGTGGAAGCAATGAAGCAGTAGTAGAGGTAAAAGGAAGCCTTTAGTAAATCAGCATATCTGGATAGAGAATGGAGAAACACTGTTAATAAAATATATATTACCGGATGAAGTTTAGTATTGTGTGTATAATGAACAGGAATATCTTCTCAGCCTTTAAGTACTCTCTGAAGTGCTTTGAAGAGCTTGGGCAAACTTGAGTTTTATGCAAATGAAAGCTGTCTATTTAAAATGCATCATCATCTTAATTTTCACAAATAGTAAAGCAAAAGTCAGACTGAAGAAAGCACATTGTCTCTGGAGGAAAGGAGGGAGGAATATTAATAATATCTTCCCAGTTCAACTATTTTAGGTACAAATGACTTGATAGTGTTCTTGATATTCTATGTTTTTGAAAAAGCAGTGGCCACAAGTAAAGTGCATATAAAAGTAAAAATCAATTTGAAGGAACTGAATAGCTCACTTATTTAACTAAAGAGAATTCAGCCACATTTGTTTAATGAGTAAACATGATTTATTTTGCAGGGGGACAGGTAATTTTTTCTTTCTAAATTTGCAAGGTTTCCCAAGGGCCTTTAAGTGAGAATGCAGAAATACCTTTAAAAAATCTTCTTAAAAAGTTTAAAAGGAGCATTTGACAAAACATATACCAAACAAAAGTATATGTGTATCTAGTGCTAAATATGCCAAAAACAATAGATTATTTAAAATAACATCTACAGTTTCTCATTAGTGCATCTAATTCACTAATGTATGTATACATATATTCATTCATCCTTATATCATTTCATCATCCATCCACTCAACATTTATTAAATGCCTGTTTTTCTCAAATTCTACAGAAATATCTCTAAATTCCAGAGACCAAATTTATCACATTATTCCAGCAGATATACCATAGCACATTCTTGAAATGTACTGTTTTCCTCAATGGCTGATAGATATTTTATCAATAAAGTGTAAACCAAATTCATTCATTTCTTTTGATTGCTACTACCACTACCCTAGACAGAAGTACAAACAGCTCTCTTCCATAGTAGAATAATTTTTCTTTTTATTAATCTTTTCCAGGCTTCTCCCTCCATGTCTGTCCAGTCACTATATTCTTAACCAATTCACTGCAAGGCAGCAAAGAGTAGTGAACTTAAGATTTCATTCTGGTCAAGTCACTGCTTCACCTACAACAATTCATTATTTTCCTACTGTGCAATTTTTTTTTTTTTTTTTTTTTTTTTTTTTTGCAAAACCTGTAACACAGTCTTCTAGAGTTAAACCCTCATGATTGGAACCCTATAAACTTTATAAAGTTAGCAACTTTATCTGCTTAGTTATTTTCACATAATCAGAACCAAGTATTGTCTATGTTTTGATTGAACGGAATATGAAAGACCAATATTATCATCAAATCGTGGTGCTAAAAACATATGCCAACAGAAAGTTAGTGGCAGAATGAGGATGAATGGATTTATGGTTTGGTATTTGAAGGCATAAGAAAGGAAGAAATAAACAGTAAAATGAGATGGTGGCACTACTCTCAGGAGGTGTGGAAGTCTAGGAGAAAACAAGTAGGTGGAAACAAAATTAAAAGCTCAGTTTTATGTATTTATAAGGTATTTAAGTGAAGCTATTAAGTAGGTCCTTGAATATGTAAATGAAGCTTGATAAAAGAGATCAAATATATGTATGTGATATATATATATGTACTCGGTGTCATCAAAGTACAAGAAGGAGCTCATCGAGGAAAATAATAAAGAAAAAATTGCAGTGGACTTAAACTCCAAATGAAATAACTACACTGTATAGAGGTCAGAGAGAAATGGAGGGTTATAATGAAGATTAAGCACAGGTTTTCAGAGAAGTAAGAGGAAAACCAAGTAGAATGAAGTGATAGGAAGAACACTTGGAGACATGAACAGTCAATTATGTCAGATATTGATGAATGTCATTCAGGTATAACAAAAATGTCTCTTGTGGATCTGATAGAATGAAGCTATCAATGGTTTTGACATGAACAGTTTCATCAGATTAAAGGAGGAGGTACAGGGAGGGTTTTGTTAACGTCTTTGCTGAGGTGAAAGGTATTACACTTTGTTATTTGGAATGATATGAGCAAAGAAGGAAGATTGTTGATGGTAGGAAGTTCAAGTAATCAAAGAAAGATCCCTTTAGGTTATGAAGATTAGATGTAAGTGCAATGGCTAGAATATACCAAATGGTCAATAAATGGTAGCTATTAATCTTATCAGAAAGAGTAAATATTTTTGAAGTTTTGTTATGTTTTGTTTGTGGTAAAATGAAACATTCTTTTTGTTGTGTTTTTGCCTAGCTCAATCTTAATAAAATTTTTTATGACTATTGATTCTCAGGTCATACCAATTGAAACATAAGATTAGAGCCATAAAATAGCAGTTCACTGAGACTCTCCCATCCCTTCTAGCCCAAATCTAGCCTGCTACTTGCTTCTCCTAAATTGCTCTAGAAATCACAAAGGGATGATTCCCAGAGAAGTCCAAGGATTAGCTAATTGTCTTGGATACAGGTGGTGTCTGTTATCCTCTGCTCCTTCAGAGATGCCTCTATCATCACTATATCCAAAAGAGGGAGCTGTGTGACCACAGCTGCTACTGACCAAGAACACCACTCACATCTCAAAAGCAGTGATCAAGAGTGGTAATCTCTGCCTGTAGTGTCTAACACTGAAGACAATGAGGCACCACAGCTGGTACAGTCACCATTGCCAACTACCATTGTAATTGCTGCATCTGTCATGGCTAATCCTGCCACCAGATTTGCCAATGCCTTTTCCAATAACCACAGTAATATTCCCAATGTGTCTTGCACTCACTGTCCCAGGAGTGTTGTAGAGTAGTATTCACTCAGCTCTTATTTGTCCTTTCATTATCACTTTCTCCCTCTAGTAATCAATGTGAGTTCAGTGAGGCTGGAGCTGTGGATAATGTGCCACTCTCACCATTACTGACCTTTCCAAATGCTCACTTCCCTTGCTTAATTTTACTCCTTCCTTTAATTTTGGATGTTGAGGGGATGGTGTTATGGATAGTGGTGGTAGTAGAGATTCTTCGTTTATTATATAAATGATCGTTCTTCCAGACTAAACCGTTCATATCAGATTTTTCTAGCATGGGCACAAAATAGTTCCCTGATATTATTTTGCAAAACCAACCAAAAGACTTGCTTCATAAAACAACCTTGTAAGAAGAGGAGGAATTCTCAATCTCACTTCAGTGATGAGGCCGAAAGTAATTAAGAGATTTGCCCAATTACCCAGAGCTAATAAAAGAATTGAAAGTTAGGACTACTGCCCCAGCCTCTTTGCTTTTTCTTTAATTCTTTCCTAAAGTGGTTTCTCTTTATTATTGAAATATATGTTTTATGATAAGCTGGTGGAAGCTTTACCATTGGCTTTGTGACCCATTGATGCCATTTCTGACTTAAAGTTCTCCTCATTTGATTACTTGTCTTTCAGAAACTAGTTGAATAAAATTAATCTGGATTTCTTTACCATGAGGTTTAAGTATTTTGATTGACAAGCATCCATTCTGTTACTTTGACAAGTACTATTCTTAACAAGTCAATTCTTAAACTGTTGTTGTTAAGTGTCAACAAGTTGTTTCAATAGATGAATTTTTATTGTGCTAAAAAGAGGGGGGTTTACAGAGAGATCAATGCACGTGAGGCTATTAGTGGACAAAATCTTTCATCCACAGAAATAGGTGGCTCTGTGATCAATAGCACTATGGACTTCTATTTTTTCATCCACAAAAACTGAAAGATTCCCTAACCCATGTAATACACTTGACAAATATGTTAGTGACAGATATACTTTAAAAAAAATTTAACCACATCACAGAAGAAACATGGTGGTTTTCTTAAAACACAAGTCGGCAAAAGTGAAAATCTATTTGCTGCTTTAAGACCAAGTTAGATATAGTAAAAAAATTCAAGGAGTATGCTATCCTTACTATTTAAATTCTATTCTAAAAAAAAAAAAAAATAATAGCAGTTATAATATAACAAGACAGGGACCTTGTTAAAATACAGACTCCCAGGTCTCAGATTTAAAACTCTTCAATTAGAATTTGTATTTTAACAAGATTTTCCAAGCAGTTTCTATGCAGACTAACAATGTGAGAAATAATGATCTAGACTCAGAGAAACCTCACAGATCATCAGCAGGCAATCCATTCTGTTCAACACAAGGTTCTAAAATCAAGTACTCAATGAATTAGTCAATTTATTTATTCTTTCAACACATATATGTTTATTTATTTTGTGATTTAAAAAGACACTCTTAGTAACTGCTCTTATGGTACTTTCAAATTAAGGGATAGACAGAACTTGAAGAAGAAAAGTGATAAATGTTTCAAAAGACAAAATACAGATCATGAAAGTTAGAAAACTACACAAGAGCAATGATTCTGAAATTTGAACATCTACTCATTACCTAGAGAGCTTGTTAAAACACAGATTTGGGGGCCTCAGTCCCATACTCCAGACCCCTAAAGCATATGATTCAGCAGTTCTAGGCTGCTGTCCAATCATTTGCATTTCTATCAAGCTTACCAGTGAGGCAGATGCTGCCAATCCAATGACTATGCTTTGCATATAAAGGACATGGGGTGTAATAGTAGTTATCTCTACAAAAATAAACACTGAGTTGACCCAAAGCTAAGAAAATAACTAGTTCAATAGTGAGGTAATAAGAAGCAGAGAGATTTAACATGTGTAAAAAACTGAGGTAAAAGAGGCAAGGGGGAAACAAGAAAATAAGGAAACTACTGAGAGAGGGAGAAAGTACAGAGGAAAGAATAACACTGATTCAAGAAAGAAAAAGAAGTCCAGTGTACCTAGAATGTAGAGACCTAAGAGATTTAACAAGTGAGACAAGAACTCAACCATAAAAAGCCTTGTAATCTATTAGACTGATTTTTGGTTTTTAACATAAGGACCTATGTAAAACTTTAAAGTGTTCTAAGCATAAAAATGAAATAATCAAATTCATAGTTTTTAGATTTTTCTGATAGAAAATAGAACCAAGTATTCATATGAGATGAACTGTCAAGAGAATATGACTGTCTTCTAGGATGAGGTAAGTGTGGCTTAGTTTAAAGGGATGGTGGCAGTGGATAGAAACCACTGAAAATTCAGTTGGATAGCTACCAAGTTTTAATTCACCTTTGTGGTGTGGTGGCACTCCTAAAGACAATGGCCTGAATTCCTTGTGTGGGTTCTTGGTTCTGAACAAAGTAGAGCAAACTTTATGCCAAAGTAAATTGTGTTTGCCTGTTTTGATCTACAGGGGTGGGGGGGGGGGTGGGGGGGGTGGCCAGAAAGATTGACACGAAGAGCTTGCCTTTGTTTTGCCCAACTGGGAATACTTCATTGGTGAGAAAACAACTTTAGGGAAGAAATTCTTCAAAACAATTGAAGGAAATGAATTGAGCCTCTGCCACCTGGGGCAAAGGGTCAACTTTGTGACAAACAAAAGACAAACTGAAAGCCTTGGAGAAAAAGATTGAGTCAGGTATTTTGTGGATTAAGAGCTCTGAAAAACTCCTGAATATATAAGGGCATTTGGAAAACCACATATGAAAAGGGTAGAATGCATGCTCAGAAAAGACCTGGAGAGTCATTAACCTTTCAACTCTGGCGGAAATGTAGTTTCAGCACACCCAGGAAATGAAAAGGCTGAAGCAGAGTTGTGAATGACCTGGCTAAAACTTTGAAGGAATGTCACCAGAACCAACTGTCAAAAAAAAATAATAAAATCATCTTCTACCTTTTTTCTTAGAAATAGAAATTTGAGAAAATCTATTAGACATATATAGAACATTCTAACAACAGAATAGACATTCTTCTTAGGTACATATGGAATATTTTTGAGGATAGACGATAAGTCTTGTTAGAGTCCGTGATCAAAGGAAAGAGACTGATACAAGGTGAAGGTCAAGCAAAGCTTTATTTCACACCAGCACCAAGAATCAAACCAACAGGTTGGGGCCACCTCTTACAGAAAGAGCGACCACTGCCAGCCTCACAGACTAACTTTTATAGAGCAAAGGCCATGTGGTTGAGCCTAGCCACACACAGGTGGCCAGTGAGATTGTAACACACAGAGAAATTTGCATAGTCATATTAGGTCACACACAGGTGGCCAATTGAATTACAATTCACCCTATAGTAGCTATTTGAACTAGCCTATCACCTTGGTCAGAATTGGCGCCCAAAAGGCGCCCAAAAGGCAAGGCTCACATTCTTTAGGGAGATGGTAATTTGATGTCTCCAGGTGAAGACCATATTTTACTGGTTTCCTGGACTTGCTTCTAAGTAAGTTCCTTGGGAGGAGGGGGTCAGTTTAAGTTTTACTGCATAAACAACAAAATCACTGTTTAACTGAGATGGAATCGCTCTGGCTACATAGACCCCTACAGTCTAAACAAATTCAACATTAAAATCATACCAAGTATATTATCTGATCACAAATAAAATCACCTTTATAAATTTAAAATAGAAACCATACAATGTAAGCTCTCAGAGCATGTTGAAATTAAATTAGGAATTCATTAACAGAAAGAAAAAACAAAACAAAACTAGAAAACACCAAAAATATAAGTAATGTTCACTGAAAACACATGGGGCAAAGAAGAAATCAAGACAAATGTAAAAAGATTTGGAACTAAAGTTAAATGAATGAAATTACAATTTATAAAAACTTGTGCAATAGTGAAAGCCATACCTAGAGGTTAAATTTATAGCACTGAATTCATGTACCCAAGAATAAGAAAACTAAACAAAAATCTTAAACTAAGCATTAACTACTCAAAACTAACCACACTAAATCAAAAATCTTAAGATAAAAGAAGAGAAAATTAAACTCAAAGTAAGCAGAAGAATAAAAATGAGAGCAAAAATAAATGAAACTGAAAACAGATCAATAGAGAAAAATCAGTGAAGCCAAATACTGGTTCTTTGGGAAGATCAACAAAATTGACATACCTTAAGTCAGGTTAAACAAGAAAAAAAGAGAACATTAATTACCAATATTACAAATGAAAGAGGAGACACCACTACAGGTGCCACAGAAATTTAAAAAATGATAAAGGAATACTATGAAACACTATGTCCACATATTTGATATGTAGACATAGCTTAGATGGATCAATTCCTTAGAAGATGTAATTTTCAAAATTTTGATGCAATTTTCAAAACTCACAGAAGAAATCATCTGAATAGGATCATATCTGTTAAAGAAAATGAACCAACAACTGATAACCTTCTAAAACAAAGTATCAGAACCACATGAATTTAATGGCAAATTCTGCCAAACATTTAAGGAGGATATTGTGCTGATTCTCTAGATCTTTCAGAGGACAGAAACAGAGGTAAAACTTCCTAACTCATTCTGTGAAACCAGCATTACTCTAGTACCAGAACCAGGCAAAGACATTACAAAAAAAGAAAACTAAAGTCCATAAATGGAAAAATCTTCAACAAAATGTTAGCAACTTGAATTCAACAATTTGTAAAAACAGTTATATATTATGACCAAGTGGAGTCTAACCCTAGGAGGCAATTCTGGTCCAACATTTAAAAATCAATTAATATAATCCTTAAACATCAATAACTAAAAAGGAGAAAAAAAGACAATCACATGTTAATATATGCACAAAAATCATTTGATAAAATCCACGTCTCATGCATGTTAAAACTCTCAGAAATCTAGGAATAGAGGGAAATTTTCTCAATTTAATTTTTAAACACCTACCAAAAGACACCACAAAACCCCCTACAGACTACATACTGCATGATTCCAACTATATGACATTTTGGAAAAAGAAAAACTATTGAGACATTAAAAGTATCAGTGGTTATGAGGGGCTAGAGAGGAGGAAAGAGATAAATAGGGCACAGAGAAGTTTTAGGGCAGCAAAAATACTTTGTGTGATGCCATAATAATTGATACATATCATCAATACATTATCCAAACCCACAGAATATACACCAAGAATAAACCATAATGTGACTTTGTATGATCATGATGTGTCAACGTAGGTTCATCAATTATAGCAAATGTACCACTCTGGTGGGGTATATTGATAATAGGGGAGGTTAGTAATGTGGGAGGGAAATATTTTTACCTTCTCAACTGTGTTGTGAACCTGAATCTACTCTAAAAATATGAAGTCTTAATAAAATAAAATTTTAAAAAGAAAATTAGGAAACAATTCTATTTACAATAGCATCAAAAATTAAAATAAGCAGGAATAAATTTAATTAAGGAAGTGTAAGACTTATATACTAAAAACTACAAAACACTGCTCATAGACATTAAAGAAGGCTCTAGTAAACAGTAAGACATCATGTATTCATGAATTATATGACTTAAGACCTAGGATAGCAATGCTCCCCAAAGTGGTATAAAGATTCAATGCAACCCTTGTCAAAACTCCAATGACTTATTTTACTATTTACCTATTTTAAACCTTACTACAAGTGTGAACAAAACTGTATGGCACCATCATAAGGATGAACATATAGATTAGGGGAATAGAATTGAGATTCTAGAAATAAGCTATGTATCTGTGGTTTACTGATTTTGACAGAGGTATCAAGGTTATTTAGTGGAGAAAAATCAGCAACCTCAACAAATAATGTTCAAATGGATATGAGGGCTAAACATATAAAACTCCTAGGACACATATGTGCATTTCTCATTCTTGTATTTGACCGTGGTTTTTTAACACCACAAACAGAATAGAAAATAAACTGATAAACAGAAAACATGTGGCATATCCGCATATTGGGTTATTCTTCCATATACTGTATCAATAAATCCTAAAAATGTTAAGCTAAGAAAAGAAAACAGACACAAAAAGCCACATATTATATGATTCCATTTTTAGAAACATCCAGAAAAAGGCAAATCCAAAAGATAGAAAACAGATTATAAGTGGCCAGGAACTGAGAGGAGGGAATGCTGTATCTATTCTGCTAAATGGATACAATTTCCTCTTGGGGGTTATAAAAAAATTCTAGAAAGAGAAGTGATAGGTACACAACATTATATATACTCTTAATGCCCCTGAATTGTATACATTTAATAGTTAAAGCAGTAAATTTTATTTACTCATTTAAATATTTTATATGCAAGAGAACATGCAGAAGTGGGAGGGGGCAGAGGGTGAGGGACTCTCTGAAGGGGACTCCACCCTGAGCATGGAGCCCTATGTGGGGCTCAATCTCATGACCATGAGATCATGACCTGAGATAAAATTAAGAGTCTGACACTTAACCAGCCAAAATACCCAGGTATGCCTAAAGTGGCAAATTTTATATTATGTATCTTTTACCACAATATAAAAGAATGGACAGAGTTACTCTATATTCAGAAATCAGATCTGCAGGAAATAAAAGAAAGAGACATGAAGATGATGCCCAGATTTCATCTTGAAAAAATGAAGAACAGCCCCATTAAGGGATCAAGAACATCTTTGCAGGGAAAAGAGAAATTTAGCTTGAGTTTGGAATTTTAAGGTTGAAACTTTCATAAGATATATAAATAGATGTGATAAGAAATCAGTAGGACATACAGATTTGCAGCTGAGGTTGCAGATATATGGTTTAGAGAATTATAATGGTAATTGAAGATATGAGAGTGAATGAAATAATCAAGAGAGTATAGAGCCCTAAGACCAACATAGAGGAGAATAAATGGCAGAATTTTTTTGGCAGAGAGAGAAACAGTAATAGGAAAATGAACAGCTTAAGATTGATTGCAAGGAGATACAGTGATTTAGTGAAAGAGAGTAATCAAAAGTATGGACTGCTAATGAGACCTTAAATATGGCCTAACAACAGTGTCATGCCATCTAGGTTAATCAATATGGAATCATGGTTGACCTACTTTTGAAAGAAAACAGGGATTGGAAATCTGATTGAAATGGTTTTGAGGAATGTGTTGTTTAGAGTAGTAATAGAGGTAGTGGTAATATACAACTCAACTGAGAAGTTTGGCTATGAAAGATTGGTGAGATTAGAGCTGTACTTGGGGTAAATGCAGTGTTGGTGGAAGAATTTTCTTGTTTTTTTGGGGGAGGTTTGAAATGGAGACAAGTATATTTTCAAAAATAGACAAGTTGCAGATTTCCATTGAGGAAAACTGTCATAAAGTTAATGTTTCTTAGATGCCTCTAGGTGAAGACCAATTATATGAAACACAATAAAAGGGCCAAGAAGAAAAGCACGTAGTATCATGAATTTACTATTTCAGGGATAGACTGCTATTCTTCTGGGAATACATAATATAATATTTAATAAATATATAAAAGCATGGCTTTCATTATATTTTAGACTATAATCTCATTTCACTAATGGAAAAATTATAAATATGTTAAACAAACACTTTTTGTTTCTCCTTAGAATGAATCACTGATATGAATAAATACATCAGCATCTACTTGCATATACTTTGTAGAATTCAGAAAGTATGTTTACCAGAATTTTAATCAAATCACTTAATGCTCACAGCTTCCAAGACACTTCCATTGAAACCCAAATTATAGCAATGCTTATAAAGCATATTACTGATGTATTTAATGAACATTTTTGCTTTTATGATGCTGAACTTGGATTTTTTTTAAAAGATTTTATGTATTTATTTGACAGAGAGAGACCAAGCAGTAAGAGAGGCAGGCAGAGAGAGGAGGAAGCAGGCTCCCTGCCAAGCAGAGAGCCCGATGCGGGACTCGATCCCAGGACCCTGAGATCATGACCTGAGCCAAAGGCAGAGGCTTAACCCACTGAGCCACCCAGGCGCCCCTGAACTTGGAATTTTTATTCTAAGCATGATCTTCTATGTATTCCAGGTATTATGAATGAGAAAGAAAAAATAAAACTTAACAAAAAGGAAGTAACTACTTTT
Source organism: Mustela erminea (assembly GCF_009829155.1). Classification (NCBI taxonomy): domain Eukaryota; kingdom Metazoa; phylum Chordata; class Mammalia; order Carnivora; family Mustelidae; genus Mustela; species Mustela erminea. Next base: position 40,653,494 of record NC_045625.1, read on the forward strand.
CTTAAGATATAGTTTATGAAAAATAAAAACAGAATCATAGTTTAACCTGACATACAATGTGACACCATCTGTGAGAAATAAAAAAAAAGGATGATAAGTATACATTATTTACTTCTGCAAGAATTGCATTTCCTAGTGTGATATGATTTATTTGGCTTAGCAAAATGTTTAAAATACCTTTTATAAATACTTAAACATTAGGTCCACTAAATTTAAAGAACTCTATATTAAATAAGGTCATTTTTAGTATCAGATTAAGTTAAAGAGTCTCTAGTTTTTAAACTACCAAAAATACAGAATCAGTATACGCATTTTTCAAAATAAAGTATTGTGAGCAAAGAAATAAACTGTTTTCTCCACAATTACGGAAGCTTCTTGTGATACTAGTACAGAGCACACGCTGTAAAATTTAATAGCCAATGCATAGATTTTTATTTCAGACAGACCTGAGTTTCAGACAGTCCTGCACAGAGTCATGATGGTTCTATACACTTAATCACTGATCCTGGAAAAACAATATATTTTGTTAAATCTCTTTCCTCATTTGTAAAATGGGTAATAATAGTACCTATTTTATACTTTTATTATTTATATTATATATAAATTACAGGTGAAATATTTAGTGTAGCATATGGAAAATTTTTTAAGTGTAGTTTTTTATTATTTTTATTAAAATACTCAGTTTTTGCCAAAAGTTAGGTACTTTTGTTATACTAAAGACAACAGCATGTAAACTTGTAGGAAAAAAATAGACAGAAAATTAATTATGGTGGTTTTCTCCATAGACTAAGTCTTATAAACAGAAAGAAAAAGTCCAAGTAACCTACCTCAGTTATTCCTTCCAACTGTTGACTCATCCAACAGTATGGATGATGATTAAATTGTCTTTCTTTAGATCTCTTTACCTTCATTTACTGTCATCCTAGCTATGTTACTTGATCAGATACTGAGCCTGATGTGTACCCTGTATAAACCATAAACATTTTAAGAAGAAAGAAATTTTTATGTGGGGTTTCAATGGAATATGCCTTTTATTAGAGTAATTGGGTGTTAATGGGCTTCCATATTTTCTTCAATATTAACTAATGTGGTTCTCTACCTCGGGTCAAGGAGTAGAAGATTATTTGCAACCCTAACCAAAAAGTTCTGTGTACATTTAAATTTATTTGAGTGTGTGGAACCTAATGGTCTACTAAACTTAATATTGAATAATAAAATTAAGAGCTAGACGGAATCTTCAAACTACCTTAGGTTAATTTCTTTATTTAAGAGGAAAAAAAAATCCTAATTTTATAAAGGAATACTTCTAGGTCACACAAGTAACCAATAGCATAGGCAAGGTTAGAACAAAAATCACACTGTAAATCACAAAGTTTTCATCTATGATATTGTGTTTGACTTTTTAAAATTAACATATAATGTATTATTTGTTTCAGGGGTACAAGTCTGTGATTCATCAGTCTTACACAATTCACAGCACTCATCATAGCACATACCCTCCCCAGTGGCCATCACCCAGCCACCCCATTTCTTCCAACCCCCTCCCCCTTCCAACAACCCTCAGTTTGTTTCTTGAAATTAAGAGTCTCTTATGGTTTATCTCCCTCTCTGGATTTGTATTGTTTCATTTTCCCCTCCCTACCTCTATGATCCCATCTTATTTCTCAAATTCCTCCTATCAGTGAGATCATATGATAATTGTCTTTCTCTGATTGACGTATTTTGCTTAGCATAATGCCCTCTAGTTCTATCCATGTCATTGCAAATAGAAAGATTTTGTTATTGTTGTTGTTGGGGCTTTTTTTTGATGACTCATTTTTAAAAATGACCTATGAATATTCATTGAGATCCTACTATAATGTCACAACCCCCATCTGAAGTCCTTGGAGCTAAATAAATCTTGGAATCTGGGATTATTTTAGGTACGTTTGCATATATCCTATAATCCTAAAATTCCCCACAGGATCTGGTATAGTATTTTTCATTTTATTTTATTTTAGATTTTATTTATTTATTTGAGAGAGAGCAAGCGAGCACAGGAGGGGGAGCAGCAGGCAGAGGGAGAGGGAGAAGCAGGCTTTTCACTGAGTGGGGAGCCCGACATGGGGCTTGATCCCACTACCCTTATCATGACCTGAGCCAAAGGCAGATGCTTAACTGACTGAGCCACCCAGGTGCCCCAGTATCTTTCATTTTAAAAAATGTATATTGCTAGAGTAAAATATATGATTTTTCACATTGAGTGGATAAGACTAGAAATAGCTACACATCAAGTTTAGGTCAAACTTGATCACCAAATGAATGATAAAAATATATATATTTTCTGGTTTATAACTATTAGGGTTTGAGATTGCAGCTCAAGATGGTATGGACATTAAATAGTTTCTTATCACTTGTAAGATCAGAAACAAAGCAGGAATGACTAGCATCACTTCTTTTCAACCTAATGCAGAACATTCTAGCAATGTAATAAAACAAGAAAATGAAATAAAGGACATTTTGTTTGCAAAGAGAGAAATAAAAAACTTCATTCACAGAAAATGTGATTTTGTATATAAAAAATTTTACAGAATTAACAAGGCAATGTCTCAGAACATAATAACACTTTTTGAAAATATTTCTATATACTAGCAGTAAACAAATCACAATTAAAATTATTTCAACTACATTGAAAGGATGACGTATGTAAGAATAAATTTAATAGAAGAAGAGCAAGAGTTAAACATCAAAATCTACAAACCATTGCTAAAATATTATCAAATACAAAATAAAAAGAATTGGAAGATGCAACTGGGTTGGGATATCAACTCTCTATAAACTTATCTGTTGACTTAATATAATCCTTATCAAAATTCCATATGATGAATCAAATAAAAAAAACAAACAAGTGGATCCAAAATTCCTATGAAACTTCAAATTTTGATTAAATACACTACCAAATTTCAAGACTTACTACAATGTGGTAATCAAATGTGGCACTGGCATAAGTATAAACATGTATATCAATGGTATCAATGGTACAGAACTGAAATACAGAAATAAATGCTTAAATGTATGGTTACTTTATTTGGTCAAATATACAAAAGCAATTCAATAGAGAAGGGCAATTTTTTTCAACAAATGATTCTCTAACAATTATATAACCATATGTAAAAAGACTAATTTAGAACCTTATGTCATGCCATGCACAAAAATTAATTAAAACTGGACTACTGTGCAAAAAAAGAGTTAACATCAGAGGGCTGAGACTGCTATCTTTAGAAAGGCATGCTTGCAAAACTGAAGCAGTAATAAAAAAACTCCCAACAAAGTCCAAGACCAGATGGATTCACAGGTGAATTATACTAAACATTTAAAGAAGAGTTAATTATCTCTTCTCAAACTATACCTCCCCGCAAAAGAGGAAGCAAAGCTTCCAAGGTCATTCTACAAGTCTAGTTTTACCCTGATACCAAAAACAAAGACACCACAAAAAAAAAAAAAAAAAAAAAAAAAGACAACCATTATCCTTGATAAACACAGATGCAAAAATCCTCAGCAAACACTGGCAAATTTAGTTCCCAGAGGTGGGGGGGAGGGTTAAATGGACAAAGGGGGTATAAAGGTAAAAAGTTATAAAATAAGCCCTTGGGATATAGAGGACAGCACAATGACTATAGTTAATACTGTATTACATAACTGCAACTTGCTAAGAGAGTAGATATTAAAAGATCTTCTCACAAGGAAAAAATTTTAAATTATGCATGGTAACAGATACTAGCTAAACTTATTGTGGTGATCATTGCACAATATATACAAATATTTAATCATTACATTAAACCTGAAACTAATATAATGTTATATGCATTACACCTCAATAAGGAACTATGAAAATCCAAATTTATCATGACCCAAGACTTTTCAGCTTTTGTAGATTTTGCACTATATGTATATGTGGGTATAACACTGAATTTCAACTAAAATCATCTGTATGTTTATTCATATTGGAAAAATATGTAAAATCATAATACATTCTTATTTTGAAAAATTTCAATTTCAACATACATTTCGTATCTATCTATTTAGATAACAAATAAGTTTTCCTTTCCTTAAACCTCCAATTGAACTCATTCATATGCACTGTGATATCTGTGAGAAAAGAAAACAGACTGCCATTTTTTTCTTTTATTATTAAATATCTGGCAGACATTCCTTGGTTTCAAAAAAGTCTGCAATTGGAATCAACAGTACAGTAAATCTTTTTTAAAAAAATTCTTCCATGTTGAACCAAAGTCAATTGGCAAAGAATGCAAGATTATTGAATTCATTGTCTTCTATTTCTTCTGCAAGTTCCATAAACTGTTAATGATTCATAGCATCTGTCATATGGACTGAACAATTTTCACAACTGTATCCATGACAATTTTAAGAGATTGCTTCAAAAACTAAGCACAAATATTTTCAATATGCAAATGCAGTGGAACAGAGCAATAAGGAAAACATCAGTCCCCTCTTTTAACGTTCCAATAATTATTTATATTTTTGACCTGATATAGCTGGAGCACCATCTGCCAAGATAAAACTAATTCTCTCATATCTAGCTCAAATTCTTTAACAAAAATAAAATACTAAAAGATAACTCCACCAAAATTTCATTTTTTCAGACTGAAAAATGACAACAATTCTTTTTGAGTTGGAAGTCTTTTGATGCATAATTTACTCATATTAAATACACAATGTCTATTATAGCTCATCTAAAGCTAAAGAGACTATTTATATTGTTTCAATTCTCAATCCAGTCATCTTTAGGTCTTTTTATCTTTTAATCACTTAAGATTTTTAATTATTTAGAGAGAAAACACATGCAGACGGTCGGGAGGGGCAAAATGAGAGGAAAAGAATCTCAAGCAGACTCCCCACTTAGTAGGAGGTTGAGGTGGGTTTGATCTCACAAACCTGAGGTTGTGATCTGAGTGGAAATCCAGAGTCAGCCAGTTAACCAACTGAGCCACACAGATGTCCTTTAGGTCTCTTTGCAATGGACTGGTATTTTACATATGGTTGCTTGGTGACAAAATTAAAGATCAAACACTTACATGTAGGCTATCTTTCTAGTACTTCCTCAAAATTTTCTAACAAAATTTAATGATTTTGATTTAGTCATTTATTTTACTATCTACGAATGGTCTTTTTCTATGAGAATAGTACACATTTTATACCTGACTGAAAGAGGGCTCTCATGAGAAATCAAAACTGCAGGTATTAAGACATTTCCCATTCATTTCACTTCCAAGAACACTATGATTGACTAGCCAACATTTTAGGTGTATGCAAATTAGACTGTTCTGATTGAGGCTCTGACTCTGCCACCTACTATGGTAACTGTTTAGCGCAACCACTTGGTCCTTGCCAGCGTGGGTCCCAATTACTCTCGCTGAACTTAAGTTTCCCAATTCAGTGATCACAGCTCCTACTATAAGGTCTGGCCTACAGAGAAGATTGATCACAGTGTTCTTCAAGGATACTAGGGTTCAACTCACAAACTCATTTCTCACAGTGGTGGTTAAAAGCTTGCCTTCCAGACATTTCAATTTGTGGCTAGTTTTCTAATTCAGTCTCCTAAGACTTTGAATTCTTTTGCCAACATTAAACCAGGGCAGGTCTGATCTTTCCAATTAGCTCACTGTGGGCCACTGTTTGGTCCATGTTCCAACCAAGCAACCAAATTGTTTGAGCCCTTTCTAATTTCCTCGGCTGCAGCATTAAATGCAGAATCTCTACCTGAGCCCATATAAATAATTCAATCTAATCCAACTGTGTGTTCCTTCCACCATTATCTCAAGCCTTTAGTATCTATTTCCACCTAGTTTCCTTGGATTTCTGTCTGTAGAAGTTAGAAAATTGTAGTAGTACCTTTGGACTGTAACACACCCCATCATGGGTCACACTTTATACCTCACTTTTAGGATTCTGCTATAGAAAAGCACAGCAGAGTAGCATGGCATTCTGCATAGCAGAATGACTTGAACTTAGTTACAGTCCTAAAAGCATGAAAGAGAGGTAACAGGTGGGATTTGAAAACAATGAGTATTGTCTTCCATGGAAACTGCGTCTGGGGAGCCATTACAGTGTTTGAGGCAATGAAGTAAATCCCTTCAGATTGGGATGCTACCAGTGAGGATTGAGAAACCACTACCTGTGGGAATGGGGAGTGTGTATGTAGTAGGGAAGAGAGACCTCTTCTACTGACAAAGATGACTAATCAGAATTTAGGGCTTCAATGTCCCTAGCCCCACCAAGATTTCCCTCATGTTCTCATTCCAACTTACAGGGCCTCATTCTTTCCCAAAGCTGCCCTTGCTTTAATAGTTGACACCCTATAAGACTGCAAATCCAGCTTGCACTGTAATTCAGCCATTCACTCAATGAGATTCTATATTTTATTTTTAGTCATACCAATCTTAGGCTACAAAAGATAAGGTCCTCCTTCAGGGCATACACAAAAGCCTAAGGTCATTTATGTCGTTCTTCAGCTGGCAATTTGAATCCCTGAACTCGTGCTCTTCTTGCACTACTTTGGCCAGTAATGTTAGGAGCAACCAGCCAACCTCACTGTATTTTTTAGTTTTCCCAAATTGTTTGAAAGTATTTTATACATAGATAACTCCCATTCAAGCACTTAATAGGAGCCAGGAGGTACCTAGCTCCTACTAAGTGGTTGAGTAGGAGTATCCAAAGCAGATAGTTCATGTATCTCTATTTCCATATTACACTATGGACTATCAGCGCTCTAGTCACTGGTAGAAATAGAGTCATTAATGTCTTTAAATCTAGTGAATTAGAAACCCAATTCTAGAAACCCCACAACCAATTCAAAAACCCCATCCTTAACATTCTCTTCCTGTAGAAAACACTCTCAGTACCAAAATCTCTATTAGTCAAGATAAATATTTCTCTATCTATAGATTAAGGAAGTGGCTCAGGCAATTATGGAGGCTAAATCCTACTACCAGTAGTCTAAAAGACTGCGAACAAGGACAGCCAGCTTTTCTCTCAATTTTTTTTCTTCCAGTTTTTATGGTTTCTGATAAAATATTAGCTTTCATATAACTTACCCCTGTGAATAAGATTATTCATTTTTTGAATAAAAAAACATATTTTTCTCTGGAAGCCTTTAAGTTCTGCTATTTGCTATGATTTTTATCTATTTCATTATAATGTAACTATATATAGTTTTTTTTTAATGAAACTTTTCTTGTGTTAACTGATTTGTTGATTGATGACTTTCATCTATTTTGGAAATCACTCTGCCATCATCTTCTCCTATATTTCATATGTTCTATTTTCTCTATTCTCCTGAGACTTGAATTATGAGCCTCTTAAACCACTTTATATTCTCCAGAAGACTGTTGATGCTTTGTTCTTTTTTAAACTAATTTTTTTCTCTTAGGGATTCAATTTGATCATTTTTTATTGGCCTGTATTTAGTTTTCTATTGCTCTCTTATATCAAGAATTCTCTTTAGGATATTTTTGTTAGTTTATATACTTCCTGGAATGCTCTCTCTTTTCATTCATACCACTTACACATCCCACTAGATCCCTTCACGTTATCAGAAGAATTTTAAGATCTATAACTGATCCTCTCAACTCCTGGAATATCTTTGTTTCTACTTCTGTTAATCATTTACTTTCTCAAAAATGTCTCACATTCTCTTGCTTTACCATGTGTGTCACACATTTTTATAAAATTCCAACAGAGACTGGAGTGAATTAGTTTTATTTCCAGAAAGGAACACACTCCTGTTCCTGTCACTTCCTTATTGGAAAACCTATACTTCTGGTGGGTTCCTCTTATTTTTTCTTCTTAACCTCCAGTTTTATGGTACAATAGCTAGCATTCTGTGGACACTGGTGCCAGTTTTGTTCTGTATGGAAGTCAAAACTGGTAGTCAGTTTTGTTCTGTATGGAAGGATGCTCTGACCTTCATCTTTCATGTCAGTTAACACATGACAAATAAAAACTTTTTAAAAATTAGGCTGATTTCTCCTTATCCTAAGTTACTATAAATAGCTTATCTTCTGTTTCAGTCATGGATCACAGTACCCATGGATCCTTTCTGTTTTCATTCTCTGGAGTTTACTTCATTTATTTTACTTCTACTTCTCTATGTTCTCCATGATGGGTAGAAAATAAGTATGTCATTGATCTGCCTTGTTTTCATTGTTAGGACAAGAGCAACATTCTTATACAACCTTCTACTCTGACCTAGAAGCATGCATGTTTAGTTTTTAATTTCAACTTGTCTCTTCCCTCTTACTTCTAAAAAGTTCTACTTCTTTGTGTTTAAAATATCCCTATTCATCTTTAGTCTTTTTGTTGTTGCTCATTGTATTATTCTGTTAACTCTAACAGGGGTTAAAATCTTGAGAGTCTAAATTGTGGATTATTCCTACGGAGCTGATTTAGTTTTAGAGGGACTAGAGGCCACTATTCACCCCCTTTAAATATTTTGGCTAAATTTCAAGATTTGCAAATTTCTTGGCTACCTTACAACTGGCAGAGAGCTTAGGTTTTAAATTCTTCCTTTGACATTAATATTTCTCCTCATGATAATCCAAGTTTTCTCTATGTTCATCTTAAAGATTTTATTTATTTGAGAGAGAGGCAGGGGGAGGAACAGAGGCAGAGGGTGAGAGAGTCTCAAGCAGACTCCGTGCTGAGCATGGAGCCCAATGCAGAGCTCGATCTCAAGACCCAGAGATCACGACCTGAGCTGAAATCAAAAGTGAGACACCCAACTGACTGAGCCTCACAGGCACCCTTCATATGTCCATTTTAAATGAGCTATTCTTTTGTTATGCTTTTTCTTTATGGTTGCTTAGAAAAGTCCCCTAACCACTTGGGCATTCATGAATTCAGTTCAATAAGTTTTATGACAGTTGAATCAGAACTTTCTTTTCATAACATCGTACAATAAAAGGTTAGAGAGTATTATATTCATCTTTGACACTACAGCATTTATCACTAAGTCTCATGACATAGAGAATGCATTCAAAAAGTGTTACTAGAATTCAAAAGTTAACATAAATATTAGGTCAAGCAGCATAGCAATCCAAGGGAAAAGATCATGAATGACTAGATCTACTATAATCTCTTCTACATAACTGTCACTAAATTAGATTTTAATAGAGTTTAATAGAGTTTCATTTTTAGATATATTTTATTGATAAGATAATAAGGAAGCAGAAATGAAATACTCAACAAGTAGTTTGGAAAAGTAGGATGGAAGTTGATAGAAAAATCATGATTGACAATAAAGATTCCTGGATCAATTAGTGCAAAATCAAGTATGTGAGAGGGGTTGTTTTTTCCAAGGAAGTAGGTAGAGCAGCAATTTTAGGTTCTTAATAAGTGTTCACATATTGAGGCCAAAATACAAAAAAAGAAAAAACAAGTGCCAGGAAGGCCAGGGCAGCAGAATATCATAGAAGACAAAAAGAATCACTTACAGCTGCCATGTTTATAGTCTTGAAATGTCACTGACACTTACTTGAGTTGTTCTTCCATTTATAAGTTCAACCTTTCTGTTGACTGAATTCATTGTTTTTAACAACGTATTTTAATGAAATAATGTCAATGGCCCCATTTTAGCTTTTTCTTGAATTACAGCAAAGTGTGCAGAATTAATAGAATTTTAAAATTACGCATGACCAAGTTCATTCTCAATTTGGAATAGCTCAATTATAATGAATGGAAATGTAGACTGTTGATCAGCAATGGCATTCTTAAATTGTTGAACTGAGTTTTTTTTTATTATATTCCACATGTAAAAATATTTTAATGCTTTCAACAAAAGTCTAGCTTCTCTATATATACCAATGTGCAAACACTCAGAACTGAAAAGGTTTGCATTACATGCACAAAATAGCAAAAACAATAATTCCCTTTACAAAACAGCTCTTCTTTAGCTCTTAGAGTGAAACTAGCTTTACTTCAGCAGGCTTAAAAGCATTCTTAAAACAGTATTCAAACCTACTAATAGTATACATCCCACCTTGCCCATTAGGACTTTCTCAGAGAACAATCTTGAGATGAAAATATAGTGGAAATTTGTCTTTTTATTTTCTTTCTTATCTGTGCCTCACTTCTGAAATGCAATGGAAGTTTTAACTTTTTCCCTATCTAATAAAGATTCCTGGATCAATTAGTACAAAATCAAGTATGTGAGAGGGGTTGTTTTTTCCAAGGAAGTAGGTAGAGCAGCAATTTTAGGTTCTTAATAAGTGTTCACATATTGAGGCCAAAATACAAAAAAAGAAATCTAATCCCTACAGGGATTAGAATTTGAAAAAGTGAGGAGGCAGCCCTAGAAGATAGGAATCAACAGAAGGTTTTTCTTTCTTTCTTTTTCTTTTTTCTTTCTTTTTTTGAATGGAATTCAACAAGAGCTGATTTTTCATTTGGGGTCTGCAGCTCTAATATGCTGGTTCCCAAACTAATAGTGCAATTCAGTAGATCAGTCTTAATGCAGATATGGTAAAGAGTGTGGTCATTTATAATAGGCGATTAGCTGCCCCAACCATTTGGATATCAGAAGCAATAGTGCTCAGTGATTGAGATGGAAAATGGAGGTCTCATCGAAAAGAAAATCAAGCAGTTCATTAATTTATGCCCTTTTAAACCCATAAATGCTTTGTAATTCCTAGATTTTAGGGAAGTTTTAAAAGTCTGGTCTAAAATGCCACAGGCACATTAGCAGAAACATTTAAAGCTGTTAGAGGCTTCCAGCAGATTGTATTATTTATTATGTTCAGGCTCTAGAGGCTAAGAGCAGCTGAAAGGATTGCAGTGCCAACAGCTGAAAATGAAGATTCTCTAAATAAAGGGCCGGTTGCCATTTAGCCTGGTGTGCAAAGAACCAAATATACAGTGGAACTCCTATGAAAACAAAAATGAATCCTACTACCATTGTGTAACTGAAAGTAGAAATGTTTGTATGTTAATCAAAGGGTGTTATTAAAAATAGTGCTTCTTTCTCCTCATGAATGGAAGGACTATGATGCACAAATAAGGAACTGACAATATGAGAGCACATTTTCGATTACAAAGCATTTTGCAAAATATATGTTTTAATTATCTTTATTAATACGACACATGTAAAATAAATGCCATTCAGATTTATTTGGTACAGATGTGTCCTATAAATTCTTAGCAAGCTTCCAGACTGATTTCCTTTAAAAAATGGAAAACTTCTTTTAGTCTGCATAAAACCTCACTTCACTGTTAGGTACAAAGCACTAGATTTGAGTTGACACTGTGGCACAAAAGTGTATCCAAGAAATAAAGAAAATACAGTTCCCAACTTTCAATTAACTTGACACTCTGTTTAGGCTTACATGGAAAATCTGAGTTGCTAAACTGTGCTGATATTTTTTTACTAATGAAACTGGATCTGGTAGAACAGAAAGAAAAAAAAATTGAATAGAAATAATTCAAAGGTTTATGGTCCAACTCTTGATGTCTCTGGAAGAAGTCTCCAACAAACTTGTTCTTGGAGTTATACTGAAAAATATGAGTTCACTGACAACAATGTCTAGATTGAAGATTCGGTCATAAGTAAAACACACATGCTTCCAACCCCCACATTTCCAGTTAAACAGAAAGTCCATTCTAGCTCCATTATATTTAGAAATACTTACAGTCTCAAAAATATATGTGCCCTTGTGTGTGCCTTAGGGGAAGGGTATCTGGGGAGGAAGAAGGTGGACCCACAAGCTGGGCAGGAAGACAGGGAAGGAGACTGGGGTAGTTGGAAAGAGCAATTCTAGTTATCCCAGAATTTTATGAGAATGGGCCTCAGATGGATGCCATTTGGGCCTGGGAAATGCCACAGCTGCTGCTGTTGGAGGGAGCCAATGTGGCAGCTGCTTCAAACCAAGTCTGGAGGGACAACTTCCGCATTGCTTACGCCAGTTCACAGTGGACTCTGAGGGAGAACTATCACACCACCTAGTATAACAAAGTCAAGGGTGTTCTATCACCATAAGGATCTGTGTTCTTTTCATGGTTATGGACTTTTAATTCTCTCTGCAGCTTTGCAATGATGAAAATGGGATTTTTCATAAAGATACTGATGCTTAAGCTTCACAGTTTCTCACTAGCACATTTCTAGGTTTTGTGATGCTTACAGTTATTTATCATTTTAAAAAATTATAAGTGCTTTTATTTTCATGAAGTATTTATTTTCATACACATTTGTATTGTTTTCCTTAAAAGGTATCACCAAATTGGAATAATATTGTTTAGAAAGGAAGAGAACTTTCTAAGGAAAGAAAAACTGTACCTTCACTGAAGACTATGTCTGAATTTGATTTATTGGGGCAAATTCCCCAATCCTGTGTATCTCCTATCTCGGATACCATGTAGACTCGTCTCAGCCATAGTGTTCAAGGACAAATTAATGCTTTTTGTTTTTTGGTAATAAGAAGTCCATGCCAAATTGACCAACTCTATGTTCAAATTTAGTCACACAACCACCAGCAGGATATTTGATCTAGTTTCACCTATCTTTGTAAACCCATAAGTAGTGATTTTTTTTTTTTTAAATCATTAGCTGTGTCCAGTGATTGCCTTCCAAGATCTCGCCAGTGATTAAAATGTATTTCATTCAAAGTAAAAACTGAATATCTGGAGAAACCATACCTCTGCCCCAGTGAGTTAGTTTCCTGGGAAAATTACAAAAAATGTATCCAATTATATGAATGTATCAGCTCTCCAAGTATAGACCTGGGAGCAATTCTGGAAACTATTACTTAACTGACCATCAAAAACACCGAGTTTCCGGGGCACCTGGGTGGATCAGCGGGTTAAAGCCTCTGCTTTCGGCTTAGGTCATGATCCCAGGGTCCTGGGATCAAGTCCCACATCCGGCTCTCTGCTCAGCAGGGAGCCTGCTTTCCTTCCTCTCTCTCTCCCTGCCTCTCTGCCTACTTGTGATCTCTGTCTGTCAAATAAATTAAAAAAAAAATTTACACGAGACGTATGAACAGGAGAAAAAAAATGCAGTTTAAAAAAACAAAAACAAAAACAAAACAGAACACCGAGTTTCCTAAAGAAACTCTTCCTAAAGGAGTCTAAATTTCTCCAAGTAAGCCAGATCAGTAGAAAGACACAGGCCTGAACTATAAAGCATTGGTCCCTGGTGGAACAGTCTTTATGTAATTCGGCTGTGGTGTGCGGAGATAAGGATAATTGTCAATAATAGGAATGTTCCCAGGGATGTTATTTCTTGATTAAAATGGGGTCTTATTTCTGAAGATAACTGGGAAGTTTCTCTAGTCTTATTATGAGAAACAGTCATAATTCTTTCTGGTCTTACTATGAGTAACAGTCACATTCCTTAGAAATAAACTTTTAATTATCGTTTGGGTTAGTAAATGACAAAAAAGACCATTTTACTCTCTTTATGGTGACTTCCACTAATGGCAAACTCATGGCTCATCCTTGTAGGTTATACTTGTTATTTCATTGTACGTGTTTGTGTATCAGTCCCACTTCTATCCATTTGTTTTCCCTTTGCTTCTTCTTGAGTACCTTCTAAAAATGTTATCCTATGTTTTGAAAGCTAAGATAAAGGTCTTTTTAGAAAAAAAATTAACATATCCACTTACATTCCAATATAAACAAGGAAAAGTTTAACATGTAGAAAGCTATACAAAATCTTGAGAAAGGTAAACAGAACAATGATCCACACAGGACATGGCTAAATATAGAGAAATAAAATGTGTGTCTGGCTTTAAAAATGAACTGATTCAGCACCTGACAAGTAGTAATCCCTTGATCCTAATAATGACTATAAAAGATATATAATCTAGGTGGAGAAAGAAGACATATGCATTAAAATATGTTACCAAATATCATATCAAAGCCATTAGATTTTATATAAATGGGCTAATATAAGTTATTCTGGAAAGGTAAATTGATATAAGGGATTTCTCAAAAAAATGAAAAGAGAGTGTCTCATTCCCTCTGTATTTGAACAATTGTTTGTAGTATGTATTGTCATATCCAATATGCTATGTATTTTTAAGGGCATACTGGGACAGTGATGAGCAAAATACACATAATCTGTATCCTCATGGAGTTTTGAGTGTGCTTAAATACACAGAAACATTGCTGCTATAAACATTCGGGTGCATGTGCCCCTTTGGATCACTACGTTTGTATCTTTAGGGTAAATACCCAATAGTGCTATGTTTATAAAAAATAAAAAATTAATTAAAAAAATACACAGAAACACACATCAAATAATGACACAAAATCATTATTATATAATAAACAGCATGGAGTAACTTTTTTTTTTTAAAGATTTTTTTAATTTATTTATTTGTCAGAGAGAGAGAGAGAGTGAGCACAGGCAGACAGAGTGGAAGGCAGAGTCAGAGGGAGAAGCAGGCTTCCTGCGGAGCAAGGAGCCCGATGTGGGACTCGATCCCAGGATGCTGGGATCATGACCTGAGCCGAAGGCAGCTGCTTAACCAACTGAGCCACCCAGGCGTCCCAGCATGGAGTAACTTTTAAGAGTCAACTAATAAGGATAAGCTCTAGGGTACAGACAATTTTCTATCCTCATGGGACTTTCATTTTAATGGGATAGATGAAAAATATTTAAATTTAATGGGAAATAAACAAGTACAATAATTGAATCAAAATTAGGCAATAGAGACTGGTAGGGCAGGATATTCTATTTTAGATATGGTAACAGAAAAGAATATATTTTTATTCTACTAGTTTAGAAATTTCTTGGCCTTAGAATATTCATTGACATTTCTAAGCACATTGCAGCATGAATGAGTCTTAATGTTGAATTGAGGTGGGAGGAGACTGAGAAATAGACAGAAATTGTTTTTTTTATTTTTAAAATATTATTTTTTAAATAACAATTTTATCTTCATAAAATGTCATTTATGGATATGTTGTATTTATAAATACTATAATGGTAATGGGGTAAGCTTTTACAAAATTTTGAATCTATCATAATTCTAAGTAGAGCCCTCAACAAAAGGTAGAAGGTACTCAACAAAAAATTCCTAATGAATGAAGATTAAAAATTAACATTCCTACAATATGGCTATTTTAAAATTATTTTAAATGGACTTAGGCTATGAAGAACTACATTATTCATAATCTTTACCTATGTCACACTGTCATCATTAATCCACATATAGTCCTCTTCTAGTGACTTTTATTTTATACTTTGCCTAGCAAGCTATAGTTTACAAAATCACATGCTCTTTTCAAAATAACTCTAAGAGAAACGTATTATTTCTATTAAAAGATATAGTAATAGACTTCAGTATAGTAAGTAACTGAGTAAAGCTGCCCAACTAGGAAATAACATATTGCAGACTGCTTCTAATGCTTGTGTTCCTTCCACTACATACAGCAGTCCACTCCTGGGTTTTAGTGAGATCCTGGTAGGTGGCTGAGGCTTATTTAATATTGAGATCAATGAGGCTTCCATCAGTGTTTACATAGGTTGCCAGCAGAAATTATGAAACCAGAAAAGAAAAATGGTGGCAGCTTGAGGAAGACAAAATAGAGATGGATCTAAAGACAAAAATAGGGGAGGAATGCAAGAGTTGGAAAGTGATACTAAGATTGCAGAGAACAGATAAGTGGGAGACAACAGGGTTATGGTGTGGGATTCTCATCAGAAACAGCACTTGAAAGTCAAGAGCAACAGCTCTCCAGCCCCTTAAGCAGATGTGGTCTGCTAGGGGAAGTCAGAATTTAGTTAAAGTGAAGAGGTGGAGGGCAGAATATAGTAAATGATGTGTGCAAACAAGGTTAACATCTGCAAATTTTCTTTAAGATTTGTGATTTTGAAAACATCTCAACTGCTCAGAAATTCTGAAAGCACTTTAAAAGAAAGCTGGATTTAAGTGGATGCTTCCACGTTGAATGGTTTCTGTGCAAGATAAAATAAAATCAATCAATTAAAGGAAAAAGCTCTAGGAATAAAGACCATCTAAAGAATCTTGGACCCATGAACACAGGTACCAGTAGAGGAGCATGAAAATGGAAACTGAACTGTTTCTCGGGTGGAGGAAAATTATAGTTGGTTAGGTATCTAAATGGAAGTAGGTATCAAATGAATCCAAAACTTCTTTCCTGACTATGCATACTGATTCCTTTTCATGAGAGTATTTTCTGAATCGAAATGGTCCCATTGCAGTCTCTTCTCTACTTAGACCTCATTTCTTTCCTAGACCCTCTCATATGGTATATGAATACTGGAGTCAGAGAATAAACTTTCTTCTTTTCATATCTGTTTATCTCTTTTGCATTTAATATCCTCAGGGAGAAAAATGGAAAATTTTCATTCATTGGACAGTCTCTAGCTGTCAAGTGCTGCAGACATCATCTCATTCACCTGTTACTTAATCTATTCAAAACCTAGTTTTCTCTACTATAAAATACATAAAATAAACTATATTTAATTCCTATTATTGTGATGATCATGAGATAATGGTATAAACTGATTAAACCAATGTCCGGTCTTTATAACTTAACCTATATGATCTTTTTAATGAAAAGTCATTTACTATTATAGATTATAGCACAGATTCTGGAAACTTCTTGCTTAGGTTCAAATGCTTACTCTTTTACTTACTAGCTGGGTGATCTCAGGTACCTTACTAAGCCACTATAACTCAGCCCTCTCATCTCTAAAATGGAAATAAAATTAGAGTTGACTTCATATGACTGTTCAGTCTATTAAATGAGTTATTATACATAAAGCACTGAAACCAATGCTTGGTACAAGTTAAGTGTCAAATAAGTATCAACTCTTATTTGTGAGGGCAGTAATGGTGATTGTAGGCAGAAGTAGTGATTCTTAATTTTTTGGTATGCTATAGAATGCCCTCTCCTAACTTGGTGACTTTTAGGAACCCTTCCCCAGGAAAGAATTATATTTATAACTGAATTCACACAAAATTTTTCATGTTATTTAAACATTTGTGAACTTTTGAACCCTATCTGTGGATCACAGGTTATGAATCCCAAGTTTGAGCAATATTTTGTATAAATTAATTTATAAAAAAGTAAAAAGGACAAGGACATGTTTTCCTTATGCTGTGTATTATGAAATACTGTGGGAAATATTTCCTTTGTGTGTTAAGACATTTATTTTGGGGAAAAAATAAATATATGATAACATGAAAAGGTTTGCAGTTGATGGCATTTACAAAAAATATCTGTCAAATTTCTCAGTTGCTAAATTTCTGAAACTTAGTTTTACCGAGGAAAAGAACAGCATGGCTCAGCATGACAAAAATAATACATGAACTCTATTCCTCAAAACATCCAACACCTGCCAAAGTAAACAACATGAATACTGGGATTTTGCCAGCATTAAATTACTTGAAATGGGGTACAAATCTCTGAGTCTCCCAGTATTTAGGTAGTGAAATTTTTACATCACTATTATACTTACGAACAAATTCTTCATCTGCTTTCTCAGAGAAATAAGAATTTAATATTGTTATGATGTGAACAAGCAACAGCCATTATTCCATTCCATTATTTCCATTCCATTATTTAAAACCTCAAGATACTAGGATTTGGTTATAGTTCAAAACACACATTACAATTTGCACCTTGAATTAAACTATGTTTTTTAAAACAGTGTGTTTTGCAGAAGACAGTAAAATTTTCAATTAGCTTTTGACATTTCCTTATATAGCTTACACAGTAAGTAGAAAATCTCATCTTCCTTTGATATGTGAGAAACAAAAATATTTTCTCTGCATAGCACCAAGAGCGAGAATGATCTGTGAAATCAAAGTGGATAGTGACCATGGATTGGTCGAAGATCATGTTTGGCACACAAGAGCTTTAATTTAAATTCCTAATTAAAATTAAACTGTTGGGCCAGTTGAAATGGTTCTAGACTCATAAAGCTTGTGTTATTTGTTGTCTCCTATTATCTGTCTAACATTTCTGTTTCCCTTATCCTCCATTTGGAAGCTCTTCTCCATCAGAGATAACATTCAATTCTCCACTCAGAGGACCACTACTCCTGGTCATGCATTGGCCAGGTGCACCCCACAGCCTCAAGTCATTCCTTACTTGGCAAAATGCTGATTTTTCTTGGATACTCAGTTCAACTAATTATCATTAAGTTAATAATAAATAATAGCATATTACCACCTCACTAGCTTACTAAAATGTAAATAATTGTGTATATATAATAATGTATGTAATGCTAAACTATCTCCTGGGTTATGGTTGTAAATGAGTTACTCTACTTATAACACTTAAAATAATGCCTGATATAGAGGAGAAGCTCAGTACATGCTGGATATTATTATTATTATTGTATATAATAGACTTCTGTGTAACAAAATAATAGATGTTATAGTTTAAAATCTCACTCCAATTAGAATGTAATTTAAGTTACAGTTCAAACTGATGATTGCTCTCAATGATATTTATAGATTTTTATTTCATTCATACATATCACCTTGGATATGTATGGTCATAAGAAATGAAATAGAGCAAGTGCTAGTAGTCTAACGTAAAATCTTTTTATGAAAGAAATAATGAAGAGAAAAAATATGATTTAAAAAGGGATTGACATTTTATCAATTAGTGCTTTCTGAAAGTAAAATGCACTGCTTGTGATGCAAGAGGATCTCTTTAATGATAGATAAACAGAACCTAGAAAACAGATGCAAATGATATTTTATGGAGAAATAAATGACACTAGATGACAACTAGAGTACTCTTTAGCTCTTCCCTGCTATGTTTCTAACAAAGTATTTGTATCTAAAAACATATTACTTCATCAATCAGATCAATACGTATTTGTTGAGGGGCTCCTATGTGCCTGGTGCACTGAGCAAGACAATGTGGGTGAAATGATAAACCAAATAGATTGGTTCTCTGTTTCAATGTTGCATTACATCATGAATAAATAACTACATGTTTTATGTGGTTGTAAACTTCTTCAATTATTACAAGATTGTAACACACTAAACCAGCTTTTGAGGATGACATTTCAGAGAAGGTAGTCTATACAGTCTATACATTTCAGAGAAGGTAGAGCTTGTGCCCTCTCTCTGTCAAAAGCATTAGCCTTTTGAAGAGAAATATGGAATTCAAGATCATCTTTAAACATTGGAAATTGCCTGGAGAAAGCTCTAGAGTCAAAAAGAAACAATAGGTTTACTAAGAACTGAGAGCAGGGCATTCTCTAGCAAAGCTGGAACTGCAAAGGTTGAGATTAATCTGCACTTGATCTTAGCTAAAAGGCCGAGAAGCGATGAGATTAATCTGACGACGCAGGCAGTATGATCCTATTATGGAGAATTGTAGGCCACATTACCAACCTTCCAAAGAGATTCCAGCTTTTCTGACTGGAAAATGCACCCTAGCTTTAGAACAGGTCTCTTGGCTAATTAAATATTAAAATATCCTATCATGCTAACTGAGAAGCACAGGAACTGGAAAGAGTAGGATCACAAATTAGGGAGCAACAAAGCATTTAAAGGAGCTAAAGGAGGTGAAGTCAAGGAGGAAAGATGTACTATTTTGATTGAAGTCATAGTACAACAATAAAAATGGTGATGGACGTATCTCACGTTAAGTCTCCAGTTTTTCTGATACATCAAAAGGCAATGCCTATTCTCCATAGCATCCTTATAATCTCTCTCTCTCTCTCTTGCACAGAAAAAAACAAGCAGAAAAGCGTTGGTAAACTTATCCCCAGGAACTAAAGTCAAAGCCTGAAAGCACCAAAATATCTTAAAATCATTTCTTGCACAAGGACTGTGAAGAAAACTCTCACAGGATAACAGCAAAACAGATTTACAACAAATGCTGTACATAACTAAATCCCCAAAATGATGAAACATGACATTTTCATGTTAGAAATGAGTTGGAGTTATGAGCTACATTTTAAAATGTATCCTTTCCTTTGTCCCCTTTTTTGCAGCTTGTTGATTTGTATTCAGTTATATGCAGATGAAAAGGTGACCAAGCTCGCAAGTATTAGTTTTTGGTCTAGCTATCTATTGACTTTTGGTTTCTGTGTCAACACAATAAATTTGAAATAAAAATTTGAAATAAAATTTGAATAAATTTGAAAAATAAATTTGAAATAAAAATAATAATTTCATAAATCTTACAGTAATAGTAGCTTTTTAATTCTACCTTTCAAAGGACATTTAATACATTAATTAAGCTTCAAGTCACCCAGTATTTGTACTCTGCACATTTCACAGATGGTTAAGTCTTATTACTAAGATGTTAAGCGATTTCCAAAAGTAGTCTGTAATTGAAGAAGTTGAAAATAAAAATCTTGATGTGTGCTTGTACTAACCCCTGGCCATCTTGTACTCTGAAAAACGGCCTATTAGCCAGAAAGAATTTGCTTTTCTTCTACCTCTTCATGGAATAAAGTAAGACCTTTATTGTTATGCTGTAAGAAACTGGGGAATAAGTTCAATATCACATTTACTACCATACAGTATGTTCAGTAAAACAAATACTTTATAAATATTAATATCTGTTCAATTGATGAAATAGGTGATGGGGATTAAAGAGTACACTTATCATGATGAGCACTGAATAAGGTATAGAATTGTTGAATCACTACACTGTGTACCTGAAACTAATGTAACACTGTATGTTAACCATATTGGAATTAAAAATAAAAGAAAGAGGAAAAGTTTAAAAAAAATAGTATCTACCCATTGACAACTAAAAACATTCTAGAAAAATGGCAATAATTTATCTACATTTTTGGTTCTAGAAGGAAGAGAATAATGTTGGCTTCTCATAGTGTTTCTGAATTGGTAAAATACAACTTTTGGTTTGTTGAACACTGGCCAAAGGTAAGTGTAAGAAGGGCAATTTCATAGAATCCTGTACTTTGCAAAAGCATAATATGCTCCACATATGTAATATATTATTTGTATTAAAAATGTTATTGATTACTTTGAAATCTGAAAATAGATTACTGTCAACTGAGTTGGAAGCTGTTTAGAGAAAATGTTAAATATTCTAATGGAAAATGGGTAAATGATATAATGGACAAATCACCAAAGAAAATACAAATAGCCAATAGGCATGTGAAAAAAGGTAGTTCAAATAGTGAGATCGCTGGGGTGCCTGGATGGCTCAATAGGTTAAAGCCTCTGCCTTTGGCTCAGGTCATGATCCTAGGGTCCTGGGATTGAGTCCCGCAATGGCTCTCTGCTCAGCAGGGAGCCTGCCCCCCCCACCCGCTCTGCCTGCCTCTCTGCCTACTTGTGATCTCTGTCAAATAAATAAATAAATAAAATCTTAAAAAAAAAGTGAGATCGCTTATTAAGTTAATGAAATAAATGCATTATGTATAGAAAGTTTTATGTAAAGAACATATTTTATTAATAATACTGAGTGTTCTTCCAATATATGGATATGTAGGACAATTTATATACTCCTGGCAGAACTCCGAGTTGGTACCATAACTCTTGAGAGCAATTTTCAGGATATTTTGAAAAAAATCTTAGAAATATGCCCCGTTTGTGAGCTAACATTTCTCTGTCTAATTATATATCCTAATAATATGGGTTTATGTAAAGAAAAATCTGAAAGACTATTTATTGCATGCCTGTTGCCACAGTAAAACTAGAAAACTAATTAAATATCCAACAATAATTTCTTTAGAAGTGATGGTGTTTCCACACATTTCCCTTTTATATTATAAAAATTAAAAATGATGCTATACAAGAATATTTAATGATATGGTAAAACGCTCACAACAGAATATTTTAAAAAGCATATTACAAATAATATTTACTACAAGCATGAGAAGAAGGGAATGTGTATACCTTAATATTAATAGCGGTCATCCCTGTGTGAAAATTAATGACACTTTTTAAAATTTTTTGAGTTTTTACTTTCTGAATTTTCTTTTTTTCCCCATAATGGTCTTATATTATTTTTAATGTTTTTAATAAGCCATTTTTTTCTTTTACATTATTTTTCAGACTTGATGCTCTCAAGAAACCCTTAATTTTATTTTTTCTTCATATTTTTTCAACTTCTTCTTTTGCAGTTATTATAGATTCATTGGAAGTTGCAAATAAATGTACAGGGAGGCCCCCCTGAGTCATTCTCTCAAACTCTTCCAATGTTAATATCTTGCAAAATTCTAGTACAATATCAAAACCAGAAAACTGGTATTAGCACAAGCCACAAGGTTTATTTAGATTTCATCAGCTATGTTTGTATCATCTCTGCATGTGTTTGTGTGTGTGTAGCTCTAAGCAGTTTTATCACATGTAGCTTTGCATAACTATAACCACTATGAAGATAAAGTATAATATTATTCATTACACTTCTCCATGTTACCCTTTTATAACCGTGCAATCTCCATCCTCTGTCATTTGCCATTTACTAATCAGTATCCATCTCCATTCTTTTATTTCAAAAATGTCATATAAATAAAATCACACATTATATAACCTTTTGAGATTGGCATTTTTCACTCAATTACAATTTCCTTGATGTTCATACAAGTTGTTGCATATACCCACACTTTATTATTTTCCATTGCTGAGTAATATTCCATGGTATGGATTCATACTGGTTTGTTTAACCATTCACCACAGGACAGGTGAGCAGGTTCCAGTTTAAGGCTACTACAAATATACCTGCTTTGAACTTTTGTGTACAAAAGAGTACACTTTTGTGTACTTATTCTACATGAGAATACGTTTTCATTTCTCTGAGATAAATGTTGAAGGGCAAAACTGTGAGATCTTATGTCAAACTATTTGCCCATGTGAGTCTATCATTTAGCATTTCCACCAATAATCAAATTTCTCCAACTCTGAAACAAAGAACAAAATCGGAAGACCTACAATATCTGATTTCAAAACTTACTGTAAAGACAGTGATCAAAACAATATAGTTGTAGCATAAGGATAGGTTTATACATAAATGGAAGAGAACTAAGAATTCAGAAATTAACCCTTACTTTTTGATCAACTGGTTTTCAACAAAGACACCAAAACATTAAATTTATGAAGAGCCCTTTCATTAAATAGTTCTGAGTAGCTAAACACACTCACACACACACACACACACACCTATTTCTCTTACCATACACAAAAATTAACTCAAAACAGATCATAAACATTGATCTAAGAATTAAAACTATACAACTTTTGAACAAAAACAATGGGTAAAAATCTTTATGACCTTGATTGACTCTAGTCAGAGTTCCTAGGTAGAACTTCTAAAACACTAGCCATTTAAAAAATGAAAGCTTGGAGGGAGGAGTCAAGATGGCGGAGAAGTAGCAGGCTGAGACTGCTTCAGCTAGCCGGAGATCAGCTAGATAGCTTATCTAAAGATTGCAAACACCTGAAAATCCATCAGCAGATCGAAGAGAAGAAAAACAGCAATTCTGGAAACAGAAAAACAACCACTTTCTGAAAGGTAGGACTGGCGGAGAAGTGAATCCAAAGCGACGGGAAGATAGACCCCGGGGGGAGGGGCCGGCTCCCGGCAAGCGGCGGAGCAACGGAGCACAAAATCAGGACTTTTAAAAGTCTGTTCCGCTGAGGGACATCGCTCCAGAGGCTAAACGGGGGCGAAGCCCACGCGGGGTCAGCGTGGCCTCAGGTCCCGCAGGGTCACAGAAGGATCGGCGGTGTCTGAGTGTAACAGACCTTGCGGGTATTGGAACGGGAAAGCCGGCTACAGAGACAGAGCCGACAGTAAGCTCACAGCTCGGTGTTACCTTGAACTGGTCGCAGGCTCGGTGAGCTCGGAGCGCGGCCGGAGGTCAGGCAGACGGGAGTAACTGGGCGCTGTTCTCTGAGGGCGCACTGAGGAGTGCGGCCCTGGGCTCTCGGCTCCTCCGGGCCGGAGACCAGGAGGCCGCCATTTGTATTCCCATCCTCCGGAACTCTACGGAAAGCGCTCAGGGAACAAAAGCTCCTGAAAGCAAACCCGAGCGGATTACTCACCCCGGCCCCGGGTAAGGGCGGTACAATTCCGCCTGGGGCAAAGACACTTGAGAATCACTACAACAGGCCCCTCCCCCAGAAGATCAACAAGAAATCCAGCCGAGACCAAGTCCACCTACCAAGGAGTGCGGTTTCAATACCAAGGAGAGCAGCAGAATTCCAGAGGAGGAGAAAGCCAAGCACGGAACTCATGGCTTTTTCCCTGTGATTTTTTTTTTTAGTCTTGCAGTTAATTTAATTTTTTTTCTTTTTCATTTTTGTTTTTTCTCGCCTTCGGGTAAAATTTTTTTTTTTAAACTGTTACCTTTTTCTTTTTTAACGATTTTTTACTAGTTTATCTAATATATATATTTTTTCTTTTTTACATTTTTCTTAGGTGTTTTCTTTTTTTTTTTTTAATTCTTTTCTTTTCTTTTTTTTTTCTTTTTTTTTTTCTTTCTTCCTTTTTGAACCTCTTTTTATCCCCTTTCTCCCACCTCACGATTTTGGATCTCTTCTAATTTGGTTAAAGCATTTTTCCGGGGGTTGTTGCCACCCTTGTAGTATTTTACTTGCCCCTTCATATACTCTTATCTGGACAAAATGACAAGACGGAAAAATTCAACACAAAAAAAAGAACAAGAGGCAGTACCGAAGGCTAGGGACCTAATCAATACAGACATTGGTAATATGTCAGATCTAGAGTTCAGAATGACAATTCTCAAGGTTCTAGCCGGGCTCGAAAAAGGCATGGAAGATATTAGAAAAACCCTCTCGAGAGATATAAAAGCCCTTTCTGGAGAAATAAAAGAACTAAAATCTAACCAAGTTGAAATCAAAAAAGCTATTAATGAGTTGCAATCAAAAATGGAGGCTCTCACTGCTAGGATAAATGAGGCAGAAGAAAGAATTAGTGATATAGAAGACCAAATGACAGAGAATAAAGAAGCTGAGCAAAAGAGGGACAAACAGCTACTGGACCACGAGGGGAGAATTCGAGAGATAAGTGACACCATAAGACGAAACAACATTAGAATAATTGGGATTCCAGAAGAAGAAGAAAGAGAGAGGGGAGCAGAAGGTATACTGGAGAGAATTATTGGGGAGAATTTCCCCAATATGGCAAAGGGAACGAGCATCAAAATTCAGGAGGTTCAGAGAACGCCCCTCAAAATCAATAAGAATAGGCCCACACCCCGTCACCTAATAGTAAAATTTACAAGTCTCAGTGACAAAGAGAAAATCCTGAAAGCAGCCCGGGAAAAGAAGTCTGTAACATACAATGGTAAAAATATTAGATTGGCAGCTGACTTATCCACAAGACCTGGCAGGCCAGAAAGAGCTGGCATGATATTTTCAGAGCACTAAACGAGAAAAACATGCAGCCAAGAATACTATATCCAGCTAGGCTATCATTGAAAATAGAAGGAGAGATTAAAAGCTTCCAGGACAAACAAAAACTGAAAGAATTTGCAAATACCAAACCAGCTCTACAGGAAATATTGAAAGGGGTCCTCTAAGCAAAGAGAGAGCCTACAAGTGGTATATCAGAAAGGAACAGAGACCATATACAGTAACAGTCACCTTACAGGCAATACAATGGCACTAAATTCATATCTCTCAATAGTTACCCTGAATGTGAATGGGCTAAATGCCCCTGTCAAAAGACACAGGGTATCAGAATGGATAAAAAAACAAAACCCATCTATATGTTGCCTCCAAGAAACTCATTTTAAGCCCGAAGACACCTCGAGATTTAAAGTGAGGGGGTGGAAAAGAATTTACCATGCTAATGGACATCAGAAGAAAGCAGGAGTGGCAATCCTTATACCAGATCAATTAGATTTTAAGCCAAAGACTATAATAAGAGATGAGGAAGGACACTATATCATACTCAAAGGGTCTGTCCAACAAGAAGATCTAACAATTTTAAATATCTATGCCCCCAACGTGGGAGCAGCCAACTATATAAACCAATTAATAACAAAATCAAAGAAACACATCAACAATAATACAATAATAGTAGGGGACTTTAACACTCCCCTCACTGAAATGGACAGATCATCCAAGCAAAAGATCAGCAAGGAAATAAAGGCCTTAAATGACACACTGGACCAGATGGACATCACAGATATATTCAGAATATTTCATCCCAAAGCAACAGAATACACATTCTTCTCTAGTGCACATGGAACATTCTCCAGAATAGATCACATCCTCGGTCCTAAATCAGGACTCAACCAGTATCAAAAGATTGGGATCATTCCCTGCATATTTTCAGACCACAATGCTCTAAAGCTAGAACTCAACCACAAAAGGAAGTTTGGAAAGAACCCAAATACATGGAGACTAAACAGCATCCTTCTAAAGAATGAATGGGTCAACCGGGAAATTAAAGAAGAATTGAAAAAAATCATGGAAACAAATGATAATGAAAATACAACGGTTCAAAATCTGTGGGACACAACAAAGGCAGTCCTGAGAGGAAAATATATAGCGGTACAAGCCTTTCTCAAGAAACAAGAAAGGTCTCAGGTACACAACCTAACCCTACACCTAAAGGAGCTGGAGAAAGAACAAGAAAGAAACCCTAAGCCCAGCAGGAGAAGAGAAATCATAAAGATCAGAGCAGAAATCAATGAAATAGAAACCAAAAAACAATAGAACAAATCAACGAAACTAGGAGCTGGTTCTTTGAAAGAATTAATAAAATTGATAAACCCCTGGCCCGACTTATCAAAAAGAAAAGAGAAAGGACCCAAATAAATAAAATCATGAATGAAAGAGGAGAGATCACAACTAACACCAAAGAAATACAAACTATTATAAGAACATACTATGAGCAACTCTACGCCAATAAATTTGACAATCTGGAAGAAATGGATGCATTCCTAGAAACATATAAACTACCACAACTGAACCAGGAAGAAATAGAAAGCCTGAACAGACCCATAACCAGTAAGGAGATTGAAACAGTTATTAAAAATCTCCAAACAAACAAAAGCCCAGGGCCAGACGGCTTCCCAGGGGAATTCTACCAAACATTTAAAGAAGAACTAATTCCTATTCTCCTGAAACTGTTCCAAAAAATAGAAATGGAAGGAAAACTTCCAAACTCATTTTATGAGGCCAGCATCACCTTGATCCCAAAACCAGACAAGGATCCCACCAAAAAAGAGAGCTATAGACCAATATCCTTGATGAACACAGATGCGAAAATACTCAACAAAATACTAGCTAATAGGATTCAACAGTACATTAAAAAGATTATTCACCACAACCAAATGGGATTTATTCCAGGGCTGCAAGGTTGGTTCAACATCCGCAAATCAGTCAATGTGATACAACACATCAATAAAAGAAAGAACAAGAACCATATGATACTCTCAATAGATGCTGAAAAAGCATTTGACAAAGTACAGCATCCCTTCCTGATCAAAACTCTTCAAAGTGTAGGGATAGAGGGCACATACCTCAATATCATCAAAGCCATCTATGAAAAACCCACCGCAAATATCATTCTCAATGGAGAAAAACTGAAAGCTTTTCCGCTAAGGTCAGGAACACGGCAGGGATGTCCATTATCACCACTGCTATTCAACATAGTACTAGAGGTCCTAGCCTCAGCAATCAGACAACAAAAGGAAATTAAAGGCATCCAAATCGGCAAAGAAGAAGTCAAATTATCACTCTTCGCAGATGATATGATACTATATGTGGAAAACCCAAAAGACTCCACTCCAAAACTGCTAGAACTTATACAGGAATTCAGTAAAGTGTCAGGATATAAAATCAATGCACAGAAATCAGTTGCATTTCTCTACACCAACAGCAAGACAGAAGAAAGAGAAATTAAGGAGTCAATCCCATTTACAATTGCACCCAAAACCATAAGATACCTAGGAATAAACCTAACCAAAGAGACACAGAATCTATACTCAGAAAACTATAAAGTACTCATGAAAGAAATTGAGGAAGACACAAAGAAATGGAAAAATGTTCCATGCTCCTGGATTGGAAGAATAAATATTGTGAAAATGTCTATGCTACCTAAAGCAATCTACACATTTAATGCAATTCCTATCAAAGTACCATCCATCTTTTTCAAAGAAATGGAACAAATAATGCTAAAATTTATATGGAACCAGAAAAGACCTCGAATAGCCAAAGGGATATTGAAAAAGAAAGCCAACGTTGGTGGCATCACAATTCCGGACTTCAAGCTCTATTACAAAGCTGTCGTCATCAAGACAGCATGGTACTGGCACAAAAACAGACACATAGATCAATGGAACAGAATAGAGAGCCCAGAAATAGACCCTCAACTCTATGGTCAACTAATCTTCGACAAAGCAGGAAAGAATGTCCAATGGAAAAAAGACAGCCTCTTCAATAAATGGTGCTGGGAAAATTGGACAGCCACATGCAGAAAAATGAAATTGGACCATTTCCTTACACCACACACGAAAATAGACTCAAAATGGATGAAGGACCTCAATGTGCGAAAGGAATCCATCAAAATCCTTGAGGAGAACACAGGCAGCAACCTCTTTGACCTCTGCCGCAGCAACATCTTCCTAGGAACAACGCAAAAGGCAAGGGAAGCAAGGGCAAAAATGAACTATTGGGATTTCATCAAGATCAAAAGCTTTTGCACAGCAAAGGAAACAGTTAACAAAATAAAAAGACACCTGACAGAATTGGAGAAGATATTTGCAAACGACATATCAGATAAAGGACTAGTGTCCAGAATCTATAAAGAACTTAGCAAACTCAACACCCAAAGAACAAATAATCCAATCAAGAAATGGGCAGAGGACATGAACAGACATTTCTGCAAAGAAGACATCCAGATGGCCAACAGACACATGAAAAAGTGCTCCATATCACTCGGCATCAGGGAAATACAAATCAAAACCACAATGAGATATCACCTCACACCAGTCAGAATGGCTAAAATCATCAAGTCAGGAAATGACAGATGCTGGCGAGGATGCGGAGAAAGGGGAACCCTCCTACACTGTTGGTGGGAATGCAAGCTGGTGCAGCCACTCTGGAAAACAGCATGGAGGTTCCTCAAAATGTTGAAAATAGAACTGCCCTATGACCCAGCAATAGCACTACTGGGAATTTACCCTAAAGATACAAACGTAGTGATCCAAAGGGGCACATGCACCCGAATGTTTATAGCAGCAATGTCCACAATAGCCAAACTATGGAAAGAACCTAGATGTCCATCAACAGATGAATGGATCAAGAAGATGTGGTATATATACACAATGGAATACTATGCAGCCATCAAAAGAAATGAAATCTTGCCATTTGCGACAACATGGATGGAACTAGAGCGTATCATGCTTAGCAAAATAAGTCAAGCAGAGAAAGACAACTATCATATGATGTCCCTGATATGAGGAAGTGGTGATGCAACATGGGGGCTTAAGTGGGTAGGAGAAGAATAAATGAAACAAGATGGGATTGGGAGGGAGACAAACCATAAGTGACTCTTAATCTCACAAAACAAACTGAGGGTTGCTGGGGGGAGGGGGTTTGGGAGAAGGGGGTGGGATTATGGACATTGGGGAGGGTATGTGCTTTGGTGAGTGCTGTGAAGTGTGTAAACCTGGTGATTCACAGACCTGTACCCCTGGGGATAAAAATATATGTTTATAAAAAATAAAAAAATTAATAAAAAAAAAATATATATATATATCCAGGAACTAGGAAAAAAAAATGAAAGCTTGGACCTCTTAGAATTATAAATCTTTTATTTCATTTCAAAACACACCATTTAAAATGAACAACAGGGGCACCCAGGTGGCTCAGCTGGTTTAGCAGCTGCCTTAGGCTCAGGTCATGATCCCAGGGTTCTGGGATCAAACCCCCTGCTCAGTGGGGAGCCTGCTTCTCCCTCTGCCTGCCTCTCCTCCTGCTTGGGCTGTCAAATAAATAAAATCCTTAAAAAAATAAAATGAAAACAATCCACAGGGGCGATATATTTGCAAACCATGTATTTCTTCCACCCCAAATATTTAAAGGACATTTACTACACTATAAGATAAAAAACCGGAATAAGAAAATGGACAAAAGACTTGAATAAACTTTTCACGAAGCAAGACTTATAATTAGCTGATAAGCACATGAAAAGGTGCTCTGCATCATTAATTGCAAATTAAACAACAATGAGATAATACTTAATAGGATGTTTATAATCAAAAGACATTTAATCCCAAATTTGACAAGAATGTGAAGAAATCGGAGCCTTCATACACTGCAGGGGAAAGTCAAATTGTAGTTACTTTGAAGAACATTTTGTTAGTTAGCTTCTTAAAAGGTTAATCACAGAGCTACCACACAGCCCAGCAATTCCACTCATAGGATGCAATCCAAAATAAGTGAAAACATCTGTCCACCCAAACACTTGTATGTAAATATTCTTGGCGGGATCATTCATGACAGACCAAATGTGGAAACAATCCAACATCTATCAGCTGTTGAATTCATAAAAAAAGTGTTGTATAATATACAACTGGACACTCTAACACAATTAAAATAATTAAGCACTTAGTCATACATTATAATATGAATATCAAACATGCTAGATATAGATATAAAATACTAATAGTCTTATGTATTATTATGTACATATTATGTATTATATGAAGTGTCTAGAAAAGGCAGATTCTTCATATTATTTATAAAGACTGGAAAGCAGTTCAGGGTTGTCTGAGGCTTGGGTAGGGTTAAGAAATAATTATAAATATGCTCTTAAGAATTGTGTAGAGCAGTAGAAATATTTTAAAAAACTGTATTGTAGTGATGAAAGCCCAACTTTGCTAAAATTAGAAAATTGGACAGTTACATTGGCTGAATTTTATGGTATGCAAGTTATATCTCGTAAAGGTATCTTTTATTTAAAAATGTGTTATGAACTATTTCATATGAGGAAATATTATTGGGAGGAAAGGAGCACCAAAGTGGTTGGATATGAGTTTGGAAAAGAAGACAAGAGACAGATTTGTAATGTCAAGGTAATTTTTTCCTAAAATACTGAAAGTTATACGAGATGGGTAATAATTAAAGGGGGTGAATAACGCAATCAGTTTTGTGTTGTAGAAAGCTCTCTTGGTGATATGGAGGCAGACTAGGCTTGGTCTATGAAACCCAATGAGAAAATTATTGCAAAATTGAAGATGTCACAATTAAGGGGAAAGTGTAGATACCTTCAGGAGAAAGCAGTAGCAACAGTCCTGGGTGAGAAATTCAATACCAAAGGATGGATAGTATTATCTAGGAAAATTATCATTTGCTTGGGAAACTAAATGGGGGTGGTCATAAAAATTAGGTAACATTGAGGATAGAGTTATTACTTGGACAGTGATAGTTAAAGAAAATGGAACTAAATGCACCACCGTTAAAATGGAAAATTTCCCCAATCAATTTGTTGGATATATAAATGAGACTAGTGCTCCCCATATAGTCGGGGACAAGAGATTAAGGTACAATCAATTTATATGTGGGAGCTAAGTTATTCTAAGGAGACCCAGGGAAAAAGAAAGGAATGAAAAGAACTAGGGGACAAGGACAGAGTCCTCAGCCATAGAGCTGTTTGAAGAGAAATGGCTAGGGAGGAAGAAAGTGATGTCTGGAAACCACCAGCCTTGAATGCCATAGAGATTCTGAGTAATAGATTAAAGAGGGATCATCAGGATAGAAGAATATGTAAAATAGTTATTTCTGAAGCCGTTTGCTTTGAAGTAATTTTTGAGATATAGAAGAGGCTTTATCATGTATCTAGCATTTTCTCTATAAAATGAAATGAAATCTGAGGTCTGGAGATCTTACAAGGACCCAGAATAGTTTTGAAGATACATGGCTGAGATCTCTGTCTGCCTCAATTTTTTTTTTCTCACAAAATCAACTGTGTTTCCTGTTTTAAATAAAACATCATTTATTTTTGCTTAAACAAGTAATATGAATATACTCTATGGGAAAAAATTGCAGATGAAACAAAAGATTTCTTGACACAGTCTTATTTCTCTCCCCTGGGATAAACACTATTGGAATGCTATTATGTAGTTTGTAGGATTTTAAGTATGTATGATAGAAATATATAGTTTATGTGTGAGTGTTTTTCTGTATAGATAATATAAATTACGTATCTCTCCACAACTAGCTTTTTTTGACTGAAGAGTATGCATTGAAATTTTTCCATGTTCATACATTTAGAACTTGTTTTTTTTTTCCACAGCTAAATACACAAAATTCAGCTTACTTTTTAATACTGTGATTAACTTAAATATTGCATGCATTGTTTAACTCTGTTAGCCTCATAGTTTTGCAATATTTGTGCTTCATCTGTTTTAAGAAGGAAAACATACTTAGCACTGAGACTTTGTAATTCTTCTTTGTCCCATTC
Source organism: Mustela erminea (assembly GCF_009829155.1). Lineage (NCBI taxonomy): Eukaryota > Metazoa > Chordata > Mammalia > Carnivora > Mustelidae > Mustela > Mustela erminea. Next base: position 40,685,906 of record NC_045625.1, read on the forward strand.
TCCTTCACAAAGTCCCACTCACCAGATTTGTTATTTAAATGGCATTACATGCTTTTGTTCTACTATTATACAGAAGATATTTAAGTATCTATACATGTATATGCACAATTTATATATTATTCTATATACATATAACTTTTTCCTATTTACGTACTTAGTATATGTGTTCTCATGCAATAGGTTCATTCAGAAACCATTTTTTGTTATTCTTTTGTGTTTGGAATTTATTTATGTTGATGTCAAAGTTTTTGTTCCTGTATTTTAATGATGACATTTCAATGTACAGATATGGCACAATTTGTTTTTCTATTGTTTTTTATCTAGGTTGATTTCAATTTTCCAAGGTAACAATGCTGTTATGAGGGTCTGGCAAGATGGCGGAGGAGTATGGGACCCTATTTCAAATTGGTCCCCTGAATTGAGCTAGATATCTGCCAGACCTCTCTGAACACCCACGAAATCAGCCCAAGATGTAATAAGATATTTCAGGATGTACATCAACAGAATATCTCTGGTGGCCAGTTTTGAGGTATGAAGTGGGGATACAGGATTCTGTGGGCAGATATCAGAAAATAAATGGAAGGGGGAGGGAGCTGCCATAAGTGCTGGGGCTGGGCGGGTGAACTAACACAGGAGCACAAAAGTGTCCTGTGCTGGGGCCCAGGCACAGACTCAGAGACCAGTAGCCATGGGAGAAGGACTTTAGGGGAGCCCCCCAGACTGAAACCTGGAGTTGTGGGGGCACACATGTGAACTGGGGGTGGCTGGTGGTTTTAAAAGCACAAAGGGCAGAGACATGCCTGGACCTGAAAGTGAGGTCTAGGAGTGCTGCTGTGCGGTGTGCAATCCAGGTTGCTGCAGTTTTTAAGCAGTATAGACAAAAACGGAGTCACTGTGATCTGTAGGGCTTTCTGGAGAATAGTCTGTGGTCTCTCTGTTCTGAGACAGAAGTTTGGACATAATCACTTCTGTTCTGACTCTTGGAAGGGACACAGAAAACTATCAGGGAAAGCTACCAGAGAACAAAAGCCCCCAAAACCAGTTTTCACTGAGCCCATCCCCCACTACAGGGGACAGGGCAATTCTGCACAAAGTTGCCTGAGTAACAGTGCAGCAGGCCCCTCCCCCCAGAAGACAGGTTAAAAGAACAAGAGGCCAAGAACCCTAAAGCTCCTATAAAGCAGGTACATCTTGCTTGGATTGTGGTCAATAGTTTGGACTCTGTATATTCCCTCAACCATTTCTCACCAGAATGACTAGGAGGAGGAACCCCCAACACAGGAAAAATTCAGTGACCTCTGCCACAGAACTAATAGATATGGACATAAGCAAGATGTCAGAAATAGAATTCAGGGTAACAGTTATACAGACAATAGCTAGGTTGGAGAAAACCATTAACGGCAACATAGATTTTGAAGGGCAGAAGTAAGAGCTGATCTGGCAGAACTTAAAAACACTATCAATGAAATCCAATCTAATATAGATACTCTAACAGCTAGGGTAAATGAGGCAGAAGACCGAATTACTGAACTAGAAGACAAACTGATAGAAAAATACAATCAGGAGAAGGCCTGGAACAAACAGATTAGAATTCATGAAAATAGAATTAGAGAAATAAATGATGTCATTAAACATTCCAATATCACAATTATTGGGATCCCTAGGGGGTGGAGAGAGAGAGGGGACTAGAAGATAAAGGTGAGCAAATCCCAGCTGAGAATTTCCCTAATCTGGGGAATTAAGCAAGTATTTATGTCCTAGTGTCAGAGAAGACACCCCCCAAGATCAACAAGGGAAGAGTGACACTCATGTGATAGTGAAAATTGTGAATCTTAAAATCAGAGAAAATATCTTAAGGGCAGCTAGGGTGAAGAGATTCCTTACTACAGAGGGAGGAACATCAGAATAATGTCAAACCTGTCCACAAAAACCTGGCGAGCCAGGAAGGGCTGGCAAGACATATTCAGGACACTAAATGAGAAGAATATGCAGCCAAGAATCCTGTATCTGGCAAGGCTGTCATTTAGAATATATGGAGAGATAAAGAGCTTCCAAGACAGGCAAAGAATGAAAAATATGTGACCACCAAGCTAGCCCTGAAAGAAATATTAAGGAGGGTCCTATAAAAGAAGAAAGAACCCAAGAGTGATATAGAATAGAAATTTTCAGAGACAATCTAAAGAAACAAGGACCTCACAGGCAGCATGATGACAATCAAAACTTATCTTTCAATAATCACTTTCAATGTGAATTGCCTAAATGTTCCCATAAAATGGCACAGGGATGCAGATTAGATTAAAGAGACAGGACCCAACCATATGCTGTCTACAAGAGATGCATTTTGAACTGAAAGATACATCCAGACTGAAAGTGAAGGGATGGAGAACCATCTTTCATGCCAACGGACCTCAAAAGAAAGCTGGGGTAGCAATTTTCATATCAGACAAATTAGATTTTAAAATAAAGACAGTAGTCAGACATACAGAAGGACACTACGTCATTCTTTTTTTTTTTAAGATTTTATTTATTTATTTGACAGACAAAAATCACAAATAGGCAGAGAGGCAGGCAGGGGGGGGGGAAGCAGGCTCGCTGCTGAGCAGACAACCCGAGGTGGGGCTCAATCTCAGGATCCTGAGATCATGACCTGAGCTGAAGGCAGAGGCTTTAACCCACTGAGCCACTCAGGCTCCCCCACTATGTCATTCTTAAAGGGTCTATCTAACAAGAAGATCTAACAATTGTAAATATCTATGCCCACAACATGGGAGCAGCCAACTACATAAGCCAACTATTAATTTAAAAAAAAAAAAAAGAGAGAGAGAGAGAGAGATTAATTAGAATATGTTAATTGTAGTGGATCTTAATATTTCACTCTCAGCAAAAGATCATCTAAGCAGAAAATCAGCAAAGAAACAAGAACTTTGAATGACACATTGGACCAGATGAATCTCATAGATATACACAGAACAGTCCACTCTAAAACAACAGAATACTCATCTTCTCAAGCACACATGGAACTTTCTCCAGAATAGACCACATACCGGGTCACAAATCAGGTCTCAACTGATACCAAAAGACTGAGATTATTTCCTGCATATTCTCAGACCACAGTGCTTTAAAACTGGAACTCAATCACAAGAAAAAGTTTGGAAGAAATTAAACACTTGGGAGCTAAAGACCATCCTGCTCAAGAATGTTTGAGTCAACCAGGAAATTAAAGAACTTAAATAATTCATGTAAACCACTAAGAATGAAAACACAATGATCCAAAACCTACGGGATAAGGCAAAGGTAATCCTTAAGGGGAAATACATAGCCATCTAAGCCTCCCTCAAAATAATTGAAAAATCCCAAATACACAAACTCCCTTTACACCTTAGAGAACTGGAGAATCAACAACAAATTAAGCCTACCCTACACAAAAGAAGGAAAATAATTAAGATTAGAACAGAGATCAATGCATTGGAAACCAGAGATACAGATAAAGTAGAACACATCAATGAAACTAGAAGCTAGTTCTTTGAAAGAATAAGATTGATAAACCACTGGCCAGACTAATCCAAAGGAAAAGAGAAAGGACCCAAATTAATAAAATTATGAATGAAAGGGGGGAGATCATGACTAACACCAAGAAAACAGGAATAATCATCAGAAATTATTATCAATAGCTATATGCCAGTAAGTTAAGAAACCTAGAAGATATGGATGCATAAACCTATAAACTTCCAAGACTGAAACAGGAAGAAACTGACAGTCTAAATAGACCAAAAACTAGAAACAAGATGAAGCAGTGATCAAAGACCTCCCAAAAAACCAGAGTATAGGACCTGATGGATTCCCTGGGGAATTCTACCAAATATTCAAAAAAGAAATAATACCTATTCTCCTAAAGCTGATTAAAAAATAGAAAAAGAAAGAAAACTTCCAGATTCTATGAGGCCAGCATCACCTTAATCCCCAAACCAAGCAAAGACCCCATCAAAAAAGAGAATTTCAGGGATGCCTGGGTGGTTCAGTTGGTTAAGCAGCTGCCTTCGGCTCAGGTCATGATCCCAGGGTCCTGGGATCGAGTCCCACATCGGGTTCCTTGCTCGGCAGGGAGCCTGCTTCTCCCTCTGCCTCTGCCTGCCTCTCTGTCTGCCTGTGCAAGCTCGCTCTCTCTCCCTCTGTCTCTGACAAATAAATAAAATCTTAAAAAAAAAAGAGAGAGAGAGAATTTCAAACCAATATCCCTGATGAATATGGATGCCAAGATTCTCAACAAGATCCTAGCTAATAAGATCCAACAGTACATTAAAAATATTATCCACCACAACCAGGTGGGATTTATCTCTGGGATACAAGGGTGGTTCAACATTTGCAAATCAATGTGATAGAACAAATTAATAAGAGAAGAGAGAAGAACCGCATGGTCCTCTCAATTCATATAGAAAAACCTTTTGACAAAATACAGCATACTTTACAGATTAAAACTCTTCAGAGTATAGGTATAGGGGGAACATTCCTCAATTTCATAAAATCCATCTATAAAAAACCCATAGCAAATATCATTTAACAGGGAAAAGCTGAGAGCCTTTCCCTTAAGATCAGGAACACTACAGGGCTGCCCACTCTTGCCACTCTTGTTCAACATTGTACTAGAAGTCCTAGCAACAGCAGACAACAAAAATAAATAAAATGTATTCAAATTGGCAAACTCTCTTCACAGATGACATGCTACTTTATGTGAAAAACCCAAAAGACTCCATCCCCAAAGTACTAGAACTTATACAGCAATTCAGTAATCTGGCAGGATACAAAATAAATGCACAGAAATCAGTTGCTTTCCTATACACTAACAATGAAATTGTAGAAAGGTAAATTAGAGAATTAATTCCATTTACAGTAATACCAAAAACCATGAGATACCTTGGAATAAACCTAACCAAAGAGGTAAAGGATCTATACTCAATGAACTACACAACACTCATGAATGAAATTGAAGAAGACACAAAAAGATGGAAAATATTTCATGCTCATGAAATGTTTATTCTCAGAAGAATAAACATTGTTAAAATGTCTATGGTGCCCAGCGCAATCTATACTTCCAACACCATCCTGATCAAAATACCACCAGCATTTTTCAAAGTACTGGAACAAACAATCCTAAAATTTCTATGGAACCAGAAAAGACCCTGAATCACCAAAAAAATGTTGAAAAAGAAAACCAAAACTGGGAGCATCACGCTGCCTGATTTCAAGCTCTACTATAAGCTGTGATCACCAAGACAAAATGATACTGGTACAAAAACAGAAACATAGACTAATGGAACAGAGTAGATAGCCCAGATTTGAACCTCAACTCTGTGGTCAACTAGTCTTTGACAAAGCAGGAAAAAATATCCAATGGGAAAAAGACAGTCTCTGCAATAAATGGTGCTGGGGAAATTGGACAGCCATATAAAGAAGAATGAAACTCAACCATTCTCTTATACCACGCACAAAGATAAATTCAAACTGGATGAAAGACCTCAGTGTGAGACAGAAATCCATCAAAATTCTAGAGAACATAGGCAGTAACCTCTTTGACATTGGCCACAGCAACATCTTTCAAGACATGTCTCCAAAGGCAAAGGAAACAAAATAAAAAATGAACTTCTGGGACTTGATTAAGATCAAAAGCTTCTGCACAGCAAAGGAAACAGTCAAAAAAACAAAGAGGCAACCCATGGAATGGGAGGATATTTGCAAATGACACTGCAGACAAAGGACTGCTATCTAAGATCTATAAAGAACTTCTCAAACTCAACACCCAAAAAACAAATAAGTCAAAAAAAAAAAATGGGCAGAAGACATGAACAGACACTTCTCTAAAGAAGACATACAAATGGCTAACAGACACATGAGGAAGTGTTCATCATCATTAGCCATCAGGGAAATTCAAATCAAAACCACACTGAGATACCACTTTACACCAATTAGAATTGCAAAAATTAACAAGGCAAGAAACAACACATGTTGGAGAGGATGTGGAGAAAGGGGAACCCTCTTACACTGTTGGTGAAATGCAAGTTGGTACAGCCACCTTGGAAAATAGTGTGGAGGTTCCTCAAAACATTTAAAAAAAAATAGAGCTGCCCTATGACCCGGCAATTGCACTACTATGTATTTACCCCAAAGATACAGATGTAGTGATAAGAAGGGCCATATGCATCCAATGTTGATAGCAGCAATGTCCACAATAGCCAAACTGTGGAAAGAGCCAAAATGCCCTTCAACAGATGAAGGGACAAAGAATATGTGGAAGATTACTCAGCCATCAGAAATGATGAATACCCAAATTTTACATCAACCTGGATGGGACTGGAGGAGATTATGCTGAGTGAAATAAGTCAAGCAGAGAAAATCAATTATCATATGATTTCAGTTAGTTGTGGAACATAAGGAATAGCATGGAGGACATTAGGAGAAGGAAGGAAAAATGAAGAGGCAGGAAACCGGAGGGGAAGATGAACCATGGGAGACTGTGAACTCTGAGAAACAAATAGAGGGTTTTAGAGGGCAAGGGGGTGGGGGATGGTTTGGCCTGGTGATGGGTATTAAGGAGGGTACATATTGCACAGAGCACTGGGTGTTCTACATTAACAATGAATCTTGGAAAACTACATCAAAAACTAATGATATACCATATGGTGACTAACATAACATAATAAAAAAATTTTTTAATGCTGTTATGGATCTTCTTTATAACACTCTCCTTAAGCACAGCTGATTTTTATGGGTGTATAAAAGTGTAACTGCCAAATCAAAGAAGGCATCATTTGCCATTTGCTATGTAACAAACTACAATAATTGGGTTTTTTGTTTTCTTACTGTTGAGTTTTAAGAATTCATTGGTATTTGGGAGGTAAGTCTTCTATTAGTTATATGTTCTAAAAATATTTCTCCTAGTCTATGGCTTGTTTTTTTATTCTTTTATCAGTGTTATTTGCAGAGCAGATATTTTTGATTTTAATGAAATTCCACCTATCATTATTTTAATGGATTATGCTTTTGATGTTATATCTAAAGAGGTATTACCACACCCCAGGTCACTAAGATTTTCCCCTAGGCTAATTTCTAGAAATTTAATTTTTTGAAATTTTACACTGAGATCAATGATCCATTTTAATTTTTTGAAAGGTGTTAAGTTTTGTGTCTCAATTTACTTATACACATGTGGAAGTCCAATTCTGCACCATTTCATGGAAAAAAACTATCCTTTTCTCCTATATTAAAAATCAGTTGACTATATTTGTATTGGTTCGTTTCTGGGTTTATTTTATTCTATTGATCTGTGTATTCTTTTGCCAATACCACACTGTCTTGATTAGTGTAGTTTTATATTAGGTCTTAAAGTCAGGTAGTATTCAGTCCTGCAACTTTTTCTTCATTACTGTGTTAGCAATTATAGCTCTTTAGCCTCTCAACATAAATTTTAGAATTAGTTTCTTGACATCCACAAATATTTTGAATTAGACTGCACTGAATCTATAGATCAAGTTGAGAAGAACTGGCATCTTAACAATATTGAATCTTCCTAACCGTCAACATGGGACATTTCCCCAATTTATTTAGATCATTTGTTCCCCCCCACCACCACAGTTTATAGTATTCCTCATATAGAATGTTATACAATTTTTTTAGGTTTATACTGAAGTACTTTTTTCCCCTCTTGGGTGATAATGTAAATAGTGTAGTTTTAATTTAAAATTTCAATTGTTCTTTGCTGTTAGAGAAGAAAGCATTGACTTTTTGTTTTGTTTTGTTTCGTTTTTGTTTTTGTTTTATTTTTTTCTTTTTTTTTAGCATTGACTTTTTATAACAATCTTCTATCCTACAGTCTTACTATAATCACTGATTAGTTCCAGAAATGTTTTTGTTGTTGATTCTTTGGGACCTTCTATATGGAAAACCATGTCACCTGTTAACAAACATCATGTATATCTCTACTTAGCATCCTTGTGTTATTATATTAACTAGGACTTCCAGTATTTGTTGAAAAGTAGTTATGAGAAGAGACATATTTGCCTTGTTTCTAATCTTAGGAGGAAAGCATTTAGTTTTTTACTATTAAGTGTGATTTATGCAGGTGTTTCACAGATATGCTTATCAAGTTGATAAAGTTTTCCTCTATTCTTAATATTCTAAGTTGAGAAAGTTTCCTCTATTCTTAGTTTTCATATGAATTAGTATTGAATTCTGTCCAATGCTCTTTATGCATCTATTGGTATCATTTGTCTTTTCAAATCTACTAATGTCACCAGTTACAAAGATTGATTTTTTTAACACTGAACCAGCCTTGGTGGTTGTGTACAAATGTTTTTATATATTGTTAGATTTAATATTTTGTTGAGGATTTTTGTGTCTATTATGATCGATATTGGCCCATAGTTTCCTTTCTTGTAATGTCTTTGTGTGGTTGCGGTATTAGCAGAATACTTATAAAATGAATTGGAAAGCATTTTCTCTGCTCCTGCTTTCTGGAAAAGATAATAGAGAATTGGTCTGTCATCCTTAAATGATCGGTAGAATTCATTAGTGAAACCATCCTGGTCTCATGCTTTCTGCTTTGGCAGGTTATTAATTATTGATTAAACGCCTGTAATAGATGGAGGCCAATGTGTGTGGTTTCTCCATGTGTGAGATTAGACAGATTGTGACTTTCAAGAAACTGGTCTATTTTACATATGTTATCAATTTATGGGCACAGAATTTTAATAATATTCATTATTGTTTAATGTTCATAGAGCCAGTAGTGATGCACCCTCTCTCATTATTGATTTTAGTAATTTATTTCTTTTTTGATTTTTTAATCCAATCTACTTAACATTATATATTTATTTCTAATTCCTACTTGTCTCTATGTGCAGATTTTTAATACAGAATATAAGTTCTAAATACACTGGTATTTTACATGGAATAGTAACTCTGAATTTGTTTTTTTCACTTTTTAGATTGTGAGGTGAAACATTACAGAAAAGTGTACAAAATTAAGTATGGTGCTAAAATAATTATAATGATAAGATTATGCCACAAATTTATATTTTACAAAAATTTGTAGTTTATCTTATCTTGAGTTGAAGGCCTTTGGTATTGTTTCAAGTTTGAGCTATTAAAAGTAATATATAAATATATTTTTATCTCAGGGTTGTGAGATCAAGCCCCACATTGGCCTTGGTATTGGGAATGGATACTGCTTAAGATTCTTTCCCCTTCTCCCTCTCCTCTTGCTCCCCTCTCCATCTCAAGAAAAAGCAAGGAGAAAGAGGGAAATAGAGAGAGAAAGTAAGCAAGAAAGAAAGAGAAAAAGAAAGAAAGCTGTTCTAAGCATTCTCATTCATGTCTCTTGACAAACATGTAGACATATTTCTATTTTGGGTACAAGTAGGAGTCAGATTTTTATAGATTTGTATAGTAGAATGTACAATTCAAATTTCTAATATTAATATATGGATATCCAAAAGACCTAGAATTGAAGATATTGTCCTTTTTTTTTTGAAGTATCACCTTAGTCATAAAATAAGTGGCTGTATATATATGACACATTTTCTGGACAGTCTGCCTTTTCTTTGTTCTATTTGTCTATCATTACACCATTATCATATTTTCTTTCATCGTTGTGTATTTTCAGACATAGTAATTTTGGTATTATAAATCTTTCCATCTTGCTTTTTAATTCTGTCTTGGCACTCTTGTCCCTCCAGATTTCTATGTAAGGTGGAGAATTCGTTTTTCAAATTCCACCAAAAACAAAACTGTGTTTCTATTTAAATTACTTCAAATCTCTCAATAAATCTGAGGTAAACTGACTTCATTATAATACTGCATTTTTTTAATCCATGAACATGGTTTTATCCTTTCATTTATTTAAATCTCCTTTAACTTACTACAATGATGTTTTATTTACATAGCATATTATTTTTTAAGGTTTATTGCAGTGTTTTAAACATTTTTAAGTCTATTTTAAACTATATTTTTTAAAAGAGGTTTTAACTATTTGTTGGTCTATAGAAACATAGCTAATTTTGTCTATTCCTTTAATGTTTAATTTATTGGTACTTTTTACAATATCACTTATTATTTTTAGTGACTCCAGATTGTGCAATGATAGCAGTTTTTCTTTTATTTTAAAATTTTGCACAGAGATATCTTATTAGTCTTTTCAAAGTATTGATAATTTTCCATGTTTTATATTTTCTCTATTTTATGAATTTCTACATGTAGGTCTTTATAAGAGCACATTTTATCATCTTTTTCTTGTGCCTTATTAGTTGCATTTTCTAAATAACTTTTTGGGCAAGATGTATTAGTAATTTTCAGGTTACTTTTTACTCACATATATATGTATCTTTTCCTCTAAGAATAAATTTAGCTTTATTCCACAAGCTTTGATATGTGACATTTTAGTTCTAAATTCAGTCCAAACTATTTTTTTAAATTTTACAATATGAATTCTTACTGACATATTAGTTATTTAAACTTATGCTAACTTTTAAACATATGGAGATTTTCTGTTTATCTTCTTAAAACAGTCTTCAGCTTCAGTGTACTGTGGACAGAGAACACATTATTATCATTCTATCCTCTGAAACTTCTTCAGACCTTCTCTATGTCCCAGCATATGGTTCACTTCTGGAAATGTTCTAGGGACACTTGAAAGTGTGAAAATGCACCTGTAGAATTAGGTGCAGTGTTCTCTGCCAAGAAGCTTAATTTAAGTAATCACAATGTGTCTTGTTTTAAAAATATTTTATGGAAAAAAATAAAGCAAAACAAAATGTAATACTGTGACTTTCAGTTATATTTAACTTCTAGCTATTCCCTCTGCCTAGAATGCCTTCTACTCATACTCCCCTAAATTATCCTAGTCTTTCAGGCTTGCCTTATATGCCATCTTCTCTAGAGGGCTTTTATGTTTTCCTATGTGGAAGGACTCTTTCATTTTCTAAAACCTGTAGTGCTTAATTCCTATCTCAACCTGATATTGCAGACATTTATGTATATATTTTATTCACCTGTTATAGTTTCCTAATGGTTTAGAGTAGGAGGAATTCATGTTAATTCCCAAAAATCCTTGCCTTGAGTTTGCCTCAAAAAGCTTTTTATGGTTGAGTAAATGAATAAAGTAACAAAGATTCAATGTTTAAAATGAAGATCAATAATTCTACTTACAAGGTTTAGTCCATTTTTATAATCTAACCTTCCTTTGTCCTTCTTATCTTGAACAATTACTGTCTTTCTCATTTAGCAACTGGACTTACTCTTTCTCTTTTGCCTTAATAAAATTGTAATTATATAACTCAAACCCTGAAGCTACTGGATTCTTTCAAATCCACTGTGTTTTAGTTGTATGACAAAGAATTGCCAGAAAAAAATGAACTGGAGAATACAGAAAAGGTCACACAGCTTTAGCACATAAACATGTGTATAAGCTCTCAATGCTTCAGTATTTTGTTAGTGAAGTGAAAGACCTAATGAGAAAAGAAAATGAAAACAAATGAATGTATTACTGTGATGAAGTTTGTGAGTGCAGTGGGGACCAATAGAGCAGAGGAATCAAACCTTAATATATAATTATAGGAGTTCTCACCTGAGTTTTTGATCTAGGAAATATTTTAAATTGAAAAGCCTCAATCTAATTAGATAAAGTGTATGTCTGAAAGATAGGATACATTAGTAAAAATGCTAACATTAAATTCTGCCCTTTTCAAACATTTTTGAATCATTGGGAAATCCGAAATGATAATTGTTCTGCATGCAAGTAAAATGCATACCAACTCAATAATTCATCTCATAATTAACTTAATGAAGTAGTTAGGAATATTTAAGTCCTTATTTTATTCCATTATTCTTTCCCATCTCCTAAAATTTGAATAGGTATAGTGAATTTTGAATCCCATACAAATTTTTGGCTAGAAGTGGTGTTTCGAATCCCAATTAGGCTGTGCAACTTTTACAGTACTACACACTGCATATTCTGTCATTTATTCTGTGGCATACAAGTACAACCTAATGTGCTTTTTATCTGTGAAAAGTGTACAAAAGCAGATAAAGCTACAGCTAACCCATATTTAATCTTGCCTTACCAAAGATCAGTTCTACTGATGTTCAATAAAGGAAAATTTCAATCAAGATGAAGATATTAAAATTTCAGTGTCCCAAGTGTGATAATCCAAATGAGAAAATCTGCATAGTGAAGCTGATCTAACAGAAAACTAACAACAAGAAATGACTAGCTTAAGAAAGAAAAGCAGTATATGTGGACAGACTACAACTCTGGGAAACACTTAACAAATGCACAAAAATAGCAGCACTGTTCCAAAAAGAACTGAATTCACAAGTAGAGAAAAGGAACATATGATAAATCCAATCAACTGCACCAATTGCTGAAAAGAGTAAAAATAAAGTTCTGTGTGTAACCATGTGTATAATATCGTATTCTAGTATGTGCAAATTAAAATTGACTTGTTTTCTTACCTAGCTTATAATTTTTATTTCATGCTCACAAAGTATAAAATAAGAACATTACTGTGTGTACTGAGCAATGGTGAATAAAATGTCTCATTCATTTATTCAACCAGAAAATGCTAAAATTTGTTTAGCACTTACTATGGATCTGATACTACCCTTGTTTCTGTAACTAGATACAAAGAAGTTTAAAATACAGTCCTTCAGTAACAAAAAAGCCATTTTAATTGAAAACTGAAACATTCTGTGTGTACATTATATTCTTTATTTTTAAACAAAAAACAAAACAAAACAAAACAAATGGTCCTGAATCTACATGCTTATCCATGTGTAATTCTTTTGTTAAATTATACACTGAGGTTGTGTTTTGCATTAAGAATAAAATCTACGAGAAGACATACTAAAATAATCATTGAACTTTCTTTCAAAATATTTGCTCCGCAACTATTATGGAAATGTTCTTATCACTGTCTCTGTAAACAACACTACAGTTTATTTTATAATCAAGTATAACAAAAAACATTTTCCTAATGATTGCATTCCGCTCTTTTCTTTTCTTTTTTTTAATCTAAGAGGAGACTGAGCTCAGAGATTTAACAATCAAAATTACCATCATGCTGGACTTTTCTCCTTATCAGTGTTTTTTTTCCCCCTCTATGTTAGTAATTTTCAATTTTTCTTCTCTTTGAATCTGTTAAAATTCACCTCAATTATTTTGTGACACAAGATAGGCAATTATTTAGAAAATAAGTAAATCACTCAAATATCATGTAAATGCTATAATGGAGGTGTGAAGGGGGTCCTGTGAGAGCCTAAGGGATTGAATGTATCTGGGAAGGCCATAATGTATTTAGGTAAGTGAGTAATTGGAGAAAAATTTTGAGATGGGTAGAAATGGGAAAGGTTTTCAGAATGAATGCTGTGAATACTAAGAAAATCATGTAAAAGCAATGATCTGTCTTCTGAGAAGAGGTGAAAATGACTTGGCAACAAATATTACATATGAAAGGACATTTCAAATGCTAATGTAGAAAAGATTTACGCTATAATGTCAGGCTAGATCTAAAAAAATGAAATAATAAATTATAAAAAATACCAACTATGCCTCATTTCCTTGAATAATTGAGATTATATTTAATTTATAAAAACATGTGATATTATAATATTAGTAATTATGAAGTTTTAACAATTTAATATTTCATCCCATACAAAATAAATTATCCATCTATATTTGTGCTCTGTATTATTCCATTATGGAAGAAACCCTACTTATCTATGGTAACCAAAGTTCATGGTAGTTTTTAGCTAATTAAAACTTTGAATGACACAATGAAACATAAGTTGACCTTACTAATCAATAAAGTAACAATTTAATGTTTAAATGATGCGTAAATGATTTCAGTCTTGTATCAAAACCCAGCTAAATTCTGTTTGCTTCAAATTTGAATTGGAAGTAGCATTTATTATCTTTCCTTCTATAAGTGAATTTGTAATACCTAATAATGGGAGTGAAGGCTCTATTATTCAAAATGCATGCAGTCAGAAAATTCAAGCCATTTTAAGTTTTGACAATACAGTGGACCTTATAATAGATCCATAAGACATGTTAAGGCCATATTACTAAAGATAACTTCTTGGAAAGTTTCCACCTTATTCTGAAGATAGACATATCCTAACTGACATGCAAACTGATGACTCATGTTCACATTAATAAACTTGATCTCAAAGATTCTTCTGAATCATTACAGAAACTTAAAGTTATTTTACCGAGTGCATATGAACCTTTAAATCACTGTTTGAGCTGAGGTTCTACAACTGGCTATATATCCTCGAATAACTGTTTATACTCCTAAATCTCACTTTTCCACTTATGAAATCAGATTAACATATTAGAGACAATTAATGTTAAATACTTGGCACAGAACATTCTATTATTAATTTTTACTTTAATATTGTGTTGTATGCTAATTTTAATGGATAAACTAAATACAGTGAAAACCTATTAAAAATATGCTAAAATACATCCAGATATATTCAAAACATATTACCTAATATACAGTAGCTAATAGAACAAATAAATCTCCAAATCTCAAGGCTTAATGAAATAGAATTTATCTGATCAAGAAATAAGCTATTTGTTCACAATCAGGAGGTAACTGTCTTCTAAGGAAATAGCCATGGATTCAGCAATCCTACATCTTAAGGCTTTGCTACCCTCTAAGGTTTTTTGGATGAATAAAGAGCAAGGCGACCAAACACAGGTGCCTGGAATCAGCACTTCAGTTCAACTTCCTTTGAGTAGAATGAAGTTATTTGACCCTACCTAACTACAATGAAGTCTGAAAAACTGAAAAACTAAATTAGTTTAGCCCAAGAAAAAGTATAAAATGATTTAAGGAAAATCTAGCAGATTCTGCTAAATTATTAAATAACTTATAAATATATCTTAAGTATTTGCTAACAAAGAAGACATCAAGATGGATAAAATTGTTTTATCCTAAAGTTGATTGGAAGATAATGATATATAGACAATTCTCGTGCAATGAGAGAAGTACTCACTCGTGTGCAAATTTAGTCATATAAACGAAAGAGACATAGAGAAAAGTGCTCTCTATACTGCAAGTAAAGAGAGACATCAAGATATGACAAAGCCATAGGAAGAGCCTCACAGATTGATGGATTCTCATGCAATAAAGAGGAAAAAATATCTTAAATGTGTATAAAATAATCACAAATGCTATGTCAAAATGGGGCTCCTGGGTGGTTCAGTCAGTTGAAAATGTTTACTCTTGATTTCGGCTATGGTCATGATCTTGGGGTCATGGGACTACGCCCTGTGTTGGGCTCATTTTCAGCAAGGAGTCTGCTTGAGGATTATCTCTCTTTCCCTCCTTCTGCCCCTCCATCTACTTGCACACGTTCTCTCTTGCTCCCTCTTCCCTAAAATAAATAAATAAATCTAAAAAAAACAAATGCTATGTCAGTGAACAGATGCTATCAGATTTGACAATTAGACCCTTAGATTGTTGCTAAATACTTTGGTGAAAAGAGTTCCCAGAAACAAATAATAGCAATTCAAACAGAAAAATGTAAAAAGAACTAAATAAATCCTGATAAAGCAGGATTTATGTCAGGAACAAAATTTAGCTTAACAGCCAAATTTCAATAAATGTAATATACTATAACAATAGAATAAAAAAGAAAAAAATACATAATTATTTTAATAGATGGAAGTAAGGCATGTGGGATACTTCAACACCTCTTTATGACTCAAAAAAAGCAAAACAAAATGCCAACAAAATAGTAACAGAAGATAACTTCCTCAACCTTATATAGAGCATTTATGAAAACCCACATCTAACATAATACTTAGTGGTAAAAGACTGAGTACATTTTCCTTAAAATTAAGGGCACCCATAACACGCATTCCCTAAAGTGGCAGGTCCTGGAAATAGGAGATGCTACACTGCAGGGCACTCCAGGACCTCTTCTCCCTAAGGCCATTACCTTCAAGAGGTGGAGCTATAGCTAACTTTCATTAAACAGAGAAACAGATATAGAGAGGTAGGCAAAAGGAGGAGACACAGGAAAATGTCCCAAATAAAACAATAAGATAAAACCACAGCAAGAGACCTACGCAAAATGGATATAAATAATATGCCTGATAGAACATTTAAAATAATGATTATAAAGACACTCACTGAACTTCAGAGTGGAAGACATCAGTGAGAATTTTAACAGATAGAAAAAGAACCAATCAGAAATGAAGAACACAATAAATTAAATTTAAAATAGACATGAAGGAACAGATAAGTTAAGAGGTAGCAGTAGAATGAATTAATGACCTGGAAGACAGAGTAATGGAAAGTAATCAAGCTGAACAAATTATTAAAAAAACAAACAAACAAACAAACAATAAGCAAAATGAGAATAGACTTAGGGAAGTCAATGACTCTATCAAGAGAAATAATATTCACATTATAGGGATCTCAAAAGAAGACAAAGAAAAGGACCATAAAATTTATCTGAAGAAATAACAGCTGAAAATTTCCCTAATCTGAGCAAGGAAACAGTTATCCAGATCTAGGAGGTACAGAAATCCCACAACAAAATCAACCCAAGGAGGTTCCTATCAATATACATAATAATTAAAATAGCAAAGGGTAGTTTTAAAGAAAAAAATTTAAATCACCAAGGATAAAGAAGGCAGTAATATACAAGGGAAACCTATAAGGCTATCAGCTGATTTTTTCAGCAGGAGCTTTCCAGGCCTGAAGGGAAGGGTATAATATATGCCAAGTGCTGAAGGGGAAAAAATTTGTAGCCAAGAATGCTCTATCAAGCAAGGCTATTATTCAGAATTAAAAAAAAAAAAAAAAAAAGAGAGAGCGAGATAAAGAGTTTCTCAGGCAAGCAAACACTAAAGGAATTCACGACCACTAAACCAGATTTCCAAGAAATTTTAAAGGAGACTGAGTGGAAAGGAAAGACCATAAGAATATGAAAAGCAGGAAGCACAGAAGCAGTAAAAATCAGTATATCTGCAAAAATTATTCAAGGGATGCATAAAATAAGAGGATGTAAATATGACACTATGTAACTAAAATATGTGGGGTATAGGGAGGAATAAAGAATGGGTTTAAGCTTAAGTAACCATCAACTTCTTATAGATTGCTATATACACAAGATGTTATGTGTAACTCTAATGGTAATCACAAATCAAACCAGTTAATACATACACAAAGAACAAAGAAAAAGGAATTCAAGTATATCACTTAAAAAATGCAACACACTACACAAAACAGCAAGAAAAGAAATGATTAGAGAAGAACTGCAAAACAACCACAAAACAAGTACCAAAATGGCAGTAAGTACACATCTATCAATAATTACTTTGACAGTAAATTAACTAAATGGTCCAATCAAAAGACAAAGGTGACAAAGTACATAAAAAAGAAGACACATTGATATAGCTCTCTACAAGATACTCATTTCACACCTAAAGACACCTGCACATTGAAAGTAAGGGGATGGTTGGGGCACTTGGGTGGCTCAGTGGGTTAAGCCTCTGCCTTTGGCTCAGATCATGATCTCGGGGTCCTGGGATCGAGATCCGCATCAGGCGCTCTGCTCAGCAGGGAGCCTGCTTCCCCCTATCTTTCTGCCTGCTGCTCTGCCTACTTTTGATCTCTCTCTGTCAAATAAATAATTTTTTTAATCTTTAAAAAAAAAGAAAAGAAAAGAAAGTGAGGGGAGAGAGAAACATTTATCCTGTAAACAGTGGTCAAAAGAAAGCTGGGGTAGGAAAAGTTATATTGGAAAAAATTTAAACAGTCTTTTTTTTTTTTAATTTAATTTAATTTAATTTTTTTTTTAAGATTTTATTTATTTACTTGACAGAGAGAGATGACAAGCAGGCAGAGAGGCAGGCAGAGAGAGAGGAGGAAGCAGGCTCCCTGCTGAGCAGAGAGCCCGATGTGGGGCTCGATCCCAGGTCCCTGAGACCATGACCTGAGCCGAAGGCAGTGGCTTAACCCACTGAGCCACCCAGGCGCCCCAAAATTTAAACAGTCTTAAAACAAAGACTGTAACAAGAGACAAAGTAGGGCACTATATAATAATAATAAAGGGACACTCTAACAAGAAGATCTAACAATTGTAAAAATGTATGCACCTAATATGGGAGCACCGAAATACATAAATCAGTTATTAGCAAATCTAAATGAACTAATCAATAGTAATACAATAATAGTAGGGGACTTTAAGACCCCACTTTCTGTTTGCAGATTCTGCAAACAGAAAATCAAAAAAGAAATAGTGATTTTGGATGACACACTGGACATGATAGATTTAACAGATGTATTCAGAATACTCTACACTAACAGAGCAGAAAATACATTTTTTTTCAAGTGCACATGGACACATGAGGCCATGAAACAAGTCTGAACAAATTAAAAAATATTGAAGTCTGACCATGTATTTTTTTTTATCACAATGCTATGAAGCTAGAAATTAACCACAAGAAAAAGTCTAGAAAAAGAACAAATTCATGGAGGTTAAATAACAAGCTACCAAACCATGGGTGGGTCAACCAAGAAATCAGTAAGAAATAAAAAATTACATAGAAACAATTGAAAATGAAAACACAACGGTCTAAAATCTTTGGGACACAACTTTGAGAGGGAAGTTTACAGCAATACAGGCTTACCTCAAGAAATAGGAAAACTCAAATAGCCTAACCCTATGCCTCAAAGAGCTAGAAAAAGAACAAACAGAACTCAAAACTGCAAGAAAGAAGGAAATAATAAAGATGGAAGCAGGAATAAATGATATAGAAAGTAAAAAAATAAATAAATAAAAATAGAAAAGATCAATGAAACCAAAAGCTAGTTCTTTGAAAAGATCAACAAAATTGATAAATCTCTAGCCAGACACATCAAAAACAGAGAGAGGAGTCAAACAAAATCACAAATGAAAGAGGAAAAATAATACCACAGAAATATAAACAACTGTTAAACAATTGTAGGAGAATACTCTGAAAAACTGTATGTGAACAAATTGGACAAACTATCATGAAAGCAGCCCAAGTGTTTGTCAATAGATGAATAGATGAATGGATAAAGTAGAGGTGTGTATGCACACACAGACATGCACACACAGAGTATTATTCACCCGTAGAATATTATTCATCCATAAAACAGGATGAAATCTTGCCATGTTCCGTGACATGGATAGAGCTAAAGGGTATCATGCTAAGTGAAATAAGTCAGTCAGAGAAAGACAAGCACCATACAATATCATTCATCTGGAATTTAAGAAACAAAACAAAATAAGGGGGATAAAAAAGAAAGACTGTTACGAAGCAAGAAACAGACTCAACTCTAGAGAACAGATGGTTACCAGAGGGGGAGGGGTGGGAGAATGGGGAAATAGGAGATGGGAATTAAAGAGCACGTTTGGCATGATGAGCACTGAGTAATGTGTAGTAGTATGGAGGGCACATATTGCATGGAGCACTGGGTGTGGTGCATAAACTCTGAGTTTTGGAACATTGAAAAAAAGTAAAAGAAAATTTAAAAGAAAAAAAAAAGAATCACTATACTATAATATTATATACCTGAAACTGTTATTACACTGTATGTTAATTCTACTGGAACTAAAATTAAAAATTTACAAATTTTTTTTTTTAAATAAGAAGTATTTCAGAACCAAGAAAAAAATAATTGGGCAAAGGTAAGATGGTGCACTGAAGAGCATACATTGTGTGCCAGAAAAGGCACATGAAAAGAGATCCTTTGTCATTATCCATCAGAGCAATGCAAATCAAAACCAACTGAGAAAGCACTTCAAGCCTACTTGAATGGTTAGAGTCAAAAAAGTTGGGGTAGTTTTAAATAATGATGAATCATTGAACATTACATCAAGAAATAATGAGGTACTATACAGTGGCTAACTGAACATAATAAAAAAAAAAAAAGATGGGATAGTAGCAAGTTCGGCGGAAGATGTGGAGAAACTGGAACCTTTAGTCACTGCTGGTGGGAGCATAAAATGATACAGCTACCTTGGAAAATAATCTGGCAGTTCCTTAAAATATTAAACAGAAGTTACCATATGATCCAACATTTCCATTCTACATTCTATATACTCAATATAAATGAAAACATACGGCTGTATAGAGACATGAACACAAATTTTCATAACAGCATTATTCTTAATAGCCCAAATTAGAAACAACTCAATTATTCATTAAATAATGAACAGATGAACGAAATGTAGTAAATCTGTACAGCGGAGTGTTATTTGGCCAGCCATAACATAAAAATGTTAAGAAGTACTGATATATGCAACAACATGGATGAACTTTGAAGTATTATGCTGTATAGAAGCCAGGCAGAAAAAAACTGGGTATCATGTGATTCCTTTTATATGAAATATTCAGAAGAAGAGAATCTATGAGGTTGGAAAGTAGACTGGTGTTGCTTAAGCCTGGGGCACTTTGATTTGGTTGTTGGAAATGGCGAATGCCACCCCTTATTAAGTATGGCGTTACTTTTAGGGGTGCTGAAAAGGTTTTGAAACTAGAGTAGTGATAGCTGAATAATTGTGAATGTGTTGTGAACTACTGAACTGTCCACTAAAAATGGTTGGATTGTATGGTATGTGAATTATATTGCAATATAAAGTTGTTAAATAATATTCCAGTACATTAAAACAGGCTGTGAAATATACAATGTGGAGAAAGAATTGACTGAAGGCATCAAGTTCTGTTATGTTTCACTGAAAATTACCTGCCCATTTTTCTCTCCTCCAAATTCCACACACCCATACCAAGTGATAACAGCAGTGGTTATGAGTAATTTGCTAGGGCAAAAAGTCCACACCGTGCTCTCCGTGGATTTGTTATGCTGGCTACTCTGAAATTCTGCCAATTTCTAGCACAAAAGTAGTGGCAAACTTTAATTTTAAAATGTCTTTAGAGATGACTCACCTTTTCCCAAGTTTAATGTATTTGGGCCTCAGTAAAATTACATACCCACAGTGCAGCTATTTTACATTTGAAAAACTCTCTAGCAGGTGTGTCTTTCAGATTTTCAATTGTATACTTAACTGTCTGCTCAGAAAGCAGTAAGTAGCACATTCAGTATACATAGGTTTTATTTTGCTGAGTAATTCACTTGTTTTATCTCCATTTGAGATACTCTTGGTTAGTTATATATTAAACAAATGTCTATGAACCAAATTGTCTTTTTCAACTTATTTCCACAGTATCTTTGGTTCCCACAAGAAATCTTTTGTAGCAGGTAACTATCAACTTCTACCTCACACTAAAACCAATATTCTCCAGAATGATAACATACCTGCTGCCCATGGCCAAGACATTCTACTGAGGGGGCCAGATTGCTGAACTTCTCAGTATGCCAAAATGCATGAAGAATCTTCAAAAGGGGGAAGTATGTTTCACAATCTTAAGGCACACAGATTTATAGTCCGAGAGATCTCTCGGACTATAAATCTGTGTGCCAAGTTTAGTTCCAATGAAAAACAGAACTACCACATGACCCAACAATGCCACTTCTAGGTACATATTTGAAGGAAATCAAAGTATTATATCAAAGAGACATCTGCATCTCCAAGCTCTCTGCAGCATTACTTATAATAACCAAAACAAAGAAACAATTTAAGTGGCCACTGATGGATGAGTTATGTCGTGTACACACAGACACACATACACATGCACAAAATACAACACTATTCAGATGTAAAAAATAAGGAAATGTGAGTCGGGGGAAATTGGAGGGGGAGACGAACCACGAGACTGTGGATGCTCAGAAACAAACTGAGGGGTTTGGAGGGGAGAGGGGATGGGAGGTTGGGTGAGCCTGGTAGTGGGTATTGTGGAGGGCACGTATGGCATGGAGCACTGGGTGTGGAGCATAAACAATGAATTCTGGAACACTGAAAAGAAAAAAAAAATAAGGAAATCTTTCCATTTACAATAACATGGGTGGACGTTAAGGGCATTATGTTAAGTGAAATAAATCAGACGGAGAAAGACAAATACTGTATGATCTCATTTTTACGTAGAATCTAAAAACAACCAAAATCACTAAGAAGAATTAAAAGCTTAGGTATGTGGTTACTAGAAGTAGGGATGGGATGTAAGGGAACTGAGTAAAGGCGATCAAGAATTACAAACTTCCAGTATAAGATGAGTAAGTACTCAGGTGTAAGGTACAGCATGAGAGCCATAGTAAACACTAATGTATGTCAGATTTGAAATGTGCCAAGAAAGTATATCCTGGAAGTTTTCATCACAAGGAAAAAATAATGTTTACCAACATATAAATAACTGAATTAATAACTGTACTTTTCTTTACAAGAATCTCTTTCTCTTTCCTCATCAAGAGGGTCCAGTACAAATTGCCTTGGTAGCAGTACACACTAAGTAAGAACAAGGAACTGGAGTCAGCAGCCCTGGGTCCCAGTCCTAGCTTTTCCATTGATTATTTAGGTAAGAAGATCAACCCAAACTTCCACATTCTTCATCTGCAAGAACTGAGGTAATGACTATCCCCTCCTTTGTAAGGTTATTAAAAAGACTCAATGAGGTAAATTGTGTAAAGTTCTGAGAAAGATGGTTGACAAATAACATTCAATGATCATAGCTATTTTTATTATAGATGGCTATGACAAATTCATACATTGAATCTTTTGTAGACCCACACCTAGGTTTATGAGGATGGAACTACATGTGTTCTATATTGGAGAATACTGAGAGTTTGGTTCAGGTAGAAGATCATTTATCTAAACTCAAAATCTCAATTTTTTCTAAAAAATGAAAGACACAGAATACATCCTTGCTTTTTGTTAGCTGATGTCTACCCTTTCTGGACCTGTCTCAAATTGTTTCTAGAATGGAGATAAAGTGATGCACTCTTTGCTCAGTATTTAAAGTAGTATAAACTCTTTACAACCTGTATCTGACACAGGAGTCTCCATTCTCCAGGATACCAGGACTACCATTCCACTCCTATTAAAAAGGTATTTCCACTCTTTCTCAGTAGAAAACAGGGATGCAAAGTAATGATAGCTTATATATGATAGCCATTATTGTCTCAGTCAATCTCTCTTCTTGTCCTCCAGATAGCATACAATCTGTTAGAATACATGCGGTTTTTTGTATTTTTTCTACCCAACACTTAAAGCTTTAATATCTTTTCTACCAAAAATAAGCCAGTCAAGAAGTCTGACAAATGAATCCACTTCATACTGGATCTGTCCACCAGCTAAACATGTTAACAGAATGTATCGGATCTGGCATACCGTCAAAGATTTTAAATTCTTTGCCTGATTCAGCTATACTCCAGATGTTCCAGGGTCAGTGCTGTCCAGATGTGAGGTGGATGATATTCTGCAGCTCTGTTAACAAGGTGATCATGGTAATTTTCCAATTTATAACAGCACATCATAAGTTTCAAAAACATAATTTTAAATATACAAAGCCTGGACTTTATACTCTCCTAACTAACTCCTATATTGATCTTCAAGAGGAGGCTAGAGCCAGCCCTTCAGTCTGTATCAAGAGTTCCTAGATTTGCTAATATGCCCTGGTTTCAATACCCACCTGTCCCATCTGTCTACCAATAAGGAATGAACTTACTGTAAATCATTTTTCTCCTCTTTATCACTAGGAACATTTATAGATTTAAGATGCATGTTTTAGGGTAAGCCTGATTTCTACTTGGTTGTCCTATGGACTTATTTATATCATTGTGACCAAATCTCCTTTCCCTCCCCCAGGAAAACATCACTACTGGTTTAATAGTGTAATACAATTCCTTTAAGTACTTAACAAAGTTTGTCAATATTAGATGCAGGCTTTGTCTTTGTATTACTTTTCTTCTTGATATGCTGGAATTATTCTGAATGCTGTTAAACATCTAAAAAAAATAGTTCTGTAAAACCTTACAACCATGGGAATTATTAATATTCAGAGATGATGTTTCTTTTTCTTTGGTTTCTGGGGTAAAGAGTGTTAATTCTTCATAATGGGACTATTATTTTTGTTCATATTGTCAAACTGCTAAGATTCTCGGCATCTTAAAAAGACACTGCAATCAGGGAACAAACAGGTATTTAAAAAGAAGAATGCGCATTACATTGCCATGTGGCCACTGGGTGCTCATTAAATATTAGTTGATGTTCAAAAAGTTCAGTGGAATGTAATTACTTTTTTGCATAAGGAGACTGAAAAGTAGGTCTTTGGCCATGCCTGAAACTAAAGGAGGTGATTTTAAAAATAAAGAAAAAGGGCCTTCCTCATTATATTTAAATTGATACCCTGGCTACCATAAAATTTCATAGAGAATAGTTACGATTGCAACATAGTAACAATCAAAACATTTTATATGAAAACTGGGTGGAAGTAGATGACTTGTTCAAAACTAGAAAAAAAAATTTTAGTACTCTGATAACTTTAATTTTGCATTAGTTATTTGGGAAAAGAGTAAAATTATGAGTCATTATTGATCTATAAAGATTCTATAAAATTCTACATTAGCAAATTTGTATTTCAACTGAACCTTAGCTCCAGACAAAGTGACTTGCTTCTATATAATAACTTATTTATCCCAGATTGGTCATTGAAATGCACTTACCATTGAGTCAGTGTTCAAGCCCTCTTTCCTCAGAAACATGGTAACAACAACAATATACACTGATCACATATAAAGCACAATTATATCTACCTATATACTACTGATATTTAAATAACTGTCAGTCTAATATACTGTATCCACATGGAGTACAAGAACTTTCTCACTTCCCTCATCCTCAGTTTGTTTATCAGTACGAAAGGAAGACCTGGACCTGACTTTAAGTATTATCCCTAATCTGTTTCCTCAGGAGAGTCAAGTTGCAGCTCTGAAAATGTTGTTCATCTTTGCAATGAATGGGTATTTTCTGTTAGGTTCCATGTGCTAGATGTGCTATTCACATCATACATGTTAGATGTGTTGTTCAAATCTCTTATCTTTCCTAATTTTAGTGTGTGTTCATACACAACAGTGCTATTGGTGGTATTCTGGGCATTTATTTCTCACCTTTGATCTACTACTGGTTTCTGCCCATTTTCCAAGCTTTACTGTCCAGGTATCCTCCAAATTTTCTCTGTTGTTTCCAACTGTGATGTTTTCTATTGATTTCAAAGGAGAACCTGTCTGATTCAGACCCTGGAACAAAGAATACATTGTAGATGAGAGACTTGGAGTAAAAAGGAAGAAATGTTAGCTTTATTATCTGCTTTTACTGCTAAACGCAATGAAAATCCCATTATCATTTATGGATAGACAGCCGGTTGCCTGTGACTTTCTGTTAATAAGAGCAGATTAAATTACTCTCTATGATAAACTTGATTAAAAAGCTGATTGAAACCAAGTTTGAGGCGTCCTTGCTGTTCTCATGATACAATTGCACGGTGGCCAAAAATAACTCTAGAAACACTGGATAGAATGGCTATTTCTATGGGAATTAACTAATTTAAAAGAAAAGAATGACAAGTTCAAGTTCCTAAAATATGTTTTTATGTAGGCTAAAACAAGGGACACTGCCTAACTTTAAAAATCTCTTATCTCTAGCAACACCAGCAATACAATGGCTAATAATTAACTCAAATCATTATTCTATAGGTTGCCAAATTGCAATGACAATTGAATTCACTGACTCTCCAGATCTCTTCTGTGAAAATCAGTGCATGCATTTTAGAAATTTGGGCTCTATGCAGAGAAATATAGGCATATAGGAAATTCAAAACTCGAGGTTCCCCCCAAGCCTCAGCCCTGAACCTCCTGTCAGCTCAAGCAGCCTCCTCTTACTGTTTGATAAATTTTCTTCTGTCTTTTTAATGATTGATAGAACACTCAAATGAGACACTAACTTTTTAAGATAAAGCCAATTCTTACACACTCAACTCCTTAGTAATGGAATTATAATTAAAGGACTATTCCTCCTTGTACCACAGATAAAATAGAAAGTAAAACCTTGAAAGAAAGGCTTTCAAAAAGGTACAACTTTGAAAATCCTATCAACATAAGAAACATAAATATGTAGAACATGTTAAGAAAATAGGTAATAAAAGTGATTTTCTGAAGAAGGAAAACATTACGTCAGGCTGAATATGCCAATAGCCCATGTGTTAATGCAGATCCACATATTCCGATACAGTGTGCCACGTTGAACAGCGAGGGTCATCTCTAATGCTTTACTTGTATAATTGTTTAAAAAAAAAAACAACACTAGACTTGCTGGTGGGTTTTCTCTTTGAAATTAAAATGTTAAAATCTCCTATAAATACTTTATTTTGAAAGATGGAAATTCAGACATGGCTGTGACTAAGAACAACAGGATACCTGAGAATATTTTCCTTTCCACATAACTTTAAGATGTACATACAGGAGAGGAGCCTTAGCATCTGTGTAAAGTGCTTCTGAGACTGTTCACTTTACGGTAATCATCTTGATGAGAGATACTACAGAAGAAATCAGGACAAGTGTATATTAGGTGACCCCCCCACCCCGGCCAAGTAATATATTTAAGTCACAGAAATAATAACAAAGCAGGCTTACTTAACGCAACAGGGTGCAGGGCAGTACAACAACCAAAATTATTTGATCCATGAGAAATAACTTCTTTATTAGCTGCTACTTGATCATGGGATATCCAGAACTAACATCCCACTGATGTTCTTATGCACATTTCCCAGAATTGTATCAATTCTTAGTTCTATAGGCCCTTGAACAAAATAGAAGTTGGGTATTCTAAATGAAAACCACTATAGCATCCATATAGTTTGTGAATTTTTATCCTAATCTTTACCAACAATAACTGCAATCATTTCTCAAGTTACTTACGGATTTAGATTATTGGATGCTTGCCAAAGTTAACACTATAGTCTGGAGACCTAGAATTTACTCTATTGTTTGCCAGTGTGTATGGGAGTTTATGGAGATTAGGGGTAATCAATTCATGTTAGAGCCCTAACATGAATCCATCTCACCAAACCTCTCATGGAACATCCAAATTATCCACTATTTATTGAGGTTTTTGTATCTACTATAACAGCAACAGTTAGCACCTGGGCACATCATTGTACGGGTTCTCTGATACAAAAGGGTCATGTGGAAATCATTAGTACTTCTGTTTTCTAACTCTTCCCTGGTGCATCAAAAACTAAGATATGACTGGAAGAAATTTTTAGAAACTAATGTCACTACTGAAGACTTGAATGTACATAGGAAAGTAATGTTATGTGTCATTTCCTGTTTTGCTCACCATCTCAGCTGATACCCAAAACATACGGTGTGTAACTATTGATCTGGGGAATGTTTTTCTTAATAAATGGAAAACACCAGAAGCTGTCTTGTTTATCTTAGCAGGAATTACAATGTATTTACCATCTTGCTTCTAGGGTATGTTAGCTCTGTATCTTTGTGCCATATTGTAGACTGCAGGAGCCTTAACTTTCTTACTACCATCCAGAGAACACTACGCCGGTCTTCTATACTGCCAACTTAATGCTAAAAGAACTTAAAGGCTAAATACTGTACAGGCCTTTGTAAGACGTTTGTAAGCTGAAGATAGGGAGATAAAGCCTTCAAACATCAATGAGAAATTTAAGCAACAAAAGAAATAATAAGAAAATATTATGGTCATAGAACAGAAGTAAGAACCCATGAATCCAAATGGATATAAATAAATGGTGGAGAACAAACACTTCTTCTTTAGAGCAGATTGCAAACTAATAAACATAGAAGAAATGATGGAACTAGAAAATTACCATTTGGAACTCATCATTAGTTGTTTCATGCAAGAATCACCATAACTTAGAAATAGTGTAAAAAATGAAAATAAATATTTATAAGCTTTCTCTGTAAGATACTTACTAATCACCATGAAAAATATAGTTGCTAAGGCTGGTCAAAATATTTGAAGGAAGTGATCAAATTAATATCACAATTAATAGGAAAACCTCACATCAAGTGCCTCCTTTGATAATTTCTACCAAAAATGTACACCTAAATTCCAATCAAGATGAAAATCAAACATAAATTAAGGAATAGTCTAGAAAATAAATAGCCAGAACTTTTCCAAAATATGTTAAAGTCATGGGAAAAAAAAAAAAAAAACAAGAGATTGCAGAATTAAATATATTTAATTCTGGATTGGATTCTGAGAAGTTTTTTTCCTAAAAGAGATGATTAATGGGACAATTGTGGAAATTTGTATATAGTCTTCAGTTTGGTAATAGTCAACATAAATTCCCTGATTTTGGTAATCTTCCTTTGATTATATAAGAAAAGATCATGATTTTAGGCAATACACTCCTTAAGTATTTAGAGGTATCATATCTGCAAATTTCTTCCCAACTTTTGAAAGAAAAACTATGTATATATAATGTGTACTCATGTGGTTTCACAATGTATATATGTGTGTGTGTGTCTATAAGCATTTGAGAGAAAAAAGAGGGAGGAAGAATAAAAAATATGTGAAAATGTTAACATTTGGGCAATTGAATAAAAATTAAAGGAACTTTATTGTCCTACACTTGTAATTTTTTATAATTTTCAAATCATTTCAAAATCTAAAGGATAGGAAAATCCAGTTTGATCACCATCTTGTGAAAAACTAAGGAATCCAATGGTTCATTTAAAAAAGTTTGCTCTTAGGAGAAAGACAATTTGCTGAACATTATCACTAACAAAGAAGCACATTTGTTTCTGATTGCTTGAAATTAAGAACACCAACTGATACAGCAATCTAGGGAGAACAGCTAATGACCAGATGAGACTACAAAGAGAAAAGCAATGAAGAAAAACTACCAACAATATCAAAACAGCAAAACAGTAGTCATTTGTATTGTATATACCCTCTTTTTGCAGTTTAGACAATGACCATAATGGCTATCAATTATATATGTCAGTATAATAATCTCAAATTGTTTATTACCCTTCATGTAACTCTGAAATCCTTTATTCATTTGTTTTTTAATATACACCTAATATGTACCAATAATTGCATTTGGTCTTCAAATATCCATGAACAAAAAGTCACACTTTACATTCTAACTATATGGTCTCATGGGGAACAATAACAATAAACAATTATAGAAGTAATTATTTAATATCATCACCATAAATACTCTGAAGATAAGAAGACAGGAGAGTGAGAGTTAAGTAAAGGAACTTGTTAAAGTTTCAGAAGACAGGGATTTCTGTGAGAAAGTAACTTTAGCTGGAGATTTGATAGATAAAATAAAACCTCTATTTATGGATTCTTTATTCTGACATGTTCTATTTGATTATCTTTTCACCAATATCACACTCACTCAGTTACTGAGATTTAAAGTAAATCTTGAGATCAAGTAATAAAAAGTCTTCAACTTTGCTCTTTCAGCATGACTTAATGATTATGGGGTTTTACATTTCTATATAAACTAAGATTTTCAATTCTTACCATGAACAATGTCTTTTGGAATTTGAATTGGGATTGCATTTATTACTTTGGGAGTGAACTTTTACAAATACCAAGCTTTCCAAAATTACAGTTGGTAATTTGCTTATGTATTATTTAATTTCCTTCCACAATGTTTTATTGTTTTGAGTGTAAAGCTCTTTAACATTATGTTAAATCTATCTCTCCATAAATCATGTTTTGAAACTACTATTAATAGGGATGTGTTTTGGGGTACCTGGGAGGCTCAGTGGGTTAAGCCTCTGCCTTCGGCTCAGGTCATGATCCCAGGGTCCTGGGATCGAGCCCCACATTGGGCTCTCTATTCGGCAGGGAGCCTGCTTCTCTTCCTCTCTCTGCCTCTCTGCCTAGTTGAGATCTCGGTCAAATAAATAAACTCTTAAAAAAAATAGTGTTTTGTTGTTTTTTTTTTAATTTTTACTTTCCAATGGTTAGCTACTATTTAGAAACACAATTCGTTTTCTACTTCTGCTTAAAATTTAGAGAATTTCAAAAACACATCGATTCTACCATAAAAATGAGGACAAACCACATAGTCTATAAAACCATAATTTTTTAGGCTATTAAAGATTTGAGGTTCCAAAGTAACCCAAAAAATTGAATTCCAAACAGTTCAGAACCTCTATGAGAGAAAAGAGTACAAATTTTCACTTTTTTGAAACAGTAGAAAAAAGAGGTCATCACCATATCATTAAGAATAAAATAGCTGAAATCTAAATGAATTCTTAAAAGGCAAATATGTGCTACCCTAGTAGTTTAGAATCCCAGAGAGCCCTAGATACAATGTGAATCTCTACCACACTGATTATTGATATGAGCCTCCACTGATTATTGATATGACAGATTTGAGGACTGAAACACACCCGAGAGAACCCCTCTGAAGACTTACATAAATTTAAGGGTGGTACAGCATCTTCACTCTATAGATTATTTAGAATACAAGGTATAGATTGGCTCCTGCTTTCTGGAAGATGGGCACAAAAACTGGCTGCGCCCTGGGCATTTGTCAGGTATAAGGAAGAAGAGGCCCGTTGATGAGCATGAAACAGAAAACCACTCTGCCCCAAACCATGCACTAACATGAAGCAGAAGTTATCAACTGCTGGGGGAGGGATAGGGAATCCACCCATCCTGGATCCTGCATAGATAAGTAGCAAAGTTCTACTGTCAGTGCAAAGGAGCAGGAAACTCACTCATGCCAGGGACCCAGCATAAGGTGGAGCTCTCCTGCTACTGCCCCTAGGGTAGAAACATGAAACCTACTTGTGCTCCAGATCCTGTATTGCAGAGAGCTTAGTAGAACTGTTTGACAGAAGAATGGGGAAGCTAAGGGAGCCCTACTCCTGAAGGATCAGGTATAGGAAGTCTGCCTAATGCT
Organism: Mustela erminea; assembly: GCF_009829155.1. Lineage (NCBI taxonomy): Eukaryota > Metazoa > Chordata > Mammalia > Carnivora > Mustelidae > Mustela > Mustela erminea. The sequence continues at coordinate 40,716,807 of NC_045625.1, forward strand.
GAGGCAGAAGAAGTAAGGAATCCCCCCATATGAGCTTTGTGAATATAAAGTGATAACAATAGCAGTCCACCGCTGGGGTAGGGGACTGGAGCACAGAAGGAAACCTTTCTGTGGTGCAGAAATGTGGGGCATGCCAAAATCCAATGGAGGAGTTGGAATATTGAGAAATATTAAAAATAAACAGGTGAAGAACATCACTTAGAAAAATAGAATTGAAACTTGTGAAGCAACAATGCTAAATAAAGCAACAACAAATTCACATGAAATCATACGGACTCAAAACCCTCTCTGAAAGAAGAGGTTTTCACACTTCTGGGCATAAATAATATCTTCATTAGTTTCTAGAGCTTTGTTACCAAAAAAAAAAAAAAAATGGCATTCAACACAAATTATAAAGCTCAGAAAACATCAAGCAATATCATACATTCCCAACAAATAAAATAGCTGTCAGGGAAAAATTCAGATGTGGCACAAATAGCAGAATCAGATGGGAACTTTAAAATGATCAAGTACAGACATGACATGGCTCCTATATTAAACTAAGTATGGGCAACATAAACATGGAGAATTTCAAAATACAGATAAAACTATAAAAAAGAGCCCAAAAGAAATGACAGAAATAATGTGATATAGAAGTTAATTCCATTAAAAGACTTAGCATAACAGACTCAACACAGGTAAGGATCAGCTAAATAGAATGAAGTCCAATAGAAATTCACCAAACTTGGGGATAAAAATATATGTTTATAAAAAATAAAAAATTAATTAAAAAAAAAAAGAAATTCACCAAACTGAAATACAAAAAGCAAAAATAGTGAAAATTTTTGGTAAAATATCTGAAATCTATGGGACAATATGAAACAACATAATATGCATGCAAATTGAATTTCTGATGAGGAGTGGATAACAAATGTATATTAATTGATGAAGGCCAGAATTTACATGTATATGTATTTATATAGTCCACAAATTATACACATCCATATACACACACCAAGAAAAAGCCACATATCTCAGAAGCCCAGAGAACCCCAAAGAGCAAATAACTAGAACAGCCAAGAAAAGGCAAGACACAAGTAGTTCCTTCCCTGGGGCAAGATACCATATTCCATACAAACTGCTAATAAAAATTCAGGTAAATATTTAATGAATTCCTGAAGGTTGACTGTGAGCTAGTGAGAAAATACATAACCCTTAGGAGCCACAGACACAAGGGACAATCTCAACCACTTGCAGGATCTTCTTCACAGAAATTACCCAAGGAAAGATCAAGGATAGGATGACAGATCTGAGAAAGTCTCCCTGTGGTACACGGTGGAAGAGGAGAACAGTAACTACTGCTGATAAAACACAAAACTTCCCCTGAATGTGTGGTCTATCTCTCCGGAGAATAAAAGGCTGAGGCTCCTGAGGGAAGAGTTTAAAAAAAAAAAATCCATTTCCCGTAGGGTACAAATGAAGATCACAAATCCTGGAAACCGCACTCTGTCCCTGAACTGAGTAATGGGTAAACTGTGGTACAAGAACTTAGTGACATACTTCCCCGCAATAAAAAGGTATTGGTATAGTGACAACGTGAATATATCCAAAATGCAGTATGCTAAGTGAAAAAAGCCAAACTTAAGAAGCCACGTACGGCATGGCCCAATTTATAAGACATCCTCAAAAAGGAAAAGCTATAGACTAGAAAGAAATCAGTAATTGCATTTTTTTTAAAGATTCTATTTATTTATTTGAAACAGAGAGAGAGATCACTAGTAGGCAGAGAGGCAGGCAGAGAGAGAGGAGGAAGCAGGCTCCCCACCGAGCAGAGAGCCCGATGGGGGGCTCCATTCCAGGACCTTGAGATCATGACCCGAGCCGAAGGCAGAGGCCTCAACCCGCTGAGCCACCCAGGTGCCCCAGTAATTGCCCATTTTTTGTTATGATTGTCTGTTTTGTGCAAGTTGAGTTTGAGGAGTTCTTTATAGATCCTGGATATCAACCTTTGGTGTGTACTGTCATTTGTAAATATCTTCTCCCATTCTGTGGGTTGCCTCTTTGTTTTCTTGACTGTTTCCTTTGCTGTGCAGAAGCTTTTGATTTTGATGAAGTCCCAAAAGTTTATTTTCACTTTTGTTTCCTTTGCCTTTGGAGACATATCTTGAAAGAAGCTGTGGCTGATATCGAAGAGATTACTGTCTCTGTTCTCCTCTAGGATTCTGATGGATTCCTGTAAATGGGCAGAAGATATGGACAGACACTTCTCCCATAAAGACATACAAATGGCTATTGGACATATCAAAAAATGTTCATCATCACTAGCCATCAGGGAGATTCAAATTAAAACCACACTGAGATATCACCTTACACCAGTTAGAATGGCCAAAATTAGCAAGACAGGAAACAACATGTGTTGGGGGGGATGTGGAGAAAGGGGAACCCTCTTACACTGTTGGTGGGAATGCAAGTTGGTCCAGCCTCTTTGGAGAACAGTGTGGAGATTCCTCAAGAAATTAAAAATAGAACTTTCCTATCACCCTGCCATTGCACTACTGGGTATTTACCCCAAAGATACAGATGTAGTGAAAGAAGGGCCATCTGTACCCCAATGTTTATAGCAGCAATGGCCACGGTCACCAAACTGTGGAAAGAACCAAGATGCCCTTCAACGGATGAATGGATAAGGAAGATGTGGTCCATATACACTATGGAGTATTATGCCTCCATCAGAAAGGACGAATACCCAACTTTTGTAGCAACATGGACGGGACTGGAAGAGATTATGCTGAGTGAAATAAGTCAAGCAGAGAGAGTCAATTATCATATGGTTTCACTTATTTGTGGAGCATAACAAATAGCATGGAGGACATGGGGACTTAGAGTGGAGAAGGGAGTTGGGGGAAATTGGAAGGGGAGGTGAACCATGAGAGACTATGGACTCTGAAAAACAATCTGAGGGTTTTGAAGGGGCGGGGGGGGGGAGGTCTGGGTGCCAGGTGGTGGGTATTATAGAGGGCACGGATTGCATGGAGCACTGGGTGTGGTGCAAAAATAATGAATACTGTTATGCGAAAATAAAAAAATAAATTAAAAAAAAAAAGAAATCAGTGATTGCCAAGAACAGTGGGTTGTAGGACAAGTGACTGCAATTGGGCATAGGGTAATTGGGGAATTGTTCTGGATCTTGAATGTCGTGGTGGTTAGAGAACTGTAAGCATTTGTCAAAATTCTTAGAACTGTATAATAGGGTAAGAGTTGCACTGTATATAAATAATGCCATATTGTAAAAGCTGAAAAAAGAAAATATTGAGTTATGAAAGTGAAATATTTTAGACAGGCAAAACTTTAAGAAAAAGTTTCTCATTAATCTGCATTAAAAGAAGTGATAAAATATGTTTTATAGGTTAAAAGGGATATGTTACTGGTGTTTTGTTGTTAATATGGACCAGGAATCATTACAGCCTAGCTAAATCCACTTGTTAATTCTAAAATTTTACTTTTGTAGATTCCTTAGGATTTCCTATATGAACAATCATGTGCTAGCATCCACTAGGCTTTAGAAAAAAGAATCTCTTTGAAGAATTAAGAGAAATAAAATCACTATTCCAAAGTGAATACATTGACACTCTTCTCAAGTTGCAATACTTTGTAATTCAAGTTACTGTGATAGTTTTTTCTGGTAGAAAAACACTTTTAAATACCAATCAATGATCAAGAAATGGATACTTCTTTTCTATATCCTCTTCCAACTTTTGCTCTATCATTTAAAATAAGTGTCTGGCCCAAAACATGTTTTCAGGTTATTTGGTTGCACTAGGAAATTATCCATACAATCAAATAATGTATCTCTTTCTTTCAAATAATGTATCTCTTTCATTGGCAGTATTCCCCAATCTCCCCTAACCTGGAAATGCTTCAACAGCAATGGTATATTGGGATTTATCAGTTTTCTTCTGAGACATCAAAATATCCATAAATAAATCCCATTTTCAAATATGCGATGAAAAATAATTTTTAAAACTTTACTTTTACTTTAAAGGTTAAAGTTTCTAATTTGGATTACAAACAGAAAAACTAGACATTCCTGCTAATTAAAAATCAAGATCTAAGCTTAGAAGTTTGTGTTAAATCTAATTCTCAGCTTGAGGCTTGCATCATTTATATAAAATATAAATACAGACCCACCTAGTGACAATTCATTCATTACTAAAGCATTCCATTTTTGAGAATTTTAGACATTCCAGCTCTAATTTTTAAGAAAAAACTATACAATACTAAGCCAATTGAGTTTGTAAAAGGCTTTCTTCCATTAGACCTAGCTTTAACCCTAAGAGGTCTTCAGAACATGACTTTTTTTTCAGCCCTACCATGAAACATGACAATTATTAATAGTAGCTTTTACCTAAGTACTAATGTGTCGGTGCCCGAGCGCTTGTAGCGCATGCGCGGTGATGCTTCTGGGCTCCGCCGTGCCCGCTCATTGCCTCGGCCGCTGCTGCCTCAAGCCGTCGCCACCGCCGGGTGGCGACGGTGCGGAGCTGCTCCGGCTGGGCCCACGGGGGGGCCCCAGGCGCCGCACAACTTTTTCAGTGCCCGAAAGTAAACACGCCATTAAGATGGTGGCTGGATGCGAGCCAGTAGGCGGAACTTAGGATTTTGTATCTATGTGGTTGCGAGTGATTGGTTGTGCAACCTTGGTATATATAGACATGCACGGGCGGGGGAGAGAGAGATCCCAACAGCTACGCAGAAATAAAGCTTGCTTCGCTGAGGTCTCCTGGTCGTTTTGCTGGCGAGAGCGACAAGTGGTGCCGAACGGCCGCCGAGCGCCCCCGGTGCGGCCAACGGGCACCCCGGGCCGCGCGGCCCCGCGCCCCGGGGCCCAACACAAATTTATGGGGCACTAACGCAAATGCCCAGGACATGGTATCCTCCCTCGGAGAAAGGCGCGCAACCTCTGGATCAGCAAGGCTCGATATCAGAGCAGCCGCCCGAATGGTCCTAACTCCGGAGATGGGCATTCAAGCATTGGCCTCCGATCTAAGAGGGGGCCCCCCTCATGGTACTGTAGGTTTATTACTTGGCCGAAGCTCCACTTATCTCAAAGGTCTGATAGTTCACCCTGGGGTAATAGATTCAGATTATGAGGGAGAGATCAAGATACTGGTGTCTTCACCAAGGGGAGTTACTGCAATTAGCCCAGGAGATCAGATAGCTCAACTTCTCATACTCCCTAGCCATCATGAAGCCTTTCCCAGTAAAGGAAAAGAAAAAGGTATGAGAGGTTTGGGGTCTACGGGAGTTGACCTAACATGCCTGACCCTGGATATGACTGATAGGCCCATAATTACCCTCAAAGTGCAAGGAAGGAAATTTTTAGGGTTACTGGATACGGGCGCCGATAAGAGCATCATCAGCCAACAAGAGTGGCCTCCGAGATGGCCCCTAACACAAGCAAAACAAACACTCAGGGGTTTAGGAATCGCTCAAAGTCCTGATCAAAGCGCAGCTACCCTTGAGTGGGAGGATGACGAAGGCCATGGGGGAACTTTTCAGCCCTATGTCTGCAATATTCCTATTTCCCTCCGGGGACGAGACGTTTTGGAACAGATGAGCGTCCGCCTGACAACTGAAACTATATACAGCCCCTGATCAAAAGCTATGATGCAAAAAATGGGATACATACCAGGAAAAGGGTTAGGGAAACAAGAGCAAGGTAAAATAGACACCATCCCTTTCACCTCAGAATATAAGGGGTAAGGCCTGGGTTTTCGGTAAGGGCCACTGAGGCAATGAAAATAACGTGGAAGACAGATACGCCCTGCTGGGTGCCTCAGTGGCCCCTTACTAATGAAAAACTATCAGCTGCTAAAGCTCTGGTACAGGAACAGTTAGAGGCGGGCCATATGAAACCTTCTACCTCACCTTGGAATACACCTATCTTTGTTATTAAAAAGAAATCTGGTAAATGGAGACTTTTACATGATCTTAGAGAAATTAATAGGCAAATGCAGAACATGGGACCAATACAGCTGGGATTACCCATGATAACCACCTTACCAAGAAACTGGCCATCAATAGTGGTTGACATAAAAGATTGCTTTTTCTCTATCCCTCTGCATCCTGAGGATACAATTAAATTTGCCTTTACCCTACCTTCTATTAATCATGCAGAGCCTAACCAAAGATATGAGTGGACTGTCCTCCCTCAGGGCATGGCTAATAGCCCCACTATGTGTCAATTATATGTTTCTAAAGCCATACAGCCTATTAGAGAGACTTACCCTGATTTAATGTGTTACCATTACATGGATGACATATTGTTGTGTGGATCTGACTCTACTACAGTTTCGGAAGCCTTAGTAATGTTACAAAAGGAGCTAAATTCATGGGGGTTAATTATAGCCCCCAAAAAGATACAGGCTTCCAACATCAAAGACTATTTAGGCATGAAACTATACAATACCATGGTAAAACCTTCAAAAGCCTCCATTAGAACTGACAAATTACAAACACTCAATGATTTCCAAAAGTTATTGGGGGACATAAATTGGATCCGACCCTACCTGAAAATAACTACAGGAGAATTACAACCATTGTTTGATATTCTGAAGGGTGATGCCGGTCTAGACTCTCCTAGGAGCCTTACTCTGGAGGTAAAACAGGCTTTGAAAATTGTGGAGGGCAGGCTTGCCTTGACTTGAGCAGATAGATGTGATCCTAACCAGATAGTCCAAGCCATAGTGATTCCATCCCCTTCTTCACCTACTGGAGTGCTATGGCAAGGTGGGCCCTTACAATGGCTGTACCTCCCAAACACTCTTCCTCGGATAATCACAACATATCCAGTTGCAGTAGCCATGCTAGCTAACAAATTGATCACTGTTTGTATTTCTACTCTTGGAATCATACCTGACAATTGCATTGTGCCGTATACTAAGGAACAGATTCGCCTACTATGTGCTACCCTAGATGATTGGGCGATACTGACCACCTCTTACTCAATAGAATTTGATAATCATTATCCTTCACACCCACTTATAGAATTCACAAAGGGTACTGAATTCATACTACCAAAAATTAGTAGATCGACACCACTAAAAGAAGCCTCTACTGTCTTTACAGATGGAAGTAAAGAGGGCACAGGAGCTTATATCATAAATGGAATCGTGAACCCAGTCATAGTTCCTGCCAGGTCAGCTCAACAAGTAGAGCTACTAGTAGTGCTCCTAGTGCTCCAGAGATTTTCAGACACTCCCCTAAACATTATTTCTGATAGTCAATACGTGGTAAATGCAACAAAAAATATTGAAACAGCCATCCTCTCCTTAAGTGATCCACCTATTCCATGGATCTTAAGGCAACTACAAGAGGTTGTGCAACTGCGCACTGCACCATTTTTTATAGATCACATCAGAGCCCATATGAGCCTACCAGGACCATTATCCGAGGGCAATGCTCTAGCAGACCACAATAGTCGTTTCCAAATTATTTGCCCTACCTTAGAACAGGCGAAGCTGTTCCATAGCAAATGGCATGTGAATTCTAATACCTTAAGATATAGATTCCATATCACCAAAGAACAGGCAAGAGATATAGTAAGGACCTGTGGGAATTGTGCCACATTACTCCCTCAGCCTTCCTTAGGGGTAAATCCCAAAGGCCTTCAAGCTAATCATCTATGGCAAATGGATGTCACACATGTACCTGAATTCGGGCAACAAAAGTACGTACATATATCAGTGGACACTTATTCGGGTATCATAATGGCTACTCCCCTCACGGGGGAGAATTCAAAACAAGTCATCACACACTGCCTATGATGCTTCGCAGATTGGGGTATCCCAAAACAAATAAAGACAGATAATGGACCTGCATATACATCAAAATCTATCCATCAATTCCTAAGTCAATTTGGTATAGTCCATACTACAGGTATACCTTACAATCCACAAGGTCAAGGAATAATTGAACGCGCCAATGGCACCTTCAAACGATGCTTACAAAAAATAAGAAAAGGGGGAATAGGGGATGACTACAAGTCACCCCATGATCTTACATCTCTCACCCTTTACATTTTAAATTTTTTGTCCTTGGACCATAATGGTACATCTGCAGCGGACAGGCATGCGGCGGTTACTGAACGCACTCTAGCCCAGGCAAAGTGGAAGGATATACTCACGGGCCAATGGAGAGGCCCTGACCCAGTCCTAAGATGGCACCGAGGTTCTGTTTGTCTTTTTCCACAGGATGCCCAAGTGCCTATCTGGGTCCCGGAGCGACTGATTAGAAGAATCGATCAACAGGGCCCGCCCCGTCCTGATGCTTGGCCTGATAGCGATCCTGGCGCCACCAGCATCCCTTCAACAGATGCACCAATGGGCAATAGTGAAAGCCTGGCCGTTCCCCATGCCACTGACGAATGAGTCCGCCATCCTCCCTCCTGTATACCTACTTTCATTCCCATGCCCGTTTCTGTAAATCCTAACAATTCGCCTGTATTGCTCTCAAGACATAAAAGAGACTTTGGGATCACTGCAGCCATTATTGCAGCTGTAGCAGCCTCCACAGCTGCAGCAACTGCAGCGGCTATAGCTCTCACCACATCTGTAACAAGTGGACATTCTCCAGAAACTATTGACGACCGGATGCATCCAATCACTTTCTGGACTTTGCATAACCTCCGTGGCCTATAATGACCTTTCTACTGCTGCTAATCTGTCGAAAGAGTTAAGCAGATAAGATTGACATAGCTCCATTACGGGATTGGGTATCTGTTGTAAATCCTTATGTTCTGCCGTTTTGCATCATTACGTAAACAACAATGTAGGCAACAGTTGGCGCTAGTACAAGCTTGCATGGCACTGGAAGCTGGTACATTTCCCCAAATTTGGCTGGCAGCGCTAGATCGGTAGTCAATGACGGGTAAGATTGGCTGCATGCACATAGCAACCTAAGCCAGGAGTTCTCCAACCAGGGGGAATTATCCGATGACGGGTAAGCATGTTCATGCAGCTGACAACCTAAGACAGGCACGATCTCCTGCCTTGCATGCCTAATATAAAAGAAAAGGGGGAGATGTCGGTGCCCGAGCGGCTTGTAGCGCATGCGCGGTGATGCTTCTGGGCTCCGCCGTGCCCGCTCGTTGCCTCGGCTGCTGCTGCCTCAAGCCGGCTGCCGCTGCCTCAAGCCGTCGCCACCACCGGGTGGTGACGGTGCGGAGCCGCTCCGGCTGGGCCCGTGGGGGGGCCCCCGGGCGCCGCACGACTTTTTCGGTGCCCGAAAGTAAACACGCCATTAAGATGGTGGCTGGATGCGAGCCAGTAGGCGGAACTTAGGATTTTGAATCTATGTGGCTGTGAGTGAGTGGTTGTGCAACCCTGGTATATATAGACATGCACGGGCAGGGGAGAGTGAGATCCCAACAGCTACGCAGAAACAAAGCTTGCTTCGCTGAGGTCTCCTGGTTGTTCTTGCTGGCGAGAGCAACACTAATGAGAAAAGTACATATATTTGAAATTTGAAATACATAGAAAAGAGAGAAAGGTGAACATTAATATAACCTGTCATTCTGCCAATCAGTGATATCCATCAATATTTTAGTGCATTTAAAAATATTTATTTTCTGTCCATTTCATCTACTGATGGACACTAGGGTTTTCTTCCAGATCTTGGCTATTGAATAATGCTGCAATAAACATAGGGGTGCATATACCTTTTCAAATTAGGTGTTTTTATTTGCTCTGGGTAAATACCCAATAGTGGATATTTAGATGTATGAATAAAGAAGTTTGTTATGTATGCCTGATGGAATATTACTCAGCTATAAAAAAGGAATGAGATATTGCCATTTGTGACAACATGGATGGACTTAGAGGTTAAGTGAAGTAGGTCAGACAAAGAAAGACAAATACCATATGATTTCATTTTAATGTGAAATCTAAAAAACAAAACTAACGAACAAAAAAAACAGAAACAGACTGATATATATATATAGATATAAAATCGGCTCATATAGTGATATATATACATCATACTATATATCATATAGTATATACACACACACACAAACATATATAGACACATGTATGCATGCATGTGTATACACATATATGTGTATGTACATATATTTTAGTGTATGTGTTATATATGTATGCATGAATACATGTGTATGTATGTGTGTGTGTGTGCATGTGCACGTGTGTGTGTGTGTCCTGTTGGTTTTATTTCTCTCGATAACTCTAATACAAGGGGACACTACAGATGAAGGTTTCATCTTAAATCGTCATTGGCTGCTGTGGAAATTAGTTTTCAGGTTCATCCCTAAACTAATAAAGGCTTACTCTTTTTTTTTTTTTTTAAGGATTTTTATTTATTTATTTGATGGACAGAGATCACAAGTAGGCAGAGAGGCAGGCAGAGAGAGAGGGGAAGCAGGCTCTCCACTGAGCAGAGAGTCCAATGTGGGGCTCCATCCCAGGACCCTGGGATCATGACCTTAGTTTAAGGTGGAGGCTTTAACCCACTGAGCCACCCAGGTGCCCCAAAAGACTTATTAACTTGAATTTCTTTTGGCATGTGGTAGTCCCCCCCCCCCCCATCTACAGTTTTGCTTTCCATGGCTTCAGCTGCCCATAATCAACTGTGATCCAAAAGAAGATAATCTTTCATCTGAAGGTCAAATAGGAGCCTAGAGCTATGTCACAATATCTCTGGTATTTCTCTTACTTTTTCTCATCACAGGCATTTTATCATCTCACATCTTCACAAAAAAAAAAGGAGTACAGTACCAGAACATATTTTGAGATAGACCATATTCACATAACTTGTATTATTGGAAATTGTCATTGTTCTATTTCATGAGTTATTTTTAGTCTGTTACTATGTCTAGTTTAATTCTAAATTATCACAGGTATGCATGTATAGGGAAAAGCAGTGTATAGAGGACTTGGTTCTGTTGGTGGTTTCAGGCATCACCTGAGGGTCCTGGAACTTATCCTCCCATGGATACAGGCAAGAACTATGTATCATCTATTGTCTTTTTCACTGTAAGGTCAGTTCTGCTGGCCTACAACAGCCCACAGCCATAACTTTCCAACATCAGAGACAGTTTCAAAAACTTTTTATGATCCTGCTCTGCTTCTCTGATACATTTTTCCTATCAGTAATGCTGCTGTGACAGAGAACAGTAAACTAAGCATAGATTCCCTGTCATTTTAGGAATGCCATTCTAGTCACACTTCTGTCATCCACATACTCAAGTAATATTTACTGAATGTGTAACATGTGCTAAACTTTTGACTAGGTGGGCAGTGGAGAATAAAAAGACATGGATCCTATTCTATGAAGTTGACAGTCTGCCTAGGGAGAGAAACCATCTAAAACACTGCACACATATACACACACATACCAGAATCTTAAATTTGAGAAAAAGAACAGATTTTGCCATGCCATAAGAGAATAGCAGGAGGAAAGAAATTTCATGGGGGTGGTAGTAAGAAATTGTGTCCTTGAGAAATTATAATTTAAGTTGAAAATTAAGCAGATGCAGAGCTTGGAGAAAGAACAGAGAACAGTATGTAAGAGATCCTAAAGCATTCGAGGAACTCAAAAGAAGGCTCATGATTTTAGCACATAATAAGCAACAGCAGCATAACACGCCTTTGGGAAAGAAGGCAGAATCAAGACCATCCTCAACCGTGTAAGATAATTTGAAGTAAATTTACTTTTTAAAAAATTGGATTCTAAATGCAATGATACTTTAACCGCAATAGTAAGACACTGAGGGATTTTAAGAAGGGTGATGGCATTCCCCAACTTTAACTCAAGGCATCCGCACCTCGGATCTGCTTTCCTGGAAGCCACATGCAAATTTATTTTAAATGTGCAATCAGTATAGTGATAATTTCAAATTTACACCCAAACGAACAAACAGAGAAAAAAAGAGACATATCCCTAAGTAGAAAAAGAAAAAGTAAGAAGTAAATAAAAGCAAAAGAAAGCTTATTTTCATTTCTGTGTTTTCCCCAGAGTCTCTGTTGGTTTCTTCTTTAATCGTAATAAAATCAAAAGCTAATACAAATAGCAACTGTTTCATGAGTCTCCACTGTGTCCTCTTTTACCTGTTCTGCAGCTATATAAGGAATATAATATTAGCCCAATTTCTAAATGAGGACACTCAGGTTTATAGGCAGCAAAGATAAGTGATGGAGCCAGGTAGTGAGAGCTTCCTAATATATTTAAAGCACTTGGGCCAATTTATGAACAAATATATTTTTTATTTTGCTCTTTCCAACTCTAATAAAACTTAGAACTTCCACCCAGTTCGGTTAAAATCCTAAAAGCCTAGCCTTCCTCAAATCTACAAGGTTTCTTCTAATTCCTCTTTCCTCAGAGTTTGAGGATGTTCACCTCAACATTTCTATTACAGTGAGGATTCCAGGTATAGTCTTCTCAATGACCAAAGTTTTCAGGTCCAAGCTACCATGGGAACATCAACTACATGTTAGACTCATTAACTCTTTGGAAGCCTCTGGGAGTAATCCTAAAAGGCAGTGGAGACAGTGTCTATGGAGGAAAAAAACTCATCTGTGGTCTCCCAAGCCACTAAGGCTTATGACTCTATTCACTTAAACTCACCTTCTCTCACACCTATTTCCTATGCCATTCCCCCCAGCAAATGCCATGGACTCCAGTTTCCTGGTTTACCTTGAACATGAACCTGTCACTGAACATATTAATAGAAACACTAACTGAAAAAAGAAAGGATGTCACCCACAAGGATAAGTGACTATTCACTTATTTATTACCAAAGCCATAGGTATTTCCCACTGGGACTTAGATTTGTGGAAATGAGGAATTCTGGATATCAATTCCTGCTTTTCTCCAACACTTTATCCTTCATAAAGTCCCTGGTTGTTATTCATATCTTTACTTGGTAAGTCTTGGAATCAAGGACAGATTCACTTTTTTTTCCACTCTCAGTAACTTGATTCTAAAGCCAATCATTCACATTAAATGTGTCACCTCAGCTTTGTATCTCTTCTGTCTCACACAATTAAAAAAATATTAGATTCCGTAAGTAACAGGGCCAAATTATCTGAATGGAAGAATTAAAAGCAGGTCTGGGATGGGAAACATGGGAGCCTCCCACCCACTCACACAGATTTCTGTCACCAACGCCATCAAAAATCTCAAACATGGCCCCAAACACCTTCATCCTGCTCTCACCTCATGGACTGGTGAGACTGACAAAGACTGACAAAGATCTCAATTACCACAGATTACCTTGAATAGGATCCTTTGTGAATGAACTCCCCACACTAACATCAGTATAAACAATCAACATGGAAAGATCTAAGGGGTGGGCTGGAGAGATGGCAAAGCAGAATTAATTCTCTAGAGTCATGAGGATGAATCCCCAGTAGTATGACACGGCTGGTTCCTAAATGTTCTGTCTTCTGGCACTGAGCCTTCAGAGAAGCACTTACAAGAGGGCATCTAAGTGCTATTGCCAATATTTGTGCTTTAAATTCCCTCTAAGATTTTTAGCTGGCTGACCATTTTGAAATCGTTTCAATGTCTCCATAGTGTCTTACTACTACTTGATTACTTTCATTCTCTCCCAGAGGACATGAAAAAAATCCCACAGGGTAAGGTTTTTAATATTTCATAGCCCACATGAGACTTCGGACTCTACTTTCCTCAGTGGCATTCACTATACTGGGACATCTGTTCTCAGATAAAAAGTCGATATTGAGGAAATTCTATAAACTTTTACCAGGACCTCTTTTCTTTTTACTGAAGCATAATAATTAAAATGATAAAAGCCATAACTATCTTTTTTTTTTTTTTCCAATGGTCTCACATCTCCTCAGATTATACCGCAAGCAAGAGGCTGAGCTGCTCCTTCAGCCCTCTTCTCATGTGCAGGAATGGCCCAGGAACTCCCAGACCCCCGATGAACCAGTATCTCCATAAGGAGCCAAATGTGTTATGTTAACAATCTTATAAACTTTTCACCTTTTTCTCTTCAGCCCAAAATAGAAGATCTAGGAACAGGATCTAGACAGTAGCTCCTTCCAGATCTCCTCTGTAGCACTGGCTTTCCTATAAAGCAGGAATGGCAAGTTAGGTCTACAGGCCAAATCCAGCCATAACCCTGCTTTCCAAATACAATTTGATTAGAACACAGCCATACTGTGTTTTGTACATATTGTTGGTGGCTTTCTCAATATAAGAATAAAGCTGAATAGTCATGGCAAAGACCAAATGGTCTGTAAACCTCAAATATTTATTACATGGCCCTTGAAAGAAAATGATCCCTGCTCTGGAGACTTTCTGAAGAGTTTTAAAACTTTTTCCTCATTGCATTGGCTCCCTGACAATCTAGTACTCCTCACTGGCCAAGCTAACAAAACTTCCTCCGCTCATGAGATTCCTCTAGAGCTCCAGCCAACTTGTAATTTTTGACCTCTGGAATCCAAATAGTCACTGCAAGCAGGGACTTCTCATGTTCTAATAAAAAAGCTTTATTAAAGGAATCTCAAATAATCACCTCCATTGGTCTACAACATATTCCTTAGAGTCCTCAAATCTCTGGTCTCCTCATATTCCCCAAGTGTCTATTTAGAAATACTAGGAATTGAGGTTTTCATTCAGATTTCTCTGGCATACTTTGACTATTATGCTTTTCAAAATAGGATGTTAGGTATAATTCACATGTCATAAGATTCACCCATTTAAAGCTGGCAATTCTATGGTGTTTAACATATTCCCAGATTTATACAACTATCATGGCAATCTAATTTTACAACATTTTCATCATCCCAGAAAGAAGTCCTGCACCCATCAGTAGTTGCTCCCAAACACCTTACAGTACCTTAAGCCTTAGACAAACACTAATCTACTTTCTGCTATACAGATTGCATTTATATGGAAGGTCCACAATAGGTAATCACATAATTAGTCTTTTGTGACTAGTTTTGTTCATTTAGCATAGTATTTTCAAAGTTCATGCACATTGTTGCATGTACCTGTACCTCATTCCTTTTAATGTATGGCTAAGTAATGATTCCTTGTAAGGATATGCCACATTTTTTAATCCATTCATCAGGTGGTGGACATTTGAATTATTTCCTCTGTGAATAATGGAGGCTAGGAGTATTCATGCACAAGTTTTTATATGGACATATATTTTTATTTCTCTTGAGTATATACCCAGAAGGAGAATTGCTAGGTCATGTAGTAACCCTGTATTTTATATTTTGAGGAACTGCCAAACTATTTCCCAAAGTCACTGCAACCTTTTAAATCTCTATCACAAATTGCAGAAAGGTTCCAACTTCTTCACATCCTCACCAACACTTACTGTCTTTTCCATTATAGTCATTTTAGTAAGTGTAAAGTGGCATCTCATTGTGGTTTTGATTTGCATGTTCTTAACGATTAATAACGTTGTGCATTTTTCCTGTATTTACTTCTCTAAAGATGAAATAAAAACAGTTAATATCTATTAAATGATGTGTGCATTTTCTTAGTTGGATAATTTCCTTTTATTATGGAGTTATAGGAATTCTTTTTAAGTTAAGGATGTAAGTCCATTACGAGATACATAATTTGCAAATATTTTTTTCTCATTGAGTTGTCTTTCTACTTTCTAGATGGTGTCAAGTACAAAAGATTTCAATTTCTTAATTTTTTTATTATGTTCAGTTAGCCACTATATAGTACATCATTAGTTTTTGATGTAGTGTTCAATGATTCATTAATCACATATAGCATCCAGTGCATCTCACAGCACATGCCCTTCTCAATACCCATCACCCTATTACCAGCCACCTACTTCCCTCTGAAACTCTCAGATTGTTCCTGGGTTCCATAGTCTCTCATGGTCTGTCTCGCTTTCTGATTTCTCCGCTTTCAGTTTTCCCTCCCATCTGCTATGGTCCCCCATGCTATTGCTTATGTTCCACATATGGGTGAAACCATATGAAAACTGTCTTTCTCTGCTTGACTTACTTCACTTAACATAATCCCCTCCAGTTCCATCCAGTCAATAAAAATGGTGGATATTCATTGTTTCTGATGGCTGAGTAATATTCCCTTATGTATATGTACCACATCTTCTTTATCCATTCATCTGCTGAAGGGCATCTCAGCTCCTCCCACAGTTTGGCTATTGTGGATATTGCTATGAATAATGGGGTTCATGTGCCCCTTCTTTTCACCACATCTTTATCTTTGGGGTAAATACCTAGTAGTGCAATTGCTGGGTCATAGGGAAGTTCTATTCTTAACATCTTGAGGAACCTCTATACTGTTTTCCAGGGTCACTGCACCATCTTGCATTCCCACCAATAGTGTAGGAGGGTTCCCCTTTCTCTACATCCTCGCCAACATTGCTTTGTTAATTTTTGCCATTCTAACTGGTGTAAAGTGGTATCTCATTGTGGTTTTAATTTGCATAGTGATGTTGACCATTTTTTCATGTGTCTGTTGTCTATTTGTAGGTCTTCTCTGGAGAAGTGACTGCTCATGTCTTCTGCCCATTTTTTGATTGGGTTATTTGTTTTTTGAGAGTTGAGTTTGAGAAGTTTCTTATAGATCTTAGATATCAGCCCTTTATCTGATATGTCATTTACAAATATGTTCTCCCCTTTCATGGGCTGCCTCTTAGTTTTGTTGATTGTTTCCTTTGCTGTGCAGAAGCTTTTGATCTTGATGAAGTTCCAAAAGTTCATTTTTGCTTTTGTTTCCTTTGCCTTTGGAGATGTGTCTTGAAAGAAGTTACTGTGGCTGATGTCGAAGAGGTTACTGCCTGTGTTCTCCTCTAGGATTTTGACAGATTCCTGTTTCACACTGAGGTCTTTCATCCATTTTGAGTTTTCAATTTTGATAAGGTCAATTGATCTCTTTTCTTTGGCTGCTTGTGCTTTAGTATCATATCTAAGGAATCACCACCTAACCTAAGGGGGTAAAGATTGATTTCTATGTTTCTTCTAAGAGTTTAATAGTTTTAACTCTTGTACTTAGGGCTTTGATTTATTTGGGAGTGATTTTTGTGTATGGTAAAAGTTAAATAAAGTTCAATTCATTCTTTTGCGTGTGGGTATTAATTTGTATTAATGCCATTTGTTAAGACTGTTCTTTCCCAACTGAATTATCTTGGCATCTTTGTACAAATAAGTTGACAAGAAATTTGAAAGTTTATTTCTGGACATTCAATTCTATTCCATTGATCCATAGTGTGTCTGATTTGTGACTCCTCCAACTTTGTTGTGTTTTTTATTTTCCCTTAATACTGTTTTGGTTATTGTGCATTTTCACATGAATTTTTGGATCAACGTGTCAATTTAGGCAAAAGAGCCAGCTTGGATTTGATATGTATTGCCAAACACTGTTTTACATGTTCTCTGTGAAACTAAGATAACCTGCTAACATCATAAATATGCTTGAGTGGATAACAAATTGGGGTCCACTATACTAGGTACAAAAGACTAATTTCGGAAACAATGTCTAGGAAGGGAAATGACAAAACCCCTGAGCACCACAGAAAGTTTATTTCCAGCTAGACTACTAGGGGATCTAACTCTGGCATAACTCCATTATTCTAGGAAAAACTCATTTCAACCTAATCAATTTCTCATGAGGAGTTCCTCGTCCCTCTTCCCTAGCATCTCTCATTGTTACTTCACTACATTAAAGTATAAATAATAGCATTAGATACCATATGCATACCACTCATTGCTCAAAAGACAGTGTTTATATAACATATTTAATGCTTACAATCAATGTAACAAGTAAATAATGTTAATTTTATTATACAGACCAATGTATGAAGGGCCAGTAGAGAACAGCTTTGTATGTTTAGGAAGAAAGTTTAAGAGATGAGATTTGGAATGCAAACGGATGTAACTCTTAAATTTAAGCTCTTATTCAGTATTTAAACTTCCCTCCCATGAAGTATCCAATTAACAAATGTCTTTGGAATCAATTAATTTATCAAAATTAAAACAAGCGTCAGCAGCGGTAACAAATTGTACTGCCTTTCTAAGCTCTCTGGATGACCATGAAACAGAAATTCTAAGTCCACAGCTTTTATATAGCCAGAGACTTAAAGAAGCCTACCTATTATTTTGTAAGGCTTAACCACAGTAAAATTATATCATGTCTTGGATGTGCTTCCAGGTAGTCCATGGAGATGAAAAGCAGAAAGGAATTTGATCAAACAAGTTGTTGGAAATAGCTGAAAACAGGGATTGATATATTGAGTCCATTAAACTATTTCATCTGTTTTTGAAAATCCTCATGTCCATAGTAAACATTTTTTTAAGCAGCAGTTTTTCAAGTTTCTTATCTCAAAAGCATTTGGTTAAATAATGTCTCTTTTATAGAATTAGTGGGTTATGTACAAGCAAGTTTCTTGAGGAATCAGAAGATAAAATAAGACACAAAGTAAATACATAAATAAAAAACAGCATCAGCAACTAAATTACCTGAAAAATATTTAAACTAGTGATCCTAACATTCCATGTTATTTTAAAAGTTCCAGTTCTAACTCTTCTCCCTGTCCAGGCCATGGCTGCTACTGGGCTATTTGATCACTGCAAATCTGCCTCAGTCATGTCCTAGACTCTGAATAATAGGTCTCTCCTGTTCTTACAAGCTGTTCATCAATCTGTCTGATGTAATCACTTTATCGATCAGTCTGAACTTGCGGTGCTCAAGCTTCAATTTTTTCCCAACACTTCCTTTACCCATGCTCTATAAACTCCCCTTTACTTTCTTTAACTATTGAGGAGGCTATAAGAGTATTTCTTATAGACCATTAGCTACAGGGAATGTAACAGACTAAGTGCTGTGCTCTGAAATCCATTATCTTTATTCTAAGGCCACACTTTGCACAGGCTGCTACCATCAAGTAAGTACGTACAGCAAGGACACTAACACAAGTCCATTTCGGGGAGGCACAGAATTCCTCTGATTGGCAACGTTGCCTGACAACTTCCCCAACACCTTGCTGGAGCTTCCCTAGACTGCTGAGCTGATCATGAGGTTTCTACCCAAACTTCCTGCCCTCTTTTCTTCACCTGGAGTCATCCTGTACTGTCATCTCATGATTAACTCTCCCAGATCTAGGCTTCCTCCCTACCTTCCCTCAGAGATGCTTTCTATAATAAAAACTCTTCCTTATTTGACCACCTGGGCACCAGCTTCCTGGAGCTATGTTAATAGCATGATTACATATTGGACAGATTCCCTAACTTCCAGCCACTTTTAAGTTCTTTATACTTGTTTTAATGTTTAGTCTCGTATGGCATTTAATTTTCTCTCTCTTCCCCTCCTCCCCAGACTTCTGCCAAGAAGCCTGGGGAGTGAAGTGTTACAGCTCTTGATTCTAAGCCTGCTTTTAGAGGCTCCTTTGGCTGTTCTTTCTTTCATTAAATAGTGACTGTATGTAGCTCGATATTCAGCTCGTTGCTAATGTGGGTTATGTACAAGCAAGTTTCTTGAAGGACTTTGCAGAGACACCTTCCACCCTGCTGCACAATTTTCTAAGAAGGGAGATCTAATTCCAGCTTCATTTCATTCTACTCTCTACCACGACTTCAGCCTCTGTTGGGAGAGTCATCCACACAGGAAACAATCTTCTTGGGTGAGGTA
Source organism: Mustela erminea (assembly GCF_009829155.1). Classification (NCBI taxonomy): domain Eukaryota; kingdom Metazoa; phylum Chordata; class Mammalia; order Carnivora; family Mustelidae; genus Mustela; species Mustela erminea. The sequence continues at coordinate 40,736,454 of NC_045625.1, forward strand.
CTTGCAAGACAGCTCAAACTCCTCACCTTCTTCCGAGGTCCCCTTAAACAGGGTAGGAGGCTGACTGCTGCCTTCTCTTACCTCCCCAGCCCCTTTATCCACCCTGCCCCCCCACAATTACCTTATAGCTCTATTCAAAAAGGCACAGATTTCAGATCAGCAAATCACTCTGTAAGAAAACATCCAAAAGATAAATGAAATGCCAGTATGCTCTCCCCTTTCAGACTTCCCTCATCTCTACAAATTAATTCTCTCAAAACCACATTCACTTAGCTTGTGGGTGGCAGACACATGCCTTCTCTTCAACAGAAAAGGGTAGCACAAGCCACATCACTCATTTCTAGGCTCTTATATAGGATTTCAAAGGAGTGCTTTGAAGTATTTAACCTCCCTGTGGTGCTTTTATATAAGCAGAATAGAGGGAAAAGGAAGGACAGTTTGAGTAGCAGTGCTTATTTGACCATGACTAAGTTCTAGGAAGATGTTAGACCTCAATTATTTGGAGATTTCTTTGGAATATGATATTTGAAACGTCTTTGTCATCAGTGTAAAATTCCATAAATCATATAAGTTTCATGAAATATTCTGTGATATTAATTTGCTCCCCAGATTCAAATCTCTTGGATACTGTATTCTCTTTTCAGACTGCTAACACTTAACACCATCTATGGCTTTTAATTGTGCCTAGATGCAGTTTACCTGTGCCCTCTTAAATAGTATGTTTTTTGGATCTGCCCCTCCTCTGGTTTAACCCAGGAAATGGATGGAGAAAACAGACACTTGCCTGCATAAACACATTCCTTTCATTGGTTTTTTGAATGATATTTGAGTGATTATTATACTTTCTCTTCTATTCACCTTATTTGCCTTGCATTTTATTAAAATTTGACAGCAGAATGATTTCCAAATTCAGATATTTTAGCCTATGACACCCATAAGATAGTTAAAAGCATCAGTTCCAGTACTATAACTCACAGTTTTTCTGTTCTGAGTTATTCTGGGTGCCCTGGCTACTGATTTGAATTATTTTGTGAAAAGGAACTTTATTGAAGAAAATAGTTTCAAGGGTAAAGAGAGCATCACTTCTACTTTCTTAAGCATGATTTCTCTATCATCAGCATGTCCTGAAAGATTGCTCTGTCTGCTATATCTGGAATGTTTGTGGCAAGGGCCCAACTCTCACACAACCAATGAGCCATTAGGCTTAGCTGCACCTCACTGCCTGTCAAGACCCACCAACTAGGTTTCCAAGGATTACTGATTTCCTTTACACTCCATCTGGTCTCCAATACATTCCCCCTATTTCTGGTCTTCCTCAAATCCGTAACCATTTCCCTTTTGTAGGAGTATTTATAAATACTAGAATTCAAGAACTTACAAATTCACTTCTATCTTTTTTTTTTAAAGATTTATTTATTTATTTGACAGACAGAGATCACAAGTAGGCAGAGAGGCGGGCAGAGAGAGAGAGGAAGGGAAGCAGGCTCCCTGCTGAGCAGCGAGCCTGATGAGGGGCTCGATCCCAGGACCCTGAGACCATGACCTGAGCCAAAGGCAGAGGCTTAACCCACTGAGCCGCCCAGGCGCCCCTCACTTCTATCTTGTCAGACATAGGTTCTTAACCTGTATATAAAATATTATAGGAAAGTTGCAAGTCTTCAAAAGGAAAAGAAGAGATTCCTTTGCTCTACTGTTTGGGACACCATTCTTACTACTTATCAGTCACTGTATTTCTGTCATCCTTCACATTTCGTGGCATTTTGTCCCAACTGAACCTTTAAGTATAAGCACTCCCACATAAGCTCAACTTATGAAGCTAATGGAGTGAAATGTTCACAAGCAGAAAAGACAGCAATATTCACAACTTGAAAGAAGAGATTTTACAGCTAAAGATTCAACAGCGATGCTTCTTGCTTTATGAACATTTTCAGATAGAAATGTTTGTCCCATAGTCCAAAAGAAATCTTAGGATAATTGTCTCAAAAGAAATCTTGGGATAATTTTCAGTTACCAGATTTACTCCTTACCCAATCATTCTCTCTTTCTAATTCAATCTTGACAGGTAGTATTTGGAATCTTATTCATGGTAGATTCTAAAATTTCCACCAAGACACAACCTACTAATAGAAATTTCCGGCTGAGCAAATATTTTTTAGCACAGGTTGTGTTCTTTCTCCTCGTTCTCTGACAGGTCTTATGAGGCCCCGTTGCCCCACCTCTTTGCCCCTATGACACAGCTCACCTCAGAACTGACATGTCCCTTTCAGGCACATTCTAAGTAAAGGACCAGGAGTCAACTTTAGAGCTGTAACATTCCTTAGTCAGCAACGTGTCCTGTCCATTTCTCTCCAAAAGCATTATGGAGAGGGACTTTACTCAATTTTCTGTAATTTGTACACCCCCAAAACTCAATTTTCACCATTTAAAAAAGCACTGGAGTGGGCTAAACTAAAAAACAACAACAGCAACAACCACCACCGCCACCACCACAACAAAAAACCTTAAAATTTCTTTAAAAACAAACAAAAAAGATTTAGCAAAGGAAGAGAGTGGAAGGAGGGAGAGGAGGGCCAAGAGGAAGATGAGGGACACAGAAACATTACCAGTTACACTGAGGAAGAGAACTGCCAGCCAGACCAGCAAATGACCACTCCCCCATTTGAGCCGAAAAACCCTCCCCTTCCATGCTCCAGAGACTGTGGGTAATACATCATAGCCCTTCTAGCCCAGGAGTCTCCTGTGGGTGACTGTACCTCGGCAATTAACTTCTTGCCTTTCATCACTCTCTCTTCCTGTCAACAACTATGTCTGTGCGCTGGGTGTGAAGGGAGAGAAGATCAGCTCAATATTCCCAGAATAAGCTATATGCCACTTAGTCTGAGGAAGTTCGCCATTTCCCACAGGTTTCAAATATATTCGCTATGATTTATATTTGCCTAATTAGCTCAACTTCAAACAGAGTATCTTTTGGATTTTCTCTAACATACTTTAGGAGTCATGTGTACTCAATAGGTTGCGGTATAATTTCTTAATATTTTGTTTCTGACAAGAGAACTTAATTTTCAATGGAGAGCATCTTACCCTTGAAAATAGTTTATGAGTTTGGTAGTTCAATCACTCACAAGGGACTCCTCTTTAATCTCCTCCAGGGTCTCTGTTCTTTTTACGAAAGATAATGAAAAATGACTATAGCTACATCGACTGAATCCATACTGACTGCCAGGCACTGAAATCACATGACAAGTATCATCTCACTCTGTTAAGTGACTTTATGAAGGAGGCAATATTCACTCCATTTTAGAGGTAACAAAACTAAGGCCCAAAGGTTATCCAAAAATTGCAATAAAGGTGTAAATTTTTAAATTTTAGAACATTTTCCCATTTTGCCCCCCCCCGCAATTATACCTGGGTTTTGTTGTTGTTGTTGTTTTGTTTTAGTAAATAAACTTACTCTTGAGAAGCGTTTCCCTGAATTTGTTTTTCCTTTTTTAGAAGACTTTAAAAAGTTAAGGTAACCTTAAACGTGTTTCTCAACTGTCTAGTCTACTTCACATCTATTAGTCTACTTTGGTTTACATGTTAGCTAAGAAATTTTAAAGTCTAGTAAAATCCATATGTAGATTATCACGTCCATACCTTGATGATTTCACCTGAAACCTCGTTCCCTAAATGAATGTCCTCATCTTCAAACCTCACAACCCCTAATAGCCATAGCACACAGCACGAAGTATTAGTACAGACAATGAACAGACCACCTATCCGGGGGGAAATAGAGCAGAGGACCGAGAGGAGTCTTTCTTTCCAGACAAGGAAGTCTCTTTCTTTCTCTTCTCATGTAACTTCAAACCCTGACGTTCCTGGTTAACCTTACTTTTTAACAACATATGTACACTGTTATCATAATTATACAGCCAGCTGGAATTACCATATTAACTATCATTAACAGAACAAGGAAAGTCATCACAAATCTGGGAAAATATAAGGGCAAGAGAGAGACACTGATACACAAAAGACACTGATATAGAAAATAGTTTTAAAGAAAAAACAGAAATATGACATTAGTTCTGAAGTCTTTGTTCTTAAATATTATTTCTGAAATATTACTTGCTCTGTTCCTTCAGGGGTGGGGGGCGGTGCGGTTACAGTGTGGTTGCACCAAAAGAAAACAACCTTCTATTTACTATCAGAAAATGTATTCCTATTGACAACCTTCCCCCTCCCCCAACTAAGGTTTCTACACAGTTAAGATTCTCCTAAGCTTGCTATTTCTTATTAGGTGTATGTTCTCTTAAAGGATGTCTATTAGGGAAGTCCATTGCTCTACGTCTGTTAATATTTTATAACACAATGGAAAAGTTTCCATTCATCATTCAATATAATGTGACACTTGAGAGTGGGCTGAAAAATACAGTCACACATAGGCTTCCCTATCTGGCCTGCACTGCAAAGAAACATTATCTACCAAGTCTGGGACACATAGTTCTAGCAGGAGGCAAAACTATCTTCCTCTGCCTCGTTAAATGGATCTGCTTATCTGAATGAGGCACTGTGGTGGGATTCTTGGTTCCCATACTTAAAGGTGTTTGTCCTCTTCAGCAATGTTTCTCAAATGCATAGGGTTCATAATTGCTATTAATATTCGTCTGGAGAGTTCGAAGCTTGAATGCTCAGAAACGTATTTTTTTCCTCCAACAAAACTGGGACACGTTTATTTGGAATTTTTATCCGGAATAAATCTCCTTAATAAATTACCAGTTAATGCTAAAACATATGGTTCACAATGCAGATCCTAAAACCAAAAAAAGTGGGTCCAGCAGTCTTATGTAGAACTTAAAGAAAACATCTCAAGGGAGCAAAGGAGAGGCTACCTTCTGTACATCACAGAAAAGTTCCTGCACATGTGTCTCTAGGAAACACCATTCTAACTCCCCCAGATACCAGCTTCCTCCCTGCCTCCAAATCCACAGCTAACTCTTTTTTGAAAAATTACTGGTGATTATTAGACAATGGAAAATTTGAGGAGGAAGACGGGATATTAAAACATACTATTTCAGGGGCACCTGGGTGGCTCAGTCCGTTAAGCATCTGCCTTCAGCTCAGGTCATGATCCCAGGGTCCTGGGATCGAGCCCTGCATTGGGCTCCCTGCTCTGAGGAAGCCTGCTCCCCCACCACCTCTCTCTGCCTACTTGTGCACACTCTGTCAAAGAAAATCTTAAAAAGTAAAACATACTACTTCAAAGTGAACATAATTAGAAAATAATATATGGAGAGATTAACAGAACAGTTTTGCTACCATAGCCTCTCCTTGAAATCTCTTGCTTTGAAAATAGATTCCACAGAGCATTCCTACTAGAACATAATCCATTTATAGAGGTTTCATGAAGCTCTTACATTATTTGAACAATGCTTCCTCTACTTCCTCTTTTCTGGAAGTTCATGCCCAGTCATTATATTTAATATTTCTGGAACTTCTACAACAAAGTCACCACAGCTAAAATGAATGCATGAACGAGATTTTCTGCGTGCCATGTTAAGACACACTCAGACGGACCTGGGGGTTGAAGACTTCCTATCTGCCTTACCCATTAGGGTTTTCCAGAGAGAAAGTGTGTGTGTGTGTGTGTGTGTGTGTGTGTGTGTGTGTGTGTGTGTGTGTACATGAGTGCTTATGTGTGGTGTGGCAGTGGAGAGAGCAGTGAGACATATACACATAGATTATGTTGGATGAGTGCCAACTCCAACCTTCTCTGCTCAGCATGTGCAAAACAATTACGAAGTCTCTTCCCTCAACTATTTGCTGGTATCAAAACCTCTCTGCACATTCTCTGATTTGCTGTTTTACAGATTCTTTAGATGGACACTTAGATCATTGATTCTGAAATCTGTCTTTTTTTCTAAAGTTTCCATTTTAGGCCATGCATTTCTCTATAAAGAATCACTTACCAGCATCCCACAAGTGATTGTATTTTCAAAAATGTATCACTTAATTTGAAATACTTTCTGTATCTCCTTGTTATTTCTTCAGCACAGTGTTTTTTTAAACAATATGTGATCTCCCTTCAAACATTTGGGGATTTTTCAGGATGTTGTAATGGTACCGATTTTTAAATTAATTCATAATGGTCAGAAAGCATACTCTGTGGTTTCAGTCATTTGCCATTGAGACATTCTATGACCCAGTATATTGTCTATCTTAAAGAACATTCGTCTGCTTTTGAAAAGAATATGTGTTCTGATCGTGCTGGGCTTAGAGTCCAAAAATATCTACTGGATCATGTAGGTGGACATTGTTATCTGAACTTCTCATATTTTACTATTTTCCATATAATCTTTCAATTATTGGGAAGGAATGTTAAAATTTCCAAATATAATTGTAATTGTGTCTATTTCTTTTCTTATACCTGTTAAATTTTGCTTCATATACTTAAAATTTCTGTTATTACAAGGCATATACACATTTAGTATTCATGTTTTCTTAATGAAATATCCCTTTACCATTATGGATGTCTTTTCCCCTGGTAATATTCCATTTGTGAAGTCCTCTGCATAATATTAATATAGTCATCTTATCATGAGTACTATTTTCACAGTTTATACTTTTTTATCTTTCTACTTAAAAGCCTGTATGTCCTTCTAAATTTAAAAAGAATTCCTCAGTGGCTTTGTATCCAATATTGTTTTTGTATCCTGTCTGACAATCTGCTTTACAACATGATTGATTAGATGATTTTTCATATAATTAAATTATTAATGCTATCAGGCTTAAATCAGCCATCTTCCTGATCGATTCTTTTTGTCCTCTCTGTTTCTTTCTCCCTCCTTGCCTGCTTTCTTTTGCACTGAATTTTAATTTTTTTCCTCCTTCATTGCCTTTTGAGTTGTATCTGTTTGTAAATATTTAGTGGTCACCATAGGAATTAAAACATTCCTTTTGAATTTATGACAGTCTATTCTGAAATATTATACCACTTCACATAGATGCAAAAACCATAAATATATTTCAATTCATCACTGTGTTATCCCTTGTGCTATTGTTGTCAGTCTTCTACAGCTTTTATGAACTTTATAATGTATTGTTTTTACTTTACAGTCACTTTTAAAAAAATTATTCAAAGGGAAAAATAATTCTTGATCATTATACAAATTTTATAATTTGCATTTTCCATATTCTTGCTTTTAAGATCCCAGTTTCTGTTACCTTTTTGCTTTAGTCTCAAGAATTTATTTTAGCATTTCATATAGTCTAAGACTGTTAGATACAAATTCTCTTAGGCTTCATTTATCTAAAATATTTGCTTTCCTTTATAATATACATTTTCGCTGGATAAAGACTTTCTAGGTTGACATATTTTTCCTTTAAGTATTTTAAGATGTCCTTTTATTGTTTCCTGCCTCGCCTTGTTCCTGATGAGAAGTAACTCTTATTTTTTTTTAAGATTTTATTTATTTATTTGACAGACAGAGATCACAGTTAGGCAGAGAGGCAGGCAGAGAAACAAGGGAAGCAGGCTCCCTGCTGAGCAGAGAGGCTGATGCAGGGCTCAATCCCAGGACCCTGGGATCACGACCTGAGCTGAAGGCAGAGGCTTTAACCCACTGAGCCACCCAGGTGCCTTAACTCTTATTTCTTATTGTAATTCATCTGTTTGCCTCTTGCTATCATTGGTATTTTTTGTTTTAGTATTTTATCTCGCCTTTTGGCTTTCAACAGTTTGATTACAGTCGTTATTTAACATACTTGGTCTATGCCAAGTTCTTTAATCAGTGCGTGTGATTTTCCTCAAAACTGAAAAAGAATTTTTTTTTTTTTAAAACGGTGGTGGAGTGCCTGGGTGGCTTAGTCTGTTAAGCATTCAACCCTTGGTTTCAGCTCAGGTTTGAGCTGAGATTGAGCCCTGCATCAGGCTCTATGCTCAATGAAGAGTCTGCTCGTCCCTCTCCCTTACCATTTGCCCCTTTCCTCTCTCTCCCTCCCAAACAAATGAAATGTTTTTAAATAAATAAATAAATAATTGTGCTTTATTCACTCTCACACCTCTGAGAATCCATTTGCATTTATGTCAGGCTGTTTGCAATTTTCCATATTCTTGCTTTTAAGATCCCAGTTTCTGTTACCTTTTTGCTTTAGCAAAGCCTCTGACACTCCTTTGACTTTTTCATATGCTTTTTTCTTTTCTTTCTTTTCCTTCTTCTTTCCCTTCTCTTTTTTCTCTTTCCTTTTTCTTCTTTTTTTATTTCTTCTTTTTCCCCCACATACTTTTCTCTCTGAAGTTTTGATAATTTCCATTGACTGGCCTTCAAGTTCAATTATCTTTCCTTCTTTAGTCAACAAATTGTTCTTAAACCTATCTAATGCATTTTTGAAATCAGGTATTGTTTTAGTTACAGAATTTGTATTTCATTCTTTTTAGTTTTCATTTATCTACATGATGTTCCTGTTTTTTATTTAAATCTTTCCCTAATTTTTTTTAAAGATATTATTTATTTGACAGAGATCACAAGTAGGCAGAGAGACAGGTGAGGGTGGGGGAGGAAGCAGGCTCCCTGCTGAGCAGAGAGCCCCATGTGGGGCTTGATCCCAGGACCCTGAGACCATGACCTGAGCCAAAGGCAGAGGCTTAACCCACTGAGCCACCCAGGTGCCCTGCTTTCTCTAATTTTTTAAACAAGTTAAAATATTTCTTTTAGAGGTACATGTATGCTAGCTCCAATAAGTGATGATCTGCATACCCTTCTAATAAGTGTGGTTTATCTTGACTTGGGGTAGTGGTTTCCTATTCCTTACTTTTTTTTTTTTAAAAAGATTATTCTACTCTTTGTTTAAAATGGTAGAGACAGAAGTGTAATATTATGTTATTTTACTTATTACAGAACATGCCATGTGTCCTCCTTTGTGAGATAGGGTGAGAGGCTGATCATTGGTTTTTTTTTTTCTTTTCATCAAATTGAATGAGGTTTGAAGCAGCATTAATTAGGCTGAGTTCATCTGTAATTAGTTCAACCCAAAACTTCCTGTGCTTTGTGTTGGCTTTGCCATTATTTGAACTAGGAGCAACTGACACTGTAATTTTATTTAATTTTAACTTGATATGCTTTGATAACATGCTTTGATTTAACTAAGGTACAGCCCCAGAACCCAAGTACCATAAGGAAATTTAAGAACATAATTCTCTCCATTCTCTAACCCCTCCTCTACTCCTGCTCTCTTGCACAAGTTAGAAATGAAGAAGAGAATTTTTAGTCCTAGTGATTTACTTTTGCATTTGGGGATTTTCAGGGTTATATACTAGTCATCTAACTTATATCATTCAATTCTCAACTATATCATCTTTTCCCTCTCTACTCTCTGCTTCTGTGGCCACCCATTCCTCACACTGCTCACTTCCAGAAATAGCACTGCACCTCTGCCATCCTATGAAGGGTTTTGCTTTCTCTGGTATTCAGTTCATCAAAGCTTCCTTGAGTCACTGTTCTTTATTAGACGCATAGAAAAAAATTTTTTTTTGTTCCAATTTTTTTTTTTTTTTACCAAGGGAGTCAGAGTACTGTGAGCCCTTTAACCTAAAGTAAAACAGAAGTTGTCTGTCCATAGCCTTTAAAAATTTATTTTAAGCAATTCTCACTCTTCTATAATTATTCTATAATTTTAGCTTCCTCATCAATTTTACTACCGAAGTTTTCTGATGCCTAAAAATAAATGCCCCTGAATATATAATCCCAATAAACGAATTTAATGACAATGTTTCCAGCTCTGAATAAGAATTTATCATATTTTATTATCATTGATTTAAAACCCATTTTTATGTTATTTTATATACTTTAACCAGTCTCAGCCATCTCTCAAATTCCCTGGGCTTCTTCATGTTAAGAATGTCCTCAACTGGGACGCCTGGGTGGCTCAGTTGGTTAAGCAGCTGCCTTCGGCTCAGGTCATGATCCCAGCGTCCTGGGTTCGAGTCCCATATCGGGCTCCTTGCTCGGCAGGGAGCCTGCTTCTCCCTCTGTCTCTGCCTGCCATTCTGTCTGCCTGTGCTCACTCTCGCTCCCTCTCTCTCTCTGACAAATAAATAAAATCTTAAAAAAAAAAAAAAAAAAAGAATGTCCTCAACTTCAATTCACATGTACTAAGAAATTCTAGCAAGAATTTAATGGACACTCAATCAAACTGCATAGATTTTTTTCCCCTGGATATTCTTTCTGGAATGCAATTTTTCAGGGACTAGCCTCCCCATCTATGGTCAGAGTGGTGTTAGTCTAAGACTACCTGAAGGTATCGGAAATCCTGCTGTATATTTTTCTGATAAAGGTATTCAGGTGATCCCTATTCATTGAAAACAGGAAGCCAGTTACTTAGACCACGAGGAGTATCTTTCTAACCATGCACAGATACCACGTTTTTGCCCTCAGTCATACTCTATGAATGTTTATCCTGATCAAGTCTCACTTACAATATCCATGCTCAGATTCAGCACATATATGCTAACAGTGGAGTAAAAAATGGCTGAACTATACATAACTGTCGGGGGGGAGGGGAGGCAAACAAGAAGAATGAGAATAGAAAGGAAAATAATAATATAGTCTCAAATTAAATCTTGATAATCCTAATTTTATGAAAGTTTCACTACCCTACTAAATACCACAGACACTCTATGGGCATTTACGGACCACAGGTTTCCTCCTGACTTGCAGGGTCTTTTGCTCTGAACACTTCATTCAATAATATAAGAGCACTCCTTGTTTTGGGGGTGTTTTGTTGTTGTTGTTGTTGTTTGTTTTTCAGCAGAGAAATTTTTTTAGATAATTCCAGCCAGAACATTCAGCATGACTGGCACATGTTGGCAGTGATGCCTCTGCTCACACTACTCCTCCATGATACCCATAGTCCTTCTCATACATCAACTGGGTTGTTAAAAGCATACTTGTTAATGTTTTGTTTTGAAGATGCCCTAATCACCAGTGTTCCTCAGAGACTTACCCTGAAGAGGACCTATTACTTCAATATTATGAAGCACACAAACAAATTGAAAATAATACTCTGAACAACCTAGCTGTCTCACACTTGACTCATTTCTATTTTAGGAATTTCTAGAACAATCTCACATTACATACCAAACATGAGCAGTAAACTTAAAAGAACAGAAGATCGAGAGAAGAAAGAAAAGGACCAGTGAAAACAAAAAACGTAACTATAGTAAGTCAGTACTTGGGATAGTGAATTTCTAATAGTGGCACTTATTCATATACTCAAATATGAATAATCTAGAAATATGACTATCAATTCCTAGCCAAGTTCTCTTGCACCAATTGAAAAACTCCAGAAAGTAGCTTCAGACCATTCGAGTAAAAAATACATTCCAAACACACAAATGGCAACTTCCAAAATTTAAGTAAAGAAGAAATAATTAAGATAAATAAACCAAGTTACAAAGAGAAAGACAATTTCATAGTCATAAAGTCAATACTACTGCTGTTACTTTTAACTTTTTACAACAGTAATATATGTTATCCAAAATCTTTTACCTTAGGATACATTAGGATATTCACAAACATGAGGTTTACAAATGACTTGTGATTTGTCTATTCTGAGTCACCCTAGAAACCACATGGCCTGGTACACATTTCCATTGTGCAAACAGGTTTTATTTAATTACTATTGACCTCTACCTCATTCTTTGGAATTTTCTTTAAGATTATTTTTAAAATATGCAGCAAAAATAGCCCACAGCAATAGGTAAACTATTTCCTGACAGTTCAATTGTTAGGGAATTTCCATAATTTAACACTGGAAAGCTAACCATATTCAAATCAAAGTATGATGGGCAGCCTCTCCTCCAGTACTTTCCTAAAGGGAACTCAGTATAGCTGTGTTAGAAATCTGAGGGCCAATCAAAGACTTCAATTCCTTCAGTTAATTTCCTTAGAAACATCCAGTGTCAAGATTACAGGACTCTGAGACTTTAGAGTTTTGGCTGTTTTATTAGTCTAATCTTTAAAACCTCTAATTCCATCTATCGTAATTCTTTTTTCCACATATTTATCTTTGACTCATTCAATGTTTCAAAATTCATCTGTTTGCAGAATTGGCCATCAAATTAGTAACAATGAAAAAGAGAGACAGGGAGAGAGGGAGAAAGAGTGAGTGAGGTAGAGGCAGATAAATACACAGCCCAGAATGGGAGCAGCATTCCTTTTGCTTTATGATTCAGAATCTCAGGAAGACTAGCTAAGGCAGCTTTCACACTTTGCTACCAGTAACCTTCAAGAGAAGGGTCTCACCTCACATTATCCAGTGTAGCCACACAGCTTATCCTGTGATAAGCTTATCCTGTGATTATCCTGTTGCACAGGCTTCAAAAATACCTACTTTTCCTTCTGTTCGTTGGCATGGTTCTACATGACATATTGAACAGGTGATCCACATACCACCTTGCCAAACTTTTTATAGGTCACGGTCAATGACAAGATTTAAGCTTAACCTCCAGTGGGGACATGTAAGTTGTTGGAAATATTTTTGAACCTCACCTATGGGTCACACATAGAATGATCCTTCATGCTCTCCTCTGGCATCTCTCGTTCCTTAGTGAAGTAGCAAAAAAGTATTGATACATTTACTGAACCCACTTTCTGCTGGAAGCCTTTCTCCATTGACATGCAATAACACCTAGCACGGTATGTGCGAGCTAGGATTCCTTGTATAGATGTTGAAGGTGAGATGCAAGAATTAACTCTTTCTCAAAAAACTCAGCTTTGTAAAATATAAGAGCTGTGATTTGTGTGACTTCAATGCCAGGGATCTTAAGCATGACACACTACTTACTGATTGGCACAGAGCAGATTACCAATTACTGTCTGTTGATTGAATGAATGGTTCCATCAAACAATCATGCAAATAATGAGAGTCTCCCAGAAAACTGACTTTACCAGACTCCCCAGTCACTTCAATGGCTCCACAACAAAGAGTGTTTCTTAACCAGCACGGTTGTGTGAAAATATCACAGCAGGAAGCTATATGCAAATAGAAGTTTGTTTGTTTTTTGTTTTTTTGTTTTTCCTCTCCTGCAAAATAAATTACACAAAATATTCCAACTGGGGCATTGCACACTGGTACGTATTTCAATTGTGAAAAGCCCTTACACCATTACTAATGGCCTGCCCTCCACACTTGGCATGTCCTGGACCTTCTTCTCTTGTCAGTCATTCCTGGAATGCCACAGCGCAAGTGCTTTCCCACCAACAGCCTTGTTCTCCAAAACCTGTGACTTTATGTTCTCGGCTATTGATCACAAACATCAAGCCAGGGCCCATTGTCTTTTTGTTTGCCATACAAGATAGTACATGATAAATGTTGAAATTTGGATATATTTTAGTTTGAAATGTCAATCCAAATCAGCTGACCTACTAGCTAAAGTAAAAAGCTCAATAATTCTCCCCAGAGCTCTCCCTGGTATCATTTTCGACACTGTTCTTCATGTTCTTCAGACTCTGCCCTTCTGTCTGTTCCCCTTTGCTAGGTTATTAGTTGCTCACTACTCAGATCTGGGCAGTTCCAATTTCTCCAGGTAGTCTAGAATTCTGAGGGGCATCTCTTGGCTACAGAGCTCAATCACATTTCCTGGGTATCCTGCAGGAAAAAAATTCATGGATTTCCTCTGAACGCTTCCTCTGTATGCTTCCCATTTCTTACTCATATTACCTTCCAACTGCTCCCTAGAATCTTTTCAAAGCTTTCTCCCCATTACAATGGGATTTGTCATTCATTTTGCAAATGTTAACTAAGTACCTATATTTTGCAATGTATTATTTAGTTGTGGGGAATGCAGCCCTGAATCAAACAGGATATCCCTAACAGAACTGATGTTCAATTAGGAGGAGGAAGGATTATTTTATCTCTTCAAAATAATGAAGTAAAACATACATTATATGGTGGTAAGTGACATGGAATACTAAGCAAAGAAGGGCAACAGGAGGTATGGTTGTGGGGATAGAGTATAATTTTAAATAGTATGGATGGGGAAGACCTCATTAAAAAGGAAATATTTTAACAAATTGCGGATGGAGATGATAGAGTGAACCATGGAAAAATAAAATTATTATAAAAACAATAGGAAAAATTATTATTCTGAGCACAAAGACACCTTCATCCTCCTCAGACCTTTAAATTAATATCTACACTTTTTTGTCTTAAGTTTAAAGAAGTTTGTTTTTAAAATACTAAATAGGGGCACCTGGGTTGCTCAGTCAGTTAAGCGTCTGTCCTCAGCACAGGTCATGATCTCAGGGTCCTAGAATGGAGCCCTGCATCAGGCTCCCTGCTCCGTGGGGAGTCTGTTTCTCCCTCTCGCTCAGGCCCTCCCTCCCCAATCTGTGCTCTCTCACTCTGTCTCAAATAGATACATAAAATCTTTGATAAAAATACTAAATAGTACCTATCAAATATTCTATGATATACAATAAAAAGAGAAATCATTGTCACTGGGAAAATAAATTTAATTACCCAGAGGTTTTATCTACTGCACTTTGAAAAATACTGTAATCTGAAAAGTATTCCGCTTACCTTTAAAATAATGTTTCCCAACAACCTCTGAACTACTGACACTGGTGGGGATGGAGATTCTGTGCATTTGTTTGGTAGTATCCCTGACCTCTATCCATTAGATGCCAGTAGCACCAACACACACATTTATGACAACAAAAAATGGCTCTAAAGATATTGCGCAATGTTACCTGGGGAGCAAGATCACCTCCCATTAAGAACTGCTGTTTTAAAAGCATGAGGGCCAAGAGCCTCTACAACTTATACTGCTGAAAGTTCAGTATATCACATTAAGTGAGATGTTTTACCCTTGAAGAAAAATGTATAAACAAGCATAATCAGTAAGCTCTATGATTTAGAATGGCTTGAAAAATCTTTAAGGGAAACTTCCTCCAAATCAGAGCTGCTGTTTGCGCATTATCCTCTCATCACCAGGAGGATTTTACAACTCGGCCAATGCAATATTTTAAGATTTGGGTTACGAGAGGTAGAGTGAGGAGTGTGCCCTTATGGTTTAAAGTACAAAAAGGGCTGGTGTGAATTCAGGCAAGTTCTAAGGGAGTTTTATAAAAATAGTATAATGAAAGTGGAGAATCTGGAAATCGATTCCCTTCAAACAATACACGTTGCATATCCCACTTTTCTTCTATGATCTATTTCCAATTGCTTTATTTTCCTCCACAGGCACTTCTTCAGTCATTTCAAAACTCTCCTTCTATCTCAGTATCATCCACACAAGCTAACCCTTGACTCAGACTGGACCATAAAAGCTTTTTTATGGGTTGGATTCATTATATCCCACAGAGTTCTTACATATGTTTCCTGGACCCTAAACCATCTTCAAATACATGCTATCCTCAGACAGAGGCTGAACTAGAATTTCTCAAAAGTATTTCTTCCTAAATTCAGAGTTCATTTAAAAATATTATCCTAGCCTCTATCAATTATTTCTCAAATCTGTGATCTTTCTCAAATTCATAAATACCTACAAGTTCGTTTTCTTCCATCAGATCTTAGAATTCAATTTTAGGAATCCATTCCATTCAGCAACCTTTAACCTTATGAAAAGATATCCAGCCTATGGCAAGGGCATAGACTGGACAAATACCCCACTGTACAGAACATGCTAGTACTGGAGAATTGAATGTGTAAAGCACTTCCCCCCCGGGTAGCTGCGGAACCGTCTCCAGCTCTTCCAGCCCCACTTCTACTTCCTCACCAGTAGAACCAACATTTGTGATTTCATAATACATTTTTACTCAGTAAAAATAAAGATAAACATATAAAGGCAAGAAATGAAAAGCAGTAAGGGGTTCAGGGGTGGGGCATAGGAGGAGGAGAGAAAGTAAAAATTCCGAACCTCGAATAGAGTGAATCAAAGGTCTAAGTTCCATGTATCCTCATTATAATTTCCACATAAAAACCCTCCACTAGACACTGTCCAAATGTAACTTATTCTTTTTATTATATTATGTTAGTCACCATACAGTACGCCATTAGTTTTTGATGCAGTGTTCTAAGACTCATTATTTATGTGTAACACCCAGTGCTCCATGCACATGTAACTCATTCTTGAAAGTTCTTGTCTGTCTGTTTCAAACTGAAGGATGCACCTATGAGCGTGGGGTTTAGGTCAGGTCCCTTATAGCCAATCCTCCTTTGCCAAATCCCCCAAAAGCTTCTCTGGTTTCACAGCCCGAAAGTGTCCCCTAGCACACCCTTCCTTTCTCCCCATAATTTTCTAATTTTATTATCTGTTTCTAAACTTAGAGTCTCTAATATTCTCTAAAATAGTCCATTAATGTTCTTCAAAAATTTGAAGAAGTCCACTTTATCTTCCCAATGCCCACATTTGTTGAATTTTTATACTAATTTGCCTTATGCTTTCCCTGCCTCCATAAGGACCTATATTCTGAGCCATTTGTCTCTGTCCGTCTCTACTTCCTGACTGCCTTTCCCATGCTTTACTTCACTTGACTCTTTACCTAAGGACTACTGTGTTCCTCTATGTTTGAGTCTGCCTGGGGAAATGGCACAATTCTGCATCTCTGGTACTGACCTGGAGGTCCTGCCCCAGTTCCTGGCTCATTTTGATGATATGCTTTCTGCCCATCCCCAGAAAATCCAGGGACCTAACAAAACTAACAAAAAGGGCCCTTCTAACAAAGGAAGCACTTCACATAATCGATTCTCCAGTACTAGCACATTCTGCACACAGGCCCTCTATCCACATCCTCCTGTTCAACTGTAGCCCCAAGCACTAGAATGCAGAATTTTACTTGCATCATCACCCAATATTTTATTCTCTTTTGTTTCTCGATCATCAGTTAAGTTACAGAAGCTACCAATGTCTC
The DNA here is from genome assembly GCF_009829155.1 of Mustela erminea. NCBI lineage: Eukaryota > Metazoa > Chordata > Mammalia > Carnivora > Mustelidae > Mustela > Mustela erminea. Next base: position 40,753,343 of record NC_045625.1, read on the forward strand.
CTTCTGATGGCACCTATGTCATCTTGATATTCTTGGCTTTGTTAAATCTTCAAAGCCTAAAAAAGTTGGCCTAAAAGACTAAAACCTTTCTTCACTTCCATTTACAATCACTGGGCTCATTCACTGATTTATGATTTACCTATCATAGGTTTTTCTCCCTTTTGCATATATTTTTTAATTTATTTCCTTCAAAGGTAAATTCTGAACATTCTGGGAAGGACCACTGCTCTTTTAAAAATCTTTTCAACTGAAAAAATACGCCTTCATTACACTTAAAATTTGTTCTTTGTTTTTTTAGAAAGTTCTGCAGGAACACCAGGTAGGCTATGCATGGGACATGGATGTCAAGGACATAGAGTCTCTCACCAGCAGTGGATTGAGCTGCTTTCCTGGGCCCTATCAGTGTACAAAAATTGGCTGTTAATCTTGATATAAGCATAAAGATTCAAATCTGCTGCCCCTGCAGTGAAACTCTTTTATCTTACTCATATGTTTTCTACGGAATCCTAGGGTTTAGGAACTAATTTATTTGTGTTTCTTCACTTCTGAGGTCAAAGACCATAGATATTTGTAAACTTTGGGGTTCTTTACCATCACTGTCTTTCCTGTTAAATATATCCCTCCCATAGCACAAGTAGGCTACATAACTGATGGAGTCATTTGACTGCATGCAAACAATTATTTTTAGAAAACAGATCTAGGAAGGAAAAGAGGGTGGTAGCCCTAGCACAACAGACAGGTTTCTAATGAATAAGATCTTGAAAAAATAGGATAATAGATGATGCGATAAGCAATCAAAGGATAAAACATCTCATTCTGTCATAGGTCAGAGAGATAGTCATAGAAGATATTCTTAGAGAAAATATCACTTTGGTTAAAACTTGGAAGACAAAGAATATGTTAGGTAGGTAGTTGAAGAAGAAAGGCATTCAAAATAAAGGGCATGTACAATATAAAAACACGAATTTGAGTAACCACAGATAAAGCTATCCTGTGTGTATTATACTAGATAAATGCTTGAATATATGGCTGCAAAGAAAGTAAGAGACTAGATTATGAATAGCTAAATGAAATCAGTATGTATAGAGATGTGCAAAAGATTATAAGAGTATTTAAGTAGGAGACTCAACAAAATAACCAATTGTTTCTGATTAATGTGATTATAAATTTATCACTGAGCCCAAGAAAGGCTAAATAGTCTCTGGTTTTTTAAAACCACTTTATTAAGGTATGACTGACATACATTAAAAAAAAACCCACTTTATTAAGGTATTACTTACATATTTTAATATATACAATTTGAGTTTGGAGATAATTGCACCCTCATGAAACCATGACAATCTATGCCATAAATGGATTATTTCCCAAAGTATCCTCCTACCTTCCCTCTTTATTTCTTCTGTGAAAACAGTAAAACAAGTCTATTCTCTTAGCAAAATTCTATACAATATTATTAACTATAGATATGATGCTGTATAGATCTTTAAGACTTACTCATCTTATAGCACTGAAACTTTATACCTCCTGACTAATAACTCCTCATTTCCCTCTTCCCACAGTTCCTGGCAACTACCATCATACTCTCTGCTTCTCTAAGTCCGACTATTTTAGATTGCTCGTATAAGTGGTATCCTTGGTGCAGCTTACTAGGGAAAACAGTATGGCAGTTCTCAAAAAATTAAAAATAGAAATACTATATCAACCAACAATTCCACTTCTGGGTATAAAGCCAAAGAAATTGAAATCGGGATCTTGAGGACATATCTACTTCCTTGTTACCTGCAGAACCGTAATAGCCAAGATGTGGAAACAACCCAAATATTCAAGGAGTGGATAAAGGAATTTGGTATACACATGCAAGACAATATTATTTAGCCTTTAAAAAGAAGGAAATCCTGCCATATGTGACAACATGGTTGGACCTGGACAACATGATGCTAAATGAAATGAGCCAGACACAGAAGAACAAATTTGTGTATGGTTTTCAAATTATAAATATCTGAGCTGAAAATGGAAGGTATAGCTTATTTATTTATTCTTACTTAAAAATATTTATTTATGAGAGAGAGAGAGAGAGAGAAAGAGTGTGTGTGTGTGTGTGTGTGTGTGTGTGTGAGCAGGGGGAGGGAAAGGAACTTCCTCAGGAGAAAAGTAAAGATAGAAAGAAAAATGCAGGGGGAGTGAAATAGTTTTTAAAAACTGAAGAATTCTGCCTGCCATTTCTTTTCATGAGCTAAGACTTGGAATCAGTGTAAGATGCAAGATATGATCCCATATTTCTCTCCACTGGATCTCAGTGTCCTTATTTCAATTTCATTGTGGGTACTTAGCTCCTCTGAGTGTGATTTTAATGTGTGGCATATATTTTTCATACTTCATGGTTCTTAAATCCATCAACCACTTCTTTTGGTGCTTCTGAAATAAAACGGGAGTCTTCTCCAATACTGGAGGAAAACCTGGCTGTCCTAGATTTATTGAGAGTGGCATTCTCCTCATCTACTTAGGTAAGAGCTCTAATTGATAAGAGTCAGATATTGTATGGTCAGAAGGGCCACTGCAAGTAGTAGGGTCATTATTGTGAAATTGTTTGAGCATCACTGTATGATAGTCATGATACTAAGTTCTGTATCTACCTTATCCCATTTAAATTTCACAGCCATCCTAGAAGGTGCTTGTATTACCCAGTCTTACAGATAAAGTTACCACCTAGAAATTGAAGAATCTGAGGTTCAGAGATATTAACCAACCTGTTCAAGTTTATATAATTACTGAGTAGTTGCCTCTTAACAAGGATGTAACTAATTTTCTCCAATAGTTAATAGGAAATGCTGAAGTAAAAAAGCCAATTACTGACTGGCTTTCAGATAGCATTGTTTTCTGCTATTCTAACTTTGTAGTATTTCCTCTTATAATGATTAGGGGGCTACTAGTTGATTTTATGTCATTTCAAAACTAGGGAGCCAAAGGAAGAAATGTATTCTAATGTTATTGTTATCACTGCCTTAAACCTAGTATTTCATGGGTTCTTAAACAATAACATGCTTCATCTGTCCATGATTACAAATATCAATTTTGGAGGGCAAAAAGATAGATGTGCAAAAAAAAGGCATTAGAAAGACAGAAAACTTTGGTGTGAGTGTGTATGTCTGCACATATATGTGTTAACTGTGCTGACACTTAGTTTTTTAACTAAATTTATTTTTAGGTGATTTTACAGATTATGTATTTTCCACTATAAAACAAAATTTTAAATGAAATTCAACATAAAAAAGGACATTTTTCTTTTCCTAAGTTGTTTCTACAAGTAGCCAACATATTGACTGATTTTTGGCCGTTTTTTTTGTTTGTTTGTTTGTTTGTTTTAGGTGCCTCAAATGGCACAATCAATCAAATTGACTACAGAACGATCCAGAATAGCCATTAAGAAACAACTCTGAGGTGAAATGCTTTGACCTTTATAAAACTTTAAAGACTGGCTTCCCCAAGGATCAATTCCTGACCCTAGACTTTACCTTTGGAAGCTGACTCCCTGAGGCACTCTATCAATGTAAAATCTCATTGAAGTCTTTCACTTTCATAAGAGTTGTCTGCAACTCCATTTATCATTTTGTTTCAGTGGAAAAATACCTCACTCCAAATACCCTTGAATTCTGTAAGAATTCCATGATAGCTCCTTTTTCTTTTTTTTTTTTTCATTAAGGTAAAAAATACACATTTGTAGCTTTTTTAACATAAAGAGTTACAAGACCGCTCTCCCTTAGCTGATACATTTCATATATATATAATTTTTATCTCAGGCACAAAGAAATTATTTTAGAATCGAAGGGTAACATTAGGCCACAGACAAATGTGTCATACTTCTGTGTAACTGGAGCAAACTGGTTACTCAGTCTTCTCTGGAAGGGTAGTAAATACACGATGTCTGCTCTAGAAAGGCCAGCATCCTACATGCTATGGTAAGAATATGAGCAGATGATTTTGGTTACAAAGAACAGAGATTGATTCTGCCAGCAGAAATTTATTGAAAGGACCATACTAGAATAAAGAATTGAGAGAAAGTCTAGGAAATCAGGTTGTGTCGAGATTCAAATAGAACTAGTCACAGTCAATCTGCTGGCAAGGAATTTCAGTATGCCGCCGCTGCTGGAACTATCACCGTCACCACCACTGGTCCGCTCCTCACAACTGCATATTCTCAGTACTCTTCATTGCACATGTGGACTCTCCACTCCGCTACTGTTAAAATCACAATCTGATCTTGGCCCTTTGTCCCCACCATCCCCCCAAAATCAACATACAGGATATATGTATCTGATTTACCATTTTTGGATCACAAAGCAGGTGCTAAAGGAAAGAGGGAAGAAAGGAAATGCATAGGATATTTCCCTGTATCCAAGAGAGAAGGGGCCTACCAAGGTTCTTAGGGCTTAGGAAAGCCAAAATTGAAATTAGTTTGTGGTAAAGATACATCCTCTAGTCATAGTTCCCAAATAAAGTAAAGTAAGAGGAGAGACATACATCAAAAACATTTTCCACAGGGTCCCAGACAAATAATTCTATTTGAGGTAGGAGATGATAAAAGGATATGTTAGATGCTATTAAATATAAAGTTTGAAATAGTATAATTCAAACATTAAATTTAAAAATACCAGTTTTCAGGAACTAGAGAACACTTTTCAAGCTGTTCTATCAGGCAAGTATAAGCCTCTTAACAAAATATTATGAAGATATTAGAAGAAAAAATTAGAGACTAATATCCCTTTTGAGTATATTCATAAAAATAATTAATAAGATATTAAGAAATGTAACCATATAATATATATAAAAAATATACTACATCATGACCAGTTGTATCTCATATCAGGAATACAAAGTTAGCTTAACATACAAAAAACAAAATAATTGATGGCTTTAGCTGAGTTAAAAAAAATAAATATCCATACTTACCTCAACAGATACATTAAAAAGTACTTCACAGATTTAATGTTCATTCATGGTTTTAAAGAAAATATTCTTAGCACGCTGAAATAAAAAATAATCTCCTCAATCTGGTCAGTGTCAACAACAAAAGAATAACAAGTAATATTCATTTAATGAATTCCCAAAGGTCAAAAACAAGTCAAGGATATCAGTTACTCAATTCTATTTAACATTGTGTTAGAAGATAATTAAATGAAAGTCATAGAGATTAGAAACAAAAAAGTAAAAATGTCTATTTGCAGAAGACATTGTTATGTAGAAGAAAATGCCATTAAACTTAGAAAAAATATATTAGAAAAAACTAGATCAACATGCAAAAAGTAAATCAATTGTTTTTCTTTCTGTGTATTAGGTAAAACTAACAGAGATGAAATAGAAGAGATAACATTTATAAAATTATCAAATAACATCAAATAGCTAGGAGTAAATACTTGAGTATATGAGAGAAATTTTTAAAAACTTAAAAAGATCTAACATGGTCATGTGTTGGAAAATCATAAATTATTACAACATCCATTCTCTCCAAATTTGGTTATACTAGATTCAATGTAGTTTCAGTAAAAATTACATCAGAATATTTTACAGAAATTGACAAGCTGATACGCAATTTTATATAGAAATACAAAAAACTCAAGTAGCCAAAGTAATCTCACTAAACAAGAGCTGTAATAGATAACTTCAACCACCTGATTTCAAGACCTACCATAAAACTACAGTAATCTCAACAGTGGGATATTCATCTAAAAATAGATAAATTTAACACATGAGTGGTCAGTCACATACACATGCTTAACTGATTCTTTACTAATGTAACAAGTTAATTCTGTAGGTAAAGGAAACTATTTGGGGACTTACCAAAAAAAAAAAACAAAAACAAAAAACAAAAAACAGATATTCACATGGGGGAAAAAAAAGAATGTCAACCAGTCACTATATACAAATGTTAGGCTGAACAGATCACAGACCTCAATGTTCAATCCTCACAGTAACATTTCCAGAAGAAGACGTAAGGCAATATATTTACAATACTGAGGTCAAATCATCCTCAGTGAGTTAAGAATTTATTATGAGCATCAGTAGGGATCTGAAAGGAATATACTCATGGAATTTATTTCGGATGCATATTTACCTATTATGAATTCCCTCACTGTGTGTTACCTGCGTGGAATATAGCAGTGAAGCGTGCAGACAAGATTCCTGCTCTCACTGAACGAAGGGAAAGAAAGGGAGGGAAAGAAGGGAAGAAGGGAAGGAAGTGGGTGGGAAGGAAATGGGAATAGGGAGGGAGGAGAGAGATGAAGAAATTAGGAAGAACTACAGATAAAGAGGCCTCAATTTTAACAGACAATATTTTTCTAATTATAGTGACTCTCCCTAGACACAGTACAGGAGCTGGAATGAAAAAGGAATGATCATGATAGGAGAGTGGCATCACCAGAACAGTACAGTGGTGTAGAAGACCCCAGTCTGTCTCCCCCAGGGATCAATAATCAGACAGCCATTCACAAACAAAAATAGCTCTGGGAGAGCTCTGAAGTATACAAGAAATTCCAACAACAAATGCAACAGAAAATATTAGAATAACTGTGTAAAAAAAGGGGGAAACAGCTTCATTTTACCTATCATTGCATCCCCCAAGCCAGCATTGCACTGTGCCAATTGGGAACTCCCAAATTAGAAAGAAGTCCCTTTGCTAGGAAAGAAAGAGCCGAGTGAGCGACCAGCTTCCCCAGCCTTTTGGGGATCATACAAGAGTCCCACTTTAGTTTTACCTCATGCAGACCAATAAAACCAAATCAGACAGAGATGGCTAGGAAGAAAAAAGAGGGAAAAGCAGGAGCTTTCAATGGTATCCATACAGCAGGAGCCCCATGCCACCCACAGGAGTCCTCCCAGCTCCTTACCCCCATGAACTACCAGAGTCCTTGAAATGCACTTGTGGCCAGCCTAGGCGTCCACAGCTGCATAGTGCAAGATGATACACCTGACCCCCATGAGTCAACCTCAACTCGATTCGTATGCCTGAAGCTAGCCCCTCCAGCTGTGTACTTGCATATCACCAGTCTGATGTCTGTCACTGGCCTCCAATAGTATGTATATGTCTGGGGGAAACTGTGCAGTCACCACAGAGCCTGCTGACAGTCAGGACCTCTACAGCTGCTTGTGGGACTAAATCAGGCCCTGTCCCCTGTCACTGGCCTATACCACCAAACTCACTTGCAGCTAGCCCCTCTAGCTGTGCACCTGCATGCTTCTGCAGCTGCCAATGTACCTGTAGTTGGTTCTAGCCCTTGCCACCTGCCTGACCACACCACTACACATATGACTGCAACTGTCCCCTCCACTGCAGAGATACCTTCAGCTGGCTTCCACAAAAGAGCATGTGCAGACAAACGACTCTGGTCACTAATGTTTCCTGCCCTTTTCCCTAGTCAACAGCCCTAGCCAGTGCCCCTGCTGAGGAACCCAACAGCCCTAGCATCCAGTGTGGACACCCAAAGTGCTCTCCAAGCAACACACAGTGGCCAATGCTGTGAACACCAGGATCCTGAACCAAAGAGACATAATGCTTCCGTGGACCTGTTGCCACCACATGTCCATGCACTTGATACCCGGCACCACTAGACACCACAATAAAAGAAAAACTATGGGCCAATATCCCTTAAGACTATAAATGCAAAAACTCTCAACAAAGTATTAGCAAACCGAATTCAGTAACCTACTGACAGCATTATACTTTTGGAATGTATCCCTAGGATGCAAGGATGGTTCAACATATGCCAACTGAGTATGACATGTCTTAATAAATCAAAAGCAAAAGCTATGTGATAAACTCAAATGCAGAAAAAGCTTAACAAAATTCAACATCTTTTCATGAGAAGAATGCTCAACAAATTAGGTATAGAAGGGATCAATATCAACATAATAAAGGCCATATATGACTAGCCCATAGCTAACATCATAATCAATGGTGAAAGGTTGAAAGCTTTTCCTTTAAAATCGGGAAAATGAAAGGAATGCCCACTCTTACTGTTCCTATGCAACATAATACTGGCAGTTATAGCTATCACAAGCAAGAAAAAGAAATAAAAGACATATACATTGGAAGAAGTAAAATTGTCTTATTTTTAGAATCTATAAAATTATGCACAGAAAATCTTAAAGACCACTAAAAATGTAAGAATAAGTTAATTCAGCAAATTTGAGGATACAAAATCAATAGACAAAATTAGTTGTGTTTCTATATACAGTGAAAAACATCTGAAAAAGAAATAAAGAAAACATCCCATTTACAATGCCATCAAAAATACTCAGGGATAAACTTAACCAAGGAGATGAAACATCTATACAATGAAAATTATGTAACTCTGATGAAAGAAATTGAAGATGACATAAACAAATTCCAAGATTTCCCATGTTTATGGATGAGAAGAATTAATCTTTTTTAAATGTGCATACTACCCAAAGTGATCCATATATTCCATATAGTGGCATTCCAGTAGCATTTTTCACAGAAATAGGAAAAAAAAAAAACCAAATAACTCTAAAATTGGTGTAACTGCAAAGACCCTGATTGTCCAAAGCAATCTTAAGAAGGAAAAACAATCGTGGGGGTATCACACTTCCTAATTTCAAGCTATACTACAAAGTTATAGTAATCAAAAGAGTATGGTACTGGCATAAAAAGAAGACAGGCAAATGGAAGAGAATCAATACCTTAGAAATAAACTGTCACATATATAATCAACTAATATTTGACAAGGGAGCCAATAATACTCAGTGAGGAAAGGATAGTCTCTTCAATAAATGGTGTTGGGACAACTGCAAAAATGAAATTAGACCCCTATTTATACCCTCACAGAAATTAATTCAAAATAAATTTAAGACATAAACATAAGATCTGAAACCATAAAACCCTTAAAAGAAAATGGAAAAAACTCCTTGGCATTGGTCAAATAGGAAGAAAATCCTACCATTTGAGACAACATGGATGAACTTTGAAGGCATGCTATGTGAAGCCAGATAGTGAAAGGCAAATACTGTAAGATATCATTTATAGGTGGAATCTTAAAAATCTGAACTTATAGAAACCGTAGAATGCTGGTAACCAGAGGACATGAGGGTTGAGGAAATGGGGGGGTGGTAGTCAAAGGGTACAAACTTCCACTTATAAGTTCCGGGAATGCAATGTACAGTATAGTGATTATACTTAATACTATATTATATACTTGAAATTTTAAGAGATTAGATCTAAGATGTTCTCTCCAATAAAAAGAAATGGTAATTTTATGATGTAATAGAGGGGTTAGCTCATGTTATGCTATGGTGGTAATCATTTTGCCATATATAATTGTATCTACTCAACCTGTTATACACCTTACACTTACATACTGCTATATGTCAATTACATCTCAATAAAGCAGGAAAGATTATAGATTAACTCAGAAAATTTTATTGATTCTAATCCTTGAGAGTCAATATTCTACATCTTCCTAATGTTATCACTCTTGAAACTACAAGGACTAAGAAGAGCATCCTAATTCCATAAAATCAGTTCTTTTGAATGTCTGTCTGGATCTGGTTTCTACTATATTTCTATTATTGACTCTACTCAAACCAAAAAATTAGTTTTTATTTTTTATTTTACTTTTTAAAAGATTTTATCCATTTACTTGACAGACAGTGATCACAAGCAGGCAGAGAGGGAAGCGGGGGGGCGGGGGCGAAGCAGGCTCCCCACTGAGCAGAGAGTCTGACATGGGGCTTGATCCCAGAACCCTGGGACCATGACCCTAGCTGAAGGCAGAGGCTCAAACCCACTGAGCCACCCAGGCACCCCCAAACCACAAAAATTTTTGAAGGCAACCTGGAAACTGAAGTAAAAAATTAGTCCTATCTTTGACAATATACGTTTTCTAGATTATCCTAAAAACTACAGTTTGTGTAACAGTTTATTTTAAAATTTTTAAACTATAAATAAAGTTCTAATTTTTTGAATTAAATTACATGCATGATTTTGTTTTGTTTATATTATGGATGTGTGAATGAACCACTGAACCCTTAAAAAATCATTATGGCAACAAGGCACTAAATAAAATGAACTTCATTTATGACTCTGCAAAAGACAGGATTGTAATTTCACAACAAAAATAAATCAAATTTTTACTATGATTCTCTAAGATAACAAAGTTCCCTGCAGTTATCTTTCTTTCCCAAAGTCGCTGATTCAGTGTATGATTTTGTATTCCATGTCATCTTTGTTAAATAGGTAAAAACATTCCAGCCAGCTCTTTCATCTCTGACATTTTATCTGCATCAGTTGCCACTAAAGCAAGGTACATCTTTATCACCAAGTACAATTAGTCTGACTTTCTCTCTCGATCTTTCAATTCTTAACATAAATCCAGCAAGTTGAATTCCACATGATTTGAAAAGGAAGTTTATCATCTGTATTTCAAGTCAAAACACGGTATTTAAAAACTGTCATTGTTTATATAACAACATATTTATTGTTTATGGTATTTTTTTCTTAACCAGGACATCCCAGCCCAGAATCATGCTTATGAATAATGGGTAAAAAGAAACCTCTGCATTCTAAGGGCTTCCAGTTGTGGGGACAAACCATTTTGTCTGGGGAGTCTGGAATGCCGTATACATCAGCATTCTTCATTGGAACAGATATGGCTGTTTTTCATTCCTATAGGCAAGCCAGGGGTGCTTTGAAGGATCATTAGAAAAAGTCTTGCAACAGATACACATTTAAAAAGAAGGAAATCCTGCCATTTGACTGGAGAGAACACTATGCTAAGCAAAATAAGCAAGATGCAGAAAGGCAAACAGTGCATGATCTCACTTATATGTAGAATCTGAAACCAGATTCTAGAACCATAGAACCAGAGTACAATGGTGGTTGTCAGAGTTTAGGGAATGGGGTGGATAAGGGGTGATATTGGTCAAGGAATACAAATTTTCAGTTAAGCAAGATGAGTAAGTTCTAGAGATCTAATGTACAACATGATGGCAAGAGTTTAAAATTACTGTATTGTATATTTGATATTCATGAAGATAGATCTTAAATTTTAACACACACAAAATGATAACTATGTAGAGGTGATAGAAATGTTAATTAGCTTGATTGTGATGATTCGTTCACAATACATACATATACCATAACATCAAGTTGTACACCTTACATACAATATTTATATGTCAAAGATACATAAATATTCAAAAATAGCTTTATTGAGATATGCAAACCACCCTATATTTTTACTAGGGTGAAAATAATTCTCATCTCTTGAGCAACACAGCACCTAATTCTGTGGGGTATAGAGTAAGATGGACCTAGAATAAGCTGAATCATGCCTTGTTTCTACAATTTGTCCCAGTTTACAAGAAAGTGATGGGGCAAGTGTTCACCAAAAAGCTATGGGACCTTCAAAGCTCAGGTCTGGGAGAATGGAACCTCTCCAACTAAGACAGAGGTAAATCAAGAAGGTAACATAACCAAGCTACAGCTTCCATTCTTGGAAAACATCAAAAAAAGAGGGTTCTCAGAGGCACATACCAATGTGCTCCATGAAAGACTCAACATCTGCCAACCTGTACAGAGAAGGAGTAGAAATGTTCAGAGAAACTTTAACAGTTAATTTGCAGGCAAAGGCAACATTCCCCTTTCAGATAAGATAGCACCCCCCTCAGTCTTGGCTGTCACAACCCCAGGGAAGGTTTCTTTCCCAAAGCTACAATTAAGTCAAGCAATTCTGGCATGATGGCAAGAGAAGAACTTTAAATCAAAACATAATGCTGAAGTTTCACACAAACAGGATTGAACAGCATTAAAAACTAATTAATTAGTGAAAAAACATAGGATCAAATGGATAGATCTTTAAATACCTGTTAATTCAGTAAGAAACAGTAATTCAAAACAGTCTAAGCACAACTATTAGAAAAAAAAAGTATCGCGTCAATGAGCTAAAATTCACCAATAAATTCTATTTCCTACATGCTAGCATAACTTGAAAAGACAATGTAGTATATTTGAAAGAGTGTAGGATTTGGGATTCAAATCCTAGTTCTGCCACTAATTAGGTATTACTGAATAGTGCACTTAATGTCCCCAAATCTGTTTATTAAAAAAGATGTAAAAAAGTCTTACTTTGTAACTCACAGGATTATTTTGGAGATTAAATTAAGATAATGAACCAAAAAAAAAATCTTATAAACTGCAATGCAATTTAATACAACTAACAGTAATAGAGGAGATATTTAGAAACTATGTAATGTGTGTCTGATTCCATGGCATAAATGTTTTCATTGGTTTGATGTCTTTCACCTGTATTTCACAACATTTGAAAAAATCAGACATGTAAAGATCTCAATATGTACTTTGTTACACGGTACTTAAAGAAGACAAAATCATGGGATAAATCTGCAAGAGAAGACTAAATTATGAAAACCCAGATTATCTTATGTTTGCTGTTCACATTTATTCATGCATTTTACCCATTTTTAGTCAACATCTGATACATTTCTGTTACTAATCTAGATGTTCTTATCTCAACAGAATTTACTGGTTAAAGGAGAGAATAAAGTCAGAGTTGCGGAAAGAAAAGCAAGATCCACACACACAGTAGATACAGAACACATTTATAATATGTACATAGAAAACATACAACATGTTATATATGTAAACATGTCTGTGTTCTTATTTCTGAAAGTTTTGAAAATTTTGAGTTTTCTTTAGAGGAAATGGTCAGAAAGAGTATAGAGAATGATGGGTGGTAAGGGTGAATCTGGCTATTTTCAATAACACAGATAAGAAAATGGTCTCTGAGTAAGTGGTATGAAAGTGCACACCTAGATGAGGTGAAAATCCCTGTGACTAACTGCTCTGAGAGCATTCCAGTCAGAGGATTACAACAGCAAAGAAACTATCCCTAGGATTCACTGGCAGTGTTTGAGGAATGGTCAGACAAGAGACTGACTCGGGGGAAAAAAATAAAAATAAGAAGTCTGAGAAAGAAGGGGCCAGATTGTGGAGACCTAAAGTATGCTTGGAAACTAAAAGATTTGGAAAAGGAACTTTCACTGTTCAAAGAGAACTCTGGCAGGTTTATGGAGAACCAATTTCCTATGAAATGTTTTAAGCTGATATTGTGCTCGTCTTAAAAGAAAAAAATTGACTAATGTGTTGACTGGAATGGTAGAGGGAGATATGATAAGGAATATTTATAGTCAGGACTCATTTTGTATATAGAGACTAGAAGACTTGTGTATGGTGAAATTTATTTTTGTGTAAGTGTGTATGGTGTATGGTGGTGAAACAGTGAGATAAATAAAGGGTAGCTCCAAGATTGGTGTATTTTAATGAGACAAATAAGATCCATTTGTGGCTCTTATACAATTTGACAAATAAGGGCCATTGTGCTACCTAAGATCAATGAGTGTGTCTTCCATATGATCATTTGCACCCTATCCTAAATTTGGAAGCTTACCCTAAGTCTTTCTTTTGATTCTCAGTGTATTTTGTATTGATTTAATAAAACCAAATATTTAAAGCATTTTAATTCTGTCTTTGAGCATTTCTGTTCTAGGACACGTGAGAAAGCTTGTCTGGTAGTGTACTTGGAAGGTACCATTGCCTCAAAGTAATTTTCCTGATGATAGAGTAACAGAGAAATAAGGCAATACCCAGAGGGATATTGGAATTTTAAAAGGATCTTAAGAGGAGAGATAATATAGGATTATTAATTATTGTTGGTAGTGACCCATGAAGGGGGTAAATTATGATGCAAGTCAGAGAGAAAAACTTAGGCCATACATAAACCTACACACAAATATTTGATGCAGCTTTATTCCTAATAACCCCAAACTGGAAGCAACCTAAGAATCCTTCAGTGAGTGAATGGTTAAACAAACTGTGTTGTACTTATACCTTGGAATATTGCTTAGCAAGAAAGGTAAGAGATACATCCAACAACTTGCAAGAAGGGAATTTTGGTCACTAGAAAAAAAAAAGCCAATACCAAAAGATAATGTATTATATGATTTCATTTATATAACATTCTGGACATGACAAAATAATAGAAAGGGAATACAGAGGAGTGTTTTTCAGGTGTTAGGGATGAAGGAAAGGAGACCACTATTCTCATTAAAGATAGCATGAGGAATGTCAGAACCGTTCTGTGCCTTCAATGTGGTTGTGGCCACATGAATATGCACATGTGATAAAACTGTGTAGAACTATACACACACACAAATGAGTGCATGTAAAAACTGATGAAATCTGAATAAGATTGGTAGATTTTATCAATGTTAACTTCTTCATTATAATACTGGAATACTGTTATATATTATCATTGGGGGAAACTGAGTGAAGGGTAAATGGAACCTTTCTATATTATTCCTTCCAACCTCTTGTGAATCCACACTTACACAAAAATAAATTTCAAAAATATACGTAGTGTAAGTCAAGACGAAATGAAAAATGGAAACAGAATCCTAATACTGAGTCAGTAAGTGGAAACCTTTACACAAAGAAAGCTCAAAACTTGGATTACTTCAATTTCCTCAGCCACTCAAGAAAGGACAGCAATTTTAGATCTTCTCCTCCAGGTAAAAAAAGAAAGCTTTGATGATACACATGCCGAAGTATTTATTGGTGAAGTGTACTGATGATTCCAACTTAATACAAAACACCTCAAATAAATGATGAATTGAGAGATTAACAGATAATGAAAACAATAAGAGAAGAAGAATGGTATAATCTAGATTGTGGATACACTGGATTTCACCATACAATTCTTTCAAATTCTCTTTGTGTTAAGGACTTTAAGAAAATGTTGAAAAATAGGAAGGCAAAAATTAGAGACCAAGAGAATAGACACCTAGAAGGGATTTTGCCACAAAGAGGTCTTGAGTAGGTGAGAAAGGAGTGTTTCAAAAGCTGGTTTTATATGACAGCAGTTTACAGGGCCTAAAAAGTCATCAATGCATTTTAAAACATTACAAAACAATGAAAAAGTCATAATTATCTTATTAATGCAGAAAAATAATTGATAAAATTCAATGATCTTTCACAATTTAAACTCTCAGCATCCTAGAAATATAAGGGAACTGGCTCAACTACCTCATTTCTAACAAATCTATCTATAGAATATTGATTGCAACAATCTACTGAATGAGTCTGTTTTTTCCTGAGGTTGGAAACGAGATAAGGATGATCCATTACCATTTTCTCTATTCATCATTGTACTGGAAGAACTAGCTAGTAGATTAGGATATATTTATTTATTATTCAGCCACTTTTCTCTCTCTCTTTTTTTTTTTAAGATTTTATTTATTTATTTGACAGACAGAGATCACAAGTAGGCTGAGAGGCAGGCAGAGAGAGAGGAGGAATCAGGCTCCCTGCTGAGCAGAGAGCCGGATGGAGGGCTTAATCCCAGGACCCTGGGATCATGACCTGAGCTGAAATCAGAAGCTTTAACCCACTGAGGCACCCAAGCACCCCTCAGCCACTTCTTTTTTTTAATAAAAGGAAAATAATACCTCTATTTAGTTTATTATAGATGCAATCATATACAAATATATCAATTTATGCTGTGCACCTTTCAAAATTAAACAAAACCACACTTAATTAACTTACAATAAAGCAGTATAAAAATACAATTCACATCTACAATATTTAAGACCTTTTGACACATTGCTAGATACCTAGATCTTGATATAGATCATTAGTTTAAGAAATTGAGGCCACATACAAGCCAGCACCAAGGAGAGGCTATAAATAGTTAACCACCTTCCTCATTATTATAAGCTTAAAACCACCCTCCTGATTTCTTCTATCTTTCCTAGTAAATCAAATAGTCAAAAAGCCAATCACAAAAGGCAGCTTAACCTCCATGAAGTTTCACAGATCAAGGTCAAGTTAACTCAGAGTGCAATTCTTATTTAAGGGTAATACCTAACCTTCCCATGGATATGAGCTATGCAACACTGACACATAGCTATTATAAAGGAGCCTCCAAAAATGTGGGCAGGTATGCTACAGCTTGGATGTTTTAGTCATATATTATATATTTCTCTGTGGACAATTTCCAGGGTTCATCTTCAGTAGGAGATTCTACCATTTGCTGATTTGTTGTTCAGAACCCAGGCGGCAACAGAAGCACTTCTCATAAAAACACGATAAAAAAAACCATAATAGTTTTATGGCATTACTGACACTTAGAGGTAGAAAAGATCCCAGGAATCGTTACTGTTTTATTTGTTTGTTTTTTCTTTTTTAATTAAACACATGAAATCCAAGATGGAATGTGTCTCCAGTTCAAGGTCAAAAAACTTAGGGGACAGCAGAGACAGGAGGCAAGAATCAGGGCTTTTTTATACCCAATTCAAAGTTCTGCTGTCAACAAGATAGTATCAGGAAACACCATGGAGAAATCCATACGTAGGTACATAAAACCACCTTAGGAAGAATTTGGCATCTGCTAGGGATAGTTGTTCTGGCTTTATTCATGAGTTTTCTGTTCCATAAAATATTGAAGAGGGACCAGGTGCTGCATTCAGATGAAAGATTTGGGCAATACACTGCAGTACAATCATATCATCACAGATCATCCAACCTGGGAAGGCAATGGAGTAGAGAACTAGTACTGTCTTTGAGTAACTGACTGATAAAAACAGGGTCCCGTGGAATGGTAATTTTCTCTTGAATGCAGCAGACAACAATCTTTGGACCCCCAACTGAAACATGCTAGAATATATTCACATTATAGCTCTCACTTCAGCTTGAAAGTAATTAGTACCCATTTAGTGAATGATTGATAAATTGGCTGAAATTTATTTTTGGAATGTCCAGAATCTAAAAAACATAACATTATACCATTACACAGAACATTTTTTTTCTGTCCTTGCTCTCCTTCATTATGTTTATAGATCTAAGGGAAGCAGGGCAACATTATGACTTTCATGGGTCTTAGGCACTTTTGCATTTCTAGGTTTCTTCCACCATAAAAATATTAAAATTGGGTTTTTAAAGTGCATTGGCATAAAACAAATATATTAAAACATAAAACATTTTCTTTCACTATAAGTTTTTTTCTAATACAATTTTTAAGTTTAAAACATTTTAATGAACCCTTAAAATTGTGATCAGACTGAAGCATTATGTCTGCTGTGTTTAACAGGTTAGTTGGACCTCACCAAACGGGCAACTTTCCTTAAGAGCTGAGGAACTCCCTTGGATCTCACCAATCAGTCAAGGCAGGAATGCCAGAACTTGCTTAGCTACCTTCAACTTGTCTCAGTAGGAACATGTGACATATGTTAAAGATCATTTTTCATACAAAGAGGGTTCTTAATCACCTTACCACATCCAGAACTTAGCAACAACTAAAGAAAAAGAGAGGGATCAATTTTGTAGATAGATAGATATTCCTTGGCTATAAGTGAAACTCTTGTGCATTAGCTCTTGGGATAAGGGTTTTACTCTTTTTCTCAGTGAAGTCATACTTTATTTGGGGCATAAGAGAACAATTAAAGTTGCAAAGCTTAGATTTACCAAGAACAAATCCATAGCACTTTGAAAAAAAAGGATGTCAATATATTCTTTAAACATTATCATTCCTTTAACAGGCCCACTTATTTATTGCATGGTACTCACAAAGGTAGGGAAGAAAAAATGCTCTATATGTGAGGATTTAGAAAGAAAGGTAAACTAATTTTGCACCATGAGGCCATCCATCAAGCATATACTTCCAGCAATTCTTTTGGTCACGTGAAGATTAACTGTACCAGAAAAAAAGTTCTCAAGAGAATAAAACAAAGGAGAAATGTAGACAAAAATGGTGATTTGATTTCCTTGTAGTCTATTAACTGTTGATGCTTGATATTAGTAATTGAGGGTCCGGTTATGCTCATTTATATGATGTTTACAGGTTTTTTTTTCAATTAATGCAATGCAAAACTTACTTCTAAAATTTTTAAGTATCAAAATTCATTGCTTGAAGACCTCAAGATACTAAGAGGTGTTCACGTAGAAGTATAGATATAACTGTTCAACCTGCTTTTCTTATATCTTTAGACTTATGTTCAAGTATATTCACACAACTAAAAGAGTGTATGTCAGTCAATGTCCTCTCAGGTTTTTTTTCTATTTTAAATTATTTTCTCTATTGAAATACTTTTATAATTCTAAATACCATTTTTCATTTTACAGAGTGTCATGGTGCTATGTAAAATAACCTCTGGAGGTGTTTGGCTTCTACTCTTATGGTAGCAGCTTCACATTTCCCCAGTTGTGTGTCTCATAAAATATTTAAATGGAACCAGGTGCAGTAATAAGTTGATCTTCTGGCTGAATGACATGGAGTGATTTAATCCAGAGCTCAATCATATTCAATTCATTAAACTGAAGAATGCTTCTCAATCTTTCAGATAAAGTCTATAATATAAACCCAGAGGATATGTACCCAAAATTCAAATGTTTCTTTGACCTCATTGTGTCTGTCTGTTTTAAGATTTAATCTGGATTGGGTCATAGGAGATAATCCCTCATTTTGGCCAGATACTAAGGGAAAAATCAATCAATGGGAAAAGGAAGAAACTGAAGTAGGAAAACTACAGAATAGAATAAATAAAAGCGATACATCTCATTGAAGAAAGTGGTTAGTATCTCAACTCAAGAACTTGTGCTTTGTTTTCCCCTCCTTAGACCTATGTACCTAATATCATTATTATGTAGTACTACTAAGAAATCTTACCACTGTCTATATTCTTTCTGGAATTCTTAGAGAATTAGTAAATTTATGAACTCCATGGTAGCTCTGCCATGTTGGGGAGAGTACCACCAATGTGTACATTTCACTGGAATTCAAGGACCAGGCAAAACAATCAGAGACTCCTGAGGATGGTGCTGATGGAACAAATCCAGGATGTTCTCCCAAACAAAAATAACAGCACTAAACTATTTCCATCATTATTTTGATTTAGCTACAAGTTACCAACGCACATCTAAAGCTCAGAAGAGTAAGATTCCTAAAGAATTGCTATGTGGTTTGTAGAAGAGAAAGATAACAAATATTAAAATGTTTAAGAGTATACATTACAGAAGAAAGATCAACATAGTGAGTTGTATTTATGGCCTAGAATGTATATTTCTGCTATTTGCAAGCAAACAGAGAATAATATGCCAGGAATAATTAGGGGCGATTCTCACTGACTTCAACTAGATTTTCCTGTTGTGAATCTGCATAGTCTTCTTTCATGGGGGGTTCAGATTATTCTACCCTTCACTGGGCGGTTAGATACCTCAGCCTCTCCCTTTGTTAGGCTAAGTCATCATAGAAATATAAAGAGAAATAAGATCATAATCCTGTCATCTAGTCTTCTGCACAATACAGGCAATTCTTTCAGCAACATATGGAGAAAACAGCAATTCAGCTTGCAGTTAACACTTGAGAGATGGGGAACTCACACCTACAAGGCAACAGAGTCGATCAATGGATACTTCGAATTTTCTAAGCCTTGATGTTAGACTGAAGCACGTTTCACGTTCATTCCATATGTTAGAACTTCAGGAGCTAGATGTAATAACCATTCAAATGTCAAAAAGCAACTATCAGTTTTCCACATCTCCGCTTTCCAATCCCTGATTCTTTCAGCAACTCTAGACAGGGAGTTTCTAGTGTTCCTTCACTATGGTTTATGTTTTCCTCTAAAAAAGCTCTCTGTAGTAAAGTTGGTTACAAAACATAGCCCCCTGCAGGTACAGAAACATTTCACAGTCTAGTAGTGGTCAGCTAATTCTTGCACTGTCCAAAAGAGAATATGCATCTTAGTGCAGATATTTGGGGCCTAAAGGCAAAGAAGTGAATTCTCATTTTGTCTCTGTCAATTCACATTACACTTGACTGTAGGAAAACTCCACATTATCCCAAGGATGCTAAGGAATTACTAAATTTATAATAAGGTATTATAGTAAATCTCTTTGACATTCAGGGATACATCATGTCAAATAGTTACAAAGTACTGGTGGTAAGGTAATCATTACTATTCAGCTTTTGAAAAGAGAATTTAAAACGGTGTCAGCAAGTAGGTATCAGTGCTGCCTTCAAGTACAACAGAAATTGCAGCCAAAATTTTACAAGTTCTGCTTTATGAATTCCATGTCTAGGAGCCTAGCATATATTGAGATTCTAAATGATACTTTCATTGATTGCTGCTTTAAATGTTAATTTCACTGGCTTTCCATTTCACATTTGTACCTCTTTTTGCTACTCTGTAGCAAGTAATAAGACTGAACTTATTTGCCATTTATTGTTAACTTTGTTAAAATTTCATGAAATGACAGTATAGTTGGTTAAGCCATGGAGCAAATTAGTTTGGTGGTGTTTCACATTTTTTGATCAGGTGAAATATCTCTGTGGAAGTTCTTTGTACTCAACAGACTTAGTAAGTAAATACAGGGTATGTTTATGTTGCTTTAACTAATAATATCTGTCCTGTTCAGCAGTATCCAAGGACAATTTCATATCAACTCTAATCTCACTTAAATAGGAAAATACTATGAAAATCTATCCAAGGACAATTTCATATCAACTCTAATCTCACTTAAATAGGAAAATACTATGAAAATCTGACAAAGATTAATACAAATATTAATATGTCATTCTTATTCCACAAATTATACATCCTTTACCCTGTAGTTAAAATATGTCCTTAACTATAAATCTAGTTCTATCAGTCCTTTGTATAAATGTTTAAAGAAAAATGTTGAGAATCGGGTCTACGGATATTTCACCTTTAGAGATGAAAAAGAAAAATAGATGACAGCCTATTTTTGAAAAATTTCAGCAAAATTCTTTTTCCCTGGCTCAAGACAAAAGAAAAGTCATACGGAATCGTTTTTCACTTTGAACAATTATAGTAAATTTTGCACTGCACAAGAATGTTTTCAATTTTGATATTAATATCTACCCCAGGCAAAGTAGAACAGATGAATCCCTTGCAATCAGCACTTACTTTTCTAAATGAATCTTCAGAGTAAACAAGCCAATGAGAATTAAAGAACCCCAGGCTTTTCAATACAACAGTATCATACAAGAACAGACCACCACTGGATCTTGCTTATTTGAAAAGAGGTAGCAAAAATTAGACACCATCTAACACATGGCTGTGCACATCATCTGCATGTCTGCAGTTTTTGAAATAATTCCAGATCTGAAGCAGCAACAGAAATTGCAACACAGTGAAATGTCAGACAAAGTCCAACAGGAATATACTGAAAGAACATTCATGATCTGACCCAACAATCCAGAGCAAAAATAATTCTATCATTAAATTTTTCCATCCAAGTCCAGCCATGGGCCCAGGATTGGAAGACTCTGGGGAATAGGTAAATCATACCATTATAAACAACTGCAAAACAAGTTTTAATTAAACACCTAATGTTTCAAGTACTCAATTTCACCCTTCAATTCTTTTTGCTGTCTTAGAAGTTATCTACAATAAATGTCTATGAATCATGCTTCTGCAAGAGATATCCAATGCCTTGATTCCTAGAACCTGCTTGAAAGGGATTTTTGCAGGTGTGATTAAGCTAACAATCTTGAGATGATCCTGGCCCTTTTAAGTAAAAAAGGAACAAGGGGTTGAAGTCATTGAAATGTCTGAAAATGCCACTATCTCGGCTTTGAAAATGGAGGGAAAATTAATTGCTAAGGAATGCAAGTCATCTCTAGAAGTTGGAAAAAACAAGGAGACAGATTTTCCCTTATAGTTACCACAAAAGTCATAAACATATAGCCCTGCAGGAATCTTAATCATGAAAAAAAGAAAATCAGTGAAACCCATTTCAGACATCTGACTTCCACAATTGTAAGATAATAAATTTCTGTTATTTTAAGCCATTAAGTTTATAATATTTTGTTACACTAGCAATTCAAAATTTAACATAATGGTACGATATCACTGGCAAGATAAAATACAAACTTTAAGTCCCACTAGACCCCTTTACTACCAGTTTCTTTATTCACATGTCCAAATATCCTGAAAAGCATTTAGTCTCTAATATTAAGCTACTTGCATGTCTCAGCTTTTTGAAATTAAACTTTATATTTTGAATTGTAGGTTCACATAGGGTTATAAGAAATAATGCAAACAGATTCCTTATAATTTCTTCTAACAAATTTCCTCAAAATGTAACATCTTGCAGAATTATTATTACAATACAAAAAGTAAGGTATGACACTAATGCAGTCTGAGGATAAAAGTCCTTATTGAAGAGAGTAGGGCAGAAAGATAGAACTTGGGCAGTTGATGACCTTGTAAGCTTCTGAACTAAACTACCTTAGAATTATCATCTTACTTCTAGGCTACTTCTGAAATGAGGTAATAAATGTCCTTATTATTGAAGCCCTTTTGAGTTTTGAGTTTTCTGTTATTTGCAACCAAAACACCCTAATTGCTTCAAGTTATAACATTGCTTTAACCTGCGTCTCTAGTGTCACTGTGCCAATAGATAATAGAAATATTGTATTTTGTAAAAACAGTGCTGTTTAGAGATGCTTGTCAGAGATCTCAGCGTTACTAAATTTTGGAAGCCACTATTCCATCTTAACAACACATAAAATTCTGAACAAACTGGAAAATTAAGAATTATTGTCAAACAAGAATTGTAAAAAACTTTAAAAAAAGGTCACAGGACAAACCATTGTCCCCAAAATTGGAAAGACCAACAAGTGAATACAGAGAATCATAACTTACCAGAAAAGAAATCTGGGCAGGAACCAGTGTCAGGGCAGGGAAACCAGAACTGTATTTGATGAATTGCAGGAGGCTCAGCATATACAACTCTGAGAGTGAAAAACCAGGTGAATCACTAACAGGAGAGAACCCACACATTCGTGGGGATTACCTTCTAGACTTCAGTTAGGTTCTCACAATAAACCCCGGAGGAAAAAACGCTCCAGCATTCTACAAGGGAGGTGAGGGAACCATTTTGAAATGCCTCAGCCCGTTCTGTTCTAAAAAAGGTCTGCCCCCAGGAGAAACTACTTAATCAGAACCTAATCTGCAGGTGTTTCATTAGGGCTTCACTGACCTAGGGGAAGGGGAATAAACAGCCTCAGCTGGCTCTAGTCTTCCATGTGGAAAAAAGGGAAATACTCTACTCCAGAGCCATTTAGCCTTACACAGGGGAGAAAGAAAATACCTACTCCAGTTCAATCTAGCCAGCCTGCCCCACCTAGGGTACTGGTGGGGGACTGGAAAGCACTGGTGAAGTTTACAGCCAGAGGGATAGGCTTACTGAAAGACTGAGACCTAGTCATATGGCTATAGAATGTTTCATCTCCCCGATATCTTACCACTACATTACTAAAGGCCTATTTACAAAAGTTTCTTTTACTCAGCATGGCATGCCCAACTATCAAGAATAAGTAATAAGACATACTCAAAGGCAAAAAGCACAGATTGAAGAGACAGAGAAAACAAAAGAACCAGATTCAGATATGAAAAGAATGTTGGCTTTTAAGATTGGGAATTCAAAACAACTATGAATAATATGTTAAGGCTCTAATGGATAAAGTAGAGAGCAAACAAGAATAGATGGGTAATGTAAACACAGAGGTGGACATTCTAAGAAAATACAAAAAAGAAATACTAAAGGTCAGAAATACTATCACAGAAATAAGGAATCCCTTATTTGAGGTTATTAGATGGGACACAGCTGCAGACAGAATTGCTGGGTTGACAATATCTCAATAAAATCTTCCAAAAGTAAACAGGGAAAAAAAGACTAAAAAAACCCCAGAATACCAAAGAACTGTGGAACAACTACAAGGGTGTAATGTATGCAAAAAGGAAATACCAGAAGAAAGATAAAAGGGAACAGAAGCAATATTTGAAATAATTAGAACTAAGAATTTCTCCCAAATTAGTGTCAGACACCAAATCACAAAACCAGGAAAACTAGAGAACTTTAAGCAGGATAAACACACACACACACACACACACACACACACACACACACACAATGTAGGCATATAATTTTTTAAACCACAGAAATTCAAAGTTTTTTTTTTTAATCCTGAAAGAGAGAAGAGGGAAAAATACACCTTACCTACAAGAAGCAAAGATAAAACTTGTATTTTCTCCTCAGAAAGCATACAAGGAAGAAAAGAGTGGAGTAAAACATTTAAAGTATTGAAAGATTAAAAAACCCTACAAACCTAGAATTCTGAACCCTGTGAAAATATCCATCAAAAGTGAAGCAATACTTTCTCAGACAAAAAAAATTCAAGGAAAAATTTGTTAACACTAGACCTATCTTGCAAGAAATACTAAAAGAAGTCCTTCAGAGATAAGAAAAATGATACAGGGCAGAAATCCAGTTCTACATAAAGAAAAAAGGAATAAGTAAAGGTAAAAACAAAACTTTTATTTTTATTCTTCTTATTCCCTAGAATATTGCAAATTCTAGGGAAAATACACATGGGAGACACACACAGGTTAAAAAAAGAAGTTTAATTGATATGCTAAGAGAGATAATGCAATCATTAAATGCTCAAGTAGGGGCACCTGAGTGGCTCAAAGGGTTAAGTGTCTGCCTTCAGCTCAGGTCATGGACTCAGAGTCCTGGGATCCAGCCCTGCATCAGGCTCTCTGCTCAGCAGGGAGCCTGCTTCCCCCTCTCTCTCTCTGCCTGCCTCTCTGCCTCCCTGTGATCTCTCTCTCTCTGTGTCAAAAAAAAAAAAAAAAAAAAGTCTTTAAATGCTCAAGTAAAACCAAAATAAGGAGAACACATGTTAAAGACAAAAATAAAATCAAAGAACAATGGTAACAAATAGAAAACCATAACAAACATGGTGGATATTAATCTAATTATATCAATAATCACTTTGATCAATGGACTAAATCTACCAATTAAAAGACAGAGATTGTGAGAAAAGATAAAGAAAATAAGAGAGAGTTTTATGTCATCTATAATATATGCATTTTTTAAAGGTTTCTTTGTTTTTTAGAGACAGGGAGAAAGAGAGTAGGGAAAGGGGCAGAAAGAGAGAGAGAAACTTAAGCAGGTTCCACACCTACTGTGCAAAGCCCAGTGCAGGGCTTGATCGCATGAAGCTGAGATCATGACCTGAACTGAAATTAAGGTCAGATGCTTAAATGACCAAGTCAAATAGGTAGGTGCCCCAGAAATGCACTGTAACTATGGAGATGCATATGGATTAAAAGCAAAAAGGATGGCAAAAGATATATTATTCTAATAAGAATCAAAAGAAAGTAGTAGTAGCTATATTAATTTCCTACAGAACAGACTTCAGACTGAAGGTATCAGAGATAAACAGGGTCATCACATGAGGATGAAAAGATTAATTTTTCAAGAAGACATAAAAATAAAGTATGCATCTAACAAGGTAGCATTAAACTACATGAAACCAAAACTTCTAGAACTGCAAGGAAAATAGATGAATCCACTATCATAGTTGGAGACTTCAATAACTCAGAAATGGACAGTACTGGTAGGCAAAAAATCAATAACACTATCAATCAGTTGAGTATAATGGATATCTAATACTGCTTCACCCAACAACAGCAGAATATACATTCTTCTCAGGATCACATGGAACATTTATCAAGATGCGTCACATTCTGGACCATCAAAAACACTTTAACAAATTTAAAGACTAGAAATCATATACTGTCTGTTCTCACACCACAATGGAATTAAACTAGAACAAAATAACAAAAAGATACCTGGAAAATCTCAAAACACTTGTAAATCAAATATCCCACTTCTAAAGGGTACATGGGTCAAAGAAGAAATCTCAAGAGAAATTTTAAAATATTTTGAACTAAATAAAATGAAAACACAGCTTATCAAAATATGTGAAATGCGGTGAAAGCAGGGCTTAGAGGAAAATCTATAGCATTGAATGCATATATTAGAAAGGAAGAAAGATCTAATTTCAGTCATCTAAGTTTTCAGCCAAGGAAAGTCGATAAAGAACAGCAAGTTAAATTTGAGTAAACAGAAGAAAATAAATAATAGGAATTAGAGCCAAAATCAATGAAAGTGAGAACAGGAAATCAATAGGGAATTTCACCAAAACCAACGGTGGATTACTTGAAAAGATGAATAAAATTAATAATCATTGAGGCATACAAAGGGGAAAAAAAAGAGAGAGGACACCAATTATTAACATCAGAAATGAAAGCAGGTATACAATTATAGAGCCTGCGGATATTTAAAGCATAATAAGGAAATACTATGAAAAATTGTATAATCTAGATAAAATGGACTAAATCCTTGAAAGATGCAACCTTCAAGACTAGCCAACCTGAATAGATCTATGTCTATTAAAGATATTGAATCAATACTTAATAATTAATAGCAAAATAGCACTAGGCCCAGATGAGTTCACTGGTGAATTTTATGAAATATTTATGGAAGATATTAGACAAATTCTTACAATCTCTTTCAGAAGACTGAAGAAGAGGGAATACTTCCTAACTAATTCTATAAGATCAGCATTACCTAATACAACTAGATGAAGATATTACAGGAAAGAAAACTATGGATAGGTATTTTTCATGGACATAAATCAAAATTCAACAAAATGGGGAAATGGATCCAACATGTATAAAAAGAATCTATATCACAAGTGGGATTTATTCTAGATGTGTAAGGTTGATTCAAGATTCAAAATTTCAAAATGTACCCATCATACCAATAGACTAAAGAAGAATAAACAGATGATGATATCAGTAGAAGAGAAAGCATTTGACAAAAACCAGTATTTTTCATGATAAAAAGAAAATGAAATGGGTATAAATCTAACAAGATCTGCATAATATCTTTATGAGGAAGACTATAAAACTCTGAGGAATGAAACCAAAGAGCTAAATAAATGACAAAGGAAATAAAGGTGCTACAATGAAGCAAAAATGCTATAGAACAACTGTCCATGTACATGCAAAAAAAAAAGAGAGAGAGAGAGAGAGAATGCAGTCAGTGACCCCACACACATGATTAATATTAACTTAAAGTAAATCACAGACTTAACTGCAAAATGCAAAAACTATACAACTCCTAGAGTAACATAAGGAAATCTAAATGACCTTGGGCTTGGCAATGACATTTTAGATATAATACCAAAGGCACAATCCATAAAAGAAAGAATTGCTGGACTGGACTTCATTAAAATTATAAACTCCTGCTCTGTGAAAGACAATGTCAAGATAATGAAAAGATAAGCCATAGACTGGGAGAACATATTTGCAATAGACACATCTGATAGAGGACTTTCACCCAAAATATACAATAAACTCTTAAAACTCAGTAACAAGAAAACAACCTGATTAAAAAGTGGGCCAAAGACTTTAACAGATACCTCAACAAAGAAGATTTACAGATGGCAAATAAGCATAGGAAAATATTCCCTACAATAATACATTGTTAGGGAAATGCAAATTAAAGTGGCAATGAGATTATAAACAGAATGGCCAATATCTGGAATACTGACAACATTAAATACTAACAAGTATGTGTAGCAACAGTAAATCTCAGACATTATTGGTGGGACTACAAAAATGGTATAGTGACTTTGGAAGACAGTTTGGTGGTTTCTTAGAAAATTAAACACACTCTTACCATACAATCCAGGAACAATACTCCTTGGTATTCACCCAGAATTAAAAACTTGTATCTACCAAAAAAAAAAAAAAAAGAAAGAAAGAAAGAAAGAAAGCACAAGGATGTTTATACCAGTTTTATTCATAATTGTCAAAACTTGAGGAACTACAATGTCCTTCAATAGTTTAATGGATAATTAAACATTGGTACATCTAGAAAAAAAAGCCAACCTGTTGGTTGGGGAAGATGGCAGTAGAATAGGAGGACCCTAGGCTCACTCATTCCACAAACCAGTAACTATCAAATCATCCTAAATACCTAAGAACTCAACCTGGTAAGTGACTGAACAAATCTACAACTAAAGGGAGAGATGACACCACATAAAAGAAGGTAGGTTTAAGGGTTTAGGGAAACAGATCCCAGCTGCTGTGGAGGGGATAGAGACATGGTGATGGAGAAAGGTGAGAAAGAGAGGCACACACAAGGAATAGACAAGGAAAATATTTCCTCAGAGCCATTAGCTTGAAAAAAGGGGGGTAGAATTTCATGAGTTCTTGCAACCAACAGGGCTTAAAGCCTGTAGTTTTAAATGCCAATGGGGCTTGGATGAGATAGAGGCTGGAGGGCACTACACTGCTTCTGGAGAGAAGGCAGGCGAACAACCAGGGTGCAGACAGTGTGGAAGCAGCAATCTGAAGAATGCCTGGGGAACAACCATGGGAAGATTCTTCACTCCTCTGAGAATATCCCTGAGAGGCAGAGTACAAAGGAGCTGGCAAGGGCCATTTCCCCTCCCCTGCATTTCAACATAAACACAGAGCCACCTCCAGGAAGCAGCACAGAGCTGACACGGGCTAGCTAACTTGCTTACACAAGCTCCACCTCTCTATTATCTGGTGGGACTGCCCTTCTCAGTCAAGTTTGCTTCAGTC